>NC_134313.1:52187353-52906168 GCF_964195595.1 Calonectris borealis
CCCATACCTAATGAATTGCTGTCTTATCTCTGGGAGTGGTCCAGTAAGATCAGGAATGATGTATTTTAGCAGAGAACCAGAGAGAAGTTTACACCACTAGTCACCCTTCGTTATGTCCCTTCCAGGGCTAAGCTTCACTCCCTAGGAGATGCCAGTCCCTTGCTTTTGAAGAGTGCTCAAAAACGTGTTTAAAATTTCTTAATGTATGGGAGAATCTGTGATTTTTTTTTCCCCTCCAGTCTCTAAATGGAGGATATCACGACCAGGTCCAATAAGCGAATAAAACTATTTCAGCACAAAAGCAGGGTAAATGTTGGGACCAAGTTAAAGGGATGTCCAAAGTAAATAATCTCTGGGGGAAAAAATCATCAACCCCAAACAAAATGAAAACAGAGGAGTGTCAGTGCAGTTAAAGAACGATTGCACATTTGAAACTGCAGATTTTAATTCAGCGGGAAGCCTTCTCTTGAGTATTACGACAGAGTTTAAAGGGACCTCCATAATGATTGATATTCAGTAGATTTTCATGTGTTTTCAAAGTTTCTTTCTTAAAGGAAAGCCATTCACATGCCTGATTAGTAAGCAGAGAGCAATCCTTCTTAAAAGCTGTGCTAGGAAGCTGGGGAATTTGCGTAATTTAGAGAAACGTGTTGGACAGAGGGATTTGGAAGTGAAGGTATACTGTCTTCCTAGGAGGAATGTACTAGAGAGTCCTCGTTCTGAATAATAGACACTGTATCTTCTATTAAAAATACTGAATCACAGTTCGGTGAATTTAGACACCTGGTTTGAAGTCCTCTTCTGCCTAGCATGTTTGAGTCCATTTTTTAATGCCACTTTTGCAAACAAAGCAAACGGAGAAGAAATTTCAGGCACATAACCAAGAAGTGTTTTAGGAGGAAATGAAACTCATTTTAGGTGTAACAGCCGTCACAGTCGACAGAAGGCAAGACAAGACGGGGATAGTGGAGAAAGAAGTTGAAAGGGAGCCAGAACCAATACCATTAGCCATAAAGCAACTGACTGTGGGAACCAATTTCACAGAATTTGTTATCTCATCGCGAGTTTCATACTTGTCCTTCTCAGTTTCCTAGGGAAGATCTCACATCAGTGACACTCCCCGCCCCCTCTTCTTTTTGCAGTGTAAGGGTAAGGTAAAACCAGCTACAACTCATCCCTGGTGACCTCTCCTCCCTAGATGCCCTACTCTGCATCCTCCTGCCATGAAAGGCAAGAACATTTCCGTTCTTCTGTTCCCCCGACAGCCCCGCCACAATACGTATCCCTGGTTTCCTCTTTCGGAGCTGCACAGTGCAAATAGAGGAGTTTCTCTGTGCAGCTGTTTCAGCCTGCGGCATGACTGTTTGAAGTGGGAAAACATTCTGCTACTGATCCCAAAGTTGGGACTGCTATTGGCATCAGGATAGAGCTTAAAAATGTCTCCTTCCCTCTTGGCCTGTGTGCATAAGCAGGGCATACCTGTCCTGCTAATCAGTACTAAGTCAAAAACAGAAGACAGATCCTAATGAACGCGTTGTAGAGCTAGGAAGACCCTCTGCAATCCAACCACATGAACAATGCTAGGATAAAATTTGTTTGACTGGAACATTTATCAAAGGGTTGCAAATGATAGACACATACAAAATCCACCCTTAAAAAGTAGTAGCCGGAAAAAGAGGGAGAATCACTGACTACGTTTTTCACTGTGAATTGTTTCCCTGGTTCTGCTTGAAATTCAGGTTGTTTATAACCAGCAATCCTTTTGGAAATTGCTTTGAAGAAAGCTTAATGATTGGAGATTATCGTAAAGCCAGATTTCCATGAATACCACTTTAAGTGTTTTTGGCATTCATAGGTCTTCTTTGTTTTGTGACCTTCCACCACAACTAGATGGTGTTCCAAAATCAGACATACGCTGTGACTTCGTCTTTAGCATTAGGTGGCTATTCCAAGAGCACACAGACCAATAGATACTCTGTGGTCTGTTCTACCTTTGCACAGGTATGAATCTTTGGAACAACTCCATTTCCACATACTGTAGTTCCTCCAAATCTTGTTCAGACACCTTTCAAATGTTTTCACGTTGACCAGCACATTGCCACAGCCTCAGATGAGTGTTCGGCAACATCAGTGTCCGTTTCCTATCTGTTTTGAGTTGTGAATGTGACTACACTTGGGTAAGAAACCTTCTTCACAGTTTCAGTGAGCTTATGGTTGCAGCATATCAGTACAGTGAATCTTGCGCCTTTGATCAGCCATACACATGCTGTCTTGCAGCCACTTCTGGTGTGTGATACAGCAATCTCGGCAAGCACGCATGGCTTGCTAAGGCTTATCTAGAGGAGCGTCCCAGGTTATTTGTGTTTACTTATCTTTCTCAGGCTCGACTTGCCTTTTCTCCTTGGAAAAAGTGATGATTTTCAATGATGTTGGGAACATGTGTTGGGGATGCTTTAATGAATATAGAAAATAACATAGTGTGTGTTTCTTTTTCCAAATGTCAGCACTTTACGGTTACCTGTTACCAGTGTAATGGTATTTTCAGTATTCCATCAGTCTAACTTTTCTCATCAGTATGATAACATAATTGCAAATAGATCCCGCTGTACAGACAAAGATGTGCAAGAAGTGAATACTTAGTCAAAGGCACACAGATACACGTCTATAAACAGCACCGTACAAAACATATATTACAGAAGTTAAACAGAGGTAATTTTCAACCTATTGACTTGACTGCAAGAGAGGCACGTTAGCTCAGATACCCAGCTTCTGCTTGTAACGCCATGTTCCAACCAAAATTACCAGTAAGTGATCTGGAAGGGGAATATATCCTCGCACCCATAACAATTTATTTTCAAAATCCTGGCTGCTGTTCCTTCCCCCCCCCTCTTTTTTTTTTGTTTGTTTTCCGGATGAGTGCTCTGTGTTTTTGGTTTTCAAGCAGCAGGAAAGAAAAACATCTCCCTTAATTTGCTCTGACTTTTGTCTGAGTAACTCTAATGTATTCTATCCTGTGAAATCTATTAAAACCCTTCACACTTTTAAAAAAGAATGTGGAGAAGTATATTCACTCTATAGAGAATGGTTTTAACTAAGCTGATATATACACACACACACACATATATGCGTACATATATAGGTACACATATATATATATATTCACTCTGTAGAGCAAATATACATCTGTACATTATTTTTTTAAAATGTGAAGGGTTTTAATAGATAGAGAAATAAAAAAAAAAATCCCAAGGAAAAAAAGAAAACAAAATACAGATAATATTCTGATACACAAATGAAAGAATAACCCGGCAGAAACGGTCTTTCGGAGTCGAAAGTTGCCTTTGCCTTCAACAACTCTGCCACGAAACAGGGAGCACAGTTTCCCTCCACCTTTCCGTCGGCTCTGCAATCAGCCAGGCCCTGTGGGGAGGGAGGGGGGTCCCTACTGTATCCTCCTTCATCAACATGGCATCTCTCAAGGGGCCCGCACCGAATCTGTTAAGATTAGCTGTGTTCCACATTAGTGACAGGAGCTGCCTGTCTCTCTCAGGAGTACACGGTGGCATGGTACTGCTTCCTGTTTGAGCAAAATCAAGGCTTTAATTGCAGGGAATTTTTTTTCATTACCTGTTAATTGATAAATCATGCTCGCAGGTCTGTGAAACGAGCTGCGTTGTGAGCGGTCTTCCACGTTTCTCTTCCTCCTCCCTCAGAACCAGGACGTATCCAATACTCAGAGCAGAGCGCTGGTGGCAGGGGAAAACTTCCACCTTGCAGCACCCCTGTGGGCAGCTCTTAAAGCAGGCAGAGCTGGCTCGGGAGCCAGTGCCTTCCCCTGATGTAGCTCCTCAAGTGATGGAGCTTCAGCTGGGAGACTTTGCACCACTCCCCTTCTGTCCTGGGGTAAGAGCAAAGGCAGGCTTTGTAGCCCTGCTTCCCAGGCTCATTCTCAGCTGCCTGGATTTTGAGCAGACCACAAACTGCTGCAGCTTGGCTCGGGCTTGGCTAGAGACAGCAGCAGAACTGGAAGAAGGAAAGGTGAATTTTAAGTCACCTTCATGCACCTGCGTGGGTACACGCAGCTGCGTGCGCACAGACGCAGCTTCTTTTGTGCGTGTTAGCCACAGCTACAGATCAGGCCTTTGATCGAAAATCAACAACAAAAAATGAGTTGGGCATTAAAGTCACCGTCTTCAGGAGGCACGTAAAACATGCATTTTTTTTTAAGATCTCTTTTGTCATTTCTGTCCTTTTATTCTTGCTTCTATTGCAAGTAGCAAGAGGCCACCGTCTTGGGAGGAACAGTAAAAATCCTGAGTATAGTGAAATAATTTAGCTGATAATTCCCCACTGTATAATTTTCTACGCTTCCTGCTAGCTGACCTTGTGGGCTCCTGTCAGGTTGCTAAGGGAAATCCAGCAGGACTCCTGCTCTGCTCCTCTACTTTTAAAAAAGTATTACAGGAAATGGAGGCATGTTTATGTCAGCTTAGTTATGTGCGTATTTGATCAAATGGCATTCTCTAACCCTTTTCCTTGGGTGTTTTGTTTTGGTTTTTTTTCTTTTTTAAAATTTGGATGATAGCTCCATAGAGAGGAACTATTCCTAGCTAATCACTTGGCATTTTGAACATGAGAGGCATCACCAAAAAAGTAGGGAGCCGGCATGTGTGCATGCGTGTATGCGGGAAAGGTAAAGAGCATTGCTGGGGTGTTTGAGGAACCTGGTGGAACTGTGTCCAAGACTGCCTGTGTCCAGTGTCTTTATACAAAGGTAGGTGTGTTGTCTGCACTAAAGAACAGCAATAATGAGGGATGGGAGCATTAAGGTTACCGTTGCCAGGTCATACCACCTCGGTAGTGTGAGCACAGCTGTTAAGATCTCCTAGACATTTGATGACTTGTGCACAGATGAGTTGACACTCCCATCCCAGTTTTCGGCAGACAAATGTTCCCCACAAAAACACATCTGCCGTGGGTGGTGCTTTCGTTGCCTGTAGCACAGCAGAGAGGACACAGGCTGACTGCATGGAAATAGCTCTAGGTAATTTAGAGAGAGCTCTGTACCGCTTCTAGGTGGTCCCTCTCCGGACCGAGGTGGCTTGGATGGGAACCACGGGCAGGAGGCTAGCACTGCTGCTGCCTGTGCTGTGCCTGGTGTGCAGAGAAATTGAAAATGTTGCTCGCCAGGGCTATCAATCTGGCACCTTTGACATTCCCCAAAAATAAATGAATCCGTTGGAATGGATTTGGCTCATATTGCAGTTTTTACTGCCACGGTAGCAGTAAAAATAAAACTTCAGAGCTAGGCTGTGCTGTGGTGCCATGATGTGCCTGGGTTTGGAATTTCACATTTTGGGGTTTGAGCTGGGTTCTTTCTATTTGTTAGCATCCTTTAGGTTTTCCAACTTACAATGGCAGAGGTCCCTTCGGACCTGATGCCGGGCCAGAGAAAGCAGGCTCATCTGAGGAACCCAGATTGTCCCTGTGGCCTCTAACCATATTACAGGATATTCAAGGTGACTCATAAGGTGTTTTGGCATGATAGGCACTGCAAGCAGGTGCAGCCGTTGCCTCCACTGTGATTTTCCCTGACCTAGGAAAGTTTCCCTGTGCAACTTGTACAGGAAATAACAAACCATTGATTGGTGTCTGACTTGTTTGTAGGTAATTATAGGCCATTGATCTAACCAAGCTGGAGCTATGGCACTGTAAGCTCTGCAGCCCTCATTACCTCTGACCTGGTGACTGCAGCATCAGGTCATTGGAAAATTCATCCAGAAGACAATCGTACCTTAAGTTTTTTTCTGCTGAAGAAAAAGCAAAGGTGAAATGGTAATTTGTAAGTTTTAGTAGGCTGCATGTGATATCTTTGCAGCCTGATGTGTAAAAGCACACGGTATCCTTGGGATAACTGAGCTTCCTGTATTGTCCTGCTCTTCATAGGCCAGTGGCTTTAAAAGAGGAATTGCGTCAGCTGGCTTGCATTGCATCTCAGCTGTCACAGGGAGAATGCGGTAATATTTGTCATTAAATGTCACTAGGCTGTGGCACAGAGCTGGGAACATAACATTGCTTTGGATCAGATCCTTTTAAAATTCAGCAATAGTAGCAAATTATGTCTGCTATGGATTAAACACAAGCATTTTTTGATCTACATTCAATTGCATGCCCCAGAATTTTTATCAATAAGTGTACGATTTACAGGCATTGATTTTGCAAGGCCTTTAACAGGAGAATAAAAAGGGCCCTCAAGGATCGAACTGGAAAACTATTGCTCTTGCAGAAATCTGGTACTTTATATTAGTGAAGGTAGCAAATCTTTGATCAAAACAGCCTGGACAATAAGTTGTCACAGAGATTATTTTGGGATGTTTGGTGCTTTTAATTAATGTTTTCTTTTGGAAAGAAGTAAAACCTTTAGGTAGTCATATAAGTTCCTTGTCAGTTTGTCTGTTCTGTTCATCCTCTGTACATCCAGTCTTGCAACCATATGCACAGACTGAAGTAGCACCGTGTAAATTATAGGTTTTTTCTCCCTCCAGTTTCCCTGCTCTTTTGCATTAAGAGTTTTGGAATCAGAAGAGAAAAAACATAAAATATGTTTTTAGATATTTGTTTCTAAGAAAAAAAGCCTTCACTCGTTTCTCTTTTTTTGCCAGCACCTGCGTTCCTAAATAAAGGAAAATATTGTACCTGCCAGGAAGTATTATAAAAGGCACTTTCTTTCATGTCAGCTTCCATTATTTTGAGCAGGTTGTGTAAGGGCATTCAGCCTGCTGCATTGGAATACACAGGGTGTGTTCGCGTGGTTTATATTTGCACCCAGATTTGAATACATTTGATGTTAGCAGTGGATTTTTATGTTTGCTGCAGGATGATATTATACCACAGATGACAGGACAGCAGAATTGCCTCATAAGTCTAGCTGCTGAGCTGCCGTTCTCCAAGTTCAAAGCACAGAGGCGTGTATTTGCAAAACTGACGCTAGATACTGGGCATTCAGTGGGGGACTGTTTGGAACATGATTTCCAATGGCACCAATACAGGCAGCCCCCACGAACATGACCTCTAACAGAACAGATCAAGAGGGGAATCCTGGCATCTGACACACTCTATATTGGTAACCATTTTTACCAAAAAAAATTACTGGTTTGTTCTGTCTGGTAATGGGCTGGGGGAGGTGATAGAAGTACTTCTGTGGACCGTGAGAGCCTCTGTTTCATACCCACAGAAATACTATACAAATAGTCATGCGCTTTTCTTTTACTACACACTATTATGGGTATATTTTTCACTGACAGACAGGTGACTGGTTCAGATGGGCACAGACGGTGTAATTTATGCATCCATTTGGCGTGTGCGTGTTTCCAGATCATGGCATTGTCTCCTCTTCTTGCTAGATAAGTTGAAACATTGACAGGCAGTGTGTTCACTTTTTCCTTTTATTACAGTAATTTATAAGATATTTTAGCTAACAGGAGAACGGCCCAAGGGGGCATTCTCATGTTAATTACCAAATGTGGGCTTGTCAAAATCAAATAGCTTCAGGAATAATGCAAGTAGTACTGCATCATTATATTGTTTGGCCCTCAACCCCAATATTAGCTTTTAGAAGAAAGAAAAAAAAAGCTTATTTGATTGGGCTTTTAAATTTAAAAAATCCCCAAGTCTGACCCATCACAGACCGGAAGAGAAATGCAAGGGAGAGCATGTAGTTTAAGACTGAATGGAGTTCAAATAACACAGTGAGCTTTTAGTCTTTTTTTTTTCTTTTAAATATTCAGCTAAAAACAAAAGAACTGTCACAATGTTGATTGCCATTTTCTGACACTTCTTATACAGCTGGAAGTGGTTGCACCCACTGTAGTGTACCGTCAGAAAATTCTGCTTCCAACGTTGCGGCATAGGGTTTGCAGCTGTTCTCGTCTCTCCCTGTGGAACATCAGTAGTGGCCACCCAATGTCACCTCCTGACAATATCGTTGCTCCTACCACGCAATGCCACACTCCACAAATGATCCATCCCATTCAGGTACACCAAGGTGCTGTCTATGAGAATCTGCCAACAACTGGGACCAACTGAGAAGAATACACATAGACATTGATACTCATACAAACATTGCTGATACATACTGTCTCACCATTTCTGAAGCCGTCAGCATGACCAATGGGGTTCCAACACAGTCATTAACTAGCTTTTATGCTGCATCATTGAGTTCTGATAACACATACTTGAGGGTTTGAGATGATCGGTCAATAATTGCATTTTCTCCTTTACACTGCAATATTGCACAATTCATTTTAGTCCACCCTACAGACTGTCTCTGCCATTTCAGAAATTTGCAAGGAGAATCCTGTCGTGTGATCTGTGGATTCCTCAGTGCTGTAAATATGAGTGAGGTGGATAAGGGAGGATTCCTTCCTGCTAGGCTGTTCTGCCATTCTGAAGTTTGACATTACTATGTTTATTTTACTTAACTGATTTTGTGCTGCCGCCATGTTTCATGGCACAAAAGTAGAATAGACTTTACTAAATCTTTAACAAACCCACATAAATCTTTCCCAGTTCCAGAATGTTACCCAGTCTGAGGCTTGTCCTTGTTCCACATGAGCCCCTCTAATTGCTAACCAGCTTCTTGCGAAAGGCCGTTTCCAAAAGCAATCAGTTTCCAATCCTGTTGAACCATTTTGGATAACAAACTCTAAATCTACAAATGCCTAAACAAAACCTCCTGGCATTAGTACTCACCTGGTTGTGCCAGAATAGAGCTGGCGAGTTGAGCATTTCTGACCACAGTTGTCACTTTTTCTGTGAAGAAAAATGCTGTCTCTCAGCTCAAAGGGCTGGGGGCTTTATAGCTTAAAACCAAGAAGTTGAATTTTACCTAGAAGTCAGTAGACAGCCACTGGAGTTCTTGAAGGGTTATAGTCTGTGGTACCTGCAGTTACTGTGTGGTCCTGCAGTAAAAGCCCCATAGGTGCAAATATCTTACCTCCAAAGGCAAAGGCAGATAGCATCTCGATCAGCTCATATGCTTATGAAAATGTAAGTCTTCCTGCTAAGCAAAAGTGGTGAGAAGAGCTCTTAGTAGTCACTATTACCTGAATAGCTAATACAGACAATTATTCTCCAAATAAACAGGCTTAGAATATAAACCTTAATTCTTTGACCAATGTACTTCCACATATTTTCCCGTGTTACTTACAAGGGCAGAATTATCATGGTTTATTTGAGTGGAGCTTTAACCAGGTGTCTCTCCCTTGTTCATCAATACCTATGAAATGCTCAGGTAGAATACTTTCCCAGTCCAAGTCAGAAGCGATGGAGGTTTAAAGGCGTGTCTACCCTGCTAGCTGAATATGCTGTGATTCATGTTTTCTTACATGTCTCCTGGTTTTCCCTTTACACATTTACAACACCGATGACAAAGCAGAACCTTGCGGTAAAGATCTCTATGACCTATTGGGGAGGGGGGGGAATCACCCCATGAATCCTCCCTCAGTAACACCCCAGAATTGAAGGTAAATGGCACAGGTGGCAACTTTTGGAGACAAACTCCCTCTCCTCGAGCATTTTTAGGTCATTGGTATCCTAAATTGACAGAGCAATTGTACTCTATGTAGGAGAGACTTGGATTTGACTCTGAGGTTTTATTGTGTGTCCTGTCACTTCCAGAAATTCAGGAATCATCACAGGCTGAAATTCAAGCAGAAAAGAGTTATTATTCTTAGAGACTGTTACTCAAAACTTCATGGTGACTCTTGCAAATTGACTCTGACAGGTAGCTATCAAACACCCCGGTATCTCCATTAGAGCTTGCACAGCCACAAGAAATCTATCTGGATCTGACCAGATCCTGAAAATAATTCCTCACAGTCAGAAACACTTGACTCCATCACCTGAAGCAAACAACCTGGATTAACCAGCTTGTTAACCACCTGTTTTCTTTGACTCTTGCACAGTTACAGCAGATTTCAAATGCTCTTTTCCTTGTAATCGATACATTCAGAACTGGGCTTAATCCACTGGCATTTTAGCCATCATCCTTTCTGCTTCGTTAGTTTGAGGTCATCTAAATTCTACAGCATAGCTGATCCTGCCTTAAGGCAGGGGGATGCTCTAGGTGACCTTTTAAGGTCCCTTCCGACTCTGTTTTCGATGATTCTATGATATGATCTGTCAAGACAAAATAGATGAGCAGATACTTAGAGGTATTTAGGATATATCTTCATCATTAATACGGTTTGATACCTATGCAGTTTTCCTGCTTAGATCCATAGCAGTCAATTTTGACTTTTAAGAGGTGCTTTTTAAATGCTGGTGGAAAATGTCTGTACAACCCTCAGATCCTCAAAAAGAAAAGAAAAAAAAAGACAGGGATTGTTGGCATGTAACAAAGGCACATCTCCCGCTCTATGTCCTCCGCTACCACACAGCACAGATTAAAAGTGTGGCTAGCTATACAAGGTGAATCACGGGCTATCGGGGACATGTGGATTAGTGATGTCTAATAAGAATCCGTTGGTGTGGAAAGTGGAAAAACACAAACTGGTTAGTCAAGATGACTTTAACCTTGCGGTAAGGTGACCTGTAC
Organism: Calonectris borealis; assembly: GCF_964195595.1. Taxonomy (NCBI): domain Eukaryota; kingdom Metazoa; phylum Chordata; class Aves; order Procellariiformes; family Procellariidae; genus Calonectris; species Calonectris borealis. The sequence continues at coordinate 52,197,951 of NC_134313.1, forward strand.
ACAAATGCTAGTCACTAGGTCAAGCCTCATATTTATAATGGACAAACACAGGCTGGAGGTTGAAGATTCCCTATATTTAAGGCCAAGCATACATATCACGGACTCATTGTGTCCTTGAGCCTCTTTCTTAATTTATGCTGAGCAGTGTTCTCAGCTGTAGTGATTACCAAAGGTAGCTTTGATGGAGACCGCAGGAGGGAAATGAAGTCTCTGACAGGGTTCCCATGCAGCCAGTTCATGGTGATGCTGTTGTGTAGAGTCGGCTGAAGTCAGCAGGTCAGATACGGACTTCTTCAGTCGGCTTATGGAGAAACTCCCTTGCTCTAGAGGATTTAAATGGGAACGCTGTCAGGTTTAGTGTTCCCGTTGAGCTCAATTTTCTTGGCGGACTGTAAGTGGAGAGAAAGTCTCAAATGCAGCCCAACCCTAGGTCATTAGGGGCTTTAAAAGATTACAGTCAGGACCTTGAATTGTATCTAGTAATAAACGGGGCATTAGCAGAGTGTGTGGAGCTCACGATGGCTTTGTATAGTAATACCCCAAATACAAAAAAGTGAAGTCTACTGCTTAGATGAAAATTTACTCAGTTTGGTTGAAGGAAAGCAGGGCAGAGAGAAGGCAGTGGAAGAAAAACACAGGAAGTTTGTGTTCTTAAGCCACTTAGCTGGCTGAGCTAGCTAACGGGAGACAGAGTCCTCCCCTTTAAATTAATTGAGCAAATACGATCTTACGTGAATCGACTTGATGATAGTGGATTTTATGTTCAAAATGAGAATTCAACTCCTTGTAAATAAATAGCATAGAAACATCCATCTGGTATTTAGAGAGAGGCATGTTTTATCAGCAGTTTCAGCAGATAACCTAGAGATTGAGTAGGTTCAAAATATGGGAGTCCCTCTTACCAGCTGAAATGATCTTTTGAAAATCAAGCCACGTAAAAAAGGGGACAAGGCAGAAAAACTCACATAACCACTTCTCATACTTTCCATCTTTTGTATCAAAGACGTTCAGTGTTCAGTGTTCTCAGTCCAGAAGACTGAATGCCAACTTACACTAGCGCCAATTTATTCTTTCAGAATAAACAATGTAAGATTTAAAAATGTTGAGTGTTTGCAATTAGTGAGTGTATACATCTATAGGTGCAGCAGCATGACGCATTCATGTATTATCACACTCTTGGACAGTGGGGCAAAAGGTATGCTAGGAGAACAGGAGTGCAGCAACGAACGGGGTATTCATGTGCTCAGAGTGCACGTGTGTGCAAAGGGAATGAACATTAGTTTACTGCCCTACTGCACGATACCTTTGCGGTTTCAGAAGATACCTCCATACTGAAATCTACCTGTATCTTTCAGACTTCTGTCACATTGAAGGCGTAGAATTGTTTGTCCACAAAGTTCTTTTAAGCTGTAGTCCTGGCTTGATGCCGGGGACCCTGTGCAACCTTATTTCATGCAGTCCTTAAAATCAACTGATCTTTGTGACAAAGGGTAGTCGCTAAAAAGGATGTTGTAGCATGAAAGTGGGGTATGTGGGCACTGCATTTCTAGTTAGCGCTCAAGTCTCCTCCTCTTGGAGATCTGCGTTTTATTGACCGTAATTCATTTGTAGAAGAAAAATAAACAGAACTCCAGAACTTACATCTTCCTTCAAAACAGGGTTGAAGGAATTGAACGGAGACTGACAGGAGCGCTTAGTGCTGTGGATATCTATATTCTGTCTTGCCAAAGGGTAAATAGAGGACATTCATTTGTTCATCAGCTTCCAAATCTCCTCTCTCCCGCTCCCAAAGGGGGGAGGGAAGAAAAAATAATTTGGAGAAGGGGGTTCTGAATACTTCATATTCTCTTTTGCCCGTTTCTAGCGGAGCCAGGCATGAACAATTAAATCTAGGGCTTCCCTGTGGTCTGTGAATAACACAGCACAGTGCTAACCATCAGGGCACAAAGGCAGACAACAAAAGGGGCTTTTTTATTTTTTGTTTACCCTTCAGGACACTGTTTACCTTATCACTGAAGGGGAAGTTATCATCTCATCCCTTTTGGAAATCGTACTGGGTTGATTCTGTACCTCCAGGTATCGAACTGGCTAGTGATGAAGTGGGCACGTCAGCCGGGGGTTAGGGAAGTCATACCGGGAGCTGTTGCGCTCGCTCTCCCGTCTCCCTCCCTCCGTCTTTCCCTCTGCCTCTTGCTCCTTCTCTGTCAAACCATTTTCTCCCTCTCTCTCTCTCTCCCAGCCGGAATGATTTTTTTGCCTTCTCCCTCCCCTCTAAATTTACTTCACAGCAGATTGTCTTGTAGTAAATCACCAAAAACCCAAATAGCACTAAAGCATTCTGATACAACATTAGCATTTGCTTAACAAGCACAAGATAAACATTAAACAAAGAACTGCATTTCTTTATTAGAGGCTGCAAGATACATAATCCATGAGCACAAGAAACATGGGACCCAGTGGATATGCAGATGTGTGTTATTTCATTGGCGCTGGGCGGCCTTGTTAGAAAAGGTTTTCATCTGAAGGCTTGGGGGTGGATAGTTGACTGTCCCTGGTGGGGCTGTAACTAGATACGGAGACTGTTGCAAGCTAGGCTGGGCTCCCTGGTGGATGCGCTGATTGGACAGCCCGAGGAAAACTTGGGAAGCATCAGGAAGTGAACTCAATCACCTTGGGGATGAGAGGGGAGAACCAGATGAAGGCATTTGACTTCTTTTGTAACTCCCACTAAGGACAGATTGCCAGTGCGATCCAGCCTCCATAACTGCAAATCAGGCCCTTTCCCCTATGCCGATTTCATTAGAATGGCCAGCATGGTGCAAAGAGGAGGGAGAAAAAAAAGGTTAGACACAGTAATTTTACAGGCAGGCGGGTACAAAAAAAATCTGCATAATTAAGCAGTCAAGGCTGCTAATAGGGGAGTTTATATGCTCTGGGACCAGGCAAGGGCAGCACATATGGATATAGCACTGGATATTAAATCTACGGCATGCAGACTTACTTCAGGGCCCTTAGAGAAAAGGCTAATTATAGAGAGAGGAATTGTGTTTACTGGTCTGTCTTGGGCAAAGATGTTGAGAGAAGTGCAACCAAGTTTTGCAGTTAGACATGAACAGTCTGTTAATAGAGATATCAAAAATATGTGCTTGTGGTTGCTTCATATCTAATCAACAGGAAATCACAGATTCCGAGACCCCCTTCTCCCAGTTAAATGAGGAGGGGAAAACACATACATATACATATTCCGGATGCAGGATGTGAATGTGTTCATTATTAAATTGCTGGAATTTAATCTGAACCAAGCTCTTTATCATCAATAAATTATATTTAGCAGTTTACCCTAGTTTAGCTACTCCTGTTTAAAAATGTCAGTGCTTCTGGGTATAAGCTCCAAGTCAGCATTTAAATATAAATGGATAATATGAATGGAAGTTGCAACGGGCAGGACTGAGCAGTTAGAGAAAGGGTATGTTTATGTAACAAGTCCTGACGTGGTGGACATTAACATTTCATAATGCAGATCAAAGGTATGGAGAAGACCCAAGAGCCCTCAGTCAGAGGCCCCTAGCAACTGTCTAGTATGCTCCATGAGATGATTTCTCCAAATTAGAAAGACACAGACTTTTCTTTATCCATATAGATAGATAGAGATATATATTTTTTTAATACTTTCGAAAGTGATTAGCCTTTTTCTAGATCCCTGCCCACTCCCCAAGGAAAGAAGTGTCTCATTTTACTGAAGGGGGAAGGCTATCAAGGCATTGTCATGAACCAGTGCCTCACATCCATAACCGGTAGGAGAGGCCAGTGCCCGCTGACTATTTTGATTCAGTATTTTGCTGCTTTAGGCTTTTGTCTTTTTTGCATTTTGATGGAACATACCAAGCTCTACCATCGTGGATAGCCCAGTTCTGGAGTCCTGGAAAGCAAGAGTGCCGATGAGAAGTCTGCTGTGACTTCTGGGTCTGACCCATTCAGCTGGGTGTCAGAGCCACGTGGGAGATGCTGGGTACCCACCAGCACCTTGGGAATGCAGCGTGATCGTGAGGCATTGTGGAGCGTGCAGGAAGAAGCCCCTGGCTTGGCTTCCTTTATTGCATGGGTGAGGAAAAACAAACCAGCATTCAGGGAATTCACTGAAGTTTTGTGTAGAGTCCTGTACCAGCACCACAGTAACATGCAGTGATAATACAGAAATGTGCAAAAAGCAGCCCCTGCCTCAAATGCTTGCAAAGGCGCTCTGAGTGCTCACTTTGCAAAGGAAGCAACTCTTCTCTCATTTGGTAAATAACTGCAGGCTGGCCTTCTCACAGTGACTTCTCCTCCCAAGCCATACAGCAGGTGAGCTCAAAGGATGTCAGCCAGGCTGACCGTGAAGAACATGCTCTGTTTTGGTGGGTTTTTTTCCCCGTACTGTAAAGGGAGGCATGGGGAGGAGTGCTGGGGTCCCTGGGATCAGCCAGGCTGCTCTGCACTGGGTGGGACTTGTAGCAGGTGGCAATAGAGTGACAGTCTTGGGGCATCTGGGAGAGTAGAGAATTTCCCTTCCCCATGCCCCACCCAAAGTGGTAATTAACTAAATTATATATATTTAGAACGCTGTCGTTTATGTTGCTCAGAAGCCGGAAAGCTCAGCATACATATGAAGCCCCGTTTCTTGAGGGTACCATGCTCATGCAGCAATCACATGGCCAAAGTACATGTCTGTCCAGGTGTCAGTCCTCCCCGTTTTGTTCACGTCTGATAGAAGGAGAGAGGGCTCAAAGAGAGCTGTGCTTCTATGCATTTCGTGAGAGTGCAGTTGAGTGGAGGACAGCAATCTGTAGTGTTCCCAGAGAGGGAAAAACTGAGATTCAACCCTTTCTAAACATTACGGATTCTATAGTAGAGACCAGAAAAATAGGACCTGGGAGAGACCTTCCACAGACGTTCTTGGACACAGAGTCAATCAGCTAGGAAACACAAATCTGGAGAAAGCAAGTCTTTCTTGCTTTCCGGTTTGTGCAGAATTGTTTGCTTGTTTTTAATCTTTGGGTAACTTGTGTTCATCTTCTCCTTCTGCTCAGCTGGGATGCTCTCACTGTGCTACAATCTCTTTCCTATGCAGAGCCATCTCACTTGCTGATCTTTAGAATAGTTCCCTGCTCCTCTGTTTAGATTTGTAAATTTGACACGGAAACAAATACATGTGTGTGCATATGTGTGCACACACTCACTTTTCCACAGTTTACACAGCAGTTAAAAGGATTAATGAAAATCCTGGTCCAGCAATTTTTCCATATGTTTGCAAGAAAATCTGCCTTAAAATATTTACAGGGTGTCTGTAATGATGGTATTAAATTGCCCTTTATGAAATACAGTTTGGGGACGGTTGTGTTAGCAGTACAGTATGAATAATATAAAATTGTGGAATATGCTTGTTTTGAGGCCTATTTCAAGAATAAGTTGCCATTGCCAAAAGACAGAATAACTTTTCACTAGTGAGGAGCAAGTGGATAACCTGTCAATAGTGATGATCTAATGGCAGCCTCCAAGCTGTGCTGTGTCATCAGCCAGCTGTCAATCCCACCAGCGTGTCTCAAAAGCACTAATTGTTGTGATAGTATCAGTGTGAAAGCTGCTAAGAAAAAAAACATAGTCCCTTGGTGCTGCTTTGTAAAAGATAGGTTGAGGATCAAAGTTCAGCTTGGCTTGACTGGATTTCATTTTTGCTTGCATAGCTACCTGTTAACACATTACTAAGCACCTAATTGTAGCTGGTTGCAGCTGCAGTTATTTTGCTGGTAAAAGACAGCAATCAAGCTGACTGCAGTCTCCTTCGAAAAAGGTATTTGCCAGCTTCTCATAAAAGCATCTCCTCTTCTCCCATGCAGCCCCATTAGGCTTGGATGGGGGAAAAAATGCCTGCTCCTCCTCATTCAGGTTGATATTAGAGACCTGCTCTAGCTATGGTTTAAGGAGTAATTCAAAATTTAAGGACTAATCCTGCTTAAGTAGTAGTTCAAGCATCATTTCTAGATGAAATTTGAAATGCATATGTATGTATCTTTTATTGATATACGTATGTCCATATCGCTGCTCTTCCACCTTCTCTTTCTGCAGTGCAGTTCATTCATTGCTTGATTGTTGAAGTCCTGCAAAAGAGCAGAAAGTATTTCTTCTTCTCTTTTGATTATAAGCTTCAAAGATAGAAATAATATCTGTGTTTAGATAGAGTCTAATATAACACTGGCATTAGAAGAGAGATATAATTATAACTAGCAGACACTTGTCAGTTATGTTCTCTCAATATTCCTCCACTGTTATTTTTGGCTCCTTTTTGCTCCCTTAATCCACTCATTCCCGTCTCCAAATCCCACTGCTTTTTCCTTCTCGTCATCTCAAAGATCTCTCCATTTCTTTCCACCTCTACAGCCAGTTCTCTTATTAGAAGCCAAGTTATATTTCATTTTAACCATGTTGCTTTTCCTCAGAATAGACAAATGCAGCCACCAAGCTGGTTTTGGATACTGATTTATGTGGTTTACTTACAGTTACTTGTGTTACTCTTACAACTTGATGAAGTATAAGTGTCTTGTGATCATTTTCAAAGATTTCTATCCAAGCCTCCCTACGCTCCCTTGAGGTCCTGTACCCATACCCCTGTGCTCTTCTAGTACTCACAGCTTTGAACACCTATTTCTTGGGTCACAGGCAATGTCCCATTATCTTTTGTCACAAGGCTCTTGTGCTTTGAAGAAATGCTGTCAGGACCCCTGCACAGCTCTACCCTGCCCACCTTTGTGTCCTCATCAAAATCTAAGTTCTGCCATGCTTGCCTGGAGTGATTATTTGCTTCAGAAAAAAGAACACAAATATGTGTGCCTTGCTCAATGTTCCCAGTCCCATTCTTGTCTGGCTGTTTGTCCTCACACAGAGAGGTTTTCTGGGCTGGGGCCACCCGCCTGGAATATAGTGTGAGCTGCGGGGAACAGGTAACAAGGCCAGGTGACAGTATATTCTGCTGTTCTCATTCCTTCAAACACTGACAGGTTAGAGCCACAGAACCACTTACCTGCCCCCATTTCTTTTGCTCTCAGACATCTTCAGATGGTCCAGAAAAATACATTTTTGAGAAGATTCAAGTGACTGGATGTTAAGGATTTGGCAAAGCTTATGCAAGCAGCAGTATTTGGGACCTGATCCTGCAGATACTCAGGGCATTTTACAAAGCCCTGAGTACGGAGAGAGGCAAGAGAGAGGAGAGGCTATATTTATCCTGGTAGGCAACACCAGGGACATGAAAACAATTGACCCCTTTGTTTCTATTTCTCCCCACTTTTGCAACCCTGCCAGGCCTAATTTAGCATCTGCACTCACCTTCCCTGAAGGCAATGCAGTCTTTTACTTGGCTTGAAACTGTTTTCCCAGAAACCCGTATGTCAGCTGGCATAGGGAGATTTCTTGGAGAATGGGTGTGCGAGCTGGGTTCTGTGGTTCCTTAGTTTTTCGGCTGCTCTGGGTGTACCTCAGGAGACTAGCAGCCTGATGAATGCATTGTTCTAAAATGTCAAAAGGACCTCTGGGCACAAAGAGTCATGTCCTTCAGAACCACCCAACTCATGCAAAAGCAAGAGAGGTGCAGCCACAGGGAAAATGTCAAGCTGGGACTGCATAGCTGTGAGCGTCATTGCCACCAGTAAACAGGATCACTTATTTGACCAGGGTAAAAATGAATGCTAAAAATACACGGTGCCCATCCAGTTCTCCCATTCAGTATTTGCAACCCAGCTGCTGAGCCAGGGAGTTTTGACTGCATTTGTGACACATCCCGCGTTAAAAAATAAATAAATAAATAAATAAATCAGGGAACATACAGTAGATGCATTTTACTGCCAGAGTGGAACTTCACAATCCTACCAGGGGACCTTTTTGTAATGTTTGTAATGTGCTGCTATCGTGCTTTAGCAAAGAAAAATGTCACTGCTGGGCTTTATTTTTAACAGACTTTTTTAACATCAATTAATGCAAGCAAATGTAGTGAAGCAGATCTTCCTTTTTATTTATATTTGGGTGAAAGCAGTGAGGGGGCTTGGGGGAACAGCATGCATGGGCAGGGGGTAGAAGGGGCAGAAAGGGAGTTTCTTCTGCGGTTCCACAGCAGAGAGGTGGATTTTTTTTTAAAGATGCGTAAATGCAGATGGGCACCCAACTTCCACTGGCAGTCACTGGGGCTGAGAAATCAAGCTGCCTTTGAATATATCATTCGTGTTGCATCTTAAAAAAGTACATTAGAACACATGCAGCCTAAGTTATCCAACATGAAAGACTGTATGCTCCATTGGTGTTCGCTCAGCTGAAATCAGTCGACCCCCATGCGCCCTCTTTTTATTATGAGAGGTAAAACGATCAGGTCACCCTAAGAAGTGACATTCGTTACTTATTGCACGAACCCTGTAAGAGTTGCATCATATTATATTTCCCTTATGCTTGAAACCATTATACTTGCAGTGTTTTCTAGCTTTCTCCTGTTTCTCTAACACAAATGCAAACACACATGCAGGATTGTAGGCAAACTCTTCCCTTCCAACATTGATTTGTTTTGTACTGCTGGGAAGAGACATCACAGCAAACCTTGGCAATGCAACATGCACTTCTTTCACATGGGCCTTTCATGGAATTAGAGGTGGAAGAATACCTGTTATTTGGCAGGTATTTTTGACTTACCATGATGGGACAGAGTTTTGATCTGGGCACAGATGGCACAGAATGTGTGATTCAAAGATAATGTACTGTACCTGATGTAATATCTTACCAACACAGTGAACTAAGGGCAAAGCAACAACTTTAATTTGGAATTTTCCTGCTACTGCCACTTCTTACCAAGATCTTCAGAGTGGTTTATTTTCCAAGAAACGCTAGTGTTTTGGTATGTCGGCCAACTTTCTGTTTGTTATAGCTCACTTTCAAGTTATTTTTTTTCTTTTCATAGCCAGCTTGTTGTTATTTTATCTTTTGGGGGAGAGGAAGGGTGTGTCAGTCGCATATATGAAATGTTGGAAAGAGAAGGGGGTTGGCAGGTGGTTTGCAAGCAACCTCAGTTTGGTTGCCCCACCTCAGTTCGCTTGCTGCTCTGCGGGTATTCTTCATCAACTATTATTTTCAGTCCTGATCTTTGGCTTCTGGTACCCAGCTGAACTACAGAGGCTGCGCACCCTATCTGCTGTATAATTTTCAAGGATTTAACACAGCAATTTTTCTTCTCTGCTGCCATATCATGTATTGAGTCCAGCAATCAAACAGAAATTAACATCAACAAAATACGTTGCTTATTTGTGAAAGTGTCACGGGATCAAAAATCTGCATGCTTCACTCTCAGCAATATGCATTACCAAATCGAACAGTGCGTTCTTGCTGGTCAGAGTGATACACAGCATAGCAAGTGAGTTTGCCCTCTTGCTCTCCTCACCATCCTTTTTTTTCCTTTTTTGACTTCTAAAATGCCCCTGCTTTTCCAAATGTGACTGGAGGGGTAATGCTCCTCCTTGACCTTATTTTCTGTTGTTCAAATCCTGCCTGGTGTTAACTCCCTCCGCTCATCTCTAGGTTTAATAAATTAGAAGTTGCTTCTCGAGTGACGTGAAGGAGGCAGTTGAAGGGTTTGGGGGATATATTCTATCTGCTTTACATCTTTGCATCTCGGATGCTTGTTTTCCCCATTTTGGAGAAAGACTGACAAGTAAGCATAACGTGCCGAGTCAGTACAGAAACTTGCTGCCTGCAAGGTTTGTGAAGGAAGACACTTTGTTTTAAACGGTCAGGGCTTCCAAACAATGGCCCTCCAGCTTTCAAAAAGAAAAGACCAGGCAAGTTAAATGCACATCTTGTACAATTCTGTTACGAAATACTTTTATTTCTTAATAACAACATGAGGTTGATGATGGAAACAAAATCCTGTGGAGCTGGCCTTCGTTACATGATCGGGGTATAGGATAGTTAAGTGGTAGCTTAAATGAACCTGCTCAGGTCTTGAACAAATTGTCATAAAGTTAAGAAATTAAAAATTTGCCCACAGTAAAGATGCCCACAGCATCTTTATAATTCCACGATAGCTGTAGAAAAAATTTACCTTCTTTTTTTTTTGCGGGCAGTAATGCCTGGGATTGCTCTGTAAAAGGGATGTCTGTCTTCCTGGCAGTCTTCTTTTCCCTGACTAGATGTGAAAAAACCTGGGTCCGTGAGTACTTTGTGTGTCTCCTTCCCTTCTTCTGCTTATTCTTCAACTGTGTTAACAGTGTGTGTGGATAAATAAAATATCAAGAATGCTGATATCATCTTCCTTTTCCCCTTTCCCTCCTCTAACTTATAATAATGTGGGGCAAAGGTCTACTTAACATAACACAGTTACGATAACTAGTACATTTGTATTTCTGCTATGATGAGAGGTCTGCTGTAGTGAGACTCATCCACTGTTGCTGCTTCTTCTCAGCAGTGTTAATTATTCTTCAGGCTCGTGTAGCATGCGTATGGAAACACAAAATAAGCGATCAGGGAGTAGGATATTTTTGGGTTTATTTGTTGTGTCAGTGACACTTCCACTCTGACACAAACTCACAGTACAACACTCCTGATCTGTAATGAGGTTGTATCCCAGGATGTGTATTAAAAGCACTAAAGAGTCCCTTGCTTATTCAAAATCCTCATTTATCTGAATTAATTTTGTGTCCCCCATTTCATTTGGGTAAATTAGGTTTCACAGTTTCACAATTTGATCACAAGTCTCACAATGTTCAGTGCTTCTTTTTCAACCTGAGTCCCTAAAATGACAGTACTGCATGAAAACCTCAGTCTTCATTATAAAAAAGAATCAAAGGCTCGCTTTTCTTGTTACAGAGAAGCCCTCCGAGGGAAAACTGCCCAAACTTGAAGGCCCAGTGCAGAATTCCAGGCATACGCTCGGTTAAATCTCATGATTTTTAACCCCTTCCCTGATTTTGCAGCAATTGGCATTAATAAACTTGGTTTCGGCGACCGCTGGACACCTTGTGCGTGCACCCGCAGCACTGTAAGGGCTGGGCCGGGTCCGCTTCGGGCGGTGCAGGAGGAGCCCCGCAGACTGGCAGGCAGGGGAAGCGCCGTTCTCCTGCGGGTCTGAAGGGCTCCCAGGCGTAGCTGAGCGGGGATGCGCTCTCAGCTCCCGTCCCTCGCTGTCTCAGAAGGGGATTTCACGAGAGGTGTGACTGCCCCGCGCGGGGGGGGTTGCCCTGTGCGCACCTCCCGGCCGCACCATAAGACGGCTGGAGCCCAGTGCAGCCCTGGCAGCCCTGTGGAGCTCTGCACGGCCCCGCCTGCCCTCTGTGCCCACCGAGGGGGGAACCGCCGTGCGCGGCGCCTCGCGGCTCCCTGCCGAGGAGCGGGCGCGCCGGCCGTGCAGCCCGCGGCCTGCCGGGGCCGAGGCTCGGGTCCCGCGGGGGCATCTCCGGGGCCAGCAGCTCGGCCGGAGCCGGCGGGCCGGGCGTAGCGGCGGGACTCGGCTGGGGGCCGGGGCTCGGGAGCCGCGGTGGGGCAGCCCGGCGGGGGGCCGGCGGCGGGGGGCCGGCAGCGGGGCTCCCTGGCGTGAAGGGGGCCGCCAGCAGCTGAGCCGGCTCCTGAAAAGGAAAGGTGTTGAGTAATGCATGTCAGGGAGACGGCTGGGAAGGGGAGGGGGGTGTGTGAGAGAGAGGGAGAGGGGGAATTTGGCACTTGCCCAAACCCCCGGGGAAAGAAGGGGGTGGAAGAAACCCCAGCAAAACCCCGCGCCTCTTGACCCCTCCTCCCCGCTCCTGCCAAGTGTGGTTTGAATCCTCCTCCCTTTCTTCTTGGGTTCCTCTTTTCTTTCTACCTCTTCTTATTTAAATGAACTGACACACACACGCACAATGAAAACTCGGTGGGCCTTTTGGAGAATATTTCAGCCAACAAATGCAGTCTTGTAAGTTATTTATTAGAGTATGTCTTAGTAAAAGGCTAATGCCTTACAGTGGCCAGCCACCTCTCTTGCTGTTAAAGGCATGTTTTTCATACCGCATTTCAGATTTCCTCAGGGTCTTACAAGTGGTTTTTTTGGTTTTTCAGTGATGTTAATCACCTCATAGTCATTTAATGTCACGACACATTGTTCTCCAGCTCTATAAGTTTTATCTAGAGAGGATATACACTGACCTGACAGCCTATACATTTATTTCTCTCATAATAGTGCTGTATTTTTCTCCTTTGATAATATAGTTTGATGCCTTATACTTGTAACCTGCTGTTCTTTTTAATTGCTTATTGTTATTAATTATATAGAGGTAACATTGTTGGCTTGAGACATTTGGCTGTAAAAATACATCTATCATTCTTGCCATAGGATCTGCACTAAATTACCCAAGCTCTGTCTGGAAACGAATGCTTCTCTGCATTTCTTCAGTGAAATTTTAATGAGGGTTAAATCAAGACTTTCTTGTGCCTCTTCACCTCCAGCTAGGTTTCATGCCCTTGTCCTGCTTCTGCTCACCATCTCTTCTCCTCCATCAGCCTTTTCAGTCTACCCCCTTTTTTCTGTATTGTTGCTAGTACGTCTATTCTCCTTCCCCAACCAATCTTTGCCTGTCAATGATACATCTCTTTTCAGCCAACTCTTCTCTGTTTCTTCTACTCTGTTGTTTTTCCTCTTTTTCCCTTATTATTTCATGTTTATAACTGCCATTCTGCTACCTGAAAGTTCACTGGAGAGGGAGGATGTTCTTAGGCACCATTCCTCAATTGCTAGCATAGTGGCAAATGATGCCTTTGCTTCAGTGAGGAATTAGGTTTATGAAGAGTTGGAATATATCTGTAAAAGTAGCATTTAGTATTTTTTTAAAAAAAGCCAAGCCACAAACATGTAACAAATAGAGGAAAAAACTAATTGGCCCTCATTATTCTCTTATCCACAAACAAAGAACTTTTAATACAGAAATCCCAACAGCTGTTCGTTCAGCTCAGTGTGAAGTCTTAGTACCAGCAGAGAAAGTGGGAAGGAGAGCGGAGCAGGTTTAGAATGAAGTCTGGTCCTTTTTTGATGTGAGCCCAAAGCTGCTTGCTTGCTTGCTTTAGAGCAGGATCAAAGAGAGAGATAAGGAAAGGTTAGTGCAAATTAAAATTGAGCTTTCTCATGCTTTCCTAAATAAAACAGCAAACTAAGTCAGACGAGTGATATAAATAATACTTTATATTAAATGGAGCTTTATCAGCTGTACAAGAAGATCTCCCCTAACCGGCAAAGCAGTTTGCTTGGGTGAAAAGAATCTAATTAAATGCCCAATTATCAGCATAGACCTGAGGGCCTTAAACGGCCTGAACTGCTTCTTCCTTCCTGATGTTTCTGAGGGCTGGGGGGAGGAGATGGAGTTAAGAGGAAAGAAAGCAGGAAGTTGATACACCCCTAAATGAGTTTAAGAGCTGGATCAATATCCCACCAATTGCTGCTCATTTCAAAGTGTTCCTCACCTATGTAAGAAGATGCCAAATAATCATGTAATGACTCATGTAATGGCATTTAGATTTGGAAAAAATTATCAATAGTATCTGATGTATTAGAAAATACGAGGAGCACTGTTACTTCTTCACGCTATCAATTCAAATATCCCGTAATACAGGAAAGCCCTATCCTGTCCTATCCTGTCCTATCCTGTCCAGTCCTGTCCTGTCCTATCCTATCCTATCCTATCCTATCCTATCCTATCCTATCCTATCCTATCCTATCCTATCCTATCCTATCCTACTCTTTTTTTCCAGTTGGCTTTTTTCTTCCCCTTCTTTTAAGAGTAAGCAGGTAATTCTTTGTAGGTTGGATAAACAGCATTTCAGTATTTAGAGACTTTATCTTCCAGATGTCTAATGGCTTCATCCCAAAAGAAGGAAGGCAACTGACCCTTTCTGTATACTCATAACAAAAGAAATACCTGATGAGAGTTGTGTACAAAACCTAATTTCTACTGCTGGTCCACTGTGATGTGGAATTAATATTGACGCTTTGGTTGTCTCCATGCAAGAAGATGTTTTCCCGGTAGCCCTAAATTTAGAACAGGTTGCATTTAGTTTATGCAACATGAACTATCCTCTCCTAGTTTAACAATTTGTGTTTTCTTTGTGCAATACTTAAAAGTACGTATACCTGTACTTCCACCAGTTCCAGAAGTCCCAGATGGGTGGGCAATACTGGTAGGTATTTAACATCAAATAACAGAGAAAGCTGCTTCTCCAACCAGAAAGCAAGAACAAGAAAAAGAAACCATGAACAAAAATATTGAAATTAAATGAACAATGCTAAAAAAAACAGAAGTTTTTGCTTATATTTTACTGTTCTTAATTCTTCTGAATACGAATGTGACATTTTCATTAGTTTTTCCCCCTACAGTTTGATTAAATTGTTAATAACTACTTTGCTCAGGCAATCTCTGAGCCATTCAAATTGTAATTTTACTTTACTAGAGAAGATTTGGTCCAAAAAACTTTTCTTCTTGGAAAGAAATAGGCTCTTAGCTCACGGAAGAGAACAAAGAAAAAATTCTGACCTTAACGCTGACACTGTGGTCATAAAAATGGGCAGATTAAGCAGGGCCTGATTCTTCATCCCACTGAATTTAGTGAGAGTTTTCATTCTCTGTTTGGGGTGAGAAAACAGACATTTAGCAGCTCTGGGGTTTGGTTTCTTTATCTGTAATATGCAGATAATAATCTGTATCTCACTGTGCAGAGTAAGGATGGAGGGCTTGACCTTGCACACTTTGGCAGAATTTAGTCCCACAAAAAGTCTAGACAAGAGTCTAGTAAGACAGGAGGCCTGCTCCCCTGAGTTAGTTATGCCAGCGTTTGAAGGATCAGGCTCCAAGTTTTTAATCAGTGAGCACTAAGTGCTTTTTGAAAAGGTAAACGCTGAGCTGGATCATCTGTCTACAAATAACTCATACCACTCAGCTTATTCCTACCGGTTTAAATTTCTTTTTATATCCCATGGTAAAATTGTTTCCAAAATAAGCTCTATCACATGGGATTTTATTGCAGTGATGAAGTGTAACCTTGTAATGTGTATAGCTACGTGATGCAACACAGACTTTTTTTCGAACAAATTTTAATACCTTTTCCTGGTGCAGTTACAGACAAGGAGTAGCAAATTATGCATGTCCCATCAGTTGGTGAATAGCCCTGTTGCTGAATTCCTGAACTCTCTCCTGGTAGCCAGTTGCCCAGAAAATGCTTTCTTTGATGGAGAGGGCATTTGCTGCATTTAAATCATTCTTACTTGAGCTGAAAACATGACAGTTATTAAGAAATAGACCCTGCCAGTTGTCCTTCTTTTATTTTCATCCAGCCTTACCGAAGCCAGACAATTCATGGCTTTAATAGAACATACAAGGCACATGTGGTAAGAAGAGTTCGCTTACAAGCAGCCAAAGTGAGTGCAACCAAGCAAAAAAGTGAACAGTTGGTAAAGTGAAATGCATCCCTTGCTTCAGACAAAAATACAGTGGAATGAAAGATGCAGTAGACTGGCTTTCCCTTAAGCAGATCTAATTTCAAAATCTGGCCCTGGAGAGATGAACTTTTGCTTTAATTGAGGAGGTGGATCCCAGCTCGTTGTCACTCCATCAATCAGCACCCTTTGCTGTAGCTCTAGCAATACGCTGCAGAAGGCTGTAGGATTTATTCCCTGCATGTAGAATAAGGCGTCCTAGCTGGTGCTGCTGGGAGCCAGCGTGGCCTGGCCTCAACAGCACAGTGCGTATCCCATCCTCTTCCTTCTAACGCTAGCCAGTGTCCTTCAAGACAGAGTCATAGCCTGGTTTCAACTTTCCCTTTGGGAGGCTACAGCTGTTGGTGACTCGAGAGTTAAGGATTGTTCTTTACATCTTGTCCACCTCCTTCCTCAGGCACGGGCAGAGCCTTGCCCAAAAATCATTCTGAACTGAAAAAAAAGCAAGGGGAGAGACATCGCTCATGTTGCAGCCTGGTGTGTCAAGTTTCCCAAGTCTCTAGCTAACATTATGATTTTGGTTAAAAGTGGTATTAAGAGTAAACACAGACTGCCATGCAGGCCTGTCTATGCGAGCAGCAGTGTGTGGCACAACAGGGAAACGCAGGATAGTAGTGCCGAGAGGGTGAGGAAAACATTTCATTCCCCCACCCTGCCAATTCCATACACGTGATGATCTGCCCTGGCCACTGCAGGAGAGACACAGGTGTACTTTCCGTCCCATCCTCCATCCTGTCCCATCAGGATTGAACCGTTAGTTAGGACTTTAAAAAACTCTGTTTTTCCGTGGCAGATTCTTCTCACAGCTGTAAATTCCAGCTGTATTCTTCTTCCTGCTGCAAATTCCAGCTGTATGCTTTGCCTTCACTATGTCTCCTTTATCACTATAGTCCCATGGTTTTCATGTCAGCTTCCAGAATTAACACCATGGTGCATAGTGTTTTTCATGGGGGGTTTGTGATAATGTTTGAGAAATTGAAAATGACAGAAGCACTATTACAATCAGGGAGAAATTATGAACGTGGTGCTGGAGACTTCAGGCACTGTTTCATTTCAGCTTCCAGGCTTGGAAGAGGTGTTGTGTGTTCCTTAGCAGGTGAGGAGACTTGTCATGCACTTACTTGCCATAGCGAGCCCTAAGACCGAATTTCGAGCAGGAATGAGATTGTCTCTAGTGGCACAGAGAGGCTGGGTGTGTGGGTGTGTGGCCGGTAGAGTTAAAAGGATGCAGACAAACACAGCGCTATAAACTAGGAAGCACGGATGGCTGTATACTCTGCAAATTATAGCGTTGTGCGGTGTATTTTGTCCTTCCCTGGTTTTCAGTGTGAGATGTTGTAGCCGAGGGGTTAGCTGTCATCCATAGCGTTCCTTCCTTACTCCTCAGATCTCTGGCTTATAAATGTGTGCTGCAAAATTAACTCAGGGAAGAGTGGAAGAAATGTGAAGAAGGAGAAGTTGGTTTAGGGGCATGGTTTGCTTGGTAAAAAAAATTATAAAGAAAACACATTGAATGTGGGAGCTGTGCATGCTTTAGATCTGAAAAAAATACAGGGACTGCAGGCCATTTCTTTCCCGTGTTGTATGTGGAGGGCAGAGTTTACACTACTTCTTAGCAGATACTTTTAAGCATGGACCCAGCCTCGTGATGATTTACCAGGAGGACATCATCGTCTTTGGACCTTTGCCTATAGATTTATTCAGAGTAAAAAGCAAAAGGACCCTTCTGGACAATCTCGAGGGTGAATAAGGGAAAGAGTTACTTATAAACTGTTACAAATTGGTACTCGGTAATGGCTGTAGTGTTGATCAGACAATATAAGAGGGCCCCCAGTGGTTACTGACTTAACAGCTGCATGTAAGTCAGCCAGTGAACATTTGCTTGTAGCTGCTCTAGTTTTGTTTTTATTGAAGAGCAAGAAGCATAAACATGGGACACAGTCTAGAGGCTGCTTAAAGGGTTTCACTTGTTTAAAGTGTATATTGAAATGTCAGGGCCTTCCATGAAATGAACAAGTTGTGCATTGAGTTGATAACACAAATTGGACCAGGTCATCTAAAGCACTGCCTTAAGTGGGGGTGCAGGTGGGGGGTCTTGCCTGCTGTACAAAGTAACTCAGTAACTCCACAGCGTAGGTAGCCGGCGCAAAGACAGAGAATCCCCAAATGTGAGTGTATGCTCAGCACAAAGACTGATTTTGTTTGCTGTTATAGCTGGTTATCAAGTTAGTTGCTGAGGTAATGGGCTGCACCTCAATTAAAATCTATCTACCCCCACTGAAACATTTAATATTTGTGTAAATATTAAACATTTATATGAATATTAAATGCATTTATTTAGAATTGATTCATGTTTACATTTTCCCACTATCTGAATAAAGATTACAGATGGAAAGTAATTTACTTATGCAGAAATTCTGCATGCTTCAAATTCATTTATCTACCAGCAGTGGGTAAACCATCTTCATCCATGTTGCGAGGTCTTAACCATGTCCCAACTCATATCCTAACCATGTAAGGGCAACAGTAAGCAGCAGTTCTGTGCTATACAGTGAGTACTTTGTTCTTGCTTTCCTTATGGAGTTGTTGGATCCATAATGTGAAGGACGTGCTGACTTGTTTTACGACGTACCACATCAGGGAATGCAGTGCATGGTTTTCTGTTAGATTTGGAAAAGTGCAGGCTTTATATTAAAGGTTCATTTCTTTTTCATCGTTCAGCTAACTCATTTGCACTGTAATGTACTTTCCTATTCCTCCTCCTGATAGTTGCTGCTTTTATACCTATTTTGCAAGCCATATTTTTAGTCTAATCCATACAGCAGTTGTCTAAAATTCCATAGCATTGCTTATTTCTTACCTATAACTCTTAATAAAAAATAGGGCTGTGCCAACCTATTATATCCTTAATAGAATATTCTAATGGTTATTAAATCAATTGACTCTGAATCTCACCTTAATAAATGAGTCAGACAGTATTTTCCAATTACTGTCAGCCGCCACCTTTCCAAAGAGCAGATTATTTTGATTGAATTTTTTAAAGCTGTTCAGCACTTTTTTTTTCTTTTTTTTTTTTCTTTTTTTCCCTGAGTAAGAGCAAAGAGCAGTAGCTCTGTTCTGCAGGGAAGGAGAGCCTCTTGGACTGTATCTGACACTCCATCCATTTCAGATTCATCCCAAATGGAAACTGAAAATGTGACATTTCACCGGCCCTTTATTTATTAATGATATCATACTTAGCACTTCCATAGCACCCTATCAAATTGTTTGCTAAACATGGAGAGCTAGACAGGGGCCAGCGTGTAAACAGAGCCTTTTGCGTCCTCTTTCCACATCTGGCACCTTTGCAAGAGCTGCCACACCCTGGCTCTTTCATGCCAGTGGGAGATAAAATGCTGGCCGTGCTTTTAAATTCTCTGTGGAGAGCAGAGCAGGGACAAAGCCTTGTTCCCTCATCCCTCTGCAGTGCTGCGTGACCCAAGCAAGCAGGCAGTTGTGCACCGGGACTTGTTATCTTAAACCTTTTCAAAGGCAGATGGCAGTGATTCTGGGTCTTCTGTGTACGGTAGCTAGTCCTGGACTCTTCTCCAGCTCTACCGTCCCAGTTGTATTAAAAGTCTTAAGGGATACTAATTAGGTCAGCCTATTAAAGTAGAAATTAAAAATTAACACCTCTCCTTTAGAGATGGGTAGTCTGAGAAACACAGGCCATACTGCCATGCCCAAGGTGATAAGAGTAAGTCAGTGTCAGAGTTTGGAACGGAACTCAGCATTCCTGGCTCTTCTGCCGATACTGTAACCTTATCTGTATCCCTTAAATTTAAATCATGCTGGTCTCATGTTCTTGAGTTCAAGGACTGGAACCTTTGTTCCAAGGATGTGCACAAAATGAGAGAAAAAGAGTGTGAGGGGAGGGGTTGATGATAACTTCCTGAACAGTGGGACTGAGGAAAAAAATTATTCTATTAGTTATACAAATGTAGTCATATTTTAAATGCGGTCTTTAGAACTAGGAGACTAAAAACATTTTATTTTTAAGAGAAAGCTTAGATTCTGCACAAATTGATGTCTCTTGCCTGGGGAAGTTTCCTATCTGCCCCAGGCAAGTGGGTGAGGGGATTTTTCAAACCCTGTTTATAAGCCTTTAGGCAAATCGGATTTGCAACATAGAGTAATCAAAGTGGTTTTGATGTTTGTGACCAGGAGATCGCCTCAGATCTGAGTGATACGGGAAATACAATAGGGTCACATTTAATGGGGTTCAATTTTTGAACAAGTACAAATACTGTGTAACTAAAATTAGTTTTGCTTCAGCATCAGGATGCATGCCTTTCTTCCTATTTTTTCCTCATTAGCTAAGGTAATGGAAAAAGAAAAAAGCCTTCTCTGTCTTCTGTAGCTCCATATAAAAATATTTCTTTTTAGGAAGTCTTTCTCCCTTGGAATGTTTGAAGAACTCCCTGTTCAATGTTCCCATGCTCAAGAATGATTAGCGTGGTTCATTTACACTTTGCCAACAGTAACTCTGTGATTTGAGAGTTGGCATCGATTATCTTCACCTTGACATGTGGAAGATCCTGAGATGGAGCTCCCTTTGTCCTAATTGCTTTGACTGTGTGTATCAGCACAAATAGTTTGATGAAGAAGCTTCACCCTACAGGCTTTCTAAGCCTTTGTGAGGACTCGCACCATCTTCAGAACTATCTGTTTGGTAGTGACCAAAGCAAGGATCTGGCTGTAGGAGAAATGATCTGATCACGTGTGGCAGTCTGTACATTCCTCGTAATTGGTTTGCAAGTTCAGGGAAGAAGAGGCATTTATATATGGCTTGTTGAGCCTTCCTGCTCTTTTTAGTATGCAGTTCTGCAGCTTTGCCCACAGCTGTGGGTTGCTGCCTGTTG
Organism: Calonectris borealis; assembly: GCF_964195595.1. Classification (NCBI taxonomy): domain Eukaryota; kingdom Metazoa; phylum Chordata; class Aves; order Procellariiformes; family Procellariidae; genus Calonectris; species Calonectris borealis. The sequence continues at coordinate 52,218,366 of NC_134313.1, forward strand.
GGAGAGTGCGGCGTACAGCCTGCCTCGCAGGATGCGGCCGTCTCTCTTAGGTGTACAGATCGGTGCATGCCAGGTTCTTTTCCCTCATGCTCCCCTTGACGGTGCTTGCGTGGGCCATACTTGTCTTCTCTCAGCAGTAGCAAAAGCAGAACTCACTGGAAGAGTTTGTCAGTGATGGTGGAAAACCCCAAATCGCAGGCAGCTCTTGAGAATCCACTAAAATTTTCCCTGCTAAGGAAATAGTTAGCACATATTTGATAAAAGGTTGCTAATTTGTCTATGAAGAGCTACAAAAGGTGTCGCCTTCCTGATGAGAACGTGTCACCTACCCCTAATCTGCCCCAGGGAGTCTATTGCACAGAACAGGTTCGGCCAGCAGTGCCTGGCTGCCAGCGTGACTGGCTGGATGGGGCACGTGCCTCAGCAGCCTGTGCTCCGCTGCCTCAGTGGCAGTAGTCCGTGGGCACGGGATCGACGGGACCACTGGCCCTTTCCAGCTGACTCCCAGAGCAGGCCTGCCATTTCACACTCCCACCCAGCTTTTCAGTATGTGGAGGTAGGCAGGAATATTGAACATTGCTTTAATGAAGGATTGGGTGGCGGACGAAGGGAAGTCTGCGGTTTGCTCTGTGTGTGCGTGGGCGACGCTCGGGCGTGTTTGTCTACACCCGTGGCACCACTCTGTTGTGCTAAGACTGACAGACAGGAAGACGGGAGAGTTAAAAAAATGGCCACGTGCCAATGTGTCCATTTTAAAGAGCCAAAATGGAGTCCTACATTCCTCTCACAGTCACTATGTGAAAAACACAGTTTTATATGAAAGGCGATGGAGTCGCCGTATGTATGAAAATTATGAGAGCTAGCTGTTCAGTGGCGAGAGAGCTCCCCAGTTACGGACTGTTGTCAGGGCAGAAATTTTTGTAGTCAGTGTGTTTTTACCTGTTTACTCCAAAGGAGACACCCCGCCACCCAGTCCCGATTTTGTGTAAATCTTTTGGCTCTGTTGGTTTTTGTCTGCCCCTTACCTTCTCATTATAAAGAGCTCTGACACCTCGTAGAAAACCACAGGACGGTAGTTTTCAGTAGTCTCACCTCCAGAACGGCCACCACCGCCTGGCTTAGCTTGCGCTGTCTAAAGCCCACAAATTCCCACCCTTTGCTAAAGATGCCGTGACTTACGTGAGGGCCAAATTTAGCTTTTGGATTAATGGGAAGTGAAAGCTGAGAGCTACCACTGAAATTTTTTCAATTTTGATGTGTTACTAAGGATCATTTTGAGAGGGCGTGTGGCCCCACTCAGCTACACGAGCACCGTGTCGTGTTTTCTTTACGTTGGTGGGCAGGATTGTGGTGTGCAGTACAAAACGTCACCTCTCCTGTCACCGGCTACAGCAACTGCCAACCGCGAACGTCCGTCATTACGGTCACTAATCACTGCAGGCAGTGCTCTGTTTGGCAGGAGGTAGGCAGCGTGGCATTTCGGTGTTCGGGGCGGGCAGGGCGCTCTCCTAAATCACTCCTTTCCACCTGAGAAACGGTAGGGAGCTGTGCCAGTCGCCAAGCGTTTTATTCCCGCTTGATTTTTAATAACCAGATACAGTATTTACCTGCGAGATCAATGCTACTCGTGTAGCACACCGGTGACATACAGAAGGACCTTTTCTAAGCTGCGCTGTGGGAATTGAGGCCTCTGCAGCAGGGCTGGAAGCCACTTCTTACCTAGCAACTGTTTCTAAGTAGGACAGCCGTTGACTGCCCTCATGGCGGAGTGGATGAATCCTGCAGCACCCTCAGGAAGGGAACCTGGTGCCAGGCACCAGCCGGCCTTCGGAGGACAATGGGAGGAAGCGGAGGAGCAAGCGGCAGGGAGCGGGAAGGGTTTTAAAGCCACAGGACCTTGACGGGAAAGCTGCCTCAGGAGACTCACGGGGACTTTTCTGAGCTGTTAAGAGGAGAAATGCAAATAAAGGGAAAAAAACCTAGGATTGTCAGAAAGGGAGCTGGGAAATCCTGCGGCTTGCAGAAGGTTTCGCCTATGCCCCTGGGGCTGGAAACGTGGAACAGGAGTGATGTGAGGGTATAAACTACCCTCCCCTGTCATGGTGGCTTTACGAGAAATGCCACGTCAGCCAGAGTACCAAAAATGTGTGCGTTTGCAGGTCTTACCCGTGATAGGCGGGATGATGTGTGATGGGCGTTAAGTTCCTCACGCGCTGTTTTGCAGATGTACTTGGTGGTGATCGGGTGACTCTGCTAAGAGATGATGTTTCAGGTCCCACTCGTCATTTCCTCCTGACATCTAATGCTCTGCATTCCTCCGTGGTAATTGTGTGTGGAAAATCCATGCTTTTAATGCCCAGTTAAGCTTTGTACATTCTGAAACCTTCCAGATAAAAGAACACGTTAGCAGCCATAGGTGCTATGGGGCATCCAGTTTCCTGAGCTCAGGAAAACAAAGTCTCTTCAGTGCATAGATCACGTTGGACTGGCTCTTTGGTAAGGGCTGTGGTGAATTTCACTTCTCCTTTGATTTCTCCCACAGATGAAGGACTGAACCACGAATGCAAACTCTGCAATCAGACGTTCGACTCTCCTGCCAAACTTCAGTGCCACCTGATAGAGCACAGCTTTGAAGGCATGGGGGGTACCTTCAAATGTCCAGTGTGCTTTACAGGTAGGAAACGATCACTGCTTGTCCCAGACATGCCCTTAATTTGCGTGTGCAGAACTCCACTTACAGCTGTGTCATGTGCTGGCTTTAGGTCAGTTTTAGGAGGGAACATGACAATTGTGCTCATTGGTAATATTGATTAGAAATCGTTTAGAAAGCTAAGCTTCTTGGAAGGTCAGGCATCCATCTGTAAGAACTGCATTTCAAGCTATTCTATCAGAACTTTGAGTTTCTTAGAATTACAGAAGTGGTAGTCTGTTACCTTCCACGGTATCATGTTCATTACCTTCATGTTCCAAACTTGCCGAGGTTAAAACTGCCCATAAATTTGTGCTTTAAAGCTACAGATGTTTCATCTAAAACGATATAACTCAGAGCAGAACTTGGCCCCACGGGCAAGGGCATAGCGTGTGCAGTAACATTCTCCTCTGATCAGGTAAGAAAGCCCGCTTGCGTGTGTTTGTTGGCTTGTGGTGAGAAGAAACACCCTTGTAATGTGCTTTAGAAAGCAAACCATGCTGTCTTGCCACAAGTCAAGTTCTGCTCTCCCCTGACACAAGTCCAAGTGTGGAATAATCCTCCCCAAGTCAGTGGTGTTATTCAGTAGTAAAACCCAAGTGAGAAAATAACTTGACCCAGTAGGGCTAAGCACTGCAGTGTTTGGGCCATAATGAGGAACAGAAAAATGCTATTGTTGGAAATGAAAACACATTAAAAGGATGCCTACAGAGTTGTTGTGAGTTTTTTTAAGGACTTCTTAATAGAACATTTCATAAAATGATAACCTAAAACATAAGTGTTGATATGTAGCTTACATGCCCAATTTTGCTTTACAAGATGAAAATCAAAGATAATCACAAACATGACAAAACACACTTTGGGTATTCTCGCATCAATGGCATGCTAATTCTGGAAGCCATTCAAGGTTTCTGTTCTCCATTAATGGGAGTGAAGGATTTTCATTGATAGGCAAATAGACCCTTTAATACCTTCATTTTACTTCTCTTTGTTTGGCAGCTCCCCTCCCAATAAAACCTAAGTGCGCGCTACAGAGGAAAATTAAAGTTGAATTTTTCATCTCTCAGATACAGTTGCTGGTGATGATTATTACCTCACTGTGTTCAGGTTTCACACATCTCTGTGGGTTATAAAATTAAAAAAATACATAGTTCATCTTCACTGCACAGCTTGTCATAGTAATGTCTGAGCGTGGATAGTACTGCTGTAAACAGTTTGCCTGTTAGGCGTCTGTGTTCAATAATTCTTTCAGTTAGGCGTTGTTGGGGTTTTTTAGTTTTACTACTGATTCAACTAATTTTTTTCCCTTGTCTTCATATAGACATTATGAGGTGATCTTTTTTTAGTGTAATGCCATGGGTCTTCGATTTCCAAGTTTGGGGGAGTTGTAAGCGCAATATAAAAACTTGCATATGTAAGGAGTACCCACTGACGGTTCTCCTTGTGAGCAAGATCCCTGATAAAACTAATCCTTTAATGTTTGAGCCAGTAGCCTTGTAAAATGTGTTAAAGAGTATGGAGATAAGTCGATTCCAATCTGTGTGAAACACTTTTTCCTTTTTGCTGATGGGGTAAATAGACACCGAGCATTAATCATAAACAATGGTGGTTTATTAGCAATATGCCATTAAATTATTTCAGCATGTCTTGCTAGAATATTAACAAGAAGTAAAAATCACCAATATAAGTTTTATATGGAAAATGGAATCTGATCTTTTTTTTTTTTTCAGGGTAATGAGAAATGTGATTAAAATGTATGACTCAGAAGAACAATATTCTGATGGTTTTTGTTGCCTTGCAATTAGAATAATTTTAATGATTAGGAATGGAGTCAAAGTCAAATGCCAGCATCTTTAATAAATCCTTTCCCTGCCTATACAGATTAATATTGTAGATGCAAACTTTTTTAGGTCACAGTGCACCAGGCATCCATCAGAAGTCAGTGCTGCCAACCCAAACACTGCCTCTGGCATATACAATTTAATTATTAATAGTATGTCTCCTAGGTAAACTGTTACACAGTCTTAGGGCCTTGTTTTGTAGTCATTAAAATTGAACATGTTTATATTATTGAAACCCTTGCATTCAGTGTGTAGGCAGAGTTGATCTTAAAGTATCTAAAGAGAATTTACCTGCAGTTCTGTTTCACATTAATAGACGTTGCCCCAGTGTAGCTGTGGGATATAATTTTTAGCATTAGCACATTTAAATACAGAGCTGTTTGTTAGCTTTAACTTTAGGCACACAGAGTAAACAGGACTTTGGCATCTATGCTTTTCAAACCTGTTGGTTGCTAGGAAATAAGTTTTGTATGTGTTCAATCAAAGTGCAGTAAGCATGAAGAAGTAATTCTGAAGAGAAAATGGCATTTTTAAATTCTTTAAATTTGAAATCTTCATTGGTTGTCCTGTTAGGGTCTTTTTTTTTTCCTTTGTTTATCTGTTTCAATTCATTCATTTTAGAAGAAGGATCACACTTTGTAGATAAATAGCGTTCGTTGGTACCCATTATAGCCACAATGTAATGTGAAATCAGGGTGCGCCAGCCTAATTTTACCTCTTGGAATTGCTGAGTGTTAATGGGAAATTGTTTACAAAAAACTCCTCACTTGCAATATGAAATAATGGAAAGCTTCTTGTTTGTCTAATATTCCAGTGTTTGTCCAAGCAAACAAGTTGCAGCAGCATATTTTCTCAGCCCATGGACAAGAGGACAAGATCTATGACTGCACACAGTGTCCACAGAAGTTCTTCTTCCAAACAGAGCTGCAGGTACCACATTTGTTACCTGGGGGTTACAATAGCATTATGTATTTGATAGCCGAGTTCAAAGCTTTACTTGCCATGACCTCCTCTGATACTTGTTCATCATCAGGATGGGAATGAGGGAAGGACAAGAGGAATTGCAGGTGGTTCAACCTATGCTGCTTCAAAAAGGTGCTGGCAGAATGCCACCTGGTACAGACCTGAACTTCGGGGGCCACCTTTGGATTCTTGCTCTGTAGGTTGTTGCAGCTCAAGATATTCTTGAGGAGAGAGAAATGGGCATCCTATTTTTCTGTTTGATATCCATAAAACATTTACTCAAGCAGTGAAATGGAAAATAAGTGTATTCTTTTGTCTCTAAATGTGAAAAGCTAAGCACTGAAGTAGGAGTGTAGGGATGGGGCAAGGGGGGGAGGGGAGAAGGAGACAGAATTTATCTTTGTTTACCTGCTGGCCATTTCCCATAAATACTAACTTGGTGGGGAAAAAAAATAATAGGGTCAAATTAATGGTGCACTGTCTTCTTGTGTGCTGTTGTCAGACTTGTAATGATACTGTTTACTAATGGTAAACAAAAGGATAGAGAGGAAGAAATAAATGTTAAACAAGATCTGAAAACAATTTTGCTTGAAGGGATAATTTGCTATATATTAACATTCTGCACTGCTTGTCTTGCAATGAGAAGTGGTGGTGTGTTATTCCTGATGTGGTGTTACACTTTGAGACAGCAGCAGCAGATTGTTTCTAAATTATTTTAATTTATATTGAAGTATTAAGATAGGTTGACAGAGGAAAAATTTTCAGGGTGTCTGATGGTCTATAGGGATGGAACAAGGAGAAATATTTGTACAGTAAGGCCTTTCCTACACCACCCGCCATGTGATTTTTATTTGGAATTAAGAGATTTTTCAACACTTAAGGTTTTTCAGTAGTTTTTTATATCATGGGCCCCCATCTTTAAGTCCTTTGGCTGAGGTGTCCACAATTAATTTTGCTTTGGACCAGAGCTGCATTTCATCTCATCACCAGAGGCGAAAGGCTAGTGAAGCATGTGCACACATATGACCATTTAGTATTTCACTTACTGAAAGTTTTACATGCTGGAAAACTGATATTAATGTTTGGCATGACGATATGAAATATTTCTTTGGAGAAAAAAGAAATTAAAGCATTTAAACCATGCATGAATTCGTTGTGTGAGAGACTGGTATTTATATCGATTGCACTGCGTTTTCTCTTTCCTAATTTCTTTCTGCATGAAAACAATATGGAATAAAGCCTTTCTGATAGCCTTCTCTACCTCCTTCTCAGTGGACTCCTATGTCATAGGAGCTCCTGTAGTACTTGCAGTGCCATACCTGTAATGCTCCAAAGTGCCTGTGCTGTATCTCTCTCCCATTTTTGACAGATCCAAATCTGTTTCGTTTACAGTCCATACCAGGTATTGCATGCAAGCTCTGACCCTAAGTGAAAGAGGAGGACAAGAAAAAGAAAATAAAAAGTTGGTCGTTTAGGGAAAAAGACAGTCATACATAGTGATGGACAGGAAGAGGGAAGATTGAGTTTTGAAGTCAGAAAATGGTCTAGGTTGTGTAGAAAGTTATTGGACTTGTGGGAAGAATAAAGGAGAAACTGAGTGGAATGAGGAAAGGACAGAAACTAATTTTGTTGTATGTGTTTCTTTCGCAGCATGGTTTTTGTGGAATCATTTTCTGTGCTTTTTTTGGTCAAAATACTGGTTGGGTGTTTTTTGCAAAGTGTTTCCAATAAGGTGAAACTGCTTTTTCAGGAAAAAAATATTTAAATCTTTTTGGCTTACTGATTTTCACAAATTCTGTTGTTCATCACTGATTAATCAGAATGAGGAAGTAGGGAGAAACAGGGACATGAGCAGTTTCTGGGAGGGGAAAGGAAAGATTGTTAGGGAAGAAAGACCAAAAGGAAAAAAAAAAAACACAACATTTAGCAAGAGGGAAAGTGCAGGTATGCAAAAGACAATTATGAAAAGAAAGAAACAGGAACAAGAGGATAGAAATTAGTTTTAACAGCAGAATTCAGACTGGATTTTAAAAAGGCAGAATAGGTAACTGGATTCTGAAGATGCAAAATATACAGAGATCCAGGTGTAGTTGTGACATGTACAATCACCTCCTCACTAGTCAGTCCCCTCTAAAACACGCTCTCTTTTCAAAATACATGGAGTCCCAAGCAGCTGCCTTCAGCTTTTTTATTATAATAAAAGCACATGTTTTTCCGCTCAAAATTCATCCCTGCGCAAGACTGAGGGCAAGATTTTGCTCCCTCCATCTAAGCCTAGTTCATTAAAACTTCAGCATAACTGAGTCACCTGGTTTTCTAGTGAAGGGCACAAAAGGATGTCACTACAGAGAGACAAATGATGCTCTACATTGGCTAGGTGACAATCAGTGTTGGTTGTTCAATGCTGCGGAAGGCTCTTAATAGACCATATCTCCATACCCTTAGAGACAGCCTCTCTCTGGCTTATCTACACTTGCAAAAAGGAAAAGGTATTCATTTTCTTATTCACTTAATTCATTATGTTTATTTTTTTAATTAACTTGGGTAGCCCCACTCCAGTTGAGAATGCATTATGTTTCAAAAAATGCAGTACCATCACGCCATTTGCATTTATTTGTTGGGATCACTGGCTTTCTGCTCTTACCTCCAGTTATCTACCCAGGCTGGTGAAAGGGCAGCAAAGCACTTAGGCAGAGCAGTAGGCACTGACCTTTGGAGTCTGCTTTTACTGAAAATACATTGATCTCGAGCCCATCTCGTTTAAAACCTATTCTAGGAGGCATCGCTTTGTTCAGGCTACCTACCAGCTGAAGCAGTGGAATCTTTGGCACCTACCCTCCAGGTTATGTTTCTCTATCCTTTCACATTACTGAGGTTTGTGTTGGGGCTTGCAGCGTAACAGTGTATTTATTCCCTCTATCGGGAACGGTTCCTTGCTTTTAATTTAAACATGCATCTAAAGTGCATCTCCCATGCATGAGAGATACTAATCATCTCAGATTAGAAGCCACGGACAGCACTCCATGGCTGTAGGGCAGAGTGAGAACATGAGAACATGAACAAGGTAGAGCAGAGCAGAACACAATAGCGTAGAATCACACGCATAGTACAGCTGATAATTAAAGGGAATTAATTCAGGGATACAGAAAATAAAGGCATTATAATGATGCTTAACTTGGTGTTTGGCCCAGTGTGATTCTTTGCTTAGCATTTTCTGACTTCTGGTCTGGGAAGAGTAGGCTATAGGAACATAAGAATCCCCACATACTACGTTCATCTCACCTTGGGGAAGTTACTATCCCCTCATTACCAATCTTCTCAAAGCAAAAAACAAGTAGGACTCTCTTTAGAGGTTTCCATGATTTCACTCCAGACCCCTGTTAGGAATGCAAGACAATCCCATAGGACCACGTTCTGGTGAGAACAGAGAGTAAATGACCAGTCCTGAAAACCAAACCTGCAATGTATTACTCAACCTTTAAGTTGAAATAATGAGATTTTACAGGAATTTGTTCTTTGTTTTAAGACCGTCTCCATGGCTCTCTCTTCTCCCACCTTTGAGACTTCCTTTAAATGGATTTGTGCTCCATAGCTATTGAACCAGCTTTAAATTTTTTGAGATATTGCCTCCATAGAAAGGAAGCAAATGGAAACCTTCTGTAACAGTTAGAAGTGTATGTTTTAAGAGTGTTCTGAGTTGTGAATTTTCATACTTACATGTTCAAAAGGCTATGTGGTGTATTTACACTTCTGAAATGGAGTTGAAAAAGTACGTCGCTAAAAATGTTTATTCTTTAGAATGGAAAGCTTTTAATAAGACATGCTTAATATAATAAGAGCTTTTCAGAAATAGGCTTGTAACAGTCTTCAAGATGAGAAATATATCCCATCTAGGTATCAGGTAAAGAAGCTGCAAGGTAGGTGTATTTATAGGGTGCCTAGATGTATTCTAACTGAATACCTGGAGTATGACCATACAGTTCGCTATGCAGGGTGGATATAACTAAAACAGTCTTCTCCATCCATCATCTGTAATACTGAACTTTTAATTAATAAGGAAGCAAAGAAACTCATCGCTAATGTAACTTAATATTGAATTTTCATTAAATTATGATAAAGTAATTTGTGCCTATTAAAACTTCCCTTTCTTGTCCTCATGCTATTTCCAGTGCATGTTTCTTTTGCCTTAGTCTTTGAACTTAGGCTTAGGTGTTTGAACAGGTGTTTGTGCTTCCCTTGTCCCTGATGAGGAGTATCCATTCCTTTCCTATTCCCAGTCCTAGTGTTACTTCCATAGTCAATACAAAATACCGTGGTGTTTGGGGGGAGGAATGAGACACTCTTGTGGGGTGTTACCCAGAGTCAATGGATTAATTTTAGAATTTTTTTAGGTTGCTGGGTCAGAGAGGTACCGATGTCTAGTAAAGTTGCTGAATAATTGTACAGGTTTTATCAGTATTTTATTAGTGACGATAGTTAGTTCTGAATGTGATACTAGCCAAGATTACATGGCCTCTCAGGACCATTTTGCCCAGTACAAAAATGATATCTCTTTTTAGTGAATTAGAGCATTTACTTAACATTTTGTGACTAATAATTAGTTGCCCCTGGGGTAGTTAAGTGTCCCCGCTTCACAGACATGAAAACTAGGGCAAGAAATAATTGGATCAGCGGTTGCTTCCCATCCTGTTCAAAAGGGACCTGGCCTCAGTGATTCACGCCCTCGCTGCTTCCCGTCTGGACTCCATCAGTGCAGAATACCTGGGCATGAAGCCATCGGTCTGTAGGACGTTCCAGCTAATACAGAGAGCTGCAGCACTGTTCCTCAGTAGCAAAGGAGACCAGGAGCATATTCAACCTGCTCTCTTGCCGTCTCCACTGCCTACCTACGTGTTTGTCCAGTTGTGCTCTTAGTCTTAGTCCTTAATATTCTTGGTGGACTGGGTCCAGCATATGTCAGAGATCACCTGAAAAGTTCTTCCCATTTGGTAACAACATGGTAGTTGACAGCCCTGCTTTGTGAGTGTTTTTATTAAAGAGCTGAAGCTTGTTTGCACAGGAGCTAGAACTTTCTCACACGCTGGTCTGGGAGCGTGGAACAGACTTCCACAGCAGTTCAGTATTACCACGAATGTCCTCAACTTATGCTTCTAAGAGTACGGTGCACCTAGAGGTGCCAAAGGCTCCCTTCTCTCATATAAACATATACCTGCATGTAGATTTCTAAACCTTCCCCAAAACCCCAACCCACAACAACAGAGCTCTTCCAAAATGAAATACACAGTTTCTTCCCCAGGGAAAGGATGAAAGAAAGAATGAAGCACTCATAGCAGATGTTACTCATGTCGCTTAAAACAGCAGGAGAACATTCTCAGCTCCCGGTGCAAGCAGCTGATGCAGAGTGGAGTAGAAGCAGCATAGAAGACTCTCCAGAAGATTTATGTAGCTTTATGTGTGTCCCTCTCTGGATGGCCAGTCTTAACATTTTCAAGTTCCAAGGTTAGCAGTGTTGAAACTAATCTTCCGGTTTCTTCCTCATTTCTTTCAGGGTTAAACTTTCCAAAGATCTCTGCATTGTAAAATGCTCCCAAAGATCTCAACATTTTAAAACGGCCTTTAAAATACCCTTGACCTGAGCCAGAGCAGAACTAAGCAAGCTCTAGGCTATTTCAAGAACTAAAAGACTTGACTGAGACCTTTAGTGGAGACAGTAGCAGAGCTGGGATTCAAACACTATATTCTCTCATTTGGGGGTCAGCTAGAGAAAACTGCTAATTAACCTGGGCTGGGGTTGTCTCCTTGTGGCAGAGGCTTCCTGGGGCCAGCTGGGAAAGAGATTGGTGTGGGAATAGCATCAGCCGTAGCAGCAGTGGCAGCATTACCTCCATATAGGATTGTGTTGCCAAGGCCCCCACAGTAGTTGAGTCTGTGTATCATGTAGGTCCCAACGGCGAGCCTTCCATGACAGCAGGGGAGACCATGAATAATTTATACTCTTTACACAAAAACAGGGACAAAACTTTCAAACCTGCAGGTGAAGTTAGATTTTCAAGGATGTTTTCTTCACAAAGAAAAGGCCTCAAAACATTTTTTTAAGTGAAATTGGAGATTAGCTCTGGCATTTCTAGGTCCCCAAACTCTTAGGGTGAGGAGTGGAACATAGATGCTGGCTTTCTAGGCCCCAAAGGCCAGGAGCCAGCAGGGAATAACTTTGTCAGCTCTTCTTAGAAAGAAGCCTACCTGAAATGCAATTAACAATCAAAGCTTTAGGCCAACATTTTCAAACTCAATGGCCTCTTTCTGAGAGGGTGCTGAGCACCTCCAGCTGCAGTTAAGGCCAGTGCAAGATGCTGGTGCTGAGTACCTCAGGAAATCAGGTCATAAATGCCTGAAGTTAGTAACCTTGATAAAAGCATAGGTGCTGAGCAGCCCATAGCCTCGTTTAAGGTTTCAGCAAAACATTTTTTATGCCTAAATACAGGCACCACATTCAGTAACGTTGACCTTTTAGTCCTTAGCAGGCAATCAGGTTGCTTTTGTCAGAGCAAATCCTAGGAGTCAGGAGAGCTGGATTCAGTTGCGAGGTCTGGTACTAACTTGTTCCACTTAACCATGCATGCTCTCCATCTCGTGAGTGAGGGTGATGGTAATAATATGTGTGCCAGAGATACTAGGATTGTAATTAATGCTTATGTTTTGAGGGAACTAGATAGAGCTGCATGCATTGCAAGTGTTATTGGTTCGAGTGCTTTTTTTCTTGAACCGTTACTGTGCTTTCTGTTTCAGATAGATACACGGATATTAGCGTGCACCAGTATGTGCATTGAGTATTTTTCCATGTCTTCCAAGATTTAAAAAATTCAGGCTTGTGTTCCTGAGACTTGAGACTTCTTTCCCTAGGAGGGAGAATTATTTTCTTTGCAAATTTTCTCAAAAAGGCGATCAAGAGAAGCATGGTGGAGGCACTCATGCATTAGCTCTTTAAGGACATACCTTCAAAGCCTTTCCCCTACAAGTCTTTTTGCTTCAATGTCAAACAAAGTTTAAATACCAAAAAAAAATACTTTGAATTGCCTTCCAGTGCCCCTTCCCTCCTGGGGATTGAGGGGTGTTATGGCCATATTAGGTTTTCATGCGGTAATTCTTTTCTAAATAAGATATTTCCAGGTTTGGAGCTTGTGAATTCACCCGCCTTTGATTGGCCTATTCAAATGTAAACACTCCCTGTGGGTACTTCGTTAATTCATGAATATTTATAGCACATTGCAAAGCCCACCAAGCCCAAAGTGCCAGAGTTTTTCAGGGACCATTTTGATTTCACTAAATAGTGCTTGACAAAGATGAGCTGAGTATTAACGGTTCTTACTTGTCTCCACATACTCCATATACTTGAAACTCTACATGCAACAGTCAGCCTGTGAAACTTTCTGCACTTTTTCCTGTAAATAAGCAGGAAACAATGTGTTCACAACATCTCTTATACATTTCCTGAGAGAACGTTCCTTAAATTTCTGGAGCAATTGAATAACAATTATGGGTTTGTTTTTTCAGATGCTTGAATGGTATTATTGATGAAATTACAGAATTAATTGACAAAGACAGTGTAGCGGTTAAGTGATGAATATTGCCTTTAAATAAACCATTTTAATCTTGAAAAGAATTTCAGACTTAAGGAACAGTGAAATAAGTACTGAGCTACACCCACAAAGTACCCATGCAAAAATAAGCAAAAATATATATTCCTTCTCATTTAAGGGGGATAGAGTCATACCCAAATGTGTATATGCTTGAATCTATGTCCCTATTTTGCCTACTCCTTCCTGTTTATGGTCTTGTATGCCTGGATTCTTTTCATAAAATATGGGTACCTATTTTCGAAAAAATCAATAGCAACAAAAAAGGTTAACTCATACTTTGGATCTGTTCTCCTTATTGCCGTGTATGGTCAACATTAAATAGATTCTGCAGAATCAGGTGAGATAGTACAGTTCGTAATCCTTGTGACTGCAAAGACACATCCTTTGTGTCCTGCAAATATGGTAAGTGAAGTTTGTTGTCTCCAGTCTGAAAGCAGCATGAAACCATGGTAATCAGAAGATAAGCTCCACTGTTCCTTTGTCTTTGTAAGTGTTGACTCTGAAACATATCTAGTGACGTTACATGTCAATGTTAACATCATGATTTCTGGTTGTTTTAACAAATGGAACAGCAAGGTGTGCGAGATTTCAGCCTAAAGAAGCAAATCAGAAGTTGCTGCAGAAAGGAAAATGCAGAGAAAGGCAGAAGATGAAGGAAACGAAAGGCAAAGGAGTAGAAGAGAAGTAGAAAGGAGATTATGGGGCAAAGAAAGAAACAAGATAGAAATAATAGTCCTTGGGAAGGCAAATATTTTTCTGCTGAGTGATGCTGATAATAATGATAAGGCACTTGTAAAAATAAATCATGATAATAATAAGGGGAAGTTCAGTTATTACATAAAGGCCAATTTCTAACCTCAGTCCTTGTAGAAACCTTGTGAACATCAGGGAGTCCTGTTGTAGATTGAGGGCAGGGAAAGCAGTAAATGTATTCCCTGACCCACAAATAATCATTAGAAATGGAATTCTGCCCTTTGCAGAAAATGAGGTTTTATCATCTGTGCCCTGAACGTTTCAGCCTACACCTTGCCATTAGTCAGATCAGTTGGCTCATACACCTGGAGTAAACAGAAGAAGTAAGCACTCTGTTTGCATTTGAATAATTTCCCTGGTAGACCAGTTCAGTTCTCTTAATTGTCCGTCCATTAATTTCTTGCTAATGTAGTTGATATCGATGACTGATTTTCTGTGCTAAACAGGAAGCACCACTTCTTCATTCTAGGACGCATTCCTTCCTACAACTGCCCTGCTGTTAGCTACCAGTAGCTGCCGTTATATTATCTTTCATCTGGCCCAGAGCTGACAACAGATGGCCATCTCCGGGACTGCCATCAGCGTGACTTTATGAAGCATCCAGCTATGGTGTATTGAGGAGCTTCACGGCCAGTTCTGCAAATCTGCCTCCCCTCCCCCCACCCCGCTGCTGGCCCCCCTCACTCCATCCCCATGAATAAGCTCTTCATTCCTGGCTCCACTCTTCACTGGTCCTGCGGTTTCCCAACAAGTGATGGCACAACACTATCACTGAAAGTTTGCCGCTCAAGATCTGCCCCCTCTTCCCTCCACAGCACTGGCAGAAGGTTGCCGTGTACCCCAGCATCCTCACCCCTCCATGGTTTCGGGGTACCAAAGCACAGGTAGACAGGCTCGGTAGTAGCAAACCTGCCACCTCTTAAGATCTGTAGTCCGAACCCTACCTTCTTCCATCACAGAGCTTAGCTCGGTAGCCCTGCATCTCCTCAAGCTCCAGGGATTTGGAGAGAGGGGGGATGTTTGTTCTTTGGTTTTTTAATGTTCCACAAGACATGCTGCCAAACCAAGATTGAGTATATTAAGTGTGAAGGAAGCTAAAATATCGATTAGAGACCCAAAGTGGAGAAAAGTATAAAATTCACAAGCATCGTGATTCCATTGACACGTTAGATCATTTGGAAAAGCTGTTTCAACTGGGTGGCTGCTGTGCATTTTGGAGAAAGATATATTGTTTGCTCTTGACAGAGTTTTCTAAAGCAAGGTACCTCCAGAGCTGAATTTTAAGAGAAATTCACATTTGTATCCTTTATTGTGATATTTGCAGCAAGTCTACAGCTAGTAACAGTCTCTGCCCTCAAGCTATAAAGGAGTAAGGCTCCATTGTTGGAGAGAGAGCAGCCTTCTGTGTGAAAGGCTGAGATGCGGTAGGCAAGATGAATAGTGCTTAAAAGCAGCGCTTGCGGTGCTGTCATTTAGAACAGGAACACTGAGGATTTAAACGAAAGTGAAAGGCATGGCAAATGAATCCTTTAAAATTGGTCGAATTTTCAGCTGCCTAAAATAACAAGATTTCTCCATTGATAGGTTCATTGAGTAGGAGGAAAGTTGGGAGGGGACGAATTCCCCTAGGGAGGAGGTGCAGATAGTTTGTGAAAACAAGGTGTGGTCAGTGATTCATAAAGAGACACATCCAGGAAACTGCAGTAAACAGCAATCTTGGCTCAAAAGTGGTGACTTTCCTTTTTTTTCTTTTTTTTTTTTTTTTAAAAAAAGAGCATCATTAGATTGCTCCATTCCAAACATTAGTCAAAAAGACTCAGATGCAGATGGCTACACAACTGGAGCTGTTCATTACAAAACCCCAACCAGGAGGAACAGCTTTTAGGTTTAGCTTTTCTACCTGTTATTGGGGTCAGGTTCACCAAGCTTTGATCCAGCTGAGGCTGAAATATGATTTTGAGTGGGAAAAGAGTGGGTTTTTGCAGGCTGTCATGATTATTTTTTTTAGTTGAGCTTCCTTTGTGTTCAAAGCTGAAATTGAGTGTCCTCCACCCTGTTAACAAGGGAAGAGAGAAAGAGATGATTCAGTTCTCATGAACCAATACTGCTGAGTTACACACATTTCTACATGCAGCTTTAGTTGTTTATCTGTATTGTTATAGTCTCATGTTGCAGCAGAATCGCTAGACGGAGGCACTGATCATGGGTGTGTAAATCTGCTTGGGGATACTCTGTGTCAGTGAATACTTTGCTTCCCCCCGTACTTTGTGTGTATAGACATGTGCTATGTAATATAAAGAACCTGTGATACTCTTAAATATTAGTGGTGCATTTTGCTTTGCTTTGCGTTTGTAAAGGTGAAAGGTGATTGTGCAGGAAAATGGAACAGTATATTTGCTGTGAGACAGGCACTAAGAACTCACTCCCATGCTCAGTTATAATTCATGACTGTACTGGTGGGAAGCCCTTACCCCTCTGTGGAGTTAATGCATCTCTACTGTAGCCTGCTGAGAGCACCCTGTGTCCCCTCCCACCATCTGTGCATTCACTTGCCTGCTTTCTCTCTCTCTCTTTACTGTGAGATCTCTTGGTGTTAAAACTGTCAGACTACTACTGCCTGGTAAAGGTGGCTTTATGATGTGTATTAATGTTGAATTGTCATTTAAAGGGTGAGGAGGTAGGAAAGGGAAATGTTACCATTTGTTTTAAGCTCTCGTTAGAAAATGCTGATGAGCAAATAGACAGAAAGGTAGATTTGTTACTTCAAACAGCAAACAGCTTTGAACAGTGTACAGAAATTGCCACAATGTAGGGTAAGAGCTATTAATGGCAAATGCATCTTTGTCCCAGTCTGGGCATATTTTGCTGTTTCTTGGTACAGTGGATCTCTGTTTCTCCGTGTCAAGATCTGAACCAACGGCATTGTAAATTGAATAATATTTATTTACCCATCAGCTGGCTTAGCTGACAACTGTTTTATTTTCTACAAGGTGATCTCCTCTTTTAGTTGAAAAGCTCTCTTGCAGGCTGCAAGTTAATTGCTTCTATGCTACCTGAGACTTGAAATGAATGTGACCAAGTGCTATAAGCTAGCACAATCTTACTTAAATAGGTAGTGTACGAAGATTTTTTATTATTATTATTGCTGTAAGGCACTGTCAGAAGACCAGTGAGACTGTCTAGCTTCGAAAGAACTGAACTCAGTTCACAGAGGTGTGAGATGATGCTTTATCAACCTGGCACCTTACCGCAATATTAGACTCAGAATATGGTTAAAAGACCATGTACTTGACTGTCACAGCAGTATTAATTTGCAGTGTTTCACTGGATGTAATCTTATGTAGTCTGTTGTTTGATTCCTTTAAAACTTATAAATCAAATCCAGACCTGGAATACCAGAGTATGAACTTAACAGATGTGCTGCCATAAGGGACCTGCTAGGTTATAAACTGCAGAAATGATCTTTTTCTATCTCAGATTCCTAGCTTATTCCAGGGAGATTTAGGAACCACAGAAGTAAGGTGGAAGGTCATGCGTTAGGACGGTAGCACCCACCCAGCGCTTGACGTTGGGTGTAATTGTCAGGAAATCCACCTCTAATCATTTTGTTATTCAGTCATAGCATCCTGCTGAAGCTCCCGAGCAAAAGTAGGGCAAGAATGACTTCAGTAGCTCTGTGTCCAGGTTTCCTTAGGTGAAAGATCACTTTGAGATGACACAGCTGAGTAGTCAGGCTGAAATCCTACTTGCTATTTTATTAATTTTGCACCAAGATAAATCCTGAAATTCTGACAAACTCCATGACAGGTGAAATTCCTTCTTGCAGAATCTGCTCAGCAAGAGGCTGCTCATTTCGTTCTGTTCGGAGGCAGGCAACAGGAGGGCAGCTTTATAATCAGCCCTCAAAGGAGCCCCGGCCGCCCCAGAGCCTTGGACTGATTGAATAACTCCTGGGCCTCTTCCCCTAGGCCTCCATCAGCAGGGGTCCTGTGGAAAGCAATCTCCCGCAGACTGGCACTGAAGTGAGCTTTAAACTACTATTTTCTGCTCTCCAGAGGAGCCTGGAGTACTAAAAGATAGATGGACTGCAGATATTTTATGAGAAACTGTCAGAAGAAGAGCAGAGTAAATGTTTTTTTTCCTCCTTCCTTGAGTCATACGCTGCATCACTGTAGAATTTTTCCCAGAATCTTTTACAGCAAAAGTTTGAAATTAATTGGTTGCTAACCTTAATTTCCCCCCCTCCCTCTTCTTTATCTTTCTTTTTTTCCTTTCCCTCTTCTTCTTCTTTTCCTTTTTTTTTTTCTTAAATATTCACTCGGAGGCCCTTTGCTTAACCACAGTTGCAGAAAATCAGTACCATTTGCACTGAAATATTTATAATGACAGAATGAAAAATTGGATTCATTTTCTGGCCTGTAGCCGAACAGTCTGCAACTTTGCGCAGCATTGTTTAGCATCTCTCATTCCTTCCTTTCATTGGGGTCGTTTTCAGCCACACATGCACGCGCTGCCCATGCTTCAGAGGAATGCTTAGCAAAACACAGAGCCATTTTTAATCTCAACTTTGAGAAAACAACTTGTCTCTAACCTTGCCACCATTTGTGGGGGGAAGCAAGGGGGGGGTCCCCAGGAAGCGTGTAGAATCCCTCTTACAGGAGAGATTATAGAGGATGACATGCAATAATCTGTCCTCTACAGCAAAGCAGCGTACGGCTAGAATTCAGCAAGTTGCTTCGGTGTGTTGCAGGGGAGGCAGGGTGGACTGAGCACTGGGCTGGATAGCAGGATCTCTCCAGTAATCCCTGTTCTGCCACCAGTTCCCTCGGTGGCCTTGGGAAACTCATTTGCCCACGAAGGAAGAGGTTGTCAAAAGCTCCCTTTTGTGTGTGAACACAGACTGTGCCTGTAAAAATGCCCTGTGCTTCTTTGCACCTCCAGAAAACAGAGGATGCTGGAACTGTACATATTTACTTCCCTCGCAGCAATGGTGTGAAGGTGAAGTGGTTGATGTTTGCAAAGTGCTTTGAAAATGAAAGTGCAGATCCTCGGGCTCCAATTTGCATCCCCTGCCAGTATAAAAGGTACCTTAGTCAGACAGCCAAGGATTCCCTTAGTATGCAGCAATTCCTGTTTATTTTGCTAGCTGGTTCTGTATCACTCGCTTTTGGTCCTCACAGGCGTGTCTCAGACTCCAATGAATTCCAGGGATTTTTAATTGATATAACAATCCCGTGGGGGCTATTACGAGCTGGTATAAATTTGGGCAGCCTTATGAATGCTCTAACATGCACTGAGGACTATGGTGGCCCAAGATTTAAATGTTTAGGCTGTATGGATTGACAAAAATATACAGTGGTTGTATAGGAATTAGTCTGAAAATGTACACAATTAAGCAGAGAATGATAAGTCTCTGCAGATGTCAGACTGTTGTGCAGAAATCAATAGAAAAAAATGTCTATGAAAAGTGGGGATTCCAAAACTTCTAAGAAATGATTCTCTGGTGAGTTCTGTAGACTGTGTTGGCAACGGTGTTAGTTTCTGGAAAAGCCCTGTGGCCAAAATGTTAATCCCTGATGCCTAAAAGGAGGTACCTTGAGACTATACTGGGTCCCCTAAGGAAGTGGGTTGGCTGCGGGGGTCAGATTCTGCAAGGTGCTGAGACTCTCCTAAAAATGTAGGTGCCAGAAATTGTCTACCAAGGTTCAAAAATGTCATCTTGCTGACTTCACCCGTATCTAATTTACAACCTGGTAGCAGGTATCTGTGTATAGTACTAAATTCTGATCTCTAGTCCACATCACTCATCTGAGCACAAATTTTTTATTTGGTTTCTTCTGCTAGAGCTTCAAAATGTTGGCTCCCTCTCAGTGGTCTTAGGAGCACAGCCCGAGCAGGTGAGCCTCTAAGCAGTAGGAAGAGACAGACATCTGCTGTAAGCGTCAGTACAGCTCGGTTAACACTGCACACCGTTCTGCGGTTTGTGAGCAACGCATACTTTTTATCATTCAAAAGTTTCTTACCAACTTGCAGATTTGCCTTTTTACCACGTTCCCCAAGATAGTTTGACAGGTCAGCCTGAAGTGATGAGCGTTCTGACACAGACTGCATTGTGACTTAGAAATTTTGCCTGCAGTTGTTTTACTATAGTATTGCTTTGATTTGAAAAGAAACTTTCTACAAAGTGGTGTGTTTCAGGATATAACAAAAAAAAATTCCAATATTGTGCTGCACATATTACAGAGATTTTCTGCTTTCTGGTTTTCTCTTTTTTCTTCATGTATGTAAATGGAGAACAGGATAATTTTTGCAATTTTTAACAGTTACTGAGAAGCAAAAATAATAGAGACGAGAAAGAATGTGAGCTTTAATTGCAAATATTAAATATGTTTTTAAACTGACATTTTGAAAGCAGATGCCCTGACAATTTAATGACATTTTAAGGGAAAGCCATATCCCCAGAGTAGGCTTTTTCAAATCCAAAAGTATTTCTTCGGTTGAGCTGACCAGAACACAAATATACAGATGTGTAAAATGCCTTAAGATGCTGAAAAGGTTTGCAGGGACAATAGGGTATAGACCACAGTGAAGTGACAGTACAGATCTTGCTGATGCTAATGGTACGGAACAAAACTGGTGCTGAACATCAGGGACCATAAGAGTAGCCCCCAAACAAATGTTTTATCTCATTGTTGAAGACAGTACCTTTCTGGGAAAGCTGCTTTCTCTGCGGGCCTGAACCCTTGTGTTGGTTTTGTTTTTCTGTTTGGAGTGCCAGTCTGTTTACTGAAGTTATTAGTTTATAAATTTTGCCAAGGTAAAGTAACTGTGAGAGCTTTAAATTAGAATAAGTGCCACTTCTGTGTGGCAGGTTCCTTTGAGGACTGATTAGAAAGCAGGCCTCCTGTTGCCTGCCCCTTTATGCATGGCACTATGGCTGTGGGTCTTGTTTATAGCTTACCTTTGGATTTATATAAGTGTGCACTGTGGTATGATGAATTGCCCTCCAATAGCAAAGATTCTGCTTTTTTTTTTGTCTGGGATCAAGCTAATACTTCACTTTAAAGAGTTATTTTAATTAGGTGGGTTTTATTGTAATGAATTAAAATTAACTTGGAGTAGCAAATTATGTAAGTCTGCGAGGGTTATAGATTAGCCTCACCATAGCTACAGCACATCTTTTTGTAAAGGAATTAAACTTCTGTATTTCAGACACCTTGGCACTAAACATAGACAGCAAATGAGTGTAAGTGTTGTCTCCAGTTATTTTCCTCCTAAATGTGATTCTTTTCACTCGATCAGAAGATTGCCACACAAAAAAAACAGTTCCAAGAGGCAACAAGGGGTGAAAGCAGCAGCTGCAGGAGGCTGGATCCCCTAGCAGGAGATAGCCTAGGAGACAGGAGTACCACAGCATCACAAGCCAAGCCCAGAGGTGAGGGGGGGGCATTTCTTCTACTGTCAGTGCAAGGTCAAGGCAGGATCTAACGACATGTCTGACTTGCAACGTGTCACTGGCCAGCTGTGTGACAGGAACCAGAATGACCAACCTCAAAGAATGACATTTGGTAGGAGGATACTTCTTCCCTCACGGGGAGAAAAGAAAAAGGCATAAAAGGATGCTTCTTTGTGTAATACTTCTTGTTTGGGCAGGGGGAGGTATTAAAATGTAGGAGTTGGGACTCCACTGTCTTACCCCTTTTATAGGTTCTGAAAACAGGAGAAAGTGAGAGTAAAATTCCTCCCATTTAGCTGTGGTCACATTTCACACTTCTTTTACACAAATGCAAATGACAACAAAACAGAAGACAATAGAGAATCCAGACTTCTGCATTTTACAACCAACAACCACAATGACAAACATAAAGTTTTATTGTCTTGGTACCACATGTTAGTAAACGCTCCAGATTTATTGATTTACAGTGTGTGTCCTTACAAAATTTAGAGAAGTCGTGACTTTGTTATAAAGGGCAAAATAGCATCCTGATCTCTCTAAAAGTCACCTTTACAACATGAAGTTTCTTGGACTGAAAAGGTGGGAACTCAAATGACGTTGCTATAAGAACACAATGTTTCAACATAGGGTTCTTAACTGTGTAACTAGTTACCAGCTATGAAGGGATAAAAACTGTCCTTATTTTCTTTTCCAACAAGTAGATTTATAATTCACACTCACTCCAAGCCTGCCACATAAGCACTGTCCCAGTTCCCACTATTCCTTGTTTGAAGAGCTGTAGGAATAAGCACTGTAAGGTGTCCAAGATGGGCTGGCACAGTAACCAGTTGTGAAGGAAGTCAGAGAATGAAAGCCGTGGGGGCCTCTGCTTATCAGCTCAGAAATCTTTGGCCATTACCATCAAATCTGCTCAATCTGGCTTTCCTTGCAAACTGTCTTGAAGGAAAAAGATGCCCCAGATTTTGGGGCATTTAGAAGAGGAGGAGAGCTAGCAGAGCTCCATAGTTTTTCCTTTTCTTTCCTACACATTTTAATATTGACATACCATGGATGAGGGGACATGTTTTCACTTGTGTTCCTGATTTCAGGATTCGAAATAACGCATCAGTCCACTTATAGATTTTCTTAACCGGGTGTATGTATGCTTACTAGCTGGATAACTGCCAGATATGATTTCCATGTACAAAAGCCAGGTTTGGTTCAGGATTTGCTTTTAGCTGAGTGAAAATGGTGTTAGTCGCTTTGAGTTAATCTGGGGCTGATCCATAACCTCTAGTGTGCCGAGTGCTGTTGTACAAGGCCCCACGCACCGGCTGGCAATGTGCAGGGAATCCAGATTCCAGGCTGTCCCTTTGTCACCTGATAAGCACAATGCCCAGCGTTATGTCACGAGGTAGGGAGGTGAACTCGGTGATCGATACAAGTGTGGGATGCGTCTGTCTGTATAATAAGAGTGCAGACAAGTTACAGCACTTTTCTTTCAGGTTGTATCAAGAAACTTGTAATTTCACTTGTAATTTTGTTCAAAGCAATTCTTGTACATGCACCTGTGGAAAACTGGAAAGGATCATTGTTTTAAAGGTTGCCCTTTGCATATAAATCACAGCTCTGTGTGCTTCCCCATTTTAATTGGGTGACCTTTTGAATCCTATGGACAGGAGCTTAAATTCTAGACCTGCCGGTTGGTTTAAGATTTGAAATCAATTCATGATCTAGCAGTTACTCTGCTTTAAATCAGAGAGCCCAGAATGGAAATTTGAGAAGAAGAAGTTCCACTTGGAAGGTTCCTTCTCACAACTCATAGAAAACTTCATTGCAGACCAAATAGATGTGTGTAAAATCCAGATTCATTTGTCAGTTTAATCCCTGAAAAGGCTTATCAGGATTCAGGGAGTATGAGAGAAATGGGAGGAGCAAGAAAAGTGTAATGTTTCCAACAGGACATTTCTGTGCAATTATCAATTTAAGCTTCCATTATTTGTCACTAATTACTGCACTGAGCTGTTAAATATTTAGTAGTAGTTTGTTTAACTGGGTTTGACCTATAAAGGAATCTGTACATAGCGTAGCTCCAGTTCCAGGAGCCAGTTCCTCGCTCCTCACTAGGCAAATTTGTATTCACGTAAGATGAACACATATTGTCAGACAAGTGTTTTTGTTTTTGTTGTTTGAGTTTTTTACCTCTCTCTCTCCCCCACAGATTTATTTGTCTCTAAGGTATCTAAAATTAGAGCATGAAGTAGGAGTGCTGCTCATGGATGTAAAATGGGAGGGAGGTCAAACTTAAACTTGTTTACAGATGTTGTAGTTTAGAAAGCACCAGCATGATAAATTAAACATAACAAAGAAAAAAAATTAAAGCAGAGCAACAACTAGCCCATGAACACATGTGTCTGTAAAACACTGACTTAATCCCTGAATATCGTATTAGGCAATATTGCCTACCAAAGCATGTTGTCCCCTGTTTCTCTGGTGTACAATAGCTGCAGATAAACTGGATTTGTTCAGCTTTGGGTTCTGCTTGCTCTTTGCCTGGCTGTGTCTGACAAGGTGAGGAGACTTCTGGCTGTGGCCTCTGCAGAGGGTGTGCAAGAATCAATCAGTACGTGAGCAGTATTCACTTTGTTTTAAACGCTACAGGCCTGGCTCTGTTCTTACTTGTCCCCGTCTTGAAAATCCCTTGATTTCAGAGGAGTTTCTTTTAATTTATACCAGGGTAATCATAATCATATTCTAAAGTAATAAGGCTTTTGATATATTTCTCAGAAGTGCCTCCTTTTGCCTTTTTTGTTTAAGGTTTTATGCCCACTTAGTGAACAATTTTCTTATTGGGGAAGAATGCTTGTGTATTAATTTCAAACATTTGCAGTATCACAAAAGCCTTGTTTTTCTACAAACAAGACTTAGGCGTGGATCCTGATGAGCAGTACAGCTCCTTTGCAGCATGAAAGAACAGGAAGGTTTCCCGGTTTCAATGAGTTGCTGTGAACATGTCCTAACCATTGCCCTCTCTCCCCATCACCATCATCTTATCGTTTATGGGGCTAACACATGCACCTTGCCTGTGCATCCAGACACACCTTGCCTGGAATGGAAGAGGAGGTTATAAGTACCACTGCATTTCAATAACCGCCAAACAGGGCAAGGGAGGCTTATGGAAGACTGTTACCTGATACCATAGGTTAAAACAGTCTTGGAGCTACTCTGATTTATGTCAGAGGCTTAACCAGGAGCCCCTACCAACGGTCATAATGAGGAAGGTGCAAGGATGGTGAACAGACACCTGTGTTTGTGTCTGTTCTTTTCTGGTGACAATGATGAAGGTCTTATTTGGGCCAGATGGGATCCACCCGAGGGTACTGAGGGAGCTGGCGGAGGAGCTTGCCGAGCCGCTTTCCATCATTTACCAGCAGTCCTGGTTAACTGGGGAGGTCCCGGACGACTGGAGGCTCACCAATGTGACGCCCATCTACAAGAAGGGCCAGAAGGAGGATCCAGGGAACTACAGGCCGGTCAGCCTGACCTCGGTGCTGGGGAAGATTATGGAGCGGTTCGTTTTGAGGGTGCTCACGAGCCATGTGCGGGACAACCCTGGGATCAGGCCCAACCAGCACGGGTTCATGGAAGGCAGGTCCTGCTTGACCAACCTGAGCTCCTTCTATGACCAGGTGACCCACCAGTAGATGAGGGAAAGGCTGTGGATGTGGTCTACCTGGACTTCAGTAAAACCTTTGACACAGTCTCCCACAGCATTCTCCTAGAGAAGCTGGCGGCTCACGGCCTAGACAGGTGCACTCTTCACTGGGTAAAAAAACTGGCTGGACGGCCGAGCCCAGAGAGTTGTGGTGAACAGAGTTAGATCCAGTTGGCGGCCGGTCACGAGCGGTGTTCCCCAGGGCTCAGTACTGGGGCCGGTCTTGTTCAATATCTTTATCAATGATCTGGACGAGGGGATCGAGTGCTCCCTCAGTAAGTTTGCAGACGACACCAAGTTGGGTGGGAATGTTGATCTGCTGGAGGGTAGGAAGGCTCTGCAGAGGGACCTGGACAGGCTGGATCGATGGGCTGAGGCCAACTGTATGAGGTTCAACAAGGCCAAGTGCCGGATCATGCACTGCGGCCACAACAACCCCAGGCAACGCTACAGGCTTGGGGAAGAGTGGCTGGAAAGCTGCCCAGAGGAAAAGGACCTGGGGGTGCTGGTTGACATGAGCCGGCTGAACATGAGCCGGCAGTGTGCCCAGGTGGCCAAGAAGGCCAATGGCATCCTGGCCTGTATCAGGAATAGTGTGGCCAGCAGGAGTAGGGAGGTGATCGTGCCCCTGTACTCGGCACTGGTGAGGCCGCACCTCGAATCCTGTGTTCAGTTTTGGGCCCCTCACTACAAGAAGGACATGGAGGTGCTGGAGCGTGTCCAGAGGAGGGCAACGAAGCTGGTGAAGGGCCTGGAGCACAAGTCTTATGAGGAGCGGCTGAGGGAACTGGGGTTGTTTAGTCTGGAGAAGAGGAGGCTGAGGGGAGACCTCATCGCTCTCTACAACTCCCTGAAAGGAGGTTGTAGCGAGGTGGGTGTTGGTCTCTTCTGCCAAGTAACCAGTGATAGGACGAGAGGAAATGGCCTCAAGTTGCGCCAGGGGAGGTTTAGACTGGACATTAGGAGAAATTTCTTTACTGAAAGAGTGGTCAGGCCTTGGAACAGGCTGCCCAGGGAAGTGGTTGAGTCACGGACCCTGGAAGTATTTAAAAGATGTGTAGATGAGGCGCTTAGGGACATGGTGTAGTGGGCATGGTGTGTTGGGTTGACGGTTGGACTTGATGATCTTAGAAG
Organism: Calonectris borealis; assembly: GCF_964195595.1. Lineage (NCBI taxonomy): Eukaryota > Metazoa > Chordata > Aves > Procellariiformes > Procellariidae > Calonectris > Calonectris borealis. The sequence goes on from NC_134313.1 coordinate 52,244,533, forward strand.
TCTTTTCCAACCTTAATGATTCTATGATTCTATGATTCTATGATTTGCTGTACCTAAAAATATGTCATTCTTTTCCGTACAGCAAATCTGTAATGTATGTACTCACATACAATAATGAATCCAAAAAGGAATCATTGACATTTTGCTAACTGGAAGTCTCTAAAGAAAAATAGGTATGGGAGTTTTGTTTGGTTTGGGTTTTGGTTTTAATTTTCAGTTTGCATCCCTGAGAACATGCTATTCAGTCAAAGATCTTTTTATGGTTTGGTTTTCTCTGGCTCAGCTGGAAATGCTTGAGTAGTTTTATATAAATACAATTAAGAGTACGATCTGATTAGCAGTCATGCCATTTCAGAGACATTAATACAATATCAAATCACATAGCTTAGGTGAACTAGTTTATATGAATAACTGCAATTCAGTGTAGACTTTCCTAAACTATCATTGTCAACAATGGTCAGTCATGACCTAAGGTGACCATTTAATTGGCCATCATGTCTGAGTATCATGTCTGATTCTCAAAGGCTGGTAAACATCAGCTTACCACACATAAGTGGTATTTATGGGAACACAGATTCTCTTGGGATTTGGCCCCTTCTTTGTTGTGGAAATAGCTCTGGTTTAGTTCAGATCAAATGCTTATTTCCTTGGGAATCTCAGGTTTCAGAGATTGTATTTTGTTAGGTCTGTGCTGGTGATCAAACTTGGCCTGGGTGAAACTCCATGCCTACTTTAGTGCATTTAAAAATTCACTGCAGTACTGGAGATGCTAGTGGCAGGGACACCTTGCCTGGAATTTTTGCTGTTCACTCCAGAACTACAAAGTCTCCATTTGGCTTCCTACTTTTCACCTGTGAAAAACTATCAGACATCATCTCCTTTCCAGCTCCCTCATTCACTCAGGATAAGTGTGACCATTGAAATCTGAATATATATTCATTTTTGTGTCAGAAGCATTGTAATTCCTGGGATGAAACACATCAGAAACATTTCTTAGTTCTATGATTTCCGATATAACTGTTGAAGTTAATTTCTTGTAGTTTGTGTTTTATGAAAGGAAGGGAGGGACCTGGAAAGGAAAATAATCTATGGTCACATCATCTGTTGATGAGCTTCAACTGCAGTTGCTCTTTGTATTTCACCTATGTGAAAAATACAGAAATGTTTACAATCCAAGTGTTCATAGATGCTCTGTCAGTACAATTAAGGATTATAGCATAGAGTGGACCTAGATATGTCCCTAACCTTCAGTTAATTCATTTGGTGGAGGTGGACTGTGGAAGTGGTTACCCTTACTGTGGGAACACAAATCCCACCTATACTACATTTTTACCTGTATAGCAACTGAGCCTGAGAAGCCCATGTAACAGAATCTTCTTAATTACTTACAGCAGCAGTGGAGCTGGGGCCTTAATGTTTTGGAGCATTGAAAGTAAGTTTACTGCTTTCAGATGCTTTGAAATGGCCCAGATATTCTACTGAAACCAGCTCCTGACTATGCAGATTTGGTTTCATGTGTGATTTGGGGCTGGCTGAGCCTCTTCCTCTCCTGGGATCAACATCAGGAAAAAAAACCCTAACCCTGAGGTCTGTGAAGCTGTGAAATAGTCTCCCAAGAGGAGCATTGGAAGCTCTAATTAAAATTGGACTGGGCAAAACGCTTGAAATTACACTATAGGCAATAATCCAACACTGGCAAGATGGGTGGAGAAAACGCCCTAATGGGTTTTTTCTGCCTTTAAATTCCATGAATTCTTGTTCTTCTCTTTTATTATGCTATTTCACCTTTTTCTTTAATGCTGACATGGTGTCATCGAGAACGTATTATAAGATGCTATTGTGAGCTGAGTAAGATGATGTTAAATGTCAAAAGAAAATGCAACAGTTTCTCTGCAGTTTCACAGTGATTACATGGAGACAAGAAAAAAAGAAACTGACTGTAAATGAGGGACATCAGTGCAGTGTTTCTCATCTGTAAGACAGTGGCAAATGCCTGCAATATACGTGTTTATCATTTTGACATTACATTTCATATTCTCTGCTTATGGAGTATAACCACATTCCACCAAATCCAACACAGGTGTGGAAAAGTCATTTACTGTAACTCTGTACATCACTCAGATTGCTGGAGACATCTTCTAACCAAATTTTTCAAATATCCCCAAAGACCTGGACTAAATAATATCTTTTCATATCTTAATTTATAGTATATATTTAATCTTAGTATCTCACAAATCTAAATATCTCATGAGTTTAGTCTTGGGTATAATCATATTACAGTTTACCAGGAAAAAATCCTGCCACGATATAATGGGGCTTTGACAGAAACTCTACGCTGCAGTACTGAAACAGCACGAGTTTAAAGAAAGGGTATAAAAATCAACGTTTACTGAGATTTTTCTTACAGTTATGTCTGACTAAGTTTCATTTATTTGTTTTTGGTGTTACCACTTAATACCCCTCTTACTTCCTCCCCCGCACTCCTTTCCACACGATGCAGTATTTCAGCAGTTCCCAATGCAGAGCTTTTTGCGTGAGAGGTCTTGTTTCATGATCTCTCATGTTAAGTAACGAAGCTTCAGGCCGAAGTTCTGGAAACCATGTTGACACTGTGAAACTGCATTTTTGATTTGTCATTACCGCTGCACTTAAGGTTTTGCTCATCTTGCCTTTTCCACCAGCCTCTCTTTCTTCCCCTTTGCTTCTGGAAAATCCAACATCCTCTTGTTAGCTGCAGACAGTTTGAAAAGTATGGTACAGGGTAAGAAGTCGGAATAAAAAGAAGGGAAGAGAAGCAGAAAATCTTGATTAGAAAGTATAATTTAATAGAACGTGTATTGAACCAAATGTATTGATTAATGTGGAAGATATAGTACTTATATTGATTCAAACTAGAGATTTAGTACTAAAAGCTGTAAGCCAAAAAGCTGTTGCAGATTGCTACAAAAGTCAGTTTAATGCTGTCCTTGAGAATGCCTTCACAAAGAAATTCTTCTAATGTTTGAGGAGTAGGTAGAATGCGGTATATGTCAGTTTGATCCCGGAGGGTTTTATTTTGTACTCTAATAGCTGTTACGAGCCTACATTATATCCAAGGAGTAATTTTCCTTAGGGGTGCCCAGCTCGCTTTGTGTCAATATTCTAGCATTTTAAGTCACGTACAGTATATGCTTCTGGGAACAGTGCAGGAGCCAGCCAGACTCATAATGGTCTGCATTCATTAATAAAGGCAGAAGCTTCTGTCCCTCCATTGCCCACTACAGGGATGCCTCCCTGGTCTTCAGGGACCCGTACAGACACATTTAAAGAAAGCTTTATTTTGAGTGGGCAGGAGATGAAATGCAGGACTTGCAGGCATTTCCTAAAGTCAGCTATATGCCAGAGCACAGGGGTGACCTTAATGGGTCAGAGAAGAATGCAGGTCAAAAGACTTATTATCCAGCCTGTTGGAAACCAATTGCTTTTGTTAAAAAAAAAAATGTAGTGCTTAAAGGTTGATAGTAATGCAGAGTTCTGTTTTACAACCTGGAACTGTATTGCAGCATGGTGGGGTGCTTTTTTTTTTTGAATGCAAAAAATACAAGACGATCCGTAATGTACACAGATAAAGGATTCCAGATAAGTGATAACATGTAGGGTACCATAATTACTTAATCAGTGATGATTGATTACTTATGTTTGTGTTCTTGAACTAAGGAAAAAATAACATGCTGCTGTGGTACTGTTACCATCTGTTGAAATAATGCGTCTACATTTCATCTTTCTATTTCTTCACGTGTACCTTCTTTGCACTGTTTGTCAGGTACAACCATATCTTGTTTCATCTAGTCATAAAAAACGGAAGTCCCATTTAAATTGAATGCAACCGCAGTTCACATTAAAGATTCTAATGGGCTAGTGAGTCTGTGGCTATCTGTGGATATTTTTTAATTCGTTAATTTTGATGCTGTGGGTAGGAACTTTTTGCTAGCTAATGCTTCTCATATTCTATCTGAAACACAAAGATATACACCAAACAACAAAAAGTATTATTACCTCTTTTGTCTCGAATATTTCTGCAAAGAAACCTTTTTATATTTTTTTTTTGCGGAGGAGAATCTTCCACCCAGTATTACAGTGAAATCTGTGCATGTTTTTAACTCCTTAGCACTAACAACAGGGATATCTCAAAGCATTTTCATCCAGAAAAGCGGTGGCATATAATTTTATAGCAGTTCACATTACAGTTGGGATTCTGGGGTCTGCTAACAAAAATAATTCTCTCTAGGAACAGAGCAAATACATTTTAAGAGTTTATTTTGCGTGTGAAATATGTTGAATCCGGGTTTTTCCAGGTAATATAGCTGCTTTCCAAATAATACCGAGACAGAGAAATTGGGGATGTAGGACAGTTTTCCTGTCTTGGTTTGTGTCTAATGTGGTAACAAATGCAGTGACACACAGACCTCCTGCTTCACTGTTCCTCCATTTTGTGCATGCAAAGCTTGCATTTGTGTTTGCAAACTAGTTTCTCCTTATGAAATCACAGCTCTTGGAAATGTTAACATAGCTATTGCTGAAGTCCAGGAAAGATTATGTTAAGAAAAAATATTTTTTCCTTTCCATGGCTAAGTAGGAAATTGAAATTTTTGCTTCGTAGGGAGACTACCTCGTAATTAAACAGATGGGTTTATGTGCAATCGAATTTGGGGAGGCAAAGAAGGGGAGCATATGATATCTCCTGTACTTAGTTAAATGACTTCTCTTTGGCAAGTGGGTGTACTAATTGCTCCGAACTCAGGCAAACTAGTTTGAAGTTTCCGGAGGAGGCGTGTTTCAAGCTCGTGTAGTGTGTCTTTAGTGAAGGGCAGCGTGCTTTCCGAGCCACACAGGGGATCTTGACGGTAATATTGTGCTCTCCCTGGGTGTACTGCACTCCCGTGTCCCTGCCGTGTCTCTGCCGGCGGGAGCTCCAAATTCTGCTTTCCCCGCCTGCCTGAACTCCCACTGCCGGGGAGGCGGGGAGCTCGCTGCACACAAGGCAAAGAGACTATCAGAGTCGAGATCTGCTGTGTGGATAATGGAAGAGAATTTTTGCCCTAAATTTTTAAACACAACACCCCTCATAAAAACAACAACAGTTCATAACTGGGATTAATGTTTGCAATTTTCAGTCACTTAGACGTGGGGTCTCCAATAGATGGCTTTTGGTGGAGTGGAATATGGCTCTCTGTGGGATTACAGAATTTTCCTCCTTTTCTTATCTCTCTCCTCCCATCCTTCGCCTGCTTGTCTTGTCAATGTTATGCTTCTGAAGTGCTTTGTATTTTTTTGCCACTTAGCCAAATAGGTATTTCTGCCTACTCCCTCACGTTTGGGGAGCCTTAATTACTTTGGAAACTGTTTTGTTTTGAGTGTTCACGGTAAGTATAGATGACTTTTTAGGGCCTAAACTGCTCAAAGCATTTTCTAACTTCTGTATCCTGCCCTGTCTTGTTTTTCTCCCAACACTTGTTTTCTTCTAGTATCTCTTCATTGTCTTTAGGGAATCGCATTTTGCACCAGGGCATGGGAGTCAGTGACACTGAGAGCAGGGGCAAGTCAGTCTTTACGCCATGTTTTATTTTGTCTCCTTCTATTTGGGCCTTTTTATTTTTTAATCAAAACTGTCATTGCAGCCAGAGTTACAGCTACACTTCTAAAACACCTTTTGACTGCTTCATATGTAACTGTTCATCCAGCCCCAAACTGATTATGCATTTTTCACTTAGTGAAAAGAAATTAAAAATGGGCATGACTGACATGCTTGCTCTCAGTAGATTAGAAACAAAAGACCCCCCCCAAATATCTCTCTGCAATGTAACAACTGGTATATGACTTCACCTATTCAGAAGCAGAGAAAAGATCAGAATTCAGTCTGCTACCCCATATTTAACTTGTCCTGTTGTTTCTAGGTACTGCAGGGTCTCCAATAAGCCTGTGGTGTTATGCTGTAAGTGCTGCAATAAATGGACACAACAGGATGACAAAAGGGCTGACTGTCAGGCTTAACTCTTAATTACCTTGCTTTTGTGGTTTAAAGTCAGAGCCCATTACCTGTGACCAGCCAACATTTTAGTCTGCGGCTATTGTTACTGCTTTACAGCATTTTGAAATTATTTTATGGGAAGGATAAGAAGCTAGATGAAATCAAGTGGTAGAGTGTATTTTTTTAACACTCTCTGGCCTTGGACAGTCTGGAATTCCTGCCATCAGCATTAAATCATTTTGTATTCACATCTGGAAATTGCATCTTTTAAGTGTCACTGGGTCATTTTCCTTTAATCTTGAGAATGGCACTACATTAAAAATTCCTCAGTCTTACTGTAAGATCCTTTCCTTGCCAAATGTCCCATGAACTATTGTTTGTGTGCGTGCACAGTTTAGGGAGAGAGAAGGAGGAAGGGAGGGAGAACTATCAGGCTGGTTTGCAGTCACGCTGTATTTCACATTTGTTTCACCAAGGCTGTTTTCATGTGCCTTTTCATGGGTGGCTCTGGAGGGTATGGTTCAGTAGATGTTCACCTCATTGAAAATGATGACTGTCTTTTGGGAACAGGTTCATCCTGAAGTGCATTAGTCCAAAGGGGTTTTAAGACAGATTAACTTAATAAAGCAGAGTGAAGGGACTGGATGTGCTGGGAGCAAATTACAGATGTGACACCCCTGCCCTCTGGGTCGCTGGCCCAAATCTGGCCCAGATTACTAGGGGGAAAATTCATCACTAATCAGTGGCTGCCCTGTTGTCTGAGAAGCAGCATTCACAGACCTTTTCCAGTTATCTGTGGATCCAGCGTACATTGTAGAAGACTTAACACATACTAGATTGGATCCTTGCTCTTAGCTCGATGCTTGTGACGGATCTGAGCCACTGCAGGCATTGAAATAGCATCTTTCATCCCTGAAAGTGGTCGACTCGATTAGGGCAGCGGTAGGAAAGAGGGTGAAACTTGTGTTTGCTGCTGGATTTGGTGATTACTTGTATGGGAAAGGAGAATTTCAGGCTCCAAAGTCCATGCTGTGTCACCTCACATAAGGCACTGCATTCACTTGAGGAAAAATACCTGTGGGTTTTGGTGACCAAAGGAAGGGCTGTGGCAGCCCCTCCTGTTTTCTCATCAGTCTTTGAGCTCTTTGCTAGGCACAGAATGACTCTTACCGGAATATACTGTGTATACTGTTTAGGGGGAAATAGGTTTTAATGCAATAAAACATTTGAAGTGCTGCCACAGCCTAGGAAGCACAGTCCAATTAGCATATTTTTGGTTTGTAGGCAGCAAGGTCTTTTATGACAAATAAATGCACTTCTCATTTGCATAATGCATAAACCATAAGCCGTATGTAAGCGGACACCAGAACCGCTGACCTGGTATGCAGTTGCACTGGGGCAGGTCAGCCCAAACCTAGCTAGAGAGAGTGCGTTGCCCTTCTTGTGGCACGTGGGAAGAACACCAGTGTGAAACTGCTGGGGAAAACTCCTCTCTTTGATGATGACTCTTCTTCTGGCTGCTTTAAAACAGGGAGGGGTCAAACCTATTCTCTTACCAGTCCATCATTTTGCAAGATATGTTGGGAGAATTGTCTTTGCATCTTTCTTTCACACAGAAATGCCTGTCCTGTGACTAAGCTGTTTCTTTTATTTTTGTTACAGAATCATACGATGACCCAGCACAGCAGTTAGTGCAAGGCCCGTCTCTTCCCGAGAATTCTTTGTGGCACAAAAAGGGAACACGTTTTACTCTTTGCACGAAACTTTCATTGTTAATGTATATTATTCAGAAACATTGTATTGTACCATAAAACTTGTATTATCGAAACTGTTGGATGTTCATGTGTTTGAACTTTTGAGCACCGGATAGACTTCCTGTATATAAAGTGTTGCACATGTATTATGTTGTCTGATACTAAAATGGTCTTATAAAGACAAGTGGACTTGGGCCCTATTCAAGAAAGATACAAATAATAATAATACTGTGTGAGGGGAAAAAAAAGCTTAAGAAAAAGTGTCATTTTCAAGGAGGAGGAACAAGGTAATAGCTATGTTCCATTACAGCTCTGTTTGGCCTTCCTTTCGTTTAAACTTCAGTCTAGAAATCTCTCTTTTGGTATACAAACGGATGAATCCACGACTATTTTTTATCGCTGAAGATTCTTGCAAAAAATATGAAGAGACTCTTTCTCACAGAGCAGGAACCCACAGTTGAATAAGGCCCGTATATATATTTGTAAGCCTTGCGATATGACAGATAGCATTACCATATATGCAATAGTTGTTATGTAGATTGTCAAAGAAATTTTTTTTTCTGGATACCATTTGAAGCTTTGAGTGTTCAAGACTTTCCTTAATGATTTCACACGGCCAAATTCTTGAATCAGTTGAACTAACCTGTATGTTACTGTTATTAATGTTTACTCTGCGGTCTGAACCTGGAGATTACTGGAATTGTTTTCCAAAAGGAAATAAATTCAGTTTACCATTATGTGTGAGTATGCTTGTGTCTTGTCTTTTTCCTTTGAAAGTAGCATTATTATTACTGCTCCTGTAGTACTTAAAGGACCACCAAGATCTGGAATCTCATTGTATCAGGACCTATACACTGCTCAGTAGGAGAAGGTCACTTTTCTCAGAGCTGGGCATTTAACTAAATGTAATTGTAGAAACAGATCTGCTGGCCCACTGCAAAGCAATGTGTGCTTGAGGGTAATATTCACTGTTTTCTGGTTTTGTTTGTCAGTTTGTTTTATTTTGCAGTCTCAACGATTTCATACTTGTACATTTGACATGTTGGTTGCCAGAGGAGTCACCTCGCATCTTTGTATAATTATCGGTGTGTTTCAACATGATATTATTTAGTGAGTTGGATATTATTTAGTGAGTTGGGTCTAGCACTGACCACCGGGAGCCACCGCAGCTCTGCCAGTAGCACTGTTAACCTCACATCCCTCACCCTCTCTTCTGACATGGGTAGCAGAATTGGAGGCGGTGCACACTACGGGATGATGCTCACTAGCACCGTGGCCCCGGGGGAGCTGTCACAAGACCTCATAGCTTTTGGCTCCCTACTGCCTGCAATTTCGAGAAGAAGAAAGAAGGGGGTAAAAGCTCTCCTTGCCTATCAGTATCCCCCACTACTCCAGCTCACCTATGAAAGAGGACCAAAAAACCATTCTCCAGCTATTCTAGTATCTTACCCTATTGCTTAAATTACTGGATTCATCCCATGGAAACCAGTATTGCTGAAATACTGCAGTTAAAGAGCTGCACGTCACAACAGTCCGAATGGCTGGAGCTGCTTGCCTATTGCTGTCAGGGTAGATATAAAGTGTGATTTCCAGTTTGCTGAATGTCACATTTTGACTCTCCACAGATGGAGGATGGAGAGGAAAGAAGTAAAGTCTGAAAGTCTCTGGTTAACAGATATTCCAAGAAAAAATGTGTCATGTATAAAACTCCAGCTTTGAGAATATTATGCTTGCCAAAAACAAAAAAGAAATTCCTGGGTTTTGTATGAATATCTCATTTGTGCTGACAAAAGGATAAATACAGGCACGAGTACACAAGGCATGTAAAATGCCAGTTCTATTTATAAGTCAGAAACTGTTCCCATTCCTAGTCTCATTAATATATTACTCATCTCAGCCAAATTGAATGTGATGATATGTTCTTTATTTTTGACAGATACCTTAAAGGATATAGGACATTTCAGCCTTCATGTGTGAAAGTGTGACATATTGGATAAGACTGAAAATAACATGTTTCTAGTAGAGTTCAAGTATATAAGAAATATTACACCCTACTGTTTTTGTAAATGCCAGAGTGCCACTGAGTTGAGACAGATGGTAGCTGGGAAAGATGCAATCTTATAATCAAAAGCTAAAATATGTCAAAAATATGTTAGCAAGCAAAACATAGTGTCTCATGTCATGACAGCTTGCAAAACACACAAAGATGTTGAATTTCTAGATATGTAAATAAAGGAACAGTAAACAGAGCAACAGCAAATGTGATGAAGACTTTATGCATCGATTGTCCCTTTAGGTCGATGCGGGGGAATAGAGGGGTCTTACAGCCACAGGCAGTCCCAGGTGGCTTCTGAGAGCTGGCTACTAGTATCAAGTGCTGGAATCCTCTTACCTTTTCTAAAGTAACAGGTTTCTCAGTGATACCTAAATAGCTGTTTAAATAGATTATGGAAGACATCCGAACTTCCCAATGAGAACTGAGTATTCCTTGGGGAATTACCACAGCGTTTAGGAAAATCAACAGGAGAGGCAGATCATCTTGCCTGTTGGAAGAAGAGACACGGCTCTCTGTGTGCGTGTGTGCATTTCAGCTATGGCATGCCTTTCTCTGTCCTGGGTCAGCAAAAGCTAAGAGAAGCCCCTCGTCATAACCTTAACCTAATGTGAAAGGATAAATCTCTTCAAAGATTGTGTGGGTAGATTGATGGACAAGGTATCCTTTTACCTCTGAGACTGGCTTTATTCCCAAGTTTTCAAGTGGACATGAGCTTTGCTGTAAGTGATAGTTTAATAAAATGATTAGTCCCTTCTGCTTGTTTGCCAGAGCTGTGTTTAAGAAACGTCACAGACCTAAAGCAGGTATATATATATCGAACTTACACTGCAGAAGTGAAGCAATCTACCCAGATTATATCTGAGCACAGGATTGATGAGGAAGTGCATTGATTCTTTATCTGAACAAAAGATGATCACGGAATAAATGCATATTAGGCCTTTATGAAATTCAGCTACCCAAAATAGGAGTTTTTACCATCATGTACATTTTCATAGCCAGCTGCCTAAGTTAGGCTTTCCAATCCATTTTAGGTGGTTCAGTTCACAGGGAGGTTATCAGAACTGAGAGCCATAGAATCGTAGAATAGTTTGGGTTGGAAGGGGCCTTTAAAGGTCATCCAGTCCAACCCCCCTGCCGTGGGCAGGGACATCTTCAACTAGATCAGGTTGCTCAGAGCCCCGTCCACCTGACCTTGAATGTTTCCAGGGATGGGGCATCTACCGCCTCTCTGGGCAACCTGTGCCAGTGTCTCACCACCCCCATCATAAAAAATTTTTTCCTTATATCTAGTCCAAATCTACCCTCTTTTAGTTTAAAACTATTATGCCTTTGTTCTATCGGAACAGGCCCTATTAAAAGGCTTGTCCCCATTTTTCTTATAAGCCCCCTTTAAGTATTGAAAGGCCACAATCAGGTGTCCTCAGAGCCTTCTCTTCTCCAGGCTGAACAACCCCAACTCTCACGGGCTTTCCTCATAGGAGAGGCGTTTCTTCCCCCTGATCATTTTCGTGGCCCTCCTCTGGACCCACTCCAACAGGTCCATGTCTTTCTTGTGCTGAGGGCTCCAGAGCTGGACGCAGGACTCCAGGTGGGGTCTCACCAGAGCGGAGTAGAGGGGCAGAATCACCTCCCTCCACCTGCTGGCCACGCTGCTTTTGATGCAGCCCAGGATATGGTTGGCCTTCTGGGCTGCGAGTGCACATGGCCGGCTTCTTCAAACTTCTTTGGTTTACTCCTAGTCCAGTGCTCTCATTGCTTTCCCTGATTTAGGAGTCACTCTACAAACCCCAAAAAGAATAGTTCAAACTCTCTGCCTAGGACATGTTAAAAGTTATCACTTCCTTCTCGATAGCACGTGGAAAGCTGAGTCCTCTCCATGTCTCAGTGGCTGGGCTTTTATTAGTAATTCTGGCATGACCACACACTTTGTTTCATTACCACTGTCCTCAACAACAGAAAAAGAGAGACGTCCCTTCCTTACCAACATATGGCACTTTCTATTTATAACAAGATTAACAATTCATTCACACCTTGATTGAATCCTGCTTTATTGAGATGTCACAACAGATTCTCACAGCCTGCAAAGGGAAAGACTTACAAATGTTAATATTGTGACAACCAGGACACATAAAAGTAAATGAATTATAATTGGTGACAATTAAAAATAGCTCAGTGTGAAAACAGAATATTGTGCTGCTGTTGCAGCCCTGTCTAGGATGAGGCAATGTGAAGGACTCCGTAGAGTAAGACCATCCATGAATTCAGAAATGTTACCTTGATTCCTGTCTAATGTGTTCAGTCATACACTGATGCTCAATTAATGTTCACACGCCCTTTACACCTTAGTGGGCAATGTGCCATTCTCTTTATTTGCTTCACTGCTCTGTAGCAGCACAAAACCAAACAATTTTAGGCCTATTTTACCAATTCCATTTAATACATCCGTTTTCCCTCCCCGTGTTGCTTCCCTGATTTGTATGCAGAAGATTGCTTTAATTATTATTATTGTTGTTGCTGTTGTTATTAGTAGTAGTGAACTGTGAATGCTATAGCAATGCACTCCCCCAGGAGCTGGGCAGTCCCCGGCCACCAGCTCCTGTGTGCAGATCTTCTTCTGTGTGTGGCACACAAAAGCCTGACAAGGTCTCACTCATGTTTCAAAGCTCGCTCTCTTTTCAGAGCTATTTGTTATTGTCTCCACCATCACAAGTTTAAAAAAGGAAAGTTAATTAAATATGGAACAAGACTGAGCAACATCTTTTAAACCATCATGTCATTAGAACTGGATCCCTCTGAGAGCTGCTTAAAAGGGTTTTGAGAACAATGACTGTTCAATCAGATATTTATGGGCATAGTTATGTAAACACACTCTTTATTGTCTATGTATATTTAATATAATTATCAGTTTTGTACTCAGACTCTCAGGAGACCCAACAAATCACAGTGTTGCTTTGAAAATGTCAGCAGAAAAGACAATTATGTTGCGAGCAAATATTCATAAATTATATTAAAAAGTCCTGTGAAAATGTACCCTGTGTTGCAGAACTGCTTTTGCACTAGCAGAATCATCGCTGCCTTTCTTTGATTTAAACTCTTCTTGTTAGTAACAAGGAAGTTGCTTGAAACAAACCTTTAATACTGAAGAGCCTTCTGTTCCTGACTCTAGGACAATGTAAGTTGTAGACTTACAAACTCATTCAAAGGGCTTATTCATTTTGTTATTAATATCCTGGGATCTTTTTAGAGATTTCTAAATAAGGTTTATTGAAATCAGAGGTAAAAACTGTTTGCACAAGAATGCCTAGGTCACTTACTTTGCTTCTTTTCTGAGACGATTCCTGACAACTTGCCATCTTTTTTACGCCTTTTGCTCATTATGTATTAGAAAAAGAGTCGAGAACTGGGACAGTGTTCAGTAAATTAAATGTGCCTCACTTATGCTAAACCAATACGTGTGCTGGAGTTTGATAAACACCTAGTAAGTGCCTGCAAATCATCTCTACTGCAAGATATACAATCAGCATATCAACATCTTAATTAGCAGCTAATGACATTTGAATGGGAAGGTTAACGTTAAGCACACAAATGCAGTTTAGTAAAAGGTAAAATAAAATACATTGGGATATTTCAATCTTTCTTTATTTTTAAGTATTAAACAGCTGGCTTTTGTAGTAAGCAATCATCTATACAAGTAATATCCCAATCCTTAGTTATGTTTTGGAAGAAAATCTCAAAGACTAAAATGTCTTTTCTGGTGCATCTGGTCCTAGACATCAATGGGAACATTCCACATGTTGGACGAAGAGAATACAGAATTCTGCTGTTCTGCAGGAAAATGTATTTCATCCGTTATTTTTCTTTTGAGCACACCACTAGATTTTAAGTAGGCGCAAGAGGGTTCAGGCTGGTTTGTGATGCTTCTCATTGATTGTCTTCTAAGCATATGTTTTGAACAGCAAACTTCTGTGGGATGGTGCAAAGCAAAGCGCATTCATGGCTCTTTCTGCTGTAGATGTCATACTTGCTTGGGCGGTGATCTTACTGGATGTCCAAAGCAGAACAGACCAGAATCGCTGAGCTGCTGGAGAAGAATCTGCTATAGAAATGGTGCTGTTAACTTTGCCAGCGGCATGGGTTCCCACTGAGCGTCGTACCGAACATTACTTTTGCATGGACCACAGGGAGCAATGTAGAGTGCTTGCTTTAAGATTTAAGATGTAAAGCAGATCCAGGATGCTCACAATTAAAAATCTTATGGCCATCCAGGCTACTGTGTTGGCTGCATCCAACAAGTGAGCTCTAGACTAGCAGATGTCTCTAATCTAATGACTTCTTTCTTGTTGTGTTGTTTGTTTAATTTTTGTGTCCCTTCTAGACGCTTGATCTCATGCAACCTTCATCCTTGTTTATGGGACCAATGATATACTTCTTTAGAAAAGTGGCTAAAAGTTCAGTAACAAAATTATGCTGCTTTGTTGACTCAGCCACTTCAGCAAGATCAAGTCATGTAGACACATGGTATAGCAACACCTCCACAAGGTGAATTATGTCCTTCTGCTCAAGTAACGGGCAGAGGGTAAGTGGAAACAAAACTGACTTTGCAGCAAATGAGACAGAGATTGACAGCATCTGGAAGCCAAAAGACATACTAAGGTATTTTTGATTCAGGGAAATGCCCACCTTTCAGAGTCATTCATACTTTTTTGCAGAAAACAGCGGTTAGATGTTTCCTTTTTTCTTGACCGACATCCTTTCTTTCCTCTCATTACTCCCCATGCTCTAATTGTTTAATGATTGACGCAGGACTATTTTGCTTTTCTTAATTACATTTGTGAACCTGCATTTGATTTGGTGGCTAGGTCATCATTCCTGATGAATTTAAGAGTCGTGTTGATCCATTCATCCTTTGACATATTTTATTTCCAAACACCTTTGTGCTTTTGGCTTAATTCAATATAATTAATTTTCTGGCATAAAATAAAAGATAATGGTTTTTGTTAGATGATAGCTTCTGATGGGTTATTTGTAAATCTCTCAACCTTATTCACAGCTTTTCCTAATCAATATCTGACTTTTTTGAGTTCTACTTTCCTTCTCATAGTAATACCTGCCCACAAAGCCATCTCCAGAGTCTTTCAAGCATTTTCTACTCACTGCGGAGTCTGTCTCCTTCAGAAACTCTTACTTCTCTTACAACATATGGAGGATCAGATGGGGTTTTAGAGCGCCTCTCAACAGTGCCTTGTTATTACGGTATGTGTTGCGTTGGTATTTGCAGGCTGTGGCATCAGAAGAAGAATGACTGCCCATTTTCAGATTTGACAGCTTATCTTTTTAATGTTATTTGAGGGGCGAAATCTGAACTGACTTTTGACTTATCATCAACTGAAGTCAATCAGTCTTTTACCCTATTTACAGATCGTCTGACTTTTAAACCCTAAGAGTCTCTCTTCTCTCAATGATAACATGTTTTCAGAATCTTTCAACACTTCCTTAATTGCTAAAATTTGCAAACAAGAGAAACACCCATGCCTAGCTGTCCGCCACTAGTTCCCTTGGTCGGGCATTTTCAATCTGTTGTCTTCTAATGTTTCCCTCCTCAGATTTTCAAGGGGAATGAAGGAGAAGATTAAAGGGTTATCCAGAGGTTACATTCAACTGTTTGTTCATTACATTCCTGGCTCACTTGGTTGTTCAAAGGAGTGCCTGAACATATGAATGATGTTGTTATATTACCCATATTTATTTAATACACACAGTTTCTCTGGGCTGACTCCTGTCAGGCTTAGAAAGGCAGGAGCCAATTTGAAAACCTTCAAGCCTTTTCTGAGGGAGCAACTGCTAATTATCATCCTTTCCTGAATTTCCTTTTCTTGTTTGCTTGCCTTGAATGTAGGGATGGAGCGCAGCTTTGGAGGCCTGACAAATATCCATCAGTCCGCTCAGCATACAGCACCACAACTCTTTGCTTACTTCACTTGTTTACTCTAACCAAGGTTTTATTTCCTTTTAGATGCTACTTGATGCTTCTGTAGTATTTGCTGTTACTAAGCAAGAGCTTTTGTTAAAGATCAAAAATACTTGTGCTAATCTATCTGTGGTAACACATGCTTGAATTGTATCTCATTTTTCTCAGTATAAGATACCCAGTGTCTTAGTATTTGTACTGTATTTCTCCTGTTACATAATTTGGTCCCAGTTGGCCTAAACCTTTATCCAAGAAATGTATTCTTGGGTTATGTTATTCATTCCTCTCAGTGTAAGCCATGAGTTGGTGGCATGCATTTCTTCTGCAGTATAGGTCAACGCCTGCACGAAATAATCACACGATTTTGCATTATCGTTTGTTCTGTGGTCCTAGTCTTGGTGACTGCCTCTTTCAAGGACACGTCTACTAGCTGACCACTTCTAATGGAGGCACTTTTTTTTAAGTTAACCACAAGAAGCTCCTTTGAGTTTGGAGAACACTCATGAGATGCGATACGAATACGACACGGTGACACCTGGGAAGAGCTCTACAGGGACAGACTAAGCATTCAGCTGAGCTAGTGGCCCAGCAGCAGCACTGGCCACCAGCAGATGACTGGGAAAAAGTGTAAGACTAGGGCAATGGTGTAGTGACTTCGATACAATTTCCTGGCCTTGAGTGACTGCTGCCCCAGGCCTTCCTTAGCCAAAAGTGAATCTTACCACTTGACAGCTTTGAGTGGCTTTTTTCTTTGTCTAATTAGCTTTTTGAGCCTGTATAAATGTCCAACATCCACGAAAAGGTGGCACAGGGAGTTTCATTTCTTAACTACACATTGCATGAAGAAATACTTCCTTATCTTTGTTTTGAGCCTCTTTCATTTAGTCCCATGTTCACCTTCTCCCTTGCGACTCGGGCCCACTCTACAGACCTCTGCCATGGCCTTTTCCTTTCACCTCTGTGGTCTTCCTCACTGCTCCTCAATAAATGAAAGAAGTCACTAATGAGCCACACAGACCATCCTTCCCACCAAAACCCAACGGCCTACCCATGTGACACGGGGCAGATCTCACTTTGGCTCAGAAGGGGGTGGTGCGTCCTCAAGGTATGACACAGCACAATCCCATGCAGAGACACTATGTAGGGTCCCCAAAGCAATACAACCAGATTAGCACTGCCTCTCACAAGGGCTAATTAACTCAGGACTAATTAATAGCATCATACCACACTGACACAGCCATCCAGAGCTTGCTTTCTAGCTCTTGCTTGGGGATCTCCTCACAGTGTGGCATTCAGTATAGATATGTCCTCAGGACACTGCCTTGCATGTAGCCCGGAAACTGGGGGGTTGACACTGTAAACTTGATTATCCACTCATTTACAGTACTTTTAACTGTGAGCAACTCTCCTGAAGTTATTGGAGTTACAGTGGTATCTTACCAGTGCAATACAGGAGAAAAATCAGGTACAAAAAGCATGTGTATGTGTATGCGTATGTGTATGTGTGCATGCGTATACAAATGTATGGGTTGCAAAAGAACAATATTAAAGTTGCAAATTCAATGAATCAGAAGATTTCTTTCCAGCTGCCTGCGCGTAGGGTAAAGATCTCTCACTTATGCGCTCACGCACGCAAGTTTCCTCAGAACCACAACCTCAGCGGGTGCGTAAGGAGGACATCGACCATACAATGAACAGTAGCTTAATATTTTCCTTTACCTGGGGTGTTCGGCTGGCAGCTCAAGGTACTGTTTGCTG
Source organism: Calonectris borealis (assembly GCF_964195595.1). Classification (NCBI taxonomy): domain Eukaryota; kingdom Metazoa; phylum Chordata; class Aves; order Procellariiformes; family Procellariidae; genus Calonectris; species Calonectris borealis. The sequence goes on from NC_134313.1 coordinate 52,262,076, forward strand.
CATGCTGTTCAAACCCACCACCACAGACAGAGTTATTAATTTCCCCCAGACCTGTTTTTGGTGCTGCTACCCACGATTGGTGCAGTGCACAAACAAATGACGTTGGCTCCCCGCAGGCTGGGAGCTGAGGGAGACAGCCTTCGCCGAGGCCACAGGTAGGCATTTTCAACTCCCTTTTGATTTGTGAACCAAAAACTCTTTCACTGGAGGAACAGACCACGTATAGTGAATTTAAACCTATTGAAAATACTTTTTTCTGTTTCCTTTTTGTCCACTACTAGAATCCATCCCTTGGCCCAACCAAACCCAGCCTCCCTTACCTGCTCCTTGCCCACTGTTTATCCTTGAGTCCTACAGTTTAGGACCAGTTTCCATCTTCCAGAGCCCCCACGTCTTTCCTGAGTACTGGTTTCCTTTGCCCAGACATTCCCAGTGTCATTTGAAAGCAGTGGCCAAATGTGCTCTTCTAGCTTTAACCAATATCCCTGTTTGCTATCCCAGGCATCTCTCTCAGCATAAACACCCTTCTGGCCTTATTTACGTGTCCAAAGAACAGACACAGACTGAAGTGATGTGCCAAACCGGGGCCATACTTTGGCCCCTTGCAGTAGTTCGGGGTGCTGCAGGTGGACCTTGGGAACAGCTGACACCTGAGTGCAGCACAGAGCACCCCCAGGATGCTACTTCCCTGCACTGAGCTGTTATATATTTAAACAATTTGAAGTTAATTAAAAGTATTGGCTTGGAACTAAATCAGGACTCTCACACATATGTGTTCCCTTCCTAGAAAAGAGGCAGTTTAAAGAATGCCTGAAGCTAAACACATTATTTTGTACCTTGCTAAAGTTTTTTTTTTTTTTTTTTCCTTCTCATTTAACCTACATTGCTAGATGCCTATGAATATCTTTTTAAAATGCGGGGTGATTTTTTTAACCGATAATGAAAATTATTATTTTGTATGCAATTTTGCTTCACCCTAACGTCAGACTGCATAATTTAAAGTGAGTTTTCTTCACATACATAACATCATAACATTGCAAAACTCAAAGTCTCTAGCGTATTTAAATGCCTGTTGGTGAGGGTTCGCTTTAGATCCAAATCTCCCGCGTCCCAAGCATGCCACTTGAGCCTCATGATAGCTAAAACTAGTTTCAATGGAATCTTCTCCAGCAGGCAGGTTAGGTTTTGCTTACCCTGTTTTAAATCAGATATGTTATGATTTTTATGTCTGCTATGAAAATGGCTTTGATCACACCTCTTCATGCCACTTTCACCTAAGCACTTTCAGATGTTGCCAGCCCCCAATGTATGTTCAAAGGTCTTAAAGAAAAGGGAAAAATTGCAACATCAGATTTGCAGACATTCAATTGTCAGCTTTGATTTGCGATTTACACTTGACATCATATTCATTATGGGCCACTTCATTTTTACTTACAAAACTGACATGTTTTGCTCCAAAACAATAAAAAGTACAGAGTTTTTTTTTCTTTTCTTAGCTTGCAGTGGCACAAGTGATATAGCACAGCACTAATAGCATCTCGGTGAAGGAACAACATGCTAACAGGTTCAACACAAACAGAAGATAGTACTTCTCCACTCAAAATGTGGCTATGCTCTGCAACTCCTTACCACAGAATAGAGTGGAAGCTAAAAGGCTGCATGGGTTAAAAAAATCATTAGGAAAATTCATGGAACAAAATGATCAAGTATTAAATATGAAAGTACCAGCTCGCTGAGGAGGGCCGTGAGCTGCAGAACACTGCAGCTGGCAAAAGCCGTCAGTCACTGATCAGTGCATATGGGACACGGGGCTACACGGACCTTTCATCTAGCCAAACTACCACTGTTTTCACATCCTTCTGATTCTAGGAAAATGAAAGTTCTAGCCTGATCCAGCTGATGATGAGTTGGAAAAGCAGACAGAATTATCAGGTGAAATTTAAAATAAACTAAAATAATCAAGGAAATCTTTGCCTATATGGCAGCAGCACAGCAGCAGCAGCAGCTAGATGAAGATGTAAGGATCTGAACAGCAAAAGCAAACCCTCCAAAGTGCTTGTAATGTGGAGGACGCAAAGAATGAGCTTCACACACCTAACGGTGACACAGAGATGGTAAGCAAGCAAGAAGCTGATAATGGTGAACTGCTTGTGGGTGAGCAGGAGAAGCACATATGGTTGAATTAGCAGAGCTGTAAGTTACGTAAAAATAAAAAAACCAAACACAGCACGGTACAAATATCAACAGGGAAGGCTTAATTCAGGCTTCCCTATTTCCCCAAGTGGAAAAAACATTGCTGTAGGTCTGCATTTTGTCAGCACCCACACAACAAAGCTAAAGAAAATAACATTTGCTAGAGGCAGGAGGGAGCTGGATCAAGCAGGGGACTGGAGGTGAAGAGGATGTGCAAAATGACCCTTCTCTGGCCCATCTATGCCATGTTTCATGCTGAAATTCGTCTCCCACCATGTCATTCTAAGGGCACCTATGTCTGTGGCAGCAGTGGAGGATGGAATGGGGCTGCAAACTCAGTTTCATCTTTCCCTTTTTGCAGGGGAATCTTTTTGGTATAGATTCAGGCTGGGTCTCACCTATCCTTTAGGTGATAGAACCCAATGTTCCCAGCACCTCTGAAGAACAGTAATCATTTAGCAGATCTTTGCCGTGCTGCAGCTGTTTCAAAATATGATAAGTAATTACAATTAACTAACACCGTATAAACATCTGTATAAAGAGATCCACATCATTCATCACAGATGGATCAGGATATATTCCATTGTAGGGTATCTTTCCTCAAAGACCTTTCCTTTCAAATAAGAAAACCACTGTTCTTGTGTGGTAATAAAAACCCCACAGAGACTCCTCATCCTGCCTTATAAGGTGTGGCATTGACAAATATAAAACAGAGAAAAGCCAGAACAAAAAAGGAGGTTTAGATTCTCTGCAATGCTCAGATTTTGGTAGTGGGGTATCCATAATACCTGAGGAATGTTTAGGGTCAGCTGGTGAATGTATAAGGCAGGGCTGTAAGCTAAGATGTTTCTATATTAAAGCACGGTGACATCAGGAAAACAACTGCATGTACAGGTTAATACCACCTGTAGTGGCTTGGACGTGGCAGAGCTGCTCCTTTTTCTGCAAGACCCAGATCTGGGATGAGTGAGGGTCACTGGTGTATCAGGTGCATCCCGCAGTGCAGTGAGGTGGCACCTTGCGGCTGGAGGCTGTCGGCCCAAAGGTAGTCCTTCCCTCAGGGAAAAGTGGAAGACACCATGTGTGAAGCGCCCAACAAAGAGAGAAGATGCACGATGCACCAGTTAGCAAAACAGCATATCGATCAGGATATTTATATCCAAGAGGCATGATATGAAACTTGAAAAAACATTGAGAATCACCTTTTGTGAGTTCACTTGCTTTACTTAAGTTCTTAAGTTGGTAGTGCTTTTTTTAGTTCTCCAGCTACTGTTGTTAACTATCACTGTCATTAAGTACCTTGAATGCCTTGAAGACACGTGTGTTTTGGTGTTTGGTAAAATTCAGCCACCCATGGCATTTGCTTATGTCTAAAACATTTACACATACTCAATAATTATAGCAAATGTTCACTGCCAGCTATATAAGTACACAATATGATATTCTGTGAACCGGGACAACCAGTAGACTACTTCATGACTGTGGATCTAGCCTGAAACATAATTAATTTAGTGTGAAAAACCTTTTCCAGACTTTTTAAGGCTGCAGCTACAGAAAAGTAAAATAATGTCAAATGATGATGGTGACTGGCCATCGTACTTATGGTGTCCCCATCCCACCAGCCACTAATAGCGAGCTATTCGTAACGGCATGGAAACGGGCGTCCCTTGAGTGCATAAGGCCGAGCATCTGTTTCCACAGCTGCCAGTCGGGCGGTGTCACCTGCGCGCCGTTCCTCCGGCTTCCATCAAGGAGCGGCCTGTGAGTGCCGCAGCGGGGGCAGGGGCTTCGTTCCCACCGAGGATGATGGAAGCTGCTTGTGTGACTCTTCATCAGGATGATGAAATGGTTCGTGGGCTGGCTCCAAATGCACGTTCAGAAAGCGGGTGTGTTTATCGCTGTTTCTGTCATAGGCAGACTCTTCCGCAAAGCTAATCATGCAGGAGGGGAAAAGGAAAGTAATGGCTTGCTAAAATCTCCTGCTATACATTAGAAATATAGGGCACAAGAGGGAACAGCTTGAGTATTCCTCCCCCAGGTTACGGGTTTAAGACCAAAGCTCTCTGAGATGAAAAAGGGTGAGATCTTGGCCCCTCCTGCTCTTCCCAGCACCAGCAGCTGCACAAGAGGCCGGAGGGGTGCTTTGTCCCGCAGGGCTGGGATTTCGGCATTGCTCGTCCAAGTGTGCATCTCACTTGCATTAGACACTGCTCAGGCTGGGGATCGGCACAGACCCCGTCTTACAATGGTACGTGTGAGCACGTGGGCATCCAGGCCGGGCGTGGAGGAACACACGTATGAAGATGCTGTGCCACACCACTGTTACAAGCCATGAGCCGACGGCACGGCTTGTGTCCCCGGCACAGAGCTGGTCCCAGCCCTTGAATTTAGCAGCCTGCTACCCCTTGCAGACCTCGGTTGGTGTCCGGGTCTTTGTGGATGCTCCCTGAAGGGGAGCCTGAGTTTCTGGCTGAGTTTCTGTGCAGCTCAATTAATATTGCCAATTGCCATGGTCACTTTCTAAGGGGAACCAAGGAAACAAATTGAACCCCACAGCAAACCCTGCTAGATTTCTTTCAAGCAACAGTGCCTGCTCCATGGGACACAGGGGTTGAGAGGCAGAGCTCGTCTGGTAGAAATAGTCATTCCTTAGTGTCTTTGACCTGGCCAGGGCTCCAGGAAAGAATGAGATGTAGTGGCTCCAAAAATAACCTTTAAAATGTCTCTTGGTATCTGTTAAGAAAGTACAACAGAAATGTAGTGGTCTGCTCCTCCAAAAATAAAATAGAAACTGAAGAAAGATGTGTTTCTTTTTTCTCCGTTATTTCTCTCTTAAGTCTTCCTTTCCTTCTTCCGTATTGAGAGAGCCTATACTTACCAGAAATGAGTCATTCAGCAATATTTACTAGGCCGTTGGGTGGCCTGTTCCATCTAACAAGGTAGGAACAGATCCCATAGGGTCCGTAGGACCAGAGGCACATGTGAGCTTCTGGGTTGGGAGACCCAGATTCAGTCTTCAGGTAATGGTCAGGGGCTCGTCTTCTCTTCCCTCCCTCAGTCTTGCACTCTTATTTCTGCTGGAAGGGGACTTAGATGACCAACCAGAGAGAGCTGTGGCATCCTCCAGCCAGGACCTCAATGTGGATGATGAGAAGACCAGAGCTTGTGGCCAAGCTAAGATCTACTGTATTCATAGCCCTAGATAGCCCACACTGTCCCCAAAAGCTGACCCCTTTTAAGCCAGTGTCTCTCTGAACATCATGTCTACCCACAGTGACAGCAGTTTTGGTGGTTTATTTGCTATTAGAGGTATGGCAAAAGCCTTGCTATGACTATACATACATTTCAGGGTGTGGACCTACTTGTTTTTAAAGCAAGCAGCCATTTGGAGTCTCTCAATATTGGAGGAATCCAACCTGAGGTACCATTAAAGGTGCTTCAGGAGTGATCCCCATCTGTTTTAAAGATGGGAGGTACCGCAACACCGCAGCACATGCCCCCCTGCCCAAGGCTCAGGAACCCAATGATGGCCATGCTGAAATTCCCGTGCTGATGAGATCCTGAATGCAGAAGGACACTGGAAAATACTTGCTTTTCCAACTGATGATGCGGTAACATTTTCCGTTGCTCATCCTGCTTGTCCTGAATTTATGTTCGCATAAAAATACCTGAATTGATCAGGTATTTGGTCTGGGCATTCAAATCACTCTGGAAATGTCCTGGTACAGTGGTCAGTGAAATGGTTAATAAGCCATGTGTGGAAGGGGAAGGATTAGCTCTTAGAGTGAACTGCTAGTACAGGCAGGGGCAAGAGGAAAGGAAGAGGGACATAGGATTTCCTCCCTCCTCCTGTGTTTTCCAGCTACAGGCCTCATTGTCCTCAGTCTCTTACTGCCCACAGCCTGTGCCCTGTCTGGAATGGAATGGAAACCAGTTAGAGAAACGGCCATAATCCCCAACTGACAGTTTTTGTCACCTCTGTCATTCTTCCCTAGAATGACAGGTTGCTAGAGAGGGACATCTGTCAGTGTGAAAAAAAATGATGGGGGGCTCTCGCTCTGGACTTTATGTAATTTCCTGGCTGGAGTCCCGGGGAGGCTGCAGCCCTCGCAGCCCGGCCGCAGCCACGCGATGTCTTGTCTTCCCAGTCGGATACGCAGCCGGCAGAGCTTCCTATGCTCCTTTTGTTCCACGCTCATTTCCTGGCCTGCAACGCTGTGCTCCATGGGGACGTTGCGCATATCAAAAATGCAGGGTGAAGTTGTCTAGAAATGGAGACAGGTTGTTTTTGGCAGGAGGCCCTTGAGCCAGAAACATTTTACCAGAAGAAATATGGTCGATATTTATGGAAAGTAGGATTTGACTTTCAATGGGGCTTATGTTCATAAGTCACTTAAGGCCCTTCTGAAAATCCCACCAATAATTCTTAAATTAAACAAGTCAGCATTTCCACGCAAGCTGAAGAACGAAGCGCTGTGTCCCACTTATGGATCTGAGCTAAGCAACTGGAGAGCCAAAGAAATCTTCAGAGGCTTGGTATGATCACGTGGAGTGCTTGTACATTTTTTTTATGTGCAGTATGTGACATGCATCACTCAAAAGAGCCTAAAGAGCCATTGCATTCCAGCGAGTACTGGAGAGACCTTGGCAAAATGTATCATCTGGCCTCTTGTACTCACAATGCAAGATTTAATGACCGTTGATTCATATTCAGGCTGGATTGCAATAATTTTCAGAAAAAGTCTAGAGTGATAAAGGGTTCTGCCATTAGGAATATATCTTCACAAGACTTGGTCCCCATCCCGGATGGTTCCTGTTTTCAACTGATGGTACAAAATATCCCATTAGAGTAGATGAAATTTTCTTTGGGTATCTTTGCAGGATGTTACCTCAAGTCCAGAGAATCCCAAGCCAAGCCAGCTCAAGCCAGTTACTAAAATCAGACCACCACAAACATATGCCGGACAGCAAAGGAGGCTGGGGACTGACTGCCTCCGGAGCAGCTCTGTCGAAAAGGACGAGGGGGTCCTGGTGGACTTCAGGCTAAGCATGAATCCGCAGTGCACACTGGCAGCAAGGAAGGCAAACAACATCCTGGGCTGTGCTAACAGGAGCATAGTAGGGGTGTCAGTGGAAGTGATTATTCCCCTTTACTTGGCGCTTGTTGGATCACAACAGAAATACTGTGCGCAATTTTGTCCCCCCAGTACAAGAAAGATGGTGAACTGGAGTGAGATCAGTGGAGGCCACCAGGACAGCTGGGGCTGCACCACTTGCTGTGGGACTGGAGATGAGAGAGCTTTAGGAGCATCTAATAGCTGCCTGCTGGTGCCCTGAGCAACTGCAATGATCCCATGATAGTCAAGAGCATTATCAGCTGCAATTGCATGATAAATGCCCCTGAAATCCCAGCCTGGAATCACCCACCTAACTATTAATTGGATAGATTTCAGGAAAGCTGTCACTGATTGCTGGTAGATTGCTTAACTAAACAACAGAGCTGCTCCTCTCCTTAAGAAGTATCAACAGCTGGAGAAAGCGATAGAAATGGTTGCTCGCAATGATTACAGTTGATAAAATGACTTCTTAGACCACCCCACAGAGCACAACTCCCTTCAGAGTATGAGTTAAGGGGGCATGAAGCAAAGCTTTGAAGGCTCCCCTGGGCTTTGAGACCACCTCCAGTGGCAAACTCAGTTAGTGCATAAAGGCAGTTAGCGTGGAAGGTAGCGTAACAGGATCCAGTCTTCTGAAGAACATCAGAAAAACTTCCTCCGGCTCTTCTAATAACCAGCAGTGGTCAAATACTTAAAATACCTGCCAGATGTTGCAAACAATGAACAGAAGGGGATGTTGAAGTAGGGAGCTGATGGACACAGATCAGTATTTGTAGCTGTAGAAGAGTGCTCTCCAGTGGTAACAGTACTCTTTCTCTTGTTGTGTAATTCAGACCCTGTATTATTAAGGAAGAGCGAGCCCACTGGTTGAACACGAGTGCCTTTGGTAATCTTGGCAAGAGTTGGCTGGATAAATTGACTCATGACTGTGGAGCTACGGTCTAAAACAGCAAAGATTTGGAGATGCTTTACAAAAGGAAACAAAAGGATTCAGATGTGAAAAAGAAAGGAAAGAATGAAGTTAAAAAATGGCTCTATTGCTTTTGAAACTGAGGCTGGAAAGACAGAAGAGGTTTCAGATGAGATAGATATAACAGTTCTAGGACAAAAGACAAAAACTATCCAGAAGGTGACTTTTCTGACAGTGTCTGTAGTATTAGTGGGTAGCTTCCACACAACAAAAAAACCTATGGTGGACATTGTCAGAGCTTAGAGCGCAAATGACAGAAGAACAGACCCAAAAAAAAGCATAAAACAAAAGGCATGTGGCTGCAGTGATAGTTGTTCTCCTTAGCTGTGACTATTGGGGATTCAAAAAAAGTGAAGACTGCTCCAAGAAGCAGCTAAGAAAGAAGAGATGCCCATGAAATCTCAAGCCCATACCAATAAGCAAGAAGAAGAAAAAATGGGAAGATGGAGGAAAAGAGACCCTGAGGATGTGGCAAGTGGGACTTCAACTTGAGTAGCAACCAGCACTTTGAGAAAAGGGGAAGGAGGAAATGCATAGTATCTGTGGAGGAGGAAGGAACCGAGGAGTGAAGTTCTGGAATTTCTGGGATACTTTGAAGAAGAACAGAAAGAGGTACGTAGCAGACAGGCTAAACAAAGAAGTGTGTTTTCATCGCAGCTGGCTATCGCAAGTCAGTAGAAACATAAGATAATGGTATATTTTTCCCTCAGATTTGTTGCCCATGAGTTAGGGACGCTACAGGACAAAGATAAAGCCATAACTTGGACCGGGTGAAATGAAAACTTCAAATAGCTAATCTGAGGCAAACAGGCCAGCAACAGATTTAATCATGGGACATACCACCACTTTATTTTGTACACTGTTCTAGCAAATTCACATAATTCAGTAATCACATTTACCCTTAGAGTCAAACGAAAAGCAAAGCATAGCTAAGAGGAATAAATAAAATTTTAGGAAAATTTCCATTGGCATATTAGGTGAGGCAGATATGGGCACTGCTCCTGATACCAGAAACACTCTTATGGAGATTGTTTGCTACAATAAGACAAGGCTACAAAGTCTTAAGCACCTACCTCAGACCTAGTGTAACCAGGGACATTTATGTGCTACAGTGGATTACGCTAATAATCTACCTCTACGCTACAGGAAAGATAATTTCCCTTTGCAGGATAATTAACTTCTTCATGTCCTAGATGACTGAAATTTCTTTTAGGCCCTGATTGAGCAGGTCAGTTTACTTACATGCTTGCCTTTAATGACGTGCCTCACTGTTCTGATGATCTATAGCAGCACTTTTTAATTTTTAATCACTTGCTAAATTAGACACTATATTGCCAGCCTTTTGTCCACTCCAAATAGCTTTCAACTTTTTTTTTTTAACATAGAAAAATAGGAATTGTTATCTCTTTTTATATTGCTGAAGAAGGCCAAGACAGAGATTAGCCATTAGCTTCACTAAAGCCAAAGTTTAGTCAAAGAAATGCAGAAATTACAGTTTCATAATCCTTCCAAGAAGGGAGTTACATTATTCATGTGAATGCTAAATATATTTTCCACTATTTTCTTTATGCGAATGCATTCTTGAACCACTTCACTCAAGATTTTTATCAGTTTCAGATGCAAAGGCATAGTATTAAAATACTGTAGTAGCAATCTGAGTTGTCTAATAATTCTATACAGTGGAGCCATCACCAAAGGTAACGACAGCAATACTGCTGATACTGATTTGTGTGTTCTGTGTTTATTCTTTTCATACTGTTGTTTGATTTCCTACAAGCCACCTTGGAAGGCAGCAAGCAAACCTGAGTTTATCTAAAGGGTTAATAACAAGAAACTTGCTTCCCAAATGCTTCTCAGATTCTGAGGCACAACTGATTACTTAAAAGGATTTGGTACACTGTGCCTGCCGTTAAGCCTAAGAAGAAAGATAATTTGTTATATTTTAAAATGTATTCAAGCCTATAAAACCACTGGTCTTCAGGGATGGGTGTTCTTCGTTTCCGATATCACGCCAAACTCTGACATTTGGGAGAGAGGCTGTCTGAGATGAAGTATAAATGAGGGGCTTTTATGAGAGATAGCAGATAGCCTTTAACAGAGAAGTATGTCCACAATGCATTTAAGCAGAAATTTGGCTTTACACGATGTTGTTGGTACTGTTACGTCCTACGGTGTTATAATCTCCAGCAACAGAAGGATCTTTCTAGCTTTTGCCTTAGCTGGTGGAGCTGCCAGCCATGTCAAATTGCATAACGCTGTTGTATGTCTACTATGTGCTGGGTGGAGACGACAAAGTTATTCTGCTTGTTTTGTTAGCCAGAAAGCTTCAGGCAAAGCTATTTCCGTATAGAAACTATGTTATTATTGTAGTGATAGGTCAACACCATGGATGTATGCTACTAAAAAGAACCCCAAAGCATTTGTTTAAGAAGTAATCTGGAAAAATAATAATAAAAAAAAACTAAAAAAGGTTTTTGATAAAAAATTAAGGAAGTACTTTGAGAAAAGACAAATGACTGTAAGATACCATTCTTTTGGGTTAAAGTCAAGAAACTGTGCAACACTCTGTTGTCTCAAGCCTGGAGCCTGTGCAAACACCAGCAGAACTGGGACAGGCAGAAACAGGAGTATTTCTGGGTTGCTGCAATACCTGCTCCTTCACCAGACGGTGTGGTACAGTGCTGAGGGTGGCTACCAGCATTTTGATGCTTTTTCTCTGAGCATTTCTGAAAGAAGATCACAATGTCAGTCAACACACGTTCCCACCTGCCATCTCCAAGAGCCCCTGACACTACTGCTGAGGCAAGCTGCTGACCAGAATGAGCCTCAAGGGCAGCCAAAATATCTGCTTGGCCTTTATGTCAGCAGGTTCTGGTCTGGTCCTTAAAGAAAACTCATGACAGTGACATCCCATCCCACCTCACACAGTTTAAAACCACGGAGCAAGGGGAGAGAGGGCAGTGATTCATTCTGAGTGACTCCCAGACCTTTGGGTCCACACCGCATGGAGGTGGGTGCCACCCATCTGATTGCAGCACAAGCATGTCCCACAATGCAGGGCTGCCCCCCTTATTTCCCACCCTGTCCCCCATCACCTTTCTGTTCAGTAATTCTAAACCTTAATTATAAAAACTCCTCTATTCAAGAAGAAACCTCTGGGTTTCACAGCACTGGCTGGAATGGCCCTGCCAAGGCAGGACATGTGAGCACCCACATCAGCACTACTGCATGTCACCTTCACTGGTCTCCTGACCCCATCCTCACCTGCCCGGATCAGGCTCCACTCGCTCGGGGATGTTCAGACCCTGATCGTGTGAGCTGGGAGAGAGCAAGGCACAGGGCACCGCGTGGTGGGTAAGATCCAACACTTGTAAACCACAGACTGAGCTGGTACCTCCTCTTGCTCTCAAGAAAGCTCCTAGCATTGTTTTTCTTATTCACCGAGAGTGTCTAAAGTCTCATTCAGCTTGGTGGCCTCCCCGCTCCTTATGGCCAGAAACTGAGCCACCTCAGCTGCTCCTGTTGAGGACTCGTGCCTTCATGTTGGCTCCTGCCAGGAAATCCACCCTGCTCCCCTGTCCTTCTCCCCTGTAGCACTCTTCCTGCCAGCACGCTCAGTCTCACCGTGCTCATACTTCTCTTTCCTTTCCACTTACATGGCTTAAATGCACTGTGACTGAATTAACCACCAGAGCTCTCCTACTGATCCTACCATCCAAACTGCACCAAACCAAACCAAACGGCTCTTGTATTTGGAAAAGTATTGTGTCAGTCAATGGCCAGTCTGAACTATCACTTCCAATTGGCAATGCTCTCTCTTTGCCATATATGACAACAGGGTTGTTGTCAGGGTTGTCATATATGCTTTCTGGGCAGAGATTGATTTCTGAACATGAGTTGATCCTTCTCATCAGCATCAAGTTGGAGGCATCAAGTGAAACTAACAAGAATTAGGTTCAAAACAAGCAAAATTAAGAGCTTTAGAGCTTCTTGCTGCAAGATGTGACAGATTTGAGACTTTCACATGGTTTCCTGGGGAGACTGTGCAATTTCATGGCAGACAAATGCACTGAAGATCAATAAATCTGTGGAAAGCACACCTGGTCCAGGAGGTCCTGTGCCACTAATGGCTGGAGGATAGGAGAGCACTTGGCGGAGGTATCATTTTATACCCTTTTGTGGGCTTCTGCTTTTGGCTCCTGGCACAAACAGGACACTGGGTTGTACAGACCTTTGGTCTAATCCAGTATGGCCTTCCTTATGTTCTTACGTTAATCTGTCCCAGAAACATATAGCAAGACAGTGGGGAGCCTCACAACATGGCTCCCCAGGCGAGGGACTGGCAGGCGAGGGACTTTATTTTCCAGTCCCTGTGCTCTGGGGGTTAGATTAGAAACAGATTACAGCTGAAGGATCCCTGAGCAGACACGGACTGTGCCAGCCGGGGAGCTGGGCGCAGGATAGCTGTTGTGCCCAAAGTAATTATCCTGGCAGGGCTGGGCTGACAAGGCTAATAAATAAGAGATGTTTGAGCAAGCAGTTCTTTACAGCTTGCTTCATCTTCCTCTTCGCAGAGGAGTGAGTTGGACCGTACAGGCATGTCCTCAGTTGTTCTCACCACTTAGTCCTCCACCCCAGGGGATTTTGCACCGGAGTCCTTAGAAACACTCACAGATGCAGAGTGGAAAACATGACTTCCCATGGTTAGGTCCACTCATGCAGTGCCTCCCCAGGAAGCCCCAGAAGACATCCAGGCTAACCAGTAAGGCTCCCTGCCTTCTTGCCACCCAGATGCTGCTGCCAGAAAGATATACAAACAACCCAAGAAGAACCCTTAGCCTCACCATGAGAAAGGCTTGTCAGAGAGGACGGAGACAGGAGCAGGTCTGAGGAAGGGTTTCAGAAGACAGGATTCAGAGAGGAGGTGCAGGGTTCGGACAAGGATTTGAACTTTCTGACCCTTCCCCGAGCCTTGGGTAGAGGCAACCTGGGGAAAAAAGTTTGGCACAGTGATGAGATCTTGCTTGTGATTTGCAGTATTACGAGGGAAGGCTCCTCTCCATAAATAAGCCCCTCTTCTATTGCAGATTAGACAGAACTGAAGAGTGTTTTCCTTGTATATTGCTCAGTCAGGCAGCATTTCAACAGAGCAGAAAAACATCCTCTTTTTTTTCTTTTTTTTTTTTTCCCTTCATTCCCCTTCAAGAAGCAGCCTGAGTGTTTGAAAGTTCTGTGGTTTGGTTTGGAGTTCAGTCATCCCTACAGAGAACTTGTTCTGCCAATCTCTACATACATGTCAGCCTAAATAGCAACAGATGTACAGTACCTTAGATGTATAAAATTTTCATAAAATATAACAAACGCTGTTTTTCCACTTGGGATGAGTCATTAACCATATGCTCATGATACTGCTCTTTTCAGGGGAAGAGCTGAAGTCCTATGTTTGGGCTAGACAGAGTCCAGTCCTGTGAGGTTTCTCAAGACCCCTTGCACCCCAGTTCCCCGGAGGACCCCTGAGACCCCTGCACACAGAGAAGTCACAAGTCCAGCGCTTACAGCTTCTTTGTAGGAGCAATGTCTTCTCTGGGGTAGGCAATCCAGACTACTGCTGAGGGGAGGATAGCACCCTACTGCAGGTCTGCAAAAACCTGCCAGCATGTGAGTGGGCACGCAGGGGACATCCTTTCAGGGGACGTCCAAGCAGACACGGTCTCGTCACGCTTTCCGTGCTTCTGAAGGCAGAGAGGGTGTGCCTGAGGCATGGTGCTGCTTCGAGCACCCCCAGGGGAGCTGCAAAGCTGCACGCAGCCGTCGGTGTGGGCAGTGGCATTATAGACCCAGTCGTTTTGACTGTTCCTCCTTCTATGAGCAGTAACTAATTGAAAATGCTCTCACAGAAATTATTTTATGTGAGTTTGGAGATGGTCCGCCTCCCACCTCAGCCAACAGAAGTTTCCCCCCACCTCAGCAGGAGTGGGGACAGGCCTTTGCTGCCGCGAATATGTCCTCTCCCTCCAGGGTTTTTTGCTCACCGAACCTTCCCCCCAGGTGAGCTGTGTGTGCAAATAGGAGTTAATCCCTTGGCTAAAATATTATTTAAAGGCAGAACTTAATAAATGCTGCTCCACTGGGGTTTAAGGAGGTTATATTTTAGCTCATCAGCAAAACCAGGGCTGAGCCTAGAAAAACAGCAAGCCATGAATATAAACAGGAAAGTGATAGTTGAACTTTGCCATGTATTCCAATCCCTCACATACAAGCTGTACAAATGTAGCTACTTCTTTTTAATTTTAACAACAACTCCAAATTTCAGTTCTATTCGGTACACCGGGAACATTGATCCAGCTCCCAGTGAGCTGTACCAGCAATACTGGCTATGTTGGTTTCCTCTGGATCCCACAGGAGTGTCCAGTCCTGTGTCTTCTTGGTATTAGACTTCATTTACTCTTGGCATGGTCTGAGCAAATGGCCACTACGAATTCAGTTGGGGAAGAGCTCACAAACCTAATTAGCGTTTTTGTACAATGAGGAGTGTTGCCATGTCCATTCTGTCCATGCACAAAATTTACTTCAGTGTCTGGGAGGAGCCACTAATCTGGAGGACAAAGATCTTTTCTCAAGGGTCCGGATGTCGGCCCAAGTGAACCAGAGGAGGCAGGGAAGTGTTTAGTGCGCAACAACTAAGTCCGCTTGGCTGCTACTAAGATGGACAAGACTGAAATGGTGCAGCATAGGTAAAGAAAGACCTCTCCTAGCAGTACATGGTAGCTCTCCTGGTTGTGGGAAGACCCTCCTTGCTGAGCAAGTGGGCTGTAAAGCAGCCAGTGAGGTATAGCTGGCCAGTGCAGGGAACCCAGAGAGCTCTGCATCTATCATAACCTGTCTTTATTTCACCTCTTTCTTCACAGGCAGTGCACGGGTCACAACCTGTCATAAGGTCATAAATCACTGCTGCATACTGGTGATCCCCGTTTGACATGAGGACAGTGTCTCCAACCCTACAGCATCGTGCCTCCAGAGTATGGAGAGCTATGATCCGCTTTCCTTTATCAACTCTATTTCCGTTGTTTCGTGCATTGTTGAATGCTGTAACCCAGACAGTGCTTTATTATTAATGACCTCTTCTTATTTATTTCAGTTATTATGAGCACTTAGCACATACTCATCATTGTAGATTATGACTTTGTTTTATGGGGATTACGTTGAGTAATTATCATTCCAAGTAAGAGAAACGAACTGTCATGCTCCCCCACTGCCAGCAGCTTTTAATCTGACCAGACAGCGAGGAACCCAGGATTTCACAGTTTAAACAGATGGAAAGGCCTGGGCAAAGAGGTGTATCTTGCAGCTCCTTCTAAATGCGGCCAAGTTCGCGCTGAAGCATATTTCTGTCAGGGGCGTATTCCAGAGGTGTGAACCTGGAGTGCCCGGTGAGCATTCGGCTCCAGCTTCCAGCTAAGAATAGTTCGTACAGCAGATTGGAGGTAGCGAGGCTGTTCTTAAATATCCTGGCCTTTGGCTGTAGTGACCACAACCTTGAATTTCACCTACTTGTCAACTGGGATACTGCACGGAGAGCAGAGCACTGACATAGTGTAAGGCTAGGGCAGCTCCTCCAGGTGTTTTTCCAGGAGTGTCTTCGGGATTTAGTGGAAGCACTGTCAAAAAGTACTAAAGAGGAGTAAGCAGTGGGGTGCTGGCCATTCTGTGGAGGATCCTTGGGAAGAATCGGAGGCTTCCTTTAACCGGGGCTTTTCCACCAAAGCAGGAGCATGCTCTTCTCTGCATTGTCTTACTCGGGAGCATAAAGGAGAGCTCTGAGAACACGGGCAGGGCCAGAGCTGGTAGGGGACATCTGAGTCTGGGTTTGGGCATGCAGGGAGGTAGAGCAGGGGCACAGTGACCTGCCAGTCTGAGTGTGGGTGCAGACCTCTGGGCAATGGTGTAGCAGCGACATAATGCTGGGTGCCGTGAGATGGCAGAACAGCTCCTCAACATGGACAGGTAGGTCATTGTGTTGACGATTAGCTGTTGTTCAAGCTCCAGGAGTGGTCTGAAGGTTCAAACCAGACCACTGCCAGTATAGTCTTGGCCAGGAGGGACTGTGGGATTTCTCCTTTACTCTGAGTTGTAAAATGATGCGCACACCCTAGTCGAGTGGCGTTTTAACTAGGTCAGAGGAGGTAGCCATGGGACCAAGTTGGAGAGGTTTTAGTAGTAAAAGCAAAATGAGGCTAATGATGGAGCTCATCGGTGTCCCAAATTCTTTCTTTGAATACTGTAAGCCAGACCTTACCAATAAATAGAGGCCATTTGAGGGAAAGGGGAGATTTTATTGTCCTCTTTCAATTTACCTTGGACATTGCTGAGAGCAGGTTATGTGACAGTGGGAGGAGTCCTCCGTACAGTTCAGGAGTCACAGCAGTGCTGTACAGTACTTCTGTGCATAGAAAGTAGATGTGAGCAGTTGTGCAAAGACAAATCCATGAAAGGAAGAAGCAGCATAGTGGTTTATCTTGGTGAAGGACAGAGGTGCCACAGGTATAATATGTCTGTTTGGACATCAGGTCTCCTCTCCCACAGGCAAGTGATCCGTGCCGTGGTACTTAGCCCTACTGCTGCTATAATAATGAGCCTCACATTCCTCTTGACACATGGTCCAGGCCAGTGAGATCCTGGTGTGACGTCCATGCCCCACGTTCTGCATGGAGAGAAAGAAAGGCATACAGATGCAGTGCCATCCAACGCTTCCTGGAGCAGTCAGCCTCCTTCTAGTTCAAGATGACATTCAGGATGTGGAAAGAGGGACTGTGCTCGGGAGACTGGCAAAAATAGATCGCAGTTTGACTAGGAGATCACACATAAATATATGTGGGCTGTGCCCAGGCTGTCCCACAAGAGAAGAATTTGGCATGTGTTGAAGATGGGCCAACACACAGGTATTGGATGGTTTCCAGGCATTATTGTTTCTGTAAGCAACACCAACAGAAAGATATTGGATCCCCAGCAGTTGTCATGCAAAATCATTCTCAATCCATTTCATCCTCACGAGTACTGTTCACCTCCACCTCACCTTCACAAGAGATGGTGATAGGAAGATCGCGACCAACCGGGGAGAGTTTTTGACTCAAGCTGAGTTTTAGGAAAGGAGATGTGTCAGATCAACATAGTTGTGCCGAAATGGCTTATAAACAGTGCTGCCCAGAGCGCTGAACATTAGAGACGCGTAACCGAGAACTTCACCGACGTTTGAGCAGTGGCAAACACCGTGCGGGAGGAAGGACGTGGTGTGAGGGGAAGGCAGAGGGAAGGGAAAAAGAAGTGGCTGGGCTGGTTTGTAAGTATCCGCTACCCAGCGCCCGGCGCCTGCTTAAATCCAAACCAGGCACAAGGAGCACGGCTCTCCGTGAGAGCTGTTGTCCAAGCTGCTGCGCAGAAAGGAAACCTGAGCTGGAGCGGGGTCTGGTCTGGGTGCTTTGAAGTGATTTCTTTCAGTAAGGAAATCATTTCCTTTGTCTGTACATGTTCAGGAAAACTGCCTCTTCGGAGAATGGTTCTCAGGACATTCGGATCATAATTGTTTTGTCCAGAAAAGCTCCGTGACTGGAAATGAAAGAAAAAAAATTATAAACGGTAGGGGAAAAAAAGCTTGTGAATATATATTACATCCATATGCGGAGGGAGAAAAAAAGGAACCAAAGCTCAGTTAAAACAACAGTCGAGATCTCATTCTGCTCTCAGCTACGCTGGGGTTGCCCTGCTGAAAACACCGAGACGAGCCCCGACTGAAGAAACGCGGGGGGGCTACCGCGGGCAGCCCTCTCCCTGGTAGACACCGGCGGTTTTGTTTGGCGCGGTGCCATTCAGGGTTTCAAAATACCATGTATTTTTGCGACACCTCTGCACTGTGAGGGGATCGGAAAGGGACAGCAGAGATAGACACATAGCAGAGAGGACACGCATTTAGAAATGTTGCTCCGGGACAGAGAGGAGAAGGGATACCTTGTCATGTACATAAAAAGGCAGCAGGCGCTGCCGGGGCTCGGGTTTCTTTTCTTTCCGGCTGTTTGTTTCAACAAGCGCTCTCATGTTCCCTGCCAGCGAGAGGCGGGGAGCCTTTCTCCCCTCTCCCTCCATCCCCGTGCCCTGGTCCTCGCGCACAGGGTGATGAGCAGCAGGCCTGTGCCGCGGCCACGTCTGGGCTGCCGATGCCCTCTTCCCACTTGGGGCCCAACCTGGATCCCTTACACGTGCGTAACTTCTACTGAAGTCGGTGCAAGTGTTATGTCTGCAGGATTAACTGTGTCCCTGGGTGATTCCTAATATTTTCTTTCCTTGCATTCTTCGCGTTGGAAGGTTTAACAGAGTCACAGAGCTCCGGTGTCCAAGAGACCGTTCCCCTTCCAGAGCAGGATCTCTCCCTCCAGTATACTTGCCAGCACGCTGTCCAGTCCAATTTCAAGTGAGTCAAATGTTGGTGTTTCCATTGCTTGCCTGGAAGACAATTCCACTGCTCAAGCGGTCCAAGCCATTAGGAACATTTTCCTGATATTCAGCCTAAATATTCTCTTTCTCAAATTCATCCCATTGCTCCAGGGATTCATGTTACTGGAGATGGGCTCATATTAAAATCTCTTGCTGTGCTTTTCCCTGGACAAATTTACTTAGTACTTTCATAGAGGAAGGGAAAAAAGAAGGAAAGAGGGAAGGAAGGAAGGAGGGAGGGAAGGAAGGAAGGAAGGAAGGTGCCCATCGTATCATTCTGGAAGCAGAGAAACGTTTCTAGAGCTTTCACTTCATTAAAAAAGGAATAAAATTGAATCCTCAAAGGTGCCTGTTTGATACATTGGCACATCAAGCCCACTGTTTACATACAAAACAGGCACATCATTGGTAGCAATAATAGAAGCTTTCTCCCATCCCGCTAAACACCTGTAACTGTATTTTAGAGAGATTGCATCTAGCAAAGTTATTCTTTTTTTGTGTCTCATGCAGTCTCAACCTCAACTGGTAGTGCTGAGCTAAACACAAATGGGTGACAACTATGGTGACAATTTTGGTTCCTATTCAGTAAAGCAAAGAGGCACATACTTAACTTTAAGACTGAGCTTAGCTGAACCCAGTTTTTGTGCTTTGGACACTTGTCAAATTTGAAATGGCCAAAAGTACCAACCCACTTCATGCAGGTCACTAAACAGCACTGCGGAGATGGGGATTTTTTTCTCTGTGGTCGCCCTCCAGCCTGTGCTGCACAGCTACATTTCAATCAGTTGCAAGTGCTCAGAGTAACCATCTCATGTATGGGTGAAATAATGGAAAAACTGAAATCAGCTGCCTCCTGCCCTCATCTCTCTGAAAGAGTCCTTTGGAGTATGATTCCTAACGTGTATGTTTTAGTTTTCAATTGACTGGTTCATTGGCATTCAAAAATGTCAGTCTTGTACTCCAAGAAAACAACACATATTCACCAGTTAATGGAAATCTGAGATATTTATGCTTCTTAAATGAATTACGGAGGTTGCGAACTCTACTTACTTCAGTCTTTTCTTCAATTACCAAAACAATTTATATTTCCTCCCTTTCTGGTTCTTTTGCATTTGAAGAATAAATTACAAGTAACTGATCAGATTATTTCTTCCCTTTAGGGAAACAAATGCGATAGGGGTTCAGACATCTTTCTTCTCAGATATTACCAGCATTATCTAATGGAGAAAACAGGTTTCTGCAGGCCTCATGCCCAAACCTGTGGGTTCCTTAGCAAATTCTACAGGAAAAAGGCATGCCGAAGCTGTTGGGTGCAGAAAGGCATTTGTGTGTCTCTGCCTCAGCCCTAGACTCTGTATCTTCTGGCTGCACTGAAATCTCACTCCCAAAAATTCTTCCTTTTGGGGGAATCCCAGGAGAGAAACATGGCTGGGTGTATGCACATCAGTGTGTCTCAAAAATTACTGCACATTTATCTCTTTTATGTGAAAGAAAACTGAAAACAGGCACTGGCTCCAAGGATCACCAAATTAATTACTGGTTGTACTGTGTGCTGCTAACAAATGCAAAAAGCCAGCCTAAATAGGAATTGTTAGATAGCTGTGCTGTTTGCAAACATGGCAGCCCAACGTTTGAACCCTTTGGGCTGTAATTCTGCCTCTGAACTGTAATCAGGGAACATCATCCCTGCCCTGAATTACTGAGGTCAACAGCCTTCTTCAGATCCCACTTTGAAACCCCTGTCTAGCCTAATGCCTCCAGGAGAGGAAGGAGAGAGGTAAGAGGACAGAGAGTTAAGGCTGAAGCAGGAGTGTTATTATTATTATTATTATTATTGCTGCTTTAATTACAGTGTTTAAAATGCATATCTGATGAATAACACCAGTCTGTTGTCTACCACTTAACATCAGCAGATCTCCAAATGCTTCACAAAAAAGGCATCATTATCCTCATTTTACTGGGGCTCTGGGACTTTCAAAACAAAATAAGGTGCTTGTGCGCCATTCAGGGAAAGTATAGGGAGATGGATGCTTTTGGGATAGTATTTGTACTGCTGCGTTTTCCATGCATGTCCACTGGTCACGTCCTCTCTGTGAAGGCCTGACCTCCAGATGTCCAGAAGTTTTTGACAAAAGTCCAGTGTCTTTTTTTTTTTTTCCCCTGCCCAGGCAAACTTTCCAGTTGGAAACTGATGCCACAGCCAGGGAAAGCCAAACATATGGAAGTTTCACATTTTGCAGGCAGGAAACACTCGGAGGACCAAAGGTCATCCACCAGGCTGGGGCTAAAGCCAGGGTTACAACCCACATTTCCTGACCTCTGAGGCAGTGCTAAACCCACTAAACCCCCTTGTCCTTCTCTATGCGCATTATATTTCCTCTACTCTTTCCATGGCTTTCAAGAGGACCTAAAGCCCTGTGGACATGGTTTCCGCAGTGTATGTTCAGCTGGCTGGCTAGCCGGTCCTGTGAAGCCTCAGGCGTTGCTTTAGTAGAAATATGTAGTAATAATAATGCGGTCGCCTGCGCTGCGCATGTTAATACTGTCACCACACTGCTTTGTCAGCTGCCCGGAGCTGTTGGTGAGCCCCGGTCAAAGCACCCTTGCTGGCCTCCCTTTCTGCCAGCGGATGTTTGCTGCGTCCAGGTGCCTGTGTGGCCTCGTCCTCCTCTCGCGTGTCAGCACATTGCAGAGCAATGAGCACAGGCTGGGCTGGGATCGCTGGCATGTTGTTGCTGAACTGTCTGTGCCGATTTCAATCCGTCCCAAATGGCTCAGTGTTTGTACAGGCTGGTCTGGGGTGCTGGGGTGTTCAGGAGATGCCCTGGGCTGTTACGGCTTATTTGAGCAGACTTCCTTCCTGCCCTCCACCCCTCTCCTAACCTACAGACAAACACTGCTCTTCTGGATTTGGCAGTAAAGCTCGTTGTTTTGGGCTAGGTCCTCTGTTCTAGGATCTTATACAGGCAGTTGATCCCTCTCTCAGTTAGCCTGGATTCATAGTGGGTGTTCTGGGCCACATCCAGCAAGGCTAGGCTCCTTGAGAGGGTCCCCTGCCACCAGGGGATGCACATGGCAGAGGGATGGAGGAGGAAAGGAGCTGTTCCCTTTGAGAGCATGAGGGTTGCTAGTTTTGTTTAGACAATAAAAATATCCCTCCACGTTGATCTGCATAAGCTGGAGATCAGTTCACCCAGGGGATGGGACATGTCCCTTATGTTGACTGGTCTCCTGAATATTTTCACCTAGGAGTTTGCATTTCTCATACTGTATTGCTTTGGATGTTAAGTTTACAGCAAGATGACACGAGGCTAATTTCAGGAACACTGTGGTAGCCCCAGGGGATTTGTTTATAGTCTGTATATCATCTCCGCTTGAAACTGTACAAAAAGGTGCACAACAGAAAGGGGTGCATGCATATATGTGTCCGTACATTTGTGTTTGTGATGGTCCAGGAAAACACCAAGCGATGAAATCTCTTTTTCACTTCCCCCCCCCCTCTGGACTGATTTATTAATAATTTGTGTTCCATTACAAAAAATGGGCTTTTATGTGAATTGTACTGTGCCCTGAAATTGTTTTAGTGGCGGATCATAATTTACTATTGGGGTTTCAGGAGTCAGTGCAGAGCACAATGTCATCTCCATATTCATATTTCAGATCTGTCAGAGCACCCGGATTGTTCGTGTAATCAGATGGATTTCCATTCGAGTCCTTGAGAGACAAGAAAACCGGCCATCACAGAGAGATCCTTGGCAATTAAAATGAATAAGAGCTGCCACTCTCAGTGGATGTCTTCTGGGTTACCATGGGGGACAGAGATTGGTATGAGGTTTAATCAGGCACTAACAGCACCTTGCTGGGAACTTCATGGCTGATAAAGGCAGCAGCATCAGACCAAGTAGCTCCTCTCTTTTTAAAGGGAAAGCAGCCTTTTTTTTTGAAATATAATAAATCCCGTGAAGTTTTGTAGTGTTTGATAGCAGAGAAGAGTTACAGGGTTTGGGGTTACTTTTCTTCTCTTCTCCGCAAATTAATCACCCCTCTTTGTCTGTTAAAATGAAGTGAAACATGTGTGCTGGATGCTCAGTACATTAAGCGTTTGCAGGGCGGTTTTTTAATTGCTTATATTTTGCTTGTGCTGTGGCTACTAATGTGATATTTAGGGTTTTTTTAATTAATTTTGCTGTGACTTTGTGGCTATTGAAGGGTGACAGATTGGCAGCCCAGAGTTGGAAATCCTTTACTTATCCCCAGAACAATTACAACGCAGGCAGCAGCGATGAAAGCGTCCCCAGCCGGCGCGGAAGGCCCAGAACAAGGATGAAGGTAAGCCTTCCCGGGCTTTCTGCTGAGACTGCTATTAAAGATACCAATTAGTGCCAAACTGTATTTTGTGATGGAGGAGGCACCGTTCCACTAGGGCAGGACTGTAACTGCCGCACCTTTACTCCTCGGCTGGCTACAACTTTCAGTCCTTAACGAAATGGCCTGAATTAGCACCCGCAATCTTTCTGGCCTGATCCAGCACGGCGCTAAGCCTCAGGTGAGCTGCGCATACCCTCCATGCCGTGCCGTGCCGAGGAGGGTCCGTGCAAACCAGCAGCACGCAGGGCGACGCGGGGGTCAAGTTGCTGCCTCCGTGGCAGCCGCAGAGCCGGTCTTGCTGAACCTGCCTGTCACCCACTCTTTGTTTAATGTGGTTTGCTGTGAAAGGAATAAAAGAGAAGGGAAATTGCCTCTTGTTGTGCTTTGCCCCCAAATGTGAGCGCCCAAAATTCCAGTGCATCACCAAAAACAGTTGTACACTGGACCATAGAAATATTAAGGCTGAAGAGCCACAGCTTCATTTATATGTTTACAGTTCAGCATGAAGTGGGTAGTGGAGTGGGTTGTTTAAGGTAGAGTATGCAGTGCTCAGAGCATGCCTGTATGCGAGGGTTTTCCTTCAAGAAGACTTGACGGTGACTGTACTGCATCTTAACTGTCAAGCTATTTTTTCCTTGCTAGGTTTCATTTGTGTTTTTCTTCACCTTTTGGAGACCCTTTACCTCTCCCCTCTTAAATCTACGCTCACCACAGAGCAGACATAATCCCAGATTTTCAGTAAATCAACACTATATGCTCCCTACTGACTAAGAGAATTTGATACTGACAGATTGTTACACCTAAAAGAAAAATACTGCCATAGTTTCTCTAACACGCTTTGCCTGCAACGCTGAGCAAGGATGGATGTGTGATATCCATTATGAATGTAACAATACAGGTAGCCTACCATAATACAATTATTTTTAATTTATATTTCATGACGGAGAGCATGGGTGCAGCCATGAATCACTGTCCTCCTCTTTTAGCTCAGTAAAACCACACTGTCCTTAATATTGCAGCCATACAATTAACTCCTTTCATCATCAGCAGTGCACATTTTAGTCTTGCGCAAAGCCATTGTTTAATCTACACATGTATAGAAACCACCCTGTAGAATAGCAACATTTTGCATTTATATGACACCCGACATCTGAGTATCGCTACGTGCTGGACAGATGTGTAATTAATGTTGCCTTTCAACCTCTCTGTTTGGTGGGTAAATTCTAGACTGGGAACGAAGTTATATTCAATCCTAGGACGTGATGCTGAGCATCAGCAATGCCTGTATGCTGTATAATTCTCCCATGTACTCAATGAAGGGATTAAATGCGTTCCCCCTCCTCACCCTCAATTTTCCTAGATCCCTTAAAGGGCTACTACTGCCTACATAATCTTCATCCCTGAACAAAAATCCTTTGGATCCTCTGGGGCCCTTATTAACTGAATGTTTGCTATGCTCTGCCTTGAAATGGTCTTCAGTCTCCTTATTGTTTTGCAAAGACTATGCCATGATTTCTGAGCAAATCCTTCCCTTTCATCTGCCCTTTATTAGCCCAGATGGACAGAAGTGCAGGGAACTCTCCTTTTAGCAGTAAGATCTCCGTTCAGTGAACTGCATAAAGATACCGTATGCAAAAAGAGATGTTTGGGTCTGATGAACTCCATCCTGCCCAGACCCACCACAGGGCAACCCCCTTCAGACTGGTCCCCCCTAAGGAGCAAAGGTACCAGCCTGACAAGCCTAGGCTGTTCCCGAAAACCTTGGAGCAGTGTTTCAACCCCTGGACAGATGCTTCCACCTTTGCAATGCAGAGATCTTCATAATGCTGCCTGGCTATTTAATCACTCCTGAGCTTTCCCCTGGGAATAAGCATGGACTTGGGGGTGACAGAGAGGAATAGATGGTTGGAGGCTTTCCTTGACAACAATGGGTAAATTCCTATCTGCGCTGGAGGGAGAGAAGCAGTGGAACATCAAGGAAACAATGTGCTAAAATTCTGTCATAAGAAAGGAATCAAATTCTCTTCCTTCCCCCCATTTCCCTTTGAGCCGCAGGAAGATCTGATCTAGTTCCCTGTCTGGGGGAAGCTGGCCTTGGGTGACCAGCCCAGTGTGCCAGGAAGGCTGGGGCACTGGCATAGTCCAAAGGAGAGACGAAGACTCTACCCTGGCACAGGTTCACTAGCTGAAGCAATGCACTGGCTCTCCCAGAAGAAACAAGAACCCGTGATGGGGAAAGGAGGTCTCTGGATCCCAGGGCAGACCTGGTAACGGCTGTGGCATAGCCCAGGGCTCAGCTAGGCTGGAGAAGGTCTGCTCCTTTCCAAATACCCACAGGACTGAGCGTCCAAACACCGGGACTTGCCACTGGGAAAAAAGAAATTAATCAAAGAGCTGTATTTCAAAAGACAACACAAGAATATTGGAATAGAAGGCAAACATTTTATCTGTCCAGTTGGTTAGAGATTACACAGACAAATTTATAGGTGTTAAATTGGACACCAGAGGGCTTCCGTATTGTTCTGTGAATGAATGTATTGCAGAAGTAGTAATATTAAATGCAACAGAGTCAAAGATCTGTTAACACAAAGATAGTGTTAAAAACCCCACATGTTCTATACTCTGTGCCGTGATTAGCTGGGATGACAGGCAAATTGCAGCTGAAAAGAAGAAGGATTTTCTACAGTTTGGGTAGGATTCACCTTAAATTTACTCATCCGCCAGCGAGGACCACCTTAGCAGAGCAGTGCAGTGCCATGGGACAGTATTTTAGAGCATCGGTTAAGTTTACTTAGGGCACTGGCCTAGGAAGGAAGAGCGGCACCCCAGCACCCACATGTACAGCACCTGGAGCTTTCCTTCAAGGGCTTCTGTCCAAATACCGACCAGACCCAACCTCACTTAGCCTATAAGATTTGACAAGGCCACCTCAGACCAAGATACCGTGGCTACAGGCAGCAGTGTGGGGAGTGTTGCTTACCACCCTTACCCAGATAGGAGGAGATAGGCTGCAAATGGTAACGTGCGAGAGGAGCAAAGAGTCTAAAAGGAGAGTCAAGGCAGGGGAGAAAAGAAGAGGCTGAAGCTAAAAAGTGGTTCTGGAGTAAGGCTTATGTGTTGGTGCAGAGGCTAAAAACATTCCCAGGCTCTTCTAAAAGGCTTATTTGAAAAGACTGAATGAATTTCAGAGCAGAACCAATGCCTCTATAACCACTGCTTCTGGGATAGATTTACAGCATAAACCCACTGGGACAGATTCAATGTTGGAGTGAGTGAACGTAACTCTATTGAAGTTAATGGACTTGCGCCCGCTTATATCAAAGATGAATTTAGTCTATAGAGAAGGAAAATGGGATTTAACCTGCAAATCACCTGTTATAGAGACTAACAACATAATATATGATGAAAAGACAAGCAAGAATTCGGGAGTTTGCTTAAAATACTTCATTCTATGCTCATCCGGATAGCCTGCATTCCCTGTGTTTCTAATTACCCAAAACCTTTCCCACTAGCTAGCACTGTGAAGAATAGTATTTAACATTCGTATTATAGTAGCAATCAGAGATCCTGTGAGGGTCCCATTACACTCAGTGCTCTACAAACACAAAAGCATGCCTAATCCCCGCTCCGAAGAACTTCCACTTTTTTTTTTCTGTGGACATGGAGGCCAATTAGAGCTGCTGAAGTTCAGAGTTGGAGTCAAGATTTAACACTGTGGGACTGATACCTGAGAGGCAATAACTAGGAACATATCTATCTACAGTACAGCCAGTTTTAGGGAGATCAAGACTGGATTATATGCACTCCAAATATTCAAATACCACATTAAAATTGATGAATAGAATGAATGAGGGGAGAGTCTACTGTATCTTTGTTGATGTCGATAAATCAAGAGGAGAGAAGACTGATACAGGAATAAATAATTACTGCTTGTATATAAAATCTTCCAATGTGCTCTGTAAGTATTCTGAGGGACTTGGATGAAAGTAACTACCATTAAAGTGTACTATTAAGGCTGTTACTAATCATATTAATAATATCAATACCATTGACTTGTAATTTGAAAGTATCATCTGCTGCATCCTGGCTTGTGGATGATGCAGCTGGGTAATGAAGCAATGACAGGTGACCCAGGAATTTTTTCTCTTGGAGGAACAATTTGTGAAGTGGTCGCAGGTGCTGCTCGCACAGACACAAGGTTGTGATGGTCATGTACTCACTCTGCCATGGCTGCGTGCCAGTTCATAAGACAAAGCTCGCTCCCAGAGCGTATATAAAACATTAAAACCAAGAAATAAACAAATTGGTTTAAATCTCATAAAAGGCTACTTATAAAAAAAAATAGGACCAACCATAGAGTCTTCTCCATGCCACTTTCTTACACCACTCTGTCAATAGACGGCTTTTCAAGCAGTTTCTTAGCTGGAGCAACTTTCAGCTGGATTATAGTGTGTGTAGGTAAGTGGGTAGGTCTGTGCAACACTTCCCCCTCACCCTTTCCTCCTGCTTCTCCTCCAAGGTGGCATTTCAGAGGCATTGCAAGAAAGGGCAGCCCCAGAGGGACTGTCAAAAAACAGCACAACCCAGAGCAGCCCTGAGGCTGTTCTGAATTGCACCAGGGGTTAAACCTGCCTCCAGCCAGCCTCAGGATTTGGGGTGTACATACAGTATGGCACAGCCCGCTATCCCCCCACTCTGTGGCAAAAACTGACTGATACTCAAGGGCGTCTGAGAGCAAACTGAATAAAGCTACTCTGGATTCAGAGTGCTGTTGCAGGGAGCAAAGCTTGGTCCCTTACCCCTGCTTTGCCCGGAAGAAAAGACCATCCATGTTCTGTCTCTCAGCCACCAAAACCTATGCCAGAAGGGTCTCCACAATTTTTCCCAGGTGTGGCCTATTCCCAAATCTGCAATGTACAGAAGTAACTACCTGTCTGCAAATACCTTCACCATGCCAGCCCATGCTAACGCTTCCACGACAAGTACAAGTAGGGAAGAGCTTTGCATTTTTAAACGGGCATCTACTCTTGGAGGATGTATCCTTTGCTGTCCAGGACTGGGAAGACTCTTAACACTGGTTAATTATCTCCAAGATGAAGGGCTTAATTGGGAATGTCACAAGCAAAACTTTCTTCTCTTTGAAGAGCTGTCTACCTCACATGGTGCTCAGAGAAATATGAGACAGCAAACTCGGTTCAGTTTTCATTGTTTCCTTTCCGTTCCATAAAAATGCAAGCAGTCAGGGAAATGCTATCGAACATGTCTCCTATGCTTCCATCCACAGTACCCAGTACTTCTGTGATGACACCCAGACTCAGGCAAAAGAATGATGATGAAGGTCAAGTGTGGAGAAAGGAAACTCTAAACAGTAATGGATGATTTATAGCATACAGTGAATCTTATCTGGGTCACACTTTTGAAAGGCCCCATTTCTCAACTCTGCTAATTCTTGAATTAATTAAGTTCTCACACCCATTATTTTGTTTCTCTTTTGCTATGCAGCTCGAGACACAGAGGTGACAGGCTGAGTGATGCACTTCAGAGCAATGATTCCTCCTGTGCTGTGTAAAAGAGCTTTCAACAGTCAGCCTTGTCTCTGCAGCAACAGGACTCAGAGACAATCCTCACTGAGGCTTCT
This sequence comes from Calonectris borealis, assembly GCF_964195595.1. Lineage (NCBI taxonomy): Eukaryota > Metazoa > Chordata > Aves > Procellariiformes > Procellariidae > Calonectris > Calonectris borealis. The sequence goes on from NC_134313.1 coordinate 52,290,847, forward strand.
TCAGCCTTCCTCTTGCTCTGCTTATTCAGACCTCTTCCACATCTTCCTTAATGACCACTACCCAGATTTCACTTGTGTGGCCTATTGAATTGGAAGTCTTTCCTCCAAGCATGCTCATCAAAAGAGGATTAAGAGCCTTCCTACAACCCCCAGGCACGTGTGATTACATGGGGCGATGGACTCTTTCCAAAAAGGAGACTACTTAAGGGAAAAGACACACTTATTCTCTCTGATGTTCCCATTGCTTGTGCGGACCTCAGCTATCTTCCTGCATTGACACTCAGATTCTGCTGTTGCAAGTGCAATTCAAGCACAAAGCTTGACAGAGGAACTAGGCGGTTATCTCCTTACAGTCTGATCTTCCACATTTTGTCCACAGAAGCCTTGATCCTACAAAGTGCCCCCTGAAGAGCATCCTCGGTGTGTCTTCTGCATGGGTAGCCATCCGAGCTCTTTGTAGGCTGCAGTCTGAAAACCATAAGCTCAAGTTCAGGAAATTGCCTACCAGACTCCTGTGGCTCTGCGAGAAAAGAGAAAACAAAACTAAGAATAAATCGTTAAGGGCAATCAAAAATTAATTCTGCAATAAATCTATATGCAATCTGTCGCCTGTACTCCTGTGTGTTTACTTATATTTACAAGATTTGTTTTATGAATGATTTGTCATTAATGGAGAAAAGAGAGATTAAGAAACAAAAGCTGTAGCTTCAATCCATCATTAGGGAATTAATCAATTGGCAGCCTGTGCAGACAGCTATTTAGATCTGTGGCCTGAACAGCTTAATTGGGGGAAACATGTTAAAAGAGCTAGAATGATGTTCAAAGTAGCATAAATTAGCCCATTTTGGACCCATCACATGGCCTAATTGTATTGGGTTTGCATGGCAAGGTTTTGGTAGCGGGGAGGCTACAGGGGTGGCTTCTGTGAGAAGCTGCTAGGAGCTTCCCCCATGTCCGATAGAGCCAATGCCAGCCGGCTCCAAGACAGACCCGCCGCTGGCCAAGGCCGAGCCCATCAGCAACGATGGTAGCACCTCTGGGATAACATAGTTAAGAAGGGGGGGGAAAACCTGCAGAACTGCAGCTGGAGAAAGGAGTGAGAATATGTGAGAGAAACAACTCTGCAGACACCAAGGTCAGTGAAGAAGGAGGGGGAGGAGGTGCTCCAGGCACCGGAGCAGAGATTCCCCTGCAGCATGTGGTGAAGACCATGGTGAGACAGGCTGTCCCCCTGCAGCCCATGGAGGTCCACGGTGGAGCAGATATCCACCTGCAGCCTGTGGAGGACACCACACCAGAGCAGGTGGATGCCCAAAGGAGGCTGTGACCCCATGGGAAGCCTGTGCTGGAGCAGGCTCCTGGCAGGACCTGTGGCCCCATGAAGAGAGGAGCCCATGCTGGAGCAGGTTTGCTGGCAGGACTTGTGACCCCTGGGGGACCCACGCTGGAGCAGTTTGTGAAGAACGGCAGCCCGTGGGAAGGACTGACGTTGGAGAAGTTTATGGAGGACTGTCTCCCATGGGAGGGACCCCACACTGGAGCAGGGGAAGAGTGTGAGGAGTCCTCCCCATGAGGAGGAAGGAGCAGCAGAGACGTGTGATGAACTGTCTGCAATCCCCATTTCCCGTCCTCCTGTGCCGCTGGCGGGGAGGAGGTAGAGAATTCGGGAGTGAAGTTGAGCCCGGGAAGAAGGGCGGGGTGAGGGGACGGTGTTTTTAAGATTTAGGTTTTATTTCTTATTACCCTACTCTGATTTGATTGGTAACAAATTAAGTTAATTTTCCCCAAGTAGAGTCTGTTTTGCCCATGACGGTAATTGGTGAGTGACCTCCCTGTCCTTATCTTGACCCACAAGCCTTTCGTTTTATTTTCTCTCCCCTGTCCAGCTGAGGAGGGGGAGTGATAGAGTGGCTTTAGTGGACACCTGGCATTCAGCCAGGGTCAACCCACCACACTAATTTAACAACTTCTATACCACAGAGTTTGGCAAGTGATCACATCTCTTGAGCTTCTTTGTAGCTTCCTACCCTGCTATGTCTGTAAAGTATATTTCCATCTGAAAATGATTAATTCTATAACTATAAATGCTCCAGCTAGTCAATAAAAGGAAAGAGGAAGAAGCCTTCTAGCCTGCACTGTGAAACATTGTCTGTCCTTATTCAGGTTTGCCTCTCTCTCTCTACCCAGCTGTAGATGTTTGTAGCCATTGCTAAAAGTGAGGATAGAAGCAGGTCAAGGCCTCCTTCACTGTGGCTCTCAGCTCCCCCATAGGGCTGATGAGGTTGGGATGCTCTTTGCACTCCTACCCTCACCAGTGGTATGTGATTGGTTCCCATGTTCCTGAAAAAAAAGGATGCATTTCAGGGTTTCCTAGTTTTAATGACGGTTTGTAAAGTGTCTGAGATATACTACATAAAGGCAGTTGACTGGGAAAAACCTGTCTGGAATAAGGGCAGTGGGTTCAAACCCATTATCTTTTACTAGGAATGAGTGAAAATTCATAAGTTTCCTGGAAGTTCAGCATTTTCTAGGATCTGGACCTCAAACTGGCTTTGAATTCAGCAGAAAGCCTGTTTATGATGGGCCCAGCCAAATCCCCATGAAATCCCTAACCCATCTGGGTGCTTGAAATCTGGGACTGGTCCCAGTAGTGAATTTCTCAGTCTCAGCATGCTGCTGCCATCAGTGCAATCAATGCCTATATGTTCTGCTGTTCACACAGTTGAGGCTATGCAGTTCTAGCTCATATGATTACTTCTGGTTACATCACATGGCGTCAGAGAGATGCTGCTCGGGGACTTTCAAACAACACCATTTAGCTTTAGGGTTCTGAATGTTTCAGTGTCTTTGCCAGGCAGCACCCTGACAACACGGCTAAATCCAACTAACCTTATACATATATTGTACATGACGTTTGTTTTGGAGCAAACTTGGTGCCCTGCATTCCAGGACTCCAGAGGCATCATGCCATCCTCTTTCTTCATCAGGAGTATGCCCAAATCCCAGAGCTGGCTAAGGTGTAGCCTATCCACATGCTTCCCATCTCTGAAGGAAAATGCAGAATGCAGCATCCAGACACAATTCCAGGCACAGTTGTTGTCAGCCAAGCAGGTTTCAAATATGCTTGCTTATGGCACCATTGATAACTCTGTGCCCCTTCAAGCTCCGGTAGGGATGGAATGGTACTTGTGCAATTCTTGGCCTGGATCTTCTCTTGGTGGGTGAGAACAACTCAGCCTTTGGGCTTTAAGGAGTCAAAACAGTTGCATATTCTACCTGAGCAGCGTTAAAATCTTCAGTCGTTGAGCATCCAGCTCTGATCTCAGGTCCTCTGGAGGTAAGCCTGAGTTGTTCTGATTTATTCTGAGCTTTTAAATGAGATCAGAATCTGGTTATCTTTTCCTACCGATATGTGCCTCTGTTAGATTGACACACCTAGCACAAAAGCACCTGGCATCTTTTAAGAACCTTTTTATCCATTTACTCACAAGTAATTATTTACGAGTTTATACTTGTGACAGGACTTGGTGTAGAGGATATCTTCCACAGAGCTCTGGGCACCGCTGATTGTATATTTCGATAACCAAACCAACACCCAAGGCAGGCTGCAATTTGGGACGTATCGCTCTTCATATCTCTTTATTTATTCCACTGGCACTAGCTTTAAAAATAGATTGCAGAAAAATGTTTTCTCTTGAAAACATGGTAGCAGGTACAAAGCAAAAGCAGCACTAAAGTTGCTGCAAAGACTAAATACAGGAGAAAGTACTCATTTCAGAAGATGGTACCACAAAAAGACAGAGACTCAGAAGGAGCATCCCTCCATCTTGTCTCTCAAACCACCAGAATGACAGTAACATGCAGCCACTGTCTGGGAGAAGGTAAAATGAAGACACAGATAATCCAAAATGAGGAAGTGGCATGGATTACTTCAATATAATCCCAAGCCAACTTCAAACCACCTGATAACTGAGGCAGGGAGGGGCTCTGGAGCAAAGGTTTAGGCCATAAGGTGTGTGACCACTGAGTAAGTGCTTCAGCTCAGTAGCAGTGCAAACACTGGCTGTTGCTAAAAATCTTCAGTGCAGGATAAAGGTGGGGATGCAAGAAGGCAACTTATTTATCACCAGTTCCCTGAGAGGGAAGGACAAGAGCAATCTGTATCATTAGACATCTTTTACAGCACAGAGCAGCTTTCTCAGCATTTGATACCTTCTTCCCTTGCAGGAGCACACCCATTCTGCTGAAGATGTTCTCCTTGCATATGCAAAGACAGGAGCAAAATATCTCTGATGGGCACAGCACCCATTAGACCAGGAATATATATTCCTTTCATACATTTCTGACTGCCACAACAGTATCAGCTGGCATAGGAAGTCTAGTCTGGAAGCTCAGGCTCTGTGTAGGAAATAAGAAGTGGTGGTTTTGCTGTGCAGTGAATTATTTCAGAATAAATAAATAATACAGATGGGTCAGGACAGGGAGCAGAAAATTAATTTGTTCATTCTTCCTTCAGCCCTGTATATACACTGTTTGGCAAGCTAGAAAGCTCTCTCTTCTTTCTGTGTCTTAAAATACAATGCCAGATACTTAAAAAGGTAGCCTTTTAAATTTTGCACATTAAACATATTCAGTGTTTAAAGGAAGGGAAAAGGAAAAAAAAAAGAATGAAAAGATAAAGGAAAAGAAAGAAGAGATGATCTCACAACCTATGCAGTTTCAGCCCATGCTCCTATACCTCACAGAACTGCACAGACCAATGTATATATTTCAAAACCCATTGGTTTTCAGAGCTTTTGCCTTGGTATTTTAGTTACAGAAAACTCCATCTCAGGAAATAAAAGCAAAATGGAGAACCAGGAGAGAAACTGGTGGAAAAGAAGCAGACTATTATGGCATAGGAAATTTCTACCACTTTCAGCTAACCTGTTACTTTCCCTTTTTCCTGTGGCCGTGGATAAGCCCATGCCAGAGCAGGTACATCTCGAAGTGTCTGTGGCTGTGGACAAGTCCATGCTGCAGCAGGTACACCCTGAAGCATCAGTGGCTGTGCATGAGGCCATGCTGGAGCACCTCAAAGAGTGTGGCCATGGATAAGCCCACAACAGAGCAGGTACAGCCCTGGAGGGACTGCAGGCATGGGTAAGGCCATGTTGGAGCAGGTTTATTTCTGAAGGGACTGTGGCCATGCTGGAGCAGGTATATCTCTGAAGGCATTGTGGCCCATGGAGAAGGCCACCCTGGAACAGGTGCACCTCAAAGCGACTGTGGCTGTGGATAAGTCTATGCCGCAGCAGGTGTAGCCCTGGAGAGACTGTGGCTCATAGATAAGGCTCCACTTGGCGGGACCCCCCTAAGGGACTGCAGTCCAAGCCAGAGCAGCGGCAAGGGGAGGAGTTTGTTGCAATGTTAAACCCTATAACCTGGCCCAAAGGGACCAGGGGTGGAGATTGTAATGGAAATACCTTTAAATTGTTGTAACCCATGGTTTGATTTGCATGTTATAGGAATTATTATAGCAGGAACCACCTGAACCGATGGAGGACAAGCCTTACAAGAAGCAGTGCAAGTGCAGCAGTGACCCCACCTGAGCTGACTTTGGTGCCCAGTAACTCCACGCAACACACCACCTCTGCTGACCTGAGTGACCACCGTAACAGATGGAGCCCAAAGTCATGGACTAAATTAACTCAGTGGACAGTTTGTGGACATTTCTGGACATTTTACAGACATTTCACAGGGGTGGTCCATAGACTAAGGTAATGATATCTGTGTATTTTATCAAAGGATGGGAAGGGTGGTGGTGGGTAATGAGGATGTATTGGATAGTGTGGGACCTGAGCATGACGTAAATGGTATGGATTAAGGGGTGGAGAATGTGCTGGTTTTGGCTGGGATAGAGTTAATTTTCTTTATAGTACCTAGTATGTATGGGGCTATGTTTTGGATTTGGGCTGAAAACAGTGTTGATAATACAGAGATGTTTTCGTTACTGCTGAGCAGTGCTTCCACAGAGTCAAGGCCTTTTCTGCTCCTCATACCACCCCACCAGCGAGGAGACTGGGGCTGCACAAGAAGCTGGGAGGGGACGCAGCCAGGACAGCTGACCCCAGCTGACCAGAGGGATATTCCATACCATATGATGTCATGCCCAGCTTATAAAGTTGGTGGAAGAAGAAGGAAGGGGGGGACATTCGGAGTGATGGCGTTTGTCTTCCCAAGTAACCATTACGTGTGATGGAGTCCTGCTTTCCTGGAGATGGCTGAACACCTGCCTGCCAATGGGAAGTAGGGAATTAATTCCTTGTTTTGCTTTGCTTGCATGCACGGCTTTTGCTTTACTTATTAAACTGTCTTTATTTCAACCCATGAGTTTTCTCACTTTTACTCTTCCGATTCTCTCCCCATCCTACCAGGGGGGAGTGAGCAAGCGGCTGTGTGGGACTTAGTGGCCTGCTGGGGTTAAACCACGACATTAACAGACCGGAGGAGAAGCAAAGTCACATGAAAGAATTCACTTACAGCTACATACTGCTGCCATACTTCCTACCTGTAAGAAACCCCATCACTAATCTCAGCAGCCTACAGTGAAATCATTGCAAGAATTTTCCTATTTTGTTTTGCAAACCACAGTGTGCAATGTATGTTCTGTGCATGTTTTCCCAACATACAGTTACTTTCACAGTAAACTATAAAGATGAATGTGAACTGGTCATTGTTTGAAAGATGTCTGTTTACATTTGCAAACTGGCCCACTTAAGGTAAAGTAGGGATGTTTGGCTTTTAAACATTAAGTTACTTAAGGAAAATCCGTCACAGTAATGGAGTTCATTGCTCAGTTCTGAATGGACTGTATTTTTTTCACTCTTCTTGTTTCCCATCTTCTATGGCACTACTGCAAATATCTAGTTCTTTCAATAATGTTTTTGTCTCCTCTTAAAATGAGTTTCCACACTTACCTAATTTTGCATGGCATGAGCAAGAAGTGTCTAAGGCTTGGAGCAGTACATCATTTATAATACTCCTGCTAATTGAAGAAATGTGGGCCAAATCTAAATAGTATGTCAACTTCAGCAGTTTAGGGAAAATTATATGTCAGATACCATTACACTCACAGGATATAGTAGAGGAAATAGGCAGTAATCAATACGCTATATCATTGAGTTGGAATTGACTTCTACTTGGCAACGAACCATTAGTCTGTGTAGACTAGAGCTCAGAAATGCTCTGAAAGTCAACTAGCTTTGCTTAGAAGCTTGGATAATCCACAAATAATACAAGACCATTAAGTCAGGTAGTATTCGGACTGTCTTTTTCATTTACTTTCTTGTGAGTTGAGAGGTTTTTGTAGCATTGTTTTCCAAACTGAAATGGGTAAGAGTAATGCAGGTTGATATCAGTCAGCGTTCAAGACTTTATCAAATAAATACAGGTTCATAACCTCTCTATCCCAAACTATATTTCTACTCCACCACAGCAGCTACTAAATTATTCCCAGCTAAACTCCCTTTCACCATGAATCATCTTACTAATGAGGCATGCCTTCTCGCAAATCCAGAAAACAGGCCCCCCTGCTGTGGAGAGCTAACACCCCATCAGCGCTCATACCCCATGTCTAGCACTGTATAATCCATGCTATGTGCCATGCATATTATGTGTATGCAGCCACCCTTCATCAGAGCTAATGCTACCAGGTTTTGGTTTGATTGGCTCAGATGGATGAAGCAAAGCAGCAGCTGGGAGGAGCTATTTGATTAATAATAAATAGATACAAAGATTTATGATTAACATAGAACATCTTAATGATTTACCATAGCAATGAAACCAATAGGCTGGTATTCCAATCCGATTTCTACAAATTTGTATAATCCTCAGGGTAAAACAATTTAATGTGCTGTCTCTTTTATAGTTACAAAAGGCCTTTCATATGATCAATTATACATAAGAGTGTAATAAATGTAACTTTCTTCATACTAATCACATCTAACTTAAATTCTCTTGTCGGTCTTTGGAGTGTATGTAGCATTCCCCATAAAGTTTTTAGTCTCAGCTCTTAGCAAAAGTTAATATACCCAGAACTTCCAAATAAATCATCAGTACAAGGGTCTTCACACTAGTAAAACTGTTCAGACAATGCAGTTTATTAACAAAGCACTCCCTCCTTCCAGTCAAGCCCCTTGCTTAACACAGCAAACTTGCTGCTTCATATTAGGGGGTTGTCTGGAGGTTATGGTGCTGGATCTTTAAAGTTTTGGTAAGTAGTATTGTATTGGTGTCATGACACAGGGCAATGCAAGACTAGCATAAAGATAACATAATAGTAATATTTTGCCTGGTAGATAGAACACAACTAGAAATGGAACTGCACGAACACATGCAGACAGAGACTCTCAAAAGCCATGAGGCTTATTAAAAGTTTCAAGTCAGAATTACCATCTAATGTAACTTTGGCTTCTAATTTCTATAGAATCGCATTTCATAAAAAAAACCTGCCTGAAGTACTTCCATCTGAAAGCAAAAGAGAAAGGTAGAGATATAGAGAGGGTGTACACCTCACATGCACATTGAAAAATAATCCTGAAGTTATACACAGGGGACTATGGTGAAGATGACAGCAGACACCAAGAGCAATAGAAAGAAACTGTGGAAAAAGTCTTCCTACTGTGTTCTAGCTACCTGTTTTGGCATGCACAATGTTCTTCGGGATGCATAGCCACAGTATGAAATGTGTGTTCATTCATGATCAGACATCCACAGAATATTCAAAGGGTGAGGAGTTAGTTGGAAAGCAGTTGAGACTACCTGAGCAGGTGAAAAAGAGGAAAAAAATATTGAGTATTTGAAGGCTGGAAAGAGAAGACTTGGCACATGGCTGAAGGTTCCTATAGTGAGAAAGAGAATTCTATAAAAAACATTTCTTACAGGGCATTAGAGACCTTCAAAATTTTGGCTAAGTGCTAAGACTTTGGGACCTTCCTTGAAATGAGTTACTGCAAATGTCTTGAAGACTTCTGATCTGATAGAGAATAGCCTTTGTTCTGTGAAACTCTTTTTCACTTCGGGGGGGGGGAAGATGAGAGAGAGACAATGGATGTAAGAGAGACCCATGAGTAGGACTTTGGGATCTGTGTGTAAAAATGCATACACAAGAAATGCATTCATGCCTGTGATGCAATTAATGGTTTTGGAAAAAATGCAACTTAAAAAATCCATTTAGAGTTGGTTTTTTTTTTCTCTCTCATTTTGCAAGCTGCTAGATTCAGGTTCTCCCTTTTAACGACATGTGTCAAAACTTTATATTTTCCAAGTGAAAGTTTCAATTCTGCCATATTCAACAGACTCCAGGAACTGGCACTTTAAGGATCCTCCTCCTCAGTGTTAAAGACTCTTAACAAAATCAAAGTTACTTGACTAGCATAAATAACATTGAGTTAATTGCCTATCATACGGTTTTGTAGTATCTGCATGCACTGTCATTGGTGTACTGTTGTGAGTTGACCTGGCTTTTGAAAATATTGCCCTTAAAGTCTGGCACATTTTTGGAACCAGGCTGTCAGTGAAGGAAAAATGAACTGGAACATCATAATCTGCTTCAACCATAGTAAAGAGAGAGACATCTGGTAGGCCACTTGGCAGTCAGCCAACAATGAAGACTTCAATTAAAATAATGAACATGTTCTCAGGAGTACGTCTCTGAACTGAAGAAGTTATAAGTCTCAGCTGCTTCTTGAAAGTTGGCTGTAAGTGGTGGCAGTGGGTCTTTGTCCTCGCGGTGTACCACGCGTGTTCTGGTATTCCATGGGCCATAAAATCACTGTCTTAAATACACCTGTAGAGGTCAAAAATGAAATAAAAAGTGAATTAGAGGAGTAAGAATGGAACAGTTTCACACTTCCTGGAGCCACGTAGAAGCCAGGCCAACATCCCCAGTCTAATGGAGTTGATCTAACTTCCCAGTCAGTCTGGAAAAACACCCCAAGGTCCTCCATAGCTGGTCTTGCAGGTGTCCTAGATAAACCCAAGATTTTCCCAGGAAATAACTTAAAGTGTTCTGAGATTTCTGACTATAAAAACCAGAGCAACCTATTTTACCTCCCAACACAAATGACCAGCTCCTACTGTCTTGGGTGTCTAACAAAGGGACAGGAATTGTGCTGGCCATCACTTCCCCAAAGAATCGCTAAAATAGAAATCAATGCCCCAGCTGCAAGCCCTTTCAGGAACAAAGCGGTGAGGAAGTAGAGCTATATCAGGTGACAATAGAGCATAGCAGATTTCTGTTATTTTGGTTTCAAAGCAAATTCCTAGCTGTGATTTGGCTTATGGTCAGCAAGTGAATAAAATTCCAACAGTGGTGGCATCCAGATCTGGATGCCACTAACCCAGCCCAGCTCTAACAAAATGTGCAGCTAGAGTAGATTCTCATCAGCCCATCTGCAGTGAAAAAAAGATGAATAAAATGCATGCTCTAGCCCAATTTTGGAATTTAAAAGAGCAGTGGATATCCAGTAGATGTGCTATATTTAAATAAGAGGTTGGACACAGCAAAATGTGTCACCTAATGAGGCAGCACAGAAGTTCCTACATAAGACCATTTCAATTTGTAATGGTAATTGCTTTATGGCATTGTGAGATCATTACAATTTGAGATTAAGATGGCCAAATTGTTGCAGGGAAGATCTTTGGAGACCCTCTTACAAAGCCATTACGAGGCAGTATTTCTCACACAACGTGATTTCAAAGCATGACTTGGAGAAGACTTCACTACAGTGCTCTTATGGTAAAATTACACTGCGAGACTACAATAGGAAATAAGACTGCAGTGCAAGTCTGTGGAGATTAGACTCAATTATGATGTCAAAACAAACTGAAACAATGTCAATGCAAGTTATACCATTAAGGTTGAGACTTAAACCTAGGAAAGCAAGGAAATTCTGCATTAAACCTGCCACATTACCTTTAAATCACACCCTTGTGCTAAGGTGTTGCAGCAGGTAGAGACCTCTGTTAAATTGTCTCACAGCTCTGGGTATTGTTACATACTGCAGATGATCTCTGTACAAAATCATTGTAGTTTCATTGCACAAATGTTTAAGTGATTAACCTGAAGTGTTTAACCTATAACTGAAGATTCAATGAAATTCAGGGTTGTAGGGAGAATTCCAGGTTAACAATTTATATCTCACTGGGTGCGTTGTGCCCAGATTTTATAGATGTAGAGGGCCTGATCCCTTGCAAAAATAAATTGAACAATTTAGGCACTGTGAGATGAGATAGGTGTTTCCAGTGTCCTTGGATTTTTTATAGGAATACAGAGAGCATCAATGGGATTTATGTACCATTGTGCCCAGGCTGGATAAAAATATTCTAGGGGATGCTCCTTCTCCTGACAGCTCACAGCCTGGCTTGAAATAGGAGGTAAAGTGTATGACAGACCATTGATTTTTGCAACGTGTTCTGTAAGAAAGGACCCCTGCTGAGTGAAATGTAGGCTCGTGCTGGGGCCTGCCTGGGTGCAGCAAACTGTAAGTTTGTGGCCAAAGGAGAGCGGGAGGTTGGACCAAAGAAAAGATCTTAAAGTCATCCACATCGATTCACTCAAGGAAGACATGCAATGACCACACAAACTCTGCACTTCAGCTTTGCTCCTTTGGGATATTGGAACCATGAAAGTGTCAATGATGTTGGGCTGGAGATGTAGCTGATGTAAGCAGGCTGATCCCCAGTGACTTCAGTGGGGTTACATCAATTTTTGTCAGCTATGGATCTGGCCCATAAAACCTGTGTATTGTTTCCTGGGGAGCATATCAACTGACAGAGAGCTGATAGCCTGTGTGTTGACTTTTCTTTCCAGACTTAGTACAGCTGTATGAAACACCTTGGACTGACTTTGCAGGGCTTCCACAGACAGTTTATTTCTTCGGTTTTGTTTGTCTTGAGTTTGGCAACTTCTGATGCCTGTTCTGAAATGTAGCCTCAAAACAATGCAAACCCCAACCCAGCTCCCTCTGTATCAGCTCATTTTGTAATCCTGTTTCATTCAGTGTCCATACATCTGTCCAAATTATAGCAAACGAACCCTGGGTTCACCAAAACATCTGTAAGCCTTGGGTGAGTTTGTCTCAGGTTGAGGGGATTGTAACTGAACCTCCTTGGCTTTTGCTATAGGATTTTCATGCAGCTTCAAGCACATATCCACTGTGTTGGTTTCTCTAAGACAGGTTCTTTTTGTTGTTTTATATTGGTGCTATCCACTGTGCTAATTATACCAGCATCACCATGTGCATATTGATATCATTAATTAGCATAAAGAGTCACTCCTCAAAAATACATGGCAGTGTCTCTCTGACTCATTTGCCATGAGGGTAATATAAGTGAAGTACAACACTGTAATATACCATATTTAGCTCTGAGCTGTAATCATCTTTATTAATTGCTTAATGTAGCAATGCCTACTGCAGGAAGTGCCATCCTGCAAGGTCCTGATTAGCTCCTTGGAGGTGCAAAGAGTCCACATCTGCCCAGGAAATCATGTGCGGGGATGGGCACTCAGGATCTTTGAGGGAGAACTCTGAATTTTGCCGGTTCAGGCCATTAGCACAGTCTATGGCCCTAAATAAATACAGCTTACAAGAAGTGTGGATGCCTGTGCTGGGAGGAAGGTCTGCAGATGGCTGCAACAGCTACGGAGCAAAAGGAGGAGCTACTCATGCCAGATAATCCTCAAGATCCCAACAAAGAAAGTGAGCCCTGGAACAAACAAACACCCACTCAGCACCTCAAAATACTTCGGGAAAGTGGTCGGGCCTTGTTTTTACTCTCAGTGAAAACCCACGTTATTCTCAAGAGCAAAATAAGAAGGCTAATGAAAGAGAAAGAGAGGGATACAGCTTGGAGAGAAAAATAAAGGATGTAAAAAAGGGTGGAGGAAAGCAAAAGTAACTAAAAGGGAGAGGAGGAGAACCCCCAGATACCACAGTGAGGGGCCCGAGAAAGACTCAGCATGCTGTGAGGTGTCAGAGAAACTGCAGGAAGGGGAAGAGGAGGAGTAAGAGACATTAGGAGAGAACGCGACTGGGAGGCACCAGAAAGTAATTGGGGGAGAGAAAATAGGAACGAGATGTTGAAAATGTTCTGTCTTCAGAAGTAAACTCAAAGATATGACTAAGATGCCTTCCCAAGCTAATGTAAGGGGCACCAGTGCTGGTTTTCAATAGACTCTTTCTAAAGTAGCATTGCTGGGAAGTACCAAGCACTTCCAAAGACAATTTAATTGCTTATCACTGATGAATTAGTGCTTGAAAGGGGGCCGTTCCTTGAAGTTTTCTCATGGCTGTGTCAGTCAGTGGTCAGACTGGAGGATCTTATGCTGCTGAACATGTCTGGCTATACAAAGGCAGCCTGACTATAACAAAAACGATCACTGTATAACTAAATATAACTGTTTTCGCTACATTAATTTGCTGATGACTGGAAAGATATTCCTTAGGCAGATGTTGGCGACAATGCAGATCTTCCAGCATCATGGGCCTCAGTGCCAAAACCCATCCCACATGCTCAATAGAAAACCAAGTTTACATTTGGACCAAGTTCACGTTAGTGATCTGCCTGAGCAAGAAGAATGTTTAAGTCATTCACTGGTTTTGGGCTGCGCACACGGACTATGCCAAAGAGCCACAGTGTGGAGACCAGCAGGGCATAGTTCTCCCATCTTCCTCTTGGTATATTCCCCAAAGCCATGGGCAAAACAGTCTAAAACTCATCGACTTGAGTTGATGGCTTGGTCAAACAAGATTCAGGTCAAACCTGAGAAAGCTAGATGCATATTTAGCTTGTATATATTTATATATATTCCCAATCTGTGCGTGTTTGTACCCTTGGCAGGGTCAACGCATATTTAATGTTCATTGAAAAACTGAACTATGACCTTTAGTGTCTGTAATCACTTCTCTAAGGAACTGACTTCTACTTGATTGACTTACAGGTAGTCAAATGGACACCTTTCTGGCCCATTCGAGAGCATGGTCAGGTGAGGTAAAGGTGATTGAAAATTCACTTTTCCATACACTCAGTCAAAGAGCTTGATGTCTACCAGGTCATTAATGAGAGTCATGTCAGGGCCCCTGCCTTGCACGTGGTTGCTGTTGTGAGACACTGACATGCAGTGTTCAGCTCACTCCTCTTTCTTCTGGTACAGAAATGTGCAGGTTCACTGGCACATAGGATAAATCACCATGGGCCCTGTACTAAAACCTGTGCACACCGCATGGCAAGGTGGCTAGCTGGTACTAGAGGAGGTGGCCTAACAGCCCACTCACACTCACAGCAAGGCCCTCCCTGTGGTGGGGCAGGTGATGGAGGGGAGACATGCAGACTTACAGCACAAGGAGAAGCCGCGTTAGTAACAGGCGGGCGAGAGCGTGCAAGTCCCAGTACACCACTTTGAGATGCATCCTTACATGTCTTCTATCATTTTACTTAAGGTACCATTAACGTGGAATAAAATATATCTCCAAAGTAAAGAACTGCTTCTAAAACAATACCATGGTTAATGTTTCTATTATTGATCTGCATCCAGCTGTTGTATATACATCTATGGAGCTGCTTGCTGTTTCGGTTGCTGCAGACTGCATCTGCTGTTGGCAAGTTATAAACTCACACACTTTAAGCAGCACTAATTTGAAGTGAATGCCTTATAAATAATCCACGCAAACAATCTTTGACATTAATACACATTTAGTGATACTAAACCCAAGCAGATAAAGTTCACAGTGGTTCAAGAAGACGACCTACATCATTTGTGGCCTTTAAATCCCCCAAGGGCTTTAACAGTAGAGAGAAGCAGAGAGGCCATGTTCTTCATGCCACCTCCAATTACATTTCCTCCTCTGTTTATTTTTCTTCTCCTCCCTCCCCCAGTAAAAATATTCAGTCTGATTTAAATGGGGGGGAGTGGAAAATGAAGGAACTCTTTAGAAAAGTCTTTTCATGTGTTCTGGAGGCTGGATTGGGCTGGATAACTAGAGGCAGTTAAAATAAACACAAATTTAGGCTGATGTATTTAATCAGAGGGTATGGCTTAGGTTATAATTACATTGCTCAGACACATAATTGATGGGTCTAAAAAATACAGGTGTACAGTACTGACTGAAAGACCTCTGTGGAGTACAAAGAGCGTGGTGATTCTTGAGATCGAGGCCTCAAGTGTCCTGTGTTTTCATTTGAACAGCTGTGTAAAGCGTTTGCGATGCAACTAGTCCTCCTCCCCCTTCCAAACTGACTAACCTTGGGCTTTCGCTATAAATTCAGAAAGTTCAGACCTTGCTTACCAATTAGGTCACAAGTCTTTGAGAGTGTCAGTTAGGTTATGGTTTTGCATCAAAATCATTATTTTGGAGAGTTCTGATGCAAAACCACATGATAAATGTGTGTAAATATATACAAATATATATATATATTTGTGTGTGTGTATATATATGCATATATATGTATATATCTTAACTGAGATGAGAGTTGAGAATTTGGATTCATTTGAACATAAAGCTCAGAGCAGAATATGGGACATACAGTCCCACACGGATTGAAACAGAAGTGAATCTTTATGAAACAAAACTGCTTATTTGCACGTACCTCTGCTTGTTGGGTTGCTTCTGCCTGTCCCTCAGAAACTAGCAAAGCTGCTCATATTTGCGGAGTAAAGGAGTGTTATCCACTTTTGGAGATCTCATCCCATTGTACTCAGTGGCACTTTTGCTGTTGACCTCAATGACAGAGCTGAGAGAATTTGCAATGAATAATTAATCTGATGAATTTAGCCTACTTTTCTGCTTGCGGAATATCTGAGGGCAGATTGCACTGTCTTCAAACATATTTATTTGAAATTACTTAACACACTTCCCTAGTCTGTGAATTTGTCAGGACCGGTTCTCTGGGAGTATCGGTACTAAGCAGCATCCTTGGCAGCCTTTGCTCCCCACACGAGTGCTCCGAGAGCAGCCCACCACGGAGGGAGGTGTTAGTGATGTGAGGTACTCTTTGGGTAGGACGGCAAATATGGTCCTGTGCAAACTATGCTCGGCCAAGCAAAGTGTGTCTTGTTGGTTTTGTTGGTTGGCTGTATTTCTGAAATTTCACACAAAATTAAGTTATATTTGTGTTTCTGAACTTCAAAGTGCAGACAAGTCAAACTTTCCAGTCAGATGTTTAAAGACTGGAGTTAGGCTTCAGTCTCGTCTGGAGGGACTCTTCTTTCATTTCTCTTCTTTACTTCTCTCTCTCTCTTTCTCTGTTTTCCATTTTTCTTTACTTTACAGACACTGAAAATTAGTTTTGCTCAGTGTTCCTCTGTTTTATCAATGGTTATTTCTTGTCACAGCTTTACTATGCTGTCTGAGTTGGGTTCTTTGCATTGTCCAAGAAAATGCATAGTAGGGTTGACCCCTTCCCTCTTATTGGCCAAAACGAGATTTTCTCAGCTGTCAGTGCTGTGGAAGGATGTGGGAAATCTTCTTTATTTGCATGACTTGGTTTGTAAACATCTTCCTCAAGCTGGTTTATTGACCCGGCTATTTCCTTTCTCAACCATTTCCCTGATTTTGCCTTTTCTTTCCATCATGTCCAAATCTTATAGCCTGGTGTTTCTGGTCATAACCACTCCTTAGCAAGAGTCAGGGTAGCTGGGAGCAAAGCAGTGGGGGGAGCTTTCATGGCCCAACCAGCTTGATATGTCCTGCATCACCTTTCCACCCTGGAGTGTGTTTGAAAATGTTGCTGCCCCATCAGCTGGGACTGCTGTATGAACGCTGCAAGAAATGCAGCCTCCCTCCTCACCCCATTTCCTTTTCTAACCTCTCCCTGCTTTCTATTTCCCTCTGCCAACAAACAGAAGACACATCACCGCTCACTCTTGGGTTTTCCACCAGAGCCCAGTCCACCTCTTTTTCCTGCAGTCCTGCCTGTTTGCTCCCTCTCCAGAAGTCTTTTATTCGTTCTATATAGACCTAAATTTCTTTTTTTTATTAATGGGTTTAGTAGCTAGCGGAGGAGGTAACTGATGTCAAAGCGGAAACCTTCTGAATACGGACCTACAGAATCGCTGCATGACTGAGGTTCATGCTATCCTCAGCACGGGTTTGGTTGCATTCCTACCTCTACTGTCCCCAAGCCATCCCCGTAGGGGACCACCCCCTTGCTCAGTCTTTTCTTTGCTGCTTGTGATACACACATGCACACACACGCACGTCTAAAAGGTGTTAATTAGGGGATAAAAACGCCTGAGAAAGGTTCCTTTTGTAGGGTTGTTGATCAGCTTTGGGCTGGTACCTGACAGGAGCAGAGGAGCTGTGTTTGCCCTGGTTCTAGGAGGGTTTCCAGTAAAGAGGTGGTACCCAGTTACATGCTAAAGGTAGTGGCCCAATAGCATCCTCTCCCTAGACCTTCCCAATGGCAACTTAAATGGCCCTGAAAGTGGGTTTAGAGGAAACAGCAGCCTGGTATTGAGGCTCTGCTCAGTGATTTCCCATTTCTCTGATTCCCCTCCCTCCTCATGCCTTGATAATATTCATTCCAGCTCTTCATGACAAAAGAGGGAAAAGAATGAGGCTCCATATTTATGATCCTAATCTGCAATAAGGCTTGAAGGAGAAGGGGACCACCAATTTTTTGTGGGGACTGGTGGTAAATACAGACCTGAACATGTTTTGTGCACAGTGGTCAGATATAAATGAAGGGTGGGAGGCAGACACTTAGTCCTGATGGGAAAGGTGTCTGATTTCCTGCCGTGTTTGCCCTCTTGTGGGCAGAACTGGGCATTCCCAGCTCCACAGATTTGCACCATTTGAAATGTCAAGTGCATCTCCATGGAGCTGGAGGCTCTTGCACACAACTATTCAAATCTCAAATCTCTGAATATGTATATGCCATGGAGACCTTGGAAACTGCAAGCTGGTTGTGCTGTTTTGCCTCTTCAACCCTTGACAAATTAAGAAAATAAAACTTTATCCAAGGCAATTTCATCAGCACCATCTCTCCATCAGCACTTGCAATA
The DNA here is from genome assembly GCF_964195595.1 of Calonectris borealis. Classification (NCBI taxonomy): domain Eukaryota; kingdom Metazoa; phylum Chordata; class Aves; order Procellariiformes; family Procellariidae; genus Calonectris; species Calonectris borealis. Next base: position 52,308,893 of record NC_134313.1, read on the forward strand.
TCAGTTAAATAAACATGCTGCAAACTCACCTGCTTGTGACTGCCTTTGGAGATAGTCTCTGATGATCAAACTGGTACAACATGAGATCTCAATCTCTTTTTGCCTAAGATCCATTGCAAATGGGGGAATTGCGTGATATAGGACTTTAAGATGATAATATGAGTTTAAGATGTACAAATACGTAAGATTGCTTGGAATTACGCACTTTATATATTTGAATGAGAGAGTTCTGAGAGAATCAAGGAACATTTCAGAGAGATTACAGGGAACACAAGGGAAATTTTTACTTAAAAATTGTATATACAGAGCTGACTTTAGACACCTGCAGAATAACTATTAAAAATTAAATTACTAAGCCTAAACTAACTAAAATGTCCTAATTCCCCTACCTGCTCCAAACCTCGATCAGCCAGTCAAGGTCCCATGGGTACCCAGCCTTCCGGAAGGTGACGGTGTATTTAAAGCACAGTAGTAATTATTCGGGACTCTACATTTAATGACATCTATGGCTGGCCCAACACTTTGGCTGTGCAGTGCTACGCCAGAGAGTGTATTTCAATCTCCAGACCCAGTCTCTCATTCCCCAGGCTTGCAGATCCAGGCATGTTGCAAGGAGGAATATGCTCGAATGTGGGACAAACTGTTGGAGGAAGTGCCGTCCTGATACATTCAATCCCTTCCACGTTTCCTCTGTCCTCTCCAAAACCCCTCTCTGAATTTGGACTTGAGCCCCCACATATGTCTCCTGCTCATCTTGCAGACATGCATTACTAGGCCGTAAGGAAACACTGTCTTATTCTCCCCTGTCTGGAGCGAACCATTGTCATTTTCAGTTGCTATTTGCTCAGAAAACAGTGGCTTCTGGATAACAAGGGCTGACGTGACCCAGTCTGCAAATACTGTGTTGTGTCAGCCTGGAAGATAATGTGTGTTGCCGCTGAATTCACAAAGGGGAAAAACTTTGAAACATTTTAAAAATGCAGGTGCACAAATTACTCATGCCAGGAGTAGCAGTGGCATTTTGTAATAAAATCTTGTGTTTATTCTCCACTGTTGAATACACATACCTTACAGTTCCCAAGAGACCATTGTCCTGTGCTATCCAACGAACAATTTACAGATGGATTAAATACATGTGCAAAATGAAATAAAACTTGCAGATTTATAACAGGCATAGGTTATCCTTGCAGTCAGCACAAAATTCCCATCTATATGAATGGGCGGTTGGTTCATTTTAGAGCGTCAGTTTTTTCCTTATTTTTCCTTTGTGTCAAATTTTAAGCTATCCTTCTAAGATATTTTAATATTAAGAATACTACTGAGTTCTCAGTACAAAGCTACATCCAAATAATCAGCAAGCACTAACAGCAATACAGAGCTTTTAAGCATTTTCTACTTTGATTCCTTGGTCTTACAGACATTTGCTTTGCTTGATACCAATAGCATATCTAGAGTAGAGAAGTAGTGGGCCAAGAGTCTAATAATGATTTGAGGAAGGTCTTTACTGAGTGAGTGCTGAGTCTGTGGACTCCAGCAGTAATTAATATAAATAATAATAATAAGGGTTGCTGCGAACTCCTCTATTGATCTGAAAATTTCAGTCTCTCTCATGTGACAGTTATGGTCTAGACTCTACAAATTATTTTGAAGAATGTTTTTTCAATACAAATCATTTGCTCAAAACTCTTCTTGGAAAGTAGGCAGGCTCATCCTTTTGCAGCAGCTCCTCTGTATCAACCTTTGGCCATTCTTCCTTTTCGTTTGAAGCGACTCCTGATTATAACAGTCAGTATCTGCACCGGTGCTCACTTTGCCTTTCCTTCCTCATTCGTTTCCCCAACCTCTCACTGAAAAGCATAGCATTTAGTAGAGTGGAGAAGACAGACACAAATGTCCCAGGTTTTAGGTCCAGGAGGGTTTTACTTAAGTAAAAGACATGGTCCCTGGAGCCAGTGGAGGTATATTTGCACTGTTATAAACCATAGGGCTCTTCTGTGAGGGGAAAAAAAAAACACTAAAAGGGAAACAAAAACATACCCTCCAGTATATTATGAATATTTCCCTCCCTTACTATCTGCTGCTGCTAACATCAAGCAATGGCAAGTGTAGATTGATCAGTCATCGTGAGCAGCATGCTGGGCTGATGGATCAGCAGTGGCATATGTGCAGCTGTGCAAGTCTGGTATCAAGGTGTGTCAGCCTGCCTCTGCTACCTTGCTGCCCATCCAAGCCATCTTTTGTTTCTATTGTTGTAGTTCCATCAATCAGGCACGCGGAAAAGAGGAATTACAATATTCTTCATTGCAGGCCTGTCTGTTTCACTCCCCCCCCCAGCCCTTGGCAGCCACCAGCTCCCCCCAACTGGAATGGGCTTTGTTCTGCCTTCATGAGACCGTTTGCATTTTGTTCTGAACCAGGCTTTCTTTCACCCTGTTCATTTTGGGGGAGTGAGAGAGCGGATTATATTTGGAGGCCTTGATTCTCTTCTCTCACCTGGTTTACAAATGCATAGCGCCATTGGCATTATTCCTAATGATATTTAACCTCTGGAGAGATCCAGGACCTTAACGCAACTGAAAAGCCTCATCTGTGTCTTTTTCCAGTGCTGTTTTTTCTAGTGATGTCAGGAGTCACAAGCTGGCACGCTTGGGGACAGAGAAATTCAGGTGACTGACAACATTGAGCAGAAATCCATCCATGCCCCTGGAGAGCCGGTATACCCGACAGACTGGCACATGGGTAAGGACTGCTGCTCGGTGAGGAAAATGCCAACACAAGGAGAGACATAAGCAGACACAGACTGCAACACAGATAAACCAGAGATGAGCTCTTTGCAGAATTTTTTCTTTCACGTGTATTTTCATTGTAGCAACATTTCATTTGTAGCATGAATTGATGGTTTTGTCTATTGGTTTCTTTCACAGGTGTGCTTTGACAGTAGGAGGATACTTGGTGCAAGCTTCCATCTTTGTTAATACCAGGGAATGTGTAGTTGATCAGTCCTATTAGGCATATCAATTTATAATGTTTCTCACAAACTTTCCATCTTAGAAATCAGGCAACACTTATTTAAAGAAGAAAAGAGGCAAAGCAACTCAACAAATGTAAAATATTCCAAGTTTCTTTCATCTAAAATCAAGCCCACCAATACATTGGCTCTGCCCTGGAAAGGGAACAGAGAAAAATGAGAGTTTTCTAGGACCTGAACTAAAGCCTCTGTGTTTTTCCATTTCCAGTGTATGAGGCGATGGATAGACAAAATGAATTATCACCAGGACAAAAAGATAATACAAGGTCTCCAGGACTGAACAACCAATGACTACCTTCTTGGAGCTGCTGGGCACATACTCCACTGTAATTTCACTTTTCATTTTGCTCCATAAGTTCATTTTTAGCATTTAGTTTGGAATTTTCATTGGGAATAGTCCCAGAACAACTAAGAAATTCACTGCATTGTGGTTTGGTGGATGCTGCGCACATCTAGCTCCCATTGACATTAGTACTGAGCAGGGACAGCAGGCTGTGGAAACGTGTCTAAGATAGTTCCTTAGGAATAGGTCGTTCATCTGTAACCAAAGCAAAAGTTCACCCAGTGTGGAGCTGCTGGCCACTCTACTCCACGCAGAATATGCAGATTCTTGGTTTTCTCGATATTCTCTCTTTCGTGGCTTTATAGACATGTACTGAGCTACTTAGTGGAAGAAAAACTTGACCTTTAAACTCCTCTTGGGATTTAACATGGTATGGTGTATTTTTTCTCATGGGTTTTAGACAACTCTGCTGTAACTCCTCATTGTGAGTATTTATTTATTTTGGTCAGATATGTATTTATACACTTAAGAGTAATTGATTTAACGATGTAGTAGGTGGAAGTATGTGTAATACTTGCCATATGTGTCTTATTTTTAATGACAGTTTTTATGGAGCTGATATAATTGTGACGTTCAATGATACTTGTAAATAGACAGGGGAAAAAGCATAGTCTTTCATCATTTTCCTTTTCCTTTTATTAAGATCACATTATACATAGAAATGCTGGATGTTTGAGGAGGAGACAGATGAAGGGTCAGGATGCCAACAGTTGTGTTGACTTTGAAGCACAATTACGGTGAGACAGCTTGTCCCTCTCCTTCAGGAAAGGTCACAGAAATTGTTACTGGTTGGTGCCTCTGATATGCTGTAAGATGTAGTGCATGTTGCTATCTACAGATGAGCACATCATGCAGCATAAATGCACTCTGGAGTCCAGCCTCGTAGAATATGTGCCCTTTGCCCCAAAAGTGCCCTTGTTTCTTCCAATGAGATTGCTGTTTGGTTACGTTTTAGTCTTCCACCCTGCAAACTTCTTTTACATGAGTAGCCCAAACTGTCTGAAGTTAGAGAGCAAGTTTGGCCATACCACGCCTTGCATTAGATTAGTCAGACAATGGAGTGAGAGGCACAAGAAAATTCCACCTGTGATTACTTCACGAAATCAAATGCTTCGTATGATCAAGTGATTAAAGTACTGAATCAGAGCTAGTTATTACGCACCATGGTTATGCCATAAAATAAGAGACACCACACAATTATAAAATAGCTTTAGGAGCAAAATGTTATCCTACCTTAGTATTAATAATCAGTTATACGTTCTTGCAGTACTGTAAAATTGTTCGTTCTGACCATACCTTTATTTCTGAATGGGTATAACATTTGGGAAAAAAAAACCTTTCTGATCCATTGTGCCCTAAGGACATCAGGGTCACAGCACTGACTATAGAGATAACCTTTTTGTTCTGCTGCATTCATTTCATGAATTGACAGCTTATTAATTGTGATGACTTCTCCCTTGAATTAATTTATTTTGTCATTCTCTATTTCAAAAGTAATCGACACATACAATTTCTGATGCCTTGTTATTGCTTGCTTGTAATTTCTGTTTTTTGCTTGTGCATCTAATGCTTGCAACACCAGATCTGCTTTCATATTTCTATTTGTTTAGGATGAATGTGAATGTGTTTCACCAACAGACAGGGAAAGTGGCCAGGATTAGAGACAATTACAGATGAAGTGTGTGGCAAATAGCCACCAACCGAGGTTCAAAAGGTTTCTTTTTAGTCCCTGCAGTGTATCACCCCTGTCAACACAGGCTACAATTGTGGCCATGGCCCCTAAATGCCACTAACTGGAGAATTATGCAGCCTTCAACAAAATCAAGCCTCCTCAGGCCCACTTCTTCACTGGTTCCCACCCTAAAGCACATGGTAGTTTGGAGATCTCTTCAAAATAAGTGAGGGGCAGCTACAAGCTCTCCAGCCCAGCTCCCACCAAATTAATCTGGCCAGTCTTTCATTTCCATAGCTAGGAAAACACCTGCCTGCGTACTTACTCACTTTATCAACAGGCATTATGGATAAATTAACCTGGTAAAGGCTTTCAGTTCAGCCTAATGCCCCCATGCCATAGCCTTCTCTGTGCTTCTGTTCCACCATGTTGCTTTCAGTGGGAGATTTTCACAGACAGGTTTTTTGGAGGGCCTAGAGGGCTAAAGCCCTCCCATGAGCACTGTGTAGTGTGTCACGTTCCTCTGCAAACCCTGACAGGGAGACCTTGCACCACTGCACAGCACTTGCCAAGAGTATTTGCTGCATTTCATAGAATCATAGAATCATTAAGGTTGGAAAAGGCCTCTAAGATCATTGAGTCCACTCGTCAACCCAACACCACCATGCCCACTAAACCATGTCCCTAAGCGCCTCATCTACACGTCTTTTAAATACTTCCAGGGATGGTGACTCAACCACTTCCGTGAGCAGCCTGTTCCAAGGCCTGACCACTTTTTCAGCAAAGAAATTTTTCTTAGTGTCCAATCTAAACCTCCCTTTGCTGCATTTAGTGGCTGTGTTTGCCACTGAAAGACCAAGCTGATGTTCAGCTGCTCCATGGATATCTGCAGCTTTTTATGCAACTCTTCTTGAAGGCCAGTTGGGACTTGAAACTTGCTTGACTTATAACTCCTCAGCATAAAATGTATACTTTTATTACAGATTTAACCAGTGTCTGGATTAGTATGTCCCTGCACCATGAGCGTTGCCTTTAGGGACTTTCAAAATACACATCAATGCACTAAAAAACATAACCACACAGTTGATTTTAGGAGTGGGACAGAGTGGGAGGTGTCTAGGTCAGCAGACTTTCTGGCAAGATAGGGGATGATGGAGGGCAAGACTATAGATATTATCTTCTGCCTACATTGCCCAGGCAACCAAATTGGAAAATGAGGCTCGCTGCTGCTGCTGGCAGCAGCAGTAGAAGGATTGGGGCATGGGTCAGCCCTGCTTCTTGGCCGAGAGGCTTTTCCAAGGAACAGCAGTCTCCTTTCCTGCCACAGAGCTCTTCAGTGCAAGCAGATACAACATCCCATATACAATTATTCCCACTTTTATGAGAACTTTTTCCACCCATGCCTCCAATTTTTCCTCAGATCCCACCAGTGGAGTAGGGGAGGTCAGCGCTCTAGCAACCTTTCCTCTCCAGAAAAGCTTCTAGTTCAATGGAAAGTCCCCTGAGTCAGAGGGCTCAAGCAATAATCCTGGCACTTGGGAATGGGCAGATTTTCCCCTCACTCAGGGTTGCTGTAGAGGTAACTCAGGCACCGTCTGCTCAGAGCCCTGTGTGCGGTGCCTGGCAGTTTTCTGGCATGGCCTCCATGAAGCTGAGATGATGGGCAGTCAGTCCAGCCAGAAAGGACAGAACCACAAGGACTGTCACTAAATTCAGAGAATAAGAGCTGGTGTGAAGACTTGACTAAGTCAGTATGGTAAGGCAGCAGGGAAATCATTTTCATGAAACAGAGTATCTTCTTGACTAAGTACAGAGTTCAGTAATTTCCCTCTGTTAACTCTATCAGTGTCCATAGTGGCTCCTCAGCTTTTAGCTCCAAGACATGATCCAGGAGAAAACAAACGGATAAAAACTCCCTCCTTTATCATCAAAATCCAGGGCTGATCTTCAAATCTATTAGTCTTCTTCCAAAGACTTTTTCTTGAAACCGATAAGCATCCATCCCCTCTCTTCAAGCACCTTTCTTCACGAATAACCACTTACTGTGGGAATTCCCTGTGGGGCTAATCATTCTGTTTACAGAAGGGACTTTGCCTTAGATGCTTTATGGATAGCCAGCCCGTTATAACTGCGAGAGACGTGCAGCTTCAGCTCTAAGATGGCCGTCCCTCCCTCTCATCAGCTCCACTCACACATGCACCCCTCCTCGTATTCGTGAATTCTGTATTTTTTTTCCTTTTAGATTATCTTCTCCTTGGGGCAGGGGTTGTGCCTTAGTATGTTTCTGTGAAGTTCATATAATCAGATAGCTCTGATCTTGACTGGAGCCTCTTGGCACTGCTGTAATATAAATATTATATAACAGTTGAGGAAATACCGCGTCCTGACTTTTGGGAACTCTTCCCTCACCCCCCACTCAGTATCTTACTCCCTTTGTTCTCAGAGGCAGTTGCTACTGCATTTTATACATACAAACACATGTGCAGAAAGAGCAAGATGTAGGCATTTTGCCTTGATTTTTTAGAAGAGTTGTTTGAAGCTGTTATGTGTGGCCCAGGGTGATATGAATTAGTGGACAATGTGTGGATGAAAGAGTGAAGGTGTATGATAAATGCCACTGATTGGCGTCTAACTGTAGCTTATGTTATATATAATTATACCACATCCAAAAACAACCATTAAAAGAACATTAAGGTTGCAAAGCAAGCGCTGAAGAGTCAGGAAATAAAAGAATTATGTTTGTCTTCATCCAGTGCTCGAGAAAATTTGCATTATGAAGTAAAACAGGGAATTTGAGAGGACAGAAAAAGGAAGACCTCTTATTTCAAATTTGATCTTTTTTAACAGTTCCAAGAATATTGTAGTCTTATCGCTTCTGCCCCCAGCCACAGTGACGGCCCCAAGACAATTTTCCTGCCATATCTGTTGCCTCCCACCTCCAAGTAGCTAGGCATTGGTTTCTCCTTTAAAACTGGGAAAACACTCCAACTTAGATTCCTTCCATCCAGCTCCATCCACATGTGGTTCTTGTTACCCACAATGCCCGTAAAAAGCATTTGCTCTTTCTCCAGCGGTTCATGTTTCCTCCCTTTCCCTGCCTTTCTTCAGAAACCACTCTCTTCATTAGTTTCTTTCCTCTGTAAATACTCAACTAGAAGTGAAAGTGCGTAGGCACAGGATCCACGGCTGTTATTGCCTGGGAGGTACTTCTGGAGACCCGCTGCAGCGTTCGGTCAAGTAAACCGCGCTGCAAGGCGGGGAGAGCGAGGAACACAAAGTAGCACCGAGAAACAGCTACGATGCTCTGCAGTGGGAATCAAGACACTGGGAGGCCTGAATTTCCAAGCAAAGAAACCACAGGAGAGCAGATGAGCAGAACCAGAACTGGAGCTGTACACAAAGATGACTGTGGGGTGTAAATGTGAGAATGGGGATGTAACACTGCCTTACTGCCCTACTGTGGAAAAACATTGAGAAGAGGGAAATAACAACCGAAACACTGGAACAAATGACTCAACACTGAATGAGATGGGAGAAGGAGGAGAAAAGGAAACAGATACCTACAAGCTCTGACCCAAGATGGACACTTTTAATGCTAATTTAAAAAGGGATAATAAGGAAGAGATTATTGAGAGCAATATGTCCATCTAATGGACTTAGAAATATCTCTGAGTAGTAAAGACTCAGGGAAAGTGTAGAAACAAAATGTGCCCAAAACATGGGACAGGTACGCAGGCTCATGCCAAAGGAGCTCGGGAGTCGAGGCAGGGCAGTTTTCTCTCAACCAAGGAGAGGTTCTTTCAAGAGACCAACCTCTCAGTAGTGCTTTTTCTCTGGTAGCAATGAGAGTGGGATCTTTTCCCACCCAGGGCAAGTTCACCATGAAGATTTTGGGGTCTTAGCTGTCTTTCTTCCAGTGCCTTAGCTTTTTCTGCAGCGTGAAGAAACTTCTTTGTGGTAACATGGACTTAATGCTCTTCAGTTCATGTAAAGTTAAGGACACATTTGCTTTCCAACTGACAGTCCAATGGTCTAATGCAATGCTTTCTCCTGCTCCTAGGAAGTGTTCATTTGACTAAGTCACTGTCTGCTTCTTCCTCTGTACTGCAAATATTGTCCTGCTGCCTGCAAAGCTGGCAAACTGACATAATTTCAAGGGATTTCTTGCACCTTCTCCCACCTGCTGGCCCTTAGTTGGGCGTGGGCTGTTAGCCCAGCATGGGCAACATCCTGTGCTGCTTTGCTGGACTTTTCTGACCTCCAGATTCAGTTTTATAGTAATTTTAAGTTTCTTTGTATCCTGTCTAGTTTGCCATAGGAGAGCCCAACCTCTATAAGCTGTGCTGTGATGAATTCTAATGTTTTCTTAAAGGATTAATTTGAAATCTGCCAGTAATCACCTCCAGTTTGTTTTGATCACAGTCACAGTCTTATCAGGTCTCAGGTAGCCTCCAGAACTGTAAGACCTAGTCTTCATACTGAGCTCAGTCACAAACACCCCTGTGATTTTTTCCTTCCTTTTCATTTTGTTTAATAACATTCCTCTCCTGTGTTTCATTCTTACATGAAGTACAGAAACTCCTCAAATTTCTAGAACACAGCTTCACAATCAGCCTTTGCTCTCTAAATTAACTGGCAGACACACCAGTTACTGCTAGAAATAAGGCTGCCTTGTGATTGCCCCACCATTTGCAGACACAGAAAGACGCACTCTTCAAACCTTCTCCAATTGTACTCCATGTTCCCAAAGCATTTTAACTCTTACAGGACTTGCCGCTGTTCCTTTTTTTGCATGGAGGTTATTTTCCTTGTTGCTTTTGACTCCTGATGCCGTATGACATTGAGTGGCCACTCTGGGTCTTCCCATACCACACAGTCCACAGCTGTGAAACAGGCACTTCATGAGACACAGGGTAGGTTACACAGAGTAGAGCTGTTCCAGTGCTTTCTGTTTAGCTCAGGTACAGGGTGGACATACCCTTGCTCTTGTGTTGTTCGTTGTTTGAGCCCAGTTGGCTGCCTATAGCCATAAAGCCTTCTGCAATGCCCCATCTGGACTTCCTCGTAAGGGTAGCTCAGCTCCTCCAAGGCTTAATCTTCTGCAGCACACAGCATACTGCAAATACTTGGAGGTTTCAGCAGCAAAGGTTATTCTAAACACAACACAGGTTGTTTTTACTTTAAGTGCTGACTTTAAACAGTATATAATTTAGCCAAAATCAGACAGATTTATGTAGGGCACAACAAAAGCAACTCTCAGTACCAGTTTTCAAGATTTTATGACTGCCTGTCTTGGAGTAACTTTTGGATTCTGTTTTGGATCATAAAGTGTTAGTAAGTGAATGTGGAGACTGTTCCCATCGCTTTTCTGAACTACCTGTCTGTGATTAATTATGGACAACTCTGAACGATTGTACCTCTCCGCCAACCTCCATGTTTGCGCAGTGACTAACATGGTGATGTCAGTTCTCACTAATGTATTTGCCAATTAGGAAGATTTAGTGTGGTGACTGAGGACAGCAGAGCATTGGTGGCAAATCTTTAATTGTCCAAGTCAAATGTTTGACAACTGGGTGTTAGAAAAAGTGCTTTAGGTTTTACCCCCATGTGGGTCTGACTGTGCATCTTTCTGCAACACTTCAGTTTGTATCACATCAGGACACATCAGTCACATCTTATTATGTCACGGCGAATCACCTTCTGGCTCACCATAATACTTAATCAACAAATCCAATGTACCACACTCCAAAGCATCAGTCAAGCAAATGCAATCAAGGAAATGTCTTGATTTTCTTTGAATGCACGCAATGGACTGCCAGTATCGGTAGCACCTCAAAGCTCCAGCAAGACAAGCATTCCATTATGCAAGACCCCTATAAATGCTGCAGGAGGCAATCCCTCCCTCAACAAGCTTGCAAACTGGAAGCAAAACAGTTTGACCGTGCACACACAGACACACGCACACACATCAGCGCAGAACGGACCTCAGCCAACCTGACAGGCTCACAAATGCCCAGTCCACCAAACCAGGCTGAGATATGTGCACCACTGCTGGTGTGTGAAACACTTCAAATGATACTTGGAGGTGGCAGGCTTCAGCTGCCTATGTCAAGGCAGTAACCCCGTAGCTTGTGTAATTGCCTCTGTACAGGAGTTCGTGTTCAGCTGTACCTCCCTCTGTGAAAAAGTTGAGCTGCAGGATAAGAGCTTTCACACAACCGGCTGCTGCCAAGCAGCAGATTAGCAGGTAATCAGTTGACTGGTAGAAACTTCGTCAGCTCCCAGAGTCTTGCTGTGTGTCGGGGGCAAATGGCTAAAGTGTCAAGGCAGGTGCATGAGGGGCAGAGGTAGATGGCTAAGGTATATGGTTGAATCAGCTGTGGGGCGAGAGGAGTAGGTGCAGTATGGCCCTAGGTCACTGGCATCGGAGAGCAGTGGTGGGAAGGAGGAGGTAATACCGTAACCCCAGTCTGAGGGACTATTATGTTCAGTAGAAAGGGAATAGAGGCTTTCACATGCCTGTGCATGGCTCAGCCTTGTACTGCCGCTACTCACGCACATGTGAAAGGACGAGAACTGCAATTTCCTTGAGTTCAGAATGATGCCAGGTAACCCATACAAGCACCATACACTGCAAGCCATCAGCAAGCTGTCTGATTCTCCAGCATGGATAAAAACAACAGCATCCCAGGCTGGCAGGCTGGCAGGAAGCAATGCCAAGTCCAAGAGGCTTAAAAAAGAACCAGCCATATCAAAGCCACTGTGGAAGTTTTACTTCACTGCTTTTTAAAGTTCATGGTTTTATTTCCATCCAGTGGAAGGCAGTTACTGGGTTTCATATTTGGAGAAAACCTAAATCCCAGTAAGAGATACGGAGTCCAACCTTATTCAATTCTGTACTCACATACACGCACTGTACACACAATCACTGTGATGAGAGGCAGTCGTATGCTTTGGCCACTTTATGCCAGCTACACAGACACAAAGAAACTGTCCAGGGAAATAACTTTGACAGAGAGGGGTTTATCTGGCAGCATTTATCTAGCACTGCCTCTGCATTCCCTTTTCAGGACCTCCCCTCCTCCTCCACCCCCAGGATGATGGTGGAGGAAGGGATTAGGGAATAGAGGGAGAAGACCAGAAAGGAAACATCACGGGGGAATACTAAGTCTTCAGCTTTTCTCTGCCTGACAGTAGTCCCTCAGCACTGGGGATGCGAGCTACAACAGCCCTGTGAAAAGGATAAACCAGCCCCTACGAGGACCCAAGAGCAGAAGAATAAATCGGCAACACCCAGCACTTCTGTGACATTCCTGAGCTGTACAAATCACTTGCCCAAGTCCTCACATATTGCCTCCCTCCTCCCAGCTATGCAGAACCGCCGCGGCAAATCCACAGCGCTTGGACAGCTGGTGATGGCTGGGATTTGGCCCGATACATGGATATTATTTGGGGGGTTTGTTGCATTTTTATGTTGACTCACTGTATACAATGGGCCAATGTTGCCATCACCACATAACTGTCACAGAACTTTTTTTTTTACTATTATTGTATTTATTTCTTTCTTCCCCTGCCACCCTGTAACAAAGAAAGAAAAATCCAGAACAGGACATGTGTTATTTAATATCTGTGTCAATGTCAGGCATGCTTTTATTCTTTTGCCTTTTGCAATGAATGTGTGATACCTGATATATTAGGTATTAATAAAGCAGACTGCTTTATGCTGTTTATATTGGTAATATGATTCTGGATCTTATCCCCAGCTGAGAGGAGTAGGAATGTAGATTTTTCCTTGTATATTATTGCCCAGCCATGGCTAATCAAGTATACAATATATTCTGATTTTTGTGTATTGTTTTATTTTTGATTGACTTTAATTAGAACCAGCTCTCTATATAATAAGTAGATATATAGAATGTGGAAGGGAGGGAGCAATGGCTAAAAGGCATAGAGAATGAGACAAAATAAAATCCAATAAAGAACCCAACAGGATGGTGTAGCCTTGCACTTCACCAACAATTTTACAGTACTTCACCCATAATTGCCAGCACCAATCCCACCCATGCTTACAGCAGTGATCTGTCCCAGAGGCATCAATACAGCCCAAGGCTGAAGATCCCCAGCTGCATTAACCAAGGGGTTAATGGGGAACTGCAAAGAAGGGGAATTGCAAAAGCGTGATAGCATAGGGCGGAAAGCATTGTTTTCTGTTGACTGTGGGTAAACAGTGAAATTGAGAGACATGAACTAGTTCAGATAAAATAAGACTCTCCTGAAGCTCTGACACACAACTTGAAATTATGCATAAGAAGTCGTGCGCATCCCTTTGTCTCTCCTTATACACATGCTTCCCAGTTTCTCACAAGTTTTCTTCTGGATTATATTCAAAGTCCTGCTATGACTATTGTCAGTGACAAAACTCAGATGTCATCAGGCACCCTCCCAGCAAGAGAAAATCCTCTTTGTTCGAATGTCCAGTTCTTCTCAAGGAATGGCTGATAATTCCATTAATTCAGTCAGCACTGACCTTAATTTGCTTGCTCCTGGATAGGAGATCCAATCACATAAACCACTCGCACAAACTCCTGGGTTTATCCTGCTGAGGAAAATAGTGGCTGGCCTGCCTAGTATCACAGCACTTGATGCCTTTCTACAGGGTTTTTTGCATAAAATCTGGGGAGCGCCTACTTCTAAGGAAGTTTGAAAATGGTCCCTTTCATCAGCATCAGATCCCATTGTATTCAATGAGAGCTGCAGGTGTTCTGTACCACTTGGGGCCAGGCCCTTCATCATAATAAAAAGGCCAGATTTGAGCTGGAAGCTCTGTCATTAAAACTGCCTGTAGTGTATTAGTAATCTGCTGAACCTCCTAGAGGCCCAGAGAAACCTTCTGCTGCATTACTTTAACTCTTTGTGATTATCAGAACAGTGAGGATTTAAGAAAGGGCACATTAAATTCCTGTCACATCCCTTCTCTGAGTTACCCAAAGACTAACAGACCCAACAAAACCTTTCTTGGGAGCACAAAGTAAAAGGAGCTCTCTCTGTATGAGATAGCATTGGCTGTCAGAAGTGCCCACAGTGTTGTTTAAGATGACTGACAGCCTCTCCCTCCATTTTATTCTACAGCTATTTTAACGTATCGAACGCCTGGAGATGCTTATGAGACTATCCAAACCAGTTTTTGGTGCCTCTGCTCCGCACACCGAATCCATTCCCAGCCACTCTCTTCCCAAGAAGCGAGCACCATTTCATGCAAGGGGTTTAGCACAGGGCGTGGGGGCACTTCTGCTCCGGCCGTGGGAAATGTGCTCAGGGGGAGGTTGCAGTCTTGAAGGCACCCTGAAGGCTTATGTTCTTACTGGATAGCATCAGGGTGGAAACACGGGGACAGACACGGGAAGGGAGCAGTGGCTGCATGGAGACCCGCTCTGGCAGGTTCCCCTGGTGGGTAGATCTGCTGATAGGCACCATGCGGGTCATCTGCTACCAGGGCAGTGATGTGGAAACATATGAAACGAGGGCACAACATGGTCCTGCACTGCTGTTGTCACCTGGCATAGATCAGAGTGGTATGTTGGTGTTGTGGGATCAGCTGGAGGGATATACAGGAGGAAAAAGAGAGACTAGGTTACTCGGGGAAGGCTAAATGCAATAAAGACTCTGGCTCTTCACTTCGTATTCATTAAAAGCAAATTATTGGATCAGAATGGCTGTTCAAATTGGTTCAGCTAAATATTAGGATATGACCCAAATCTTCTATCCAAATGAACATATGCATACACTTTTCTGAAGCTCAAAAGATTTAGTCAGTCAAGATTTAAGAAAAGGGAGAGATTAGCTTTCCTGGGGTAGGTAGTTGTTTATTTTATATTTCAATTTTCGCATGAGTCTGTGCTTGTTGGAGTCAGCAAAGACCAGAAATTGTAACCCAACAGATCTGTGTAGTGTCTTGGATAATCTTAAGATGAGGTTTGGAAAAGCTTCTGAGAAACTTCCAAGTATCTATAGCCAAACTTTCTAATATTTGCCAATCTCTGTTATTGGAATATTTCTCCCCGTCAAAAGCCATGACTTGCACAACTCAGAAAGGTCCACAGAGAGATTTTCATTCCTTTTTCTTTTCCTTTTGCATCTCATGAGATTCTGCATGTAATTTTATTATGAGCCAGAGGCCACATTACTGTAAGCTTCAAGAAACAATTACGGTTGTGGTCACAGCAACTTGCAGAAAGTGTGATGAATTAATAGCATCATGTTATAACTTGATAATGATGCCATGTCACAAGTTTAGCATAGCATATCATGTAATTTCTCTTACACTAAAAATGGACCTGAAACAAACCCCAAAACAATCCCAAGCTCTGAAATTTGTCTCCCAGCCCAACTCTTTGCAAAGCCAATTACTCTGTAACAGGCTGTGCCAAAATCCTGGATCAGAAGCCTATCTATTTTGGGATCATATCCATCCAGATCCAAAACGTGTCAAAATGGGGCCCTGTCTTTGTTTCCCGGAGTGCTCGGCAGTATGAAGCTGCTAGCACTGACCTGCCGTCCGTTCGCTGCAGGTGAGGGATGTGCGGCACTCTCTTGGGTTGAGTCTTTGCCTCCAGCGGCTGGCGGTGCGAAAGCAGCCCCAGCCCTTGTGGCGAGTCTGACTGACGTTCCCACCCACAAGTCTGCCAAAAATGAGCTATAATGCAAGTTTTACATGTTTGCACACTACTGGTGATAGTCCTTTAAAGGTTTTAAGCTCAGGGTCTGGACTGCTCCTGGTTGGAGGCTTGAATAGGCTATCCCACTACAACAAGCACCACCACTCATTCTGCAGATGAATCTTATTTAGCTTTACTGACAGAGCAGTTGCTTTTGCATCCAAAAGCTGTCAGTCCAAGTCGGAGGAGGACAGACTTCTCATGTGGTCAAGATGTTAGGGCATCCAAAAAATATAATATCGCCACACATGAAAATACAGCTCTTTTTTTGTGGTTATCATCTTTGGCGTTACAACATAGTTTTTTCCCTTCACCCTTATGACTACAACTGAAAACTATTCTAAATGAACTTTTCAGGAATTTCTTCTTTTTATCTCACGCCTTCAGTTCCTGCAGAAAGTCTTGGAACCAGGTGGTTAAACTAATACTCCCTTCTTCTGCTCAGGTCTCAAAGGTTATTACCTGGTTTAGAAACCATGTAGCTCTGTTACCAGTCTGTAACTCAATGAGCTTTCACTGGAGATTCAGCCAGGCTGGAAAGAGCACTCCGGCTGGCACTATCAAGAGAAGAAGAAACAATTTCAGAGAGTGGGACATGGGAGCACATTCTTCTTCTGTCCATGTTGCGTTTTCTTCTCCTTAAAAATGCAGGAAAAGGGATCATAAGAACGGGGGGTGGTTCTGCATTGCAACACACCTGACCTCTGGGGAAGGCTGGGTCTCGAGGAGGACTCTGGTGTCTCTGGCAGCAATGCCCCACTCAGCACCCCAGTCCTTTGTCTCCTTGCCCTCTCTCCTGCTGTCTTGTTGTCCACCTGGCAGTGCCGGTATTTCAGCATTAGACCTCGGGTTGGACTTTGTTTGTTAAGATGTGTGTCCATTTCCAAACACGTTGACAGAAGACGTGAATTACAGATATTATGATGCATTAAGCTGTGGAAAGACAACGGTTAAATAAGAAAGCTGAACGGCAGGGACCAAGGAAAATAACTGGAATTCCATCAAAAGGGAAGATGAATGAACAGAACTACACTGACATCTGCTGGTCCATGCATCAGCGCTGGTCTTGTTACTGCCACCGAAAATTGCCACGGTGATAGGGAAAAATGACACACGTTAAACTCAATAAATCCTTCAAAGATACCTGCCACTTCCACCGCGTTTATCCACCACCTACTGACCTGCTGCACTCTCTGGTCATCTGGGCAAGATCTCTTAGGGAAGAAGTTTTTATATTTGTACAAGAGTAGGGTTTATTTCTTTTTTCTTTTTTCTTTTTCTTTTTTTCTTGTTTTGTTTTGAGGCAGACAGTACTTCAGGTTACTGGAGCTCTGCGTGGACTGCTGGACTTGCAGAGATCCTGCACAGACGGCCAGTGCATGTGCACAGGCTGGCTCTGTACAGCTGACACACCAAATCCCACACACATGGGACACCACAGCCTGCAGTGCTGCACCCCTGCAGCACTGTGCATGCACCCAGTAAATCCAGTAACTCATTGAACTTGCTGTGTAAGCACTGATCAATTGTACAGCACATACGCAGTAGGTCTGATGAGTCCTAGATGCTACAAATTCACTGCGTAGCCTTTAGGCACTTGTTTCTGTTGAGGAAATTTTGCAGAGAAATATGGAAGCAACTGCTTTCAGATTTTCAAATTTTGGCAGATTAAAAAAAAATTTTTTTTAATGAAAATACACAATACTTAACTGCTGTAAAGTATAATTTTGCACCTAGGGGAAGAAGAGTCATTGGGAAAGAAGGCTATTACACTTATCAGAAGATACAGGAGGACTGTGATTTGGGATATCTTACTGCATATTCATCCACCTTTACAAATATTTCAGGGACCTGTTTTTTTTATAACACTGAACCCTCATCTTCTGAAGATGTGAAGCGTAAAATAGATGCACCCAAAACCACTTGTCCATTTAGACTCATATAAGAGTCTAGACTGGGAGAGCTATGTGCAGGAAGAGGGAGGCTATAAAGACAGTGGGGAACTACTATTTTTCCTTTAATTTGGTGACTTCTCTACACTTTGTACATACTGATAAACAAAGCGCAATCCTTATAACTCAAGCCAAAAAAAATATTGTGATATTTCAATACATGAAAAAAATCCATTTAGTTGCTTCTCAGAAAGACACCTCCTCAGAACACTCTTTTCCCTTAAATAGTAAGCTAACAATCATATTCTCTCTCTTTTACTGAAAAATAACTGTCTTTCGGAAAGCAGCTGATTCACTTGCAAATATGCAACCCGCACCCTTACTGTCTTAATCCTGATGACAAGGGGGTGGGGCTGGACCATCTGAAAAGGAGCTCTTCGTTTCCCTTCTAAATCACTGCTTTGGGATTTCTCTGGGTGGATTTTGATTGTTCTGCTTTTACTGCACGCAGAGCATCTTCTTTGCACATCTAAATGCAGAGGCGAAAAGATCTTGTTATTGAAAGAGTAGGGTAAAGAAGAGACTTGCATTCATACATGAAAACCCAGACATTTGTTGGAAGTCATTGTCCCTTAACCATTACCAAAGAGTGAAAGGAAGCAGCTAGATGAAACAATCAAAATATGTTAAAACATATCTGTTTTAATCAGATAAAAATTGATTAAAACATTTTTGCCCCGTGATAATTATTAGTAACATCAGTTAAGTCCATTTCATAAAACACCCTTAAGAAAACAAGCTTTAGGCTTACATTACCTAAGCAAATTCACCCCCCTCTGGTGTCCCCCCCATATGCCTCCAAGTCAGAAGACCTAGGAGTCTTCAGCAACTTAGCTTATCAAAGAGAAGGTTAAGAGGTAACTTGATCAAACGCTATTTTTATTTCAACGAGGAACACAGAGCTGATAATAAATTTTCAGTCCACTAGACAGAGGCATAACAAGAGCAGAAAACCGTTACTAAACCTGGTAAGAATAGAGCCACTAACATAGAAAAGGAGGCGGGATGGGATTGTCACCTCTCTGTCTTCAGAAGCAGGGTGCAAATTCACTTTTCGAACAGTGTTAGGGTTTGAAGGGTTTTGTTTTAAGTTTCTTCTCTTAATGGGAACATTTTCTGTATTGTGCTAGACATACAAATTTTAAGGCTGGAAAAAGACTACTTTGATCATCTGATACTCTGCATTACTTTGGCCACAAGACTCACAAGTGTTAATTTCTACTTTGAGATCAACAGATGCTCCTGATTTGAATTATATTGTTTTTTTTAAAATTCAGTCTAGATTTGAAAACATCCAGCAACGGAAATTCCACTGAAATAACAGTAAACTGTTTTAATGACCAATTACTGATGCAGTTTAAAATGTTCACCTTATTTCCAACTCGATTTTGTCTATTTTCTAGACTTACATTCTTGTTATTTCTTTATCTGCCAGACTGCAGAGCCATCTATTATTGTGTTTCTGTTCCTTAAGAAAGGACAAACTTTCTGCTTCCTCTCTTCTTTGATAAGCCAAAAGGCTTGAGCATCTTCAATCTTTCACTATAAACAGTGTATTTTGTGTTTTTCATCATTCCCAAAGATTTTTTTCTGAGACCTCTTCACATTTTCAATAATATCATTCCTAAAGTATTTCACTTTAGCAGGTAGCTAACATAGACAATTGGTAGGGCACAGCTGATGTGGGGTAGCTAAATAAGCCACGGTAACTTACCCATCATTGGGTAGCCAAGTCTGCATGAGCCAAAAGTGAGCTGTACTTTTAAAATACTGCAGCTTGTGTCATTATTTTGTTTCAACAAACAAAGTTTATCATCCAGACTTAATCAGTTATGGAGATATTATCAGGCCAGCCTGGACAAATATGGCACAGACTGTCACTTAGTAATCCCCACAAATGAAAATAAATCCTTACGCGTCTGCGTGGTTCTGGAGGTATGCCACACCTAGCCATACAAACAACAGCTTGCACCAAAGTAATAGCAACACACAGATTTTCAAAAGCAAGGCCATGTACCCCACACAAATCTGTCAAGAGATAACTGTGTCTCTACTGGCTCTCGAGATAAATGCTTAAGTCTCTTCAGTTTTGAGTATCTCAGTGATGCACTGTGCTTGGAAGCTTCCCAGAGACTTTTGCTAATGCCGATAACGCCCTTTTTTTCACTTAGCAAAGGTAGCCATGTCAAATGTAAAACAAACATCTTTTCTCTCTTGCCCTGGTATTCTACATGCTTTTGAGTTCATTTCAAGTAGTTTATTTTTATCTACTGATGCCTGATCTCATTTGACTGCAGTATTCCTAAAAATGTTCTGGTAGAGGTGTGGACTCCTGATAACAGGTTGCTTTCCTTGCTTCCATTTGAAGAACCCATTAGATGTAGCCCCCGAGGGTCTTTGGATGATGGGCTGAAAACCACTGTCTCCATGTTCTTGACAGCTGCATACAGTGCCTATCCTTAAGATGCTATCTGAAAACTTGAGATCAAGAACAGGCAAGCTGAAACCCTGATGAAAAGGTATTATAACGACTGAACTTGCTCATTTTATCAGCACAAGAGTCTGTTGACTTTCAATGCACCCTGCATAGACTGTTGCATAGACAGGCTCCTTCTTGGATGAAGGTTTGATCAAAAATAACCCTACACTAAATCTGGGATGTGTTCTGCATTCCGTACAATTAAGACAATGATTGTGCTTGTCAGCAAAGGGGATTTCCCAGAACATTTGGTATCTATTTTGTAATTAGTAAAAACTTGAAATGATAAATGTACTTGTGGATTTATGCAGTAAAATAGGTCTACATTGGCAGCTTTGATAAATGTGTCTAATAATAGAAAGGAAAAAGAATCTCATGTCCTGTGTTGACTCCACAAATGAAGAAATAACAGGGATATGATTAGAAACCTTTCCTAGCTCATTTGAACACTTGTCTCCAATTCAAAGCAGCACCACACCCTCAGTTTCTGGGAATAAATCCATTAATGAATGAGTGAAAATTTTTAGCTTGTGGCAAAGTTTTGCATCCAGTAAAAAACCATGGCAGAGGTTGACCGTTATTATACTCCTGAGCTGGAGTTACAACAAGAGTATAATAGGTGGGACATGAGGCCTGTAACGTAACAAAATACAAAATGCAATGCCAAATGCAGGAGAACAATGTGGACACTGGCAACAAGGAACAAGAAGAACAGCAACATTATTTACATTCACATTCCCTTGGCAAATACAGAGCAGAAGCTCTGTCTTCAGGGTTGCTGTTTCTAGTGTAGCTTCCTTGATGGGTTTATACTGACACCAGTGGCACACATCACTCCAGTGAAATCACCCAAATAGTGCTTGGCAAAAGCCACGGTGGACTTGGCAAAAGCCAATTCAGCTGGACTTCATCACTCCCTTGACAATTGGCCGTGATACATAACAGTTTATGCTGGGAGCTGACCTTATTATAGAGAATAAATCTGTTGCATGTGGGACACATCAACCGTGTGGTACATATGCAGATCCACTGTGGAGCACAAGTGTAATATGGCAGGCAGACGTTACGTTGGATCAGCTACTCTTGTTGCTCCTTTCAGTGTTATCAGATCTATTTAGACATCGCAGTGCACATTGCCACAAGACCAATGAGTTGTATAGCCATACAAAAGAGAAAATCCACAATGCTCAAGATGGTGACAAGGTGGGAACGCCATGCTGTTCAGGAAAAGCTTTCTGGAAGGTAAGACATGGTTTTGATAAGATCTTAAGGGTGCTGCAGGATGCTGAAATGCCTCAGTGGATGTGGCTGATGCCTCCGTGTGTCATCCAGTTAAGAGGATAAGCACATAAAAAGCAATTAAGTCCTTTCAAACAAATCTAAACCACAAGGTATCTCCAGTCTCAAATACACTATGCAGCCATGGGATCCTACTAGTTTTCCAAAAAGCATGCTTTATTTGAATAGAGTATGTCATCTGAGCAGGTAACCTAGAGCTGTATACACCTCACACAGTATCTGTTCCATACAAGCAAAGAGACATTCCATGTCTCTTCTCTGATTTTGATATTGAAACGAGCCAGTCCTCCTGCTGACACAGCAACTGAAGCGCGCGCATCTCGGTGGTCTGGTTTACGTGTGAAAACACACATCAGAGTGGCTGCAGGCTTTGCTCTTTTTATCGTTCCATTTTTCTCCCAAAGCCAACCTAAGTAAAGCTAAAGGTTTGAAAACAAAACAAAAACCCCACAACAGAACAGTCTCTCATAGAAATAAATAGCAGAGAAATAAATAGTGTCCCTTCCTGTGCTCTTAAGAAGCATTCATTTCCAGCCTCTAACAGTTGCCCTTCAACAGGCAACTGGCAAAGCAGCAAAGAGAAGGGACAAAATAAATCTGTCGTCTAGCAAAGTGGCATTCCGGGTCCTGTAGGTTCACTCTTCACCCTTTTCTTTTTATTTCCTCAGGGGTAGCAGCGAAGCTTGATGATGCTCTGGGCTCCTAGTTCATGGGCCAGTGGCTTTTCCTTCTGTCACCTGCTGGGCCTCTGTCATAATGAGAAGTTGCAGTTTCAAGGGTAACATTTCACATGCCATAGCTGTCTTACTCTGGGTACAGGAAGGTCTGCACAAGAACTTACTCTGTACACGCATGGCTAAGTAAGAATCTCAAATAATAATAATAAAAAAAAATACTGCTCCTAAAGTATTAATTTATCACCAAAGAAAAACATATTGAAGTTTGGAGATGAAAATAAAATACACTCAAAATTCATAAGCAGTGTATGGCTAATTCCTTTTTTATGAAAACCATACAGCACAGATTTGCAGAACATTCACTTCTTCCATTGACACCAGTTGGAATTATTAGGTCAGTGCCTTTGGAAATCTTAAATCTGCAAAGAATATTTAACTTCCAATTAAACTGCTAGCTCTAGTTAATTAAAAGGACAGTCTAGTCAAAAATCATGCTTAAAATATTTTCCATTCATCATGATACGTCTTTGAAATTCATAAAACAGAGTAACAGTCATTCTGAAAAGTGACCAGTCACAAAATTGTCAGTTTCCTTGAAATGATTTATTAGTTTGCTGAAATTTTCCGTGATATGTATCTTTGTTCTTTTCAGAAATAAGAAAATTAACATCTCTCAAGTTTTTATAGTTTTATTTTGTTTTGCTCTCTTTTCTCCTTCCTTTTCTCCTCCATAGCAAGACAGAAAACAAAAAAGAGGACAAATGGAAAGAATAGGAAACTGAAAATTAAAAAAAAAAGAGAGAAAAACAAGAACTTAAAAAGCCAAATAGGAAAATGTTTTCATTTTGAAAACAAACTCATAAAAATAAATTCATATAAACAGTTATCCAAATCTTCTCAAAAGATGTCAATAATTTCATTTTTTGACATTTTCATGGAAAATATCATTAATATTAACAATATTTTAGAAATATCACCAGTCTTTTTGATCAGCTTTCTGATCCCTTATGTGGATGTTATGAGAAAGAGAGACAGTATTTCAATTGCATGTGAAAACAAAAGGGAAGCTTATGAAATAATGACCTTGTTTTTTGCCTTTTTCTATTTTTTTATTTTTTTAAAAAATATAAATAGAGATAAATTATTTCCCACATTTTAAAAAATGTTTTAAAACCTGACCAAAATTCAGTGTGAATCAAACATTATTTGATAGTTAAAAATCAGTAGAGACAATTAATTCATCGCAAGAATTCCTGCATGGTGTTGTATGCCCACAACACATAAATATTGCAGATTATATCTGAAAAACAAGCTAAAGTCTGGGTGCCTCTTCGAACCTGTCAGAAATGAACCTTCATTCATTGTTAAAGGTTAATTAAAATAAAACAGCCAGCATAGTCCTGAGTTAAGAATACCAGACCAAGAAGCAGAAGATCTGGATTTCAGACCCTTCCCTTCTGTGAGTAGCATAATGTATTGTTTTTCCATTATTTATTTGTGTTGTGAGAGCTCCTAATGACCCCCTGGTGACACAGAAAGAGAGAAGGATTTGTCTACGACAGCAACGGCTCTGAAATCCCAGATCTTCTGAGTTTTTGTCCAGTGTTCAGAGAGACTACACTGTCTGTTTTAATTATTTGTGAAATGTTGATTTCCTGCTTCCACATACAGGATAATATTAAAACCGCAATTAAAGGCATTTAAAGAAGAAGACTAGAGACATGTGTGTCCCCAGAATTGGCACCCTGGGTACGGATAGAAAAATTCCAGATTCTCAGAGCAATCAGGTCGTTACACTGCCATGGAACCCCATGCCCAGCATGAAATTGGTTTCCCAAACAGCCGGTCTTCTTGCCTGCCTCTCGCCCTCCCTCCCTTTCCTCCCTTCCTTCTTTCTCCCTCTTTTCTTCTTCCTTCATTCCCTTTTTCATTTCCTTTGTCCAAATTTCTGCAGTGAATTCTCTTTTGTCACCTGCCTTTTGTCTCTAATTTCCCCCATCATTGCTCCTCAGCATCAGCCTGGGGGTTCTGCCTCAACAAACAATTTCTGAAGTTTAGATTCAGGCTCTACTTTCAGTTCTCATCACACACTGTGGTTTCCATTATGCATACAGATACTCCAAAACAAGTTGTTGGAAAGAAAAATCAGGGTGGCGAAAGGCTGCACCTTGCATTTCGATCTACAGATTCGCTGTCCGAAGAAATACCTATTTGCAGCAACAAGCCGTGGATGTAGTGCACTCCTTCAGAGGACAGTCCGGCTCTCTCCCAGTAGCTTTGGCTTTACCTGGAGGGAGGAGTAACCTCACAAAGTTTTCTCATCCTGGCCTGGCTCCCCAGTGCAGAGAAACTCGTAACTAATTACTGGGACTTCAATTCTTAACTTGACCAGCTGTGTCAAAGCAAGGATGCCATAGGCTCCCAAGTGCTGTAAGATCTATAATTCAACTTCCATATAAAAAAGTCAATATTGGACAAAAGAATGACATTTAAAAATCATAAAATAAGTAGCTTGGTATTTACCTAAGATGCTCTTTTCTTCCCATAGTTTTATATAACATGTAGTGGTCTGTTTATACTTCTGCTTTTTTCATGAGTGGAATAATTCTCCTTCAGTTTTAGAAGATGTCTGCGCAAGTGAAGAAGCACAGTCATCAAGGAAAGACAGCAGAGGATGGGCAACCTCTGGACACATTGAATTTTTTATGCTCTGAAAGAAGTTAGGATCCATGTAACTTGTGGTTTTCTCTCTGGTTAAAATAGTAGTCTCAAGAAAAAGTCATTATTCGGGCAGTGCAAAAAACACCCAGAAGATAACACTCCTGGCTTCACTGCGCCAGTTCACGTTGGCCCTGAGCAGGACAGCACGTGGAGAATCACTTTAAATCTTGCAGCAATAACTAATTTCAGGTGGCAATCAGAAGCTCTGCGCTGCTCCTCAGAGGCTCAGGCACCCACGTTGTATGTAGCCCCCGCTCGTGGGAGTAGTTAGGGCTGCAGGATCAGTCTTGATGCCTGCTTGCCACAAAGATCTGAAGGTATTGTTTTCTTTAGTGAGCTCAGTGAGCCAAGAAAAAGCAGGACAGCTTTGCATATGCTAGGCTCTGGCCTTACTGCTCAGTAAGTGCCAGTATATCATTTTTTCACCCGTAAGTGATAAAGGAAGCGTTAAAGAAAAATAACCGATTTGGTGTATATGGTGTGTTAAACCATCTCTTTACCAAAAATTGAAGAGTTCATGAGTAAACAGAGTAAGTGACATCGACCCAAATTTACCTAAAATTGATGTCAGTGGGGAAGGAATTATGAAGTGAGGTGCAATGGTGCATCAGCTGGGACACTGGAGCAAAGGAAAACAAATGGAAGCAAAATCAACCTGAAGTTAGTGAAGGTCAGGGGTTTTTTTTTCCCTTCTCCTCCTGTCTCTTGCTGCTGATCTTTTTTGTTTGTTTGTTGGCTACATTTTGTTGGTTTTCCTTTCATTTCTTTTCACTATTTTATCTTGAGCTTCAAATACTTTGTATAGGCCAACTAATTCTGAAAAGCTGCTACATGTTCACTTTGATCATTATCTGACTCTCTTTTTCCTTCCATTTTTTTCTTTTAGCTGCTGAAATGCCACAACAGAGGATATTGTTTTGCAGTGTAAACAGCATTGTTTTCTGCAACTCCTGTTTCAAAGACCACTTGCTTAACGACATTGAGAACTCAAGCAGAGAGGAAAGAGAGATGGTATTTAGATGATTATTTTAAAGATTTGCTCTTTCACAGCTACTCAAAATACAAGGCCAAACTATTCAATTAGGCACTAAGCCATTTTCCATGGCTCGTAAATTAATTCTTGAAAGTGAACCTGCCACCAACTCCTCATCTCTCCACATCTTTTGCTCAGGATCCAGAAAGAAGCTCAACAATAGGGCCAGGATCACCAGATTGCTCAGGCCTTGGTGAGCCGAAAAAGAGGAAGGGGCAGAAACTTTCTGCGTGTGAACCCACCCAAGCCAAAATGGGGAAAGCATTTGCAGAAAGTAATCCTGCACTGGCCACACGCAAGACAAAAGTGACTGCAACACTGGGCTCTTCTCTTGCTTCTCCAGCTCTAGGACCCCTGTAAACACCAGTCGTTTCACCTGTGGATTATGAATCTTGAGAGATAAGAAGGCATTTTCCAGGAAATGGCAAGGAAAGGGTTTTTTCGTTTTGTTTTGATTTAGTTTTTTTAAATAGCTATCTCCTTCCTTCTCTGAGAGATGTGAGGAGTTTTCTGCTGTACGAGCAAGCTTCCGCCGGCTGATTGGAACCTTTTAGATGGGCATCAGCTAGCATCACACTGCCCAGCCCAACAAATGCTGTGGCATGCTGACAGCCTTGAAATATTCTGATGGTCAGCATTTGCATTTGTACTGCCGGCGTATCTCTGATCTGCATTACCATTCTGACCCCTCTTTCCTGTTCATATGCACTGCGGCTGACCTTCACAAAGATACAAATTCCAGTTTACTTCACTTCAAATGCAAGAGTGTGAGTCAGCCCCCTGAGGGAATAGCAAGGAATTCATTATAGCAACACAAGAGAAAGATGTGGAGGAAGTAATGTGCTTTCTTTACACAAAAGGGAAAAGAAATAGACGGTGAGAGCACCAAGCAAAGCCCAAGAAATCTTGAGATGTAATCTGACATAGTGGCACCGAACTCAATTCTTATTGTTTGTAGGTGTACGACCTTATTAGGGTTTAAAAAGTAAGCCAAGTCTTGTCTGATCCCTGCTGCAGCCTGCCAAGCCAAGCAACTGCTTCCAGAAGTGGAAATCTTCATGATCAATATAAAACCACCAGAGGTACCACGCTGCTGTGGGTGAGATCTTTCAGAGAAATAAAGAGCCAAGACTCCCAAGTCACAGAAATTAGAAGAGGGTACTAGCCCTACTATCAGTGATTCCTTAGATATATCTGTCACATGCTAGATCAGCATGATTGCATTTTTAAAAGGTCCTAAAGAAAGAGGTTTCCGCTTGAGTACAAGACCCTCCTGAAACCACGTAGCCGTTAAGGATCCCATTATCTTTTCCACAAGGACAATGTGTCAGCCCCACTTCTCGTTCCAACTGAGTAAATTACATTCCGATTATTCAAATTCTTTCCAAAACTACTTTTCCACTTTCATATCCTCCCCTTCACTTTCAGTCACCAGACAGTGAAACATTGAGCTAAAAATCTGTCCTGTTCCACCAAAGACGTGGCTGCATTTAGAAGTGTACTGCATCTGAGCTCCTCAGCAATGAAAAGGGCTATACGAGGGACGGTTTTTACTACCAACCGCTCAAAATATAGCTGGAAAAAGGCAAAGGAACTCTAAAAACTGACAAGTAACATGTGCGTATTGGTGCACTGGATATGGTGAAGATGAATCCAAATTACCTTCAGCAGGAATCCAGAAGCCTGTATTAGTGCACAGAGCAACAAATCCCTTGATATTCACTTGTATTGGTAGAAATGGAAAAATCATGTGGATTTCAAAAACGGGTTTTCTCTCTCATGACTCGACAGGAAGATCTAATTAGCAGTAATTACTGCCCAGCTAATTTTATTTACAATTTAAAGGAAAATTAAATTTAAAATATTTTCTGTTCTTAACATACTTGCAATTTTTTCTGCATAATTTTTAACAGGGATTTTGTGATCCAGAATGTTTTGAGAAATAACTGGAAATAGTTGTAGTTTTGCCCATTTTTACTATTTGCTGTAGTTTTTTTTTTCTATAAGCTACCACCTACCACTTACTTTTATTTTCTTCTCTAAGAATGCTTGCATCAAACTTGGAAATATCATTAACAAAGAATGCCCCACTAACATACAAAGTACTAAACTACAGCTAAAATCGTTGCACCGAAAGAGATGGTGTACCTTTTTGTTTCAGAAGCATTCAGCAAGATTCACAAAGAGGAGCTAAATTCTCAGTACAGTGCTCAGATGGACTTAATGGCAGTTACAAACTCTGCTAAAATCTGGAAAAGACCAATATCCATTATTGAACTGGCCCAGAGCTCCTATTTCTCAGAAATTAGGTGGTTTCTTCCAAGCATGGAACTTGGATTAAACTTTCTACTTAAATTGTTTTAAATACTTTTTGACTGTTTGTTTTTAAGACAGATGTTCTTTGATATGTTGGTTTCAGGAGGGTGCAGATTTTGACATGTTCTGCAGATCGCAGCAGTGTTTTTCTGCAGAGTTCCTACTTTCAGTCACTCAGGACCTCAACCTATTTACAAGCATTCAAGGAAATGGAAGAAAACATTAAATTCATTGGCAGCTACCAGGACCCTGCTCCTTGCCAAAACAGAAACAGGTACCACAGAATGTAATTCATAAAATCAAATAAGGTGGAGATGGCGAAGACCTTACCTTGCCCTGACAGCGTTGGCCCCTTTCCCAAGCATACACACTCCCATGTTGTGCTCCAGCATTACCTGTGCCTGAGGAGATTTGCTCTGCCTCTTATACAACAGCTACCCGATCTTTCAGATTTTTCGACAGCTGGGAGTTGAGCAAACCTGATAATGTTCAGATCTGGCAAATTTGATTCAACCAGACTTGGCCAACGTTTGGTAAAGTTTTGAACCAAAAAGATGTGGTTCCACCAAACTCTACAAACCCAAATCGCAGCTCCTCTTCCCCTTCCTTTTTCTGGGAGACATACTTATTCTGTTCCTCTTCGGATTTACCAATTGAGATAAGCCCTGGACTGGCAGTCCCAGAGACTGATGCTCTTTCCTGTCTGAGCCATGTGGGCAGGGAGGGAAGCTGCCCCTTGCAGCTGGGGAGCACGTGGAGCTTCGCCATGATCTCCACAGCACCCGCTGCAGCTAAGGGCACATAAGAGCTGAAAGCAGTCATGACGCAGGCTTTCATGCTTTATTTTCTCCATAGTGTACGTGGAGGATGCTTCCCACAGAGGCATACCTCGATGGGAATGTTTTCTGGGAGCCACCCTTGAGGACAGACTGTGGTATTATTGTTACCTGTGGAGCCCCTGACCTCCCAACTAAAGCAATCAAATGGAAGGTTGTTTGTACTCCAGCACCACTGGTATGGACACAGGACTGCTAAGAAGCAGCTTAGATCGTTTCATTTTATATACACTACAGAACAAACAGCACATGTTTGCAGCTTTCAGAAGTCACTAGAGATCTGGGTCAGATTCAAATCAGCAACCTAGAGGTGAAAGTCTCTGTATCCCATTACCAAATCCTGAGACATCCAGTCCCCCATGCACATATTAATAGTTGATCATTATGAATTCCATGTTGGGATAATTAATTACTGCATCTGAACTCTGCCTTAGGAATTATTAGATCTTTTGGGGCCTGTAATTTATTTTATTTAGCACTGTATGAAAATTGCAGCTTCTTTTTAAAAAAAAACACCCTATATTTTAGGCTTTGAGAAGTACATAGTGTTTTCTGTGAAACGCAAACCACAAAACAAATACATCTCTTATTGGGCCTGGAGTAGTCCTACAGGATTTGTTAGCAGGCTTTGATGATAGACGTGAGCAGCCATGCATCCAGCTAATGAGCTGGCCCAAGGGATAAAGAACACACCAAGCCACTAGCAATGGATGTGGAAAAAGAGCCAGGGGAATGGTAGGGCATGTTGCCAAATGATGAGTCTTAAAGGTGGCTTCCCATATGAAATTAAAGGGTTTTGCAAAAGCAAAATCTGTTTTTCTCACTCAAAAAATAAATCGGACAATAAGACACATTCACTTCCGAAATGAATGTTCTCTCCGACTCCATTATGTTCTTAACAAGACAAGCTCGCTTATAGAGAGCCAAATCCTTCAGACATGATTTAACCTGCACTTTCAGGAGGCTTTGGTGGGTGTTGTGTAATGAGTCCTGAATAAAGACACAGTTGAGGACTGCAGAAATTTTGGTCCTTTGTGGATAAGAGTTACAATTCCAAAGAAGTGGTAAGAAGCCTATTCTATGCATAGAAAGGTAAGGAAAAATGTCTCCACCCTTTTTCTACAGACCCTGCTTACTATTCTGTTCTTTGCTGCAGGGATTTGTCTTAGGTCTCAAATTCTCTTCAATCTAAGGGCCAGACTCTGCCCTTCAATACACGTGTGGAATTTATTCCTTGAAATATATATTTTATTTTCAGTACTGTAGACTAAAATACTGTCTATTGATTTTTTTTTGCAGCAGACAGAATACTTTGTGCTGTTTTCACTTGTGTCAACAATTGGTAGGTATCTAACTATAGGATGAAAAGTGTCTCAGGAGATGTAAAAATACAATCCAGGTTTGTTAACATTTCTAAGCCTCTATAAAGCTTCAAGCTGGGCAAGATCTGTCTGCTTTATCCTAAAAAATGCTAAATGCAACTAATTTTATTTCCCCAAAAAGCCTCAGGAAAATTAGCCGCATGAAACAGAAAACAGAAACACTGACAGTTTTGTTTTCTAATGATTTCTTTCTTCCATTTTCATTTGATCACCTGCTAGTAACTGACCCTGTAGTCCTAGAAAATTCCCATGAATCCTAAAAGAAATGTACTGGCTTCTCTGAGCTTCATGCAAGATGATACTTGGAAAACTCCTGGTTTGTGTACTGCAAAAGATACTGGAAAAGAACCTTAATTTGATCATAATTTGCTGGCTTTAGGTATTCTTAATACTTACTTCCACCTCATCTTGAATCTCAGCTCTGTGGGTTATGGACTGTGCATGTTCAGCCTGTCAGGAAGGTTTGCAACCGTGGAAGAACCACAAAATGCTGAACTTCTCAAGTGCATTTCTGAAAGGAAGCAGACATTGGTTTTGCACATATGCGATCATGTGTGGATGTCTGTGCTAGCATGGGAATGTCATTTCTTCTTTAGGGTGCACATTTTGTGTTTTCTGAGCAGACACATGGGATTCTGGGCTTATTTTTTCCTGAAAGGCACTGCTGGAGAATATTCTCCTCCACTGTTATTTTTGCAGTGGGGAGTTTAGGTTTCGGGGAATCTCTGTTTATTGTATTGAGGTGGTGGAAAGAAGATTTTGGCATGCAGAGCCCCATGGTAGTAAATGGAAGGACCATCAAACATAAATGACCTTGGCAAATTGGGGCACCAACATACTAGCAAGAATAATGTCCTGCAAAATATAACATACACGTTTCAGTAAGATAATTGTAGTTCAATATAACTCACTTGATAATACTTCCTGAAATACTGTGGGATCACTTCTGCAAACAATGAATCCGTAGTCACCCAAAGCTGCCCAGTAACTCTGTCTAGCACTGTACCACTGGTGATAACTGAGGAGAGGTTAAGCTCCTGTTGCAGAGGACACACAGGTTACTCAGCTGTTGATTGGTGTGGCTTCCTTTAATGTGAGGAAGCTGCCTGTTATGTCCGTGTGATGGGATTTATACAGCTTAGGTATCGGAGTCAGTTACACGACCATGTTATGAACACTACTTCCAATAGCTTTCAGTCCGCTGTGCAAGAGAGAAGTTATCATCATCGCTACTGCTGAACCCGTATTTCATGATCCACCCATCCCCGTCACATCCCCATCAATTACTGATCCCATTTCCATCCCATTTGTGATGTGTCTGTGCTTCCACATTTCCCATTTTAAGTGTTTTGAACTCTTTCATGCAGCATTAAGACCTCTCATGACCCTCTGGGATGAATTCAGGCTCCCTTTTGCAAGGCTTTTCAAGGGTCATGATGCTATAACCTCAAGTGTGTCACAAGTTTAGATTACTTGTTATTACTTGCCAAACCTTCCCTATATTCTTTCAACCTGCAAAAATCAAACCTGAAATCCAAAGAGGACAAATCTTAGCTCAGTTGTGTTGCTTTCTTTGAGCAAGCCTCATAGAAAAAAAACCAACAACCTTTTTTTGAGTTTTGTAACTCTCATGGCTACTTGTTGTAAAACTAGAAAGCTCACAAGGGTTTTAGAAACATTGAGAAAATTAACCTTATATTCTCAAATCTAACTAAAGGAATGTGTGATTGATGTTTCAAAGAAGGGTTTGGATTCATTCTTATGTTATCTAACAAACACAGTCCCATCCAGTAACTCTATTTCTCCATATTCGGTCACCTTTCCCACCATTTTACTACCAAGCAGAGTACTCTGCCTGCTCATCACTGCTGATCCAGCTGGGGTGTCTGGACCATGCAGCCCAGAAGCCATGGAGCCTCACATAGCTTCCCTTAGCAAAGTAGAAACCTTCTGAGTGTGCAGGGGGGATGTCATGTTTTCTGAGCTGGAAGTCTACCCTGAATCCCATCTGCCATTAATGTAGAGTTACATAAATTGATTTTTCAGACAGGGTGACACTCCAGAGCCAGGTGACAGGCCAGAACAGTGGCTGGACAATAAGATACTTAGGGAAGCTAGCATGGGCTTTATAGAGCTCCAGGGGAGAGTGCTGAATAATACTCTTCAAGCCAAAATCATCTGTAGGACATAAGCGCTAAATTATGTTTCCACTTCCCATACTGACAGGTCTCTGGAATCTGCAGGAATTCCCCACTCTTCAAAGGATATCAGAGCACACAGTATGCAGCTTTCAGGGATTGGCAACCTCACTTTTGTGATCTCTTGTAATGAAATTTTACCCATAATGCCATAAGAATAAGGAAATATAGCACTCAGAGACACTAAAACTATCAGCAGTTCCCTGCTCAGTGCCTGCACTGCTCCTTCGCCTGGCCAAAGATAATCACACATACTTTGTTAAATTAAAACAGTTTGCTGATTTATACATCGACTTGTGAGGAGGTATTTCCAATTACTTTGGCATTCGTATCTTGGACAAGCTGTTCTCTCAAATCACCCTGGCACTTAATAGCCTGTGCCGACTGGTATTTTGTATGACCCTGGCACTATTAGCCCAGCCTGGCTAGTGTTTCAATTCACCGTGGCACTAATGGTCTGGAAGTTGTTCTTGTTTTCCAGATTAATGAGTACCCTAAAACCCACTCAAAATTGGAAAAGAAAGAATGTTTTCGAAGGGGAAAAATAAGGCGAGCTGGAGCTGCCCGATACCTCTTCATTGTGCTCTTTCCTGATCTGCCTCTTCTTCAGCCGCCCATACAGGAACCTCATAACACCGGTGCTTCCGTGGAGCAGCAGATGTCCGGTGGCTCAGGGTGCCCACCACTGACACCTGACCCCAAAGAAGCCCTGCAGGGACCCCCAGGAGGGAAGGATCTCTGCCAGCAGATTGCTGTGAGCAAGGAGAAATGATTGAAATGGGAACGGTCTCATTTGCACTTCCATCGTGTGAAAGAGTTGAAGCCTTTCGGTCAAAATCCAGTTGAAGATGGGAGTTGCTTAACCAACATTGCCCTCACCAGGAGCTGAGAGCTGCACCCACATGCTCATGGGTCACCTCCAGCTAAGCCTCCCTATTCTCTGACGGAGCATGGAGCCAGAGCAGAGCAAGGGCTCAACCCACTCCCCTAACGCCAGCGGTTGCTCCCTGAGGACCCTGGTTTAGCAGAGAGGCAGGCTCAGGCAAGTGCCTCACTACCTGTAGCTAACACAGCTGAGTCCTCCGACCACCATCTCCTTTAGGAAGAAGTGAGCGACCTGGCTGCACTCTGGTCTTCACCACCCCAGGGTGGTCCCCACAAGCAGGGGTGGGGGAGTGCAGCAGACGAGGAGAGGGGAGGATGTTGCAGGAGCATGCCATTTTACCAGACGTTTTCACTGCGTGAGGAGGGTTGACTTTTAACTTTATTGCCAAGGCTCCTTAGCAGATCAGAGTTTTCACCTGACATACATGCAGACACTGCCCAGTTACAATGGGCATCCCTAAGTTTACTGCAAATTCCACCCTTTTTTTCTTCATTGTGATTTGAATTGGCCTTTGTTACTTGTTATCTTTTTAGAAGCAAACCCTATCCCAACCTTGCTTTTAAAGAGAGAAAAAGAAAGGGGGGAGGGGGAGGAGAGAGAAAGAAAGAATATCACCAGGCCCCTGCAGAAGGTTTTTAGAAGAGTTTACACCTCAGCATTTTTTAGCTTCACTATGCATTTTCCATTGTACCCGATTATTGGTTCAATATGTATACTATGTTATTTAAATGTAAGGAGGAAAATCGACTAACAGTTATGGGAGAAGGCAGAGCTGTCACAACATATTCCTGCAAAGCCATGATTTGTTTTGTGTTCAGTCACACATTGTTTGGATTTCAGCTCTTATTTCAGTCCTGGCCTTAGGGTTTTGCAAGCAGCATTGAAAGTCAGATACGCAGAGCGCTACACTGAATTCGGTATTCTGTATTTCTAACACAGAAGATGGTAGAAGAGAGTATTGCAGATGGAGGCAGGGACGCAGGACAAGTTCGTCCCTCGTTATTTACAGATAGGTAATGAGAAACGGGGTCGTAGCTATACAAAATACTCACACGCATGTGTGTGGGAGGAAATATGTCTGGCTTTCAGCAGGCTGACTCCCCTCCTGGGCTCGGCTCCAGCCCTGCAGCCAGAGCTGCTT
The DNA here is from genome assembly GCF_964195595.1 of Calonectris borealis. NCBI lineage: Eukaryota > Metazoa > Chordata > Aves > Procellariiformes > Procellariidae > Calonectris > Calonectris borealis. Next base: position 52,343,571 of record NC_134313.1, read on the forward strand.
AGGGAAACCCCTGTGCCCACAGCCCCTGTGCCTGGACTCCCGCAGGCAAAAGCGGGAGTCCAGGAAGGACCCAGTCACCCCTTCCCATCGTACAGCAGCTCCAACTGTCCTAGAAACCTGTGTGCTCCAGCTAGGTGTTAGTGTCACACCGCAGATACCAGAATGCTATATACATATTTTCACCACAGACAAAAAGACACTCAGCTGGTAAGTCTGACTGGCTGAATCATCCTAATGCCCAGATTTTGCTGGAGTTTTTTTATCCTTCCATACAGAAGAACATCTATCATTAAGTCTACACAAACATGGGCAGGCAGAGGAACATGGGCCAACCATGCAGTTACTGTTAACCTATTATGTTTATGAAATGCACTTATATTTGGTCATCATGTGAGTCATTCTCAGAATCCACAAGCAAAACCATTCTTCAGAACAGTGATGAGACAAAAATCTCAACCCAGCTGCAGCTTTCCTAAGGCATCTGCCACAATGTGACATCTCAACAGATAGACTATTTATTGTGCAATGTTTCTGTTCATAAAGAAAAGTGCTAGGAAACCTGAAGGAAGGAAAAATATGAAACCAATTTTTGGACAGAGAGGAGAAAATGTGGTGGGAGGTGATTCCCTGACCCCTCAGTACCCCTCTTCAGCTTTTGGGGTGGAGATAGAGCATTATCTTTGGGAAGGGCACAGGGAGGTCTTTACCAAAAGTGCTGTGGTTGTGCCAAAATAAAGCTTCGTCTGGTTTTAGAGCTTTCTTTTGTTCTAAGCACAAACTCAGTGTCTGCTGCCTTCTATATACAGTCATCACCCTATCTAACAGCTAATGAAAACAGGAGAAAGAATATCCAAGTATCTTCTGTCTCCTCCCATCTCCACCAAGAAAACACAAATGCTGAGCAAAAGAGACTTTTTTTTTTGACATTTTTTGAAAAGCCAAAGCAATAATAGATGTATCTTAAATGTTCTTCTCTGTGTCTTTTTACCTGTTGCCATTTAGAGTTACTGCCAGCCTGCAAGGACATTGTCTCTAAGTGATTATTTTTTATTGCCAATGTCAATGAAATAGAATAGAGAGGAAAGAAGATGCTGTAGCAGTTACTAAATCTGCAGAGAATCATTTTCATTGCTGGTGGCTTTTCTTGTCTTTCAATATTATTTTATTCAGGTGGCACCTTCCAGGGAACAAAAGGCTTTTGGAAAGGGAATGATCTGGAAATGTAATCATAATATTATAGCAAGGTGACCTCCACAGGTCCGTGCCAGGGCATCAATGTGAGGAAACCTGATCTTCTGGAAAAGCAGCAAAGAGCTTCCCAGCACTGTAGAGCACCATTCACAGCCTCACCTTGTGACTCTGATATTGCTGCAGTCAATTAAGGCACAGGAGACTTCCCAGAGGACTCTGAAGTTGGCACAGGTGGTCTTACCCTTGACCTTAATGGCCTCTGAATCAAATTTACAGAACTTTATTAATGTTAGAAAATTATTATTTCAGTCACAGGATTGTAAACCAATGTAAAACTGGGAGAGCTTATCCAAACCCCATGCACCCCAATCTAGACTAAAGGAAATTCATAATAACAACCTGTATTTCAATATCATAAAATTACCTCACAAGTAAAAGCTGAGTCACAGAAAACTAAAAGGCTCCCATAAACATAATAGTTTTCAGATAGTAACTGGTATCCAGTTCAGGTTATTTATCAGTTAGTTAAAGAGGAGTCTACTGCCAAACAAGCCCCAAATAACTGCCTAACTTATGGGTGGATTTGGCATAGAAACTTTTCAAACCTCAAAATGTTTATTTGCCTTAGTTATTTGAAGGGAAAAACCTGAACTGTAGAGAAGATAAACCTTATCTGACCATCTTGTTCCTTGAAAATTAGGCAGGAAATCTCACTGTCACAGACTTTTGGGAATCTGAATCTGCTTGCTCTGATGGGTAAAATTAAAAGTTACCAGCTTCAGAAGTTTTTTAGTCCAAGTAAAACGGGGAAATACACTGAGATGGAAAAATCCCACCACCACAACCCCCCACAAACCGTGGTGCCTGCCATTATCTCTTGACTGCAATGGTAAAAACAGCAAACTGGAAAGATACCCCGATCCACTGAGAGGCTGGGGGCAGGATGAACAGAGCACTTTTCATCCTGACGGAAGTTTAACAAACTCTTGGCAATGCAAAGACCCTGACTCACGACTTGGTCTTCCAGTGAAGGTTTCATCTCTCAGTTGCTGTTCCTTTATATCATTTGTACTGCTGCATAATACACTAATGAAGAGGATCTCAGTGCATTTCTTCACACGAGAAGGACTCAAAGGCAGAGATCCAAGGACAAGCTAAACAGGAGAGGTGAAATAGTGGCTATCAGTCGTATCTCTTTTTTCTGTAATGCAATTCAACCTGGAGTATGATACAAAATTTGCTAAGGCTGCCTCCAAAACCAAAGTCCCTCATCTGAAATACTTAGACAGATTAGAGGTCTGTTTTGGCCATTAATTTACCTTTCATTGTAGGTCTCTTCAGCTTTTAACAATGTTCTATGGACTTTTTCAGACCATCAAAAAGACACTTAAAACAGGCTTCGCAGTGAACTGATAGGAGTCCACTGCAATGCAGTCATCTCTGCAGAGCAGTGATGAGAAGCAACACATGGCATTTTGCACAGCTGAGTAGCAAAAAGTACTCCTCAAGGGCATCAGGGCAACCTCGGCTCTCAAACTACTGTAGGACCTCAGTGTGCACAGAGGGTGAAAAAAATGAAAGCAAGCCTGCTACTGGTTTAAGACAAAGCAAAGATTTCATCCAACAGATCCATGCCATCTAAAACTCTCACAGCAGGTGACATAAATCGTATATTATCTGTGTAACAGGGATGAAGACCTAAACTGATTTTGCTACGAACTGAGCTTATGCTTCCAGCCACTCAAAATATTTCTAACCTGGTCCTTAGGTGTTAGTATCATTTCTGCTGAAAAACACAGTGATTGCTCTGTTTTTCTAATACATTCATCCCTAGGTTCACTTGTCCATCTGTTAAGTACTTACATATGTTTCTTTTAGGGGATCATGTGTGTCTGTGTAGGTAATGGGAGAATTTCTACTGGTAGTTTTATTCCTGTCAAAGCAGGTAATCTTCTTTTCCTTAAAACCCCTGGCATGATTTATCACAAAGATTGCTTTGTTTATTAATGAGTCCTTATAATAGCAGGGCTTGATGCTCAATTTTTTTCAGACATACCAAGGTCTAATTTAATTGCTGCAAACAGCTAAAACCCATTCGTATTAATGGATAAAAATCATAAGGTGATCAGTTACTACATATTAATGAGAACTCAGAGTCCTGTGAACCGGCTAATAATGACTTAGGACCTTGAAAAAGTTGGTTAGGAAAAAAAAAAAACAGAGAAGTTACTCTGGTTTGTGAATATTCTTACAAAGAAATCCAGTTCATGAGACAGCAACCACATGCTAAAATGCAACACTGATTCCAGGCTGACCTTAGTTTTCCCCAACAAAGTCCCGTGAAGGCCTTGGGGACATGTACACGAATAGCCTAGCACAGTAGTGAGGAAAGGAGGGGAAGGAGATCTGCCTGTTCAAGCATAAGGAAAGGTCCTTGCTGCCCAGGAGGCACCAGGAAAGCTCTTCTCAGTCTTGAAGCAAATGGGATTGTTGCCACTAGAGAGATTGAAACAACTGTGGGAAGACAGTGGAAGGATGTTTCTGGCACAGAGGACCACATTCTGGTTTTGAAGTTATTCTTCTTGCATGAGAAACTTTGTGCAATTTGAGGGGAAAACTCAGACCCTATAATATTGAGAACCACTTAGTAGCTACACACTTGTGCCAGCAGATGAGAAACTCGTTCCTCCCTGTGTCTTGGGAAGAAGAACTGCCTTAGCAAGTTCTCCAGCTGCGCAGTCTGGCTTGCCACAGACACAGCTCTAGTTCTGCAGGGAGAGGACATGATAAACTTTCCTGTGAAAAAACTGGGGAGCTTCACAGGAAATCAAGAAAAGGGCTGGGAGCTTGGGAGTTGAATGGATGCAGCAGGAGCGGTCCTCTCCCCCCGGCAAGCGGAGGAAACGAAAGGAGGGCAGGAAAGCTCTGTGATCCCCTTGACAGAGCAATGAATCTAAACTAACAAGCAAAGACAAAATTCAATCAAAACACGTGCTGGTGTATGCATTGTTATTGTCCTAAGCTACCTCATGCTTTGCCAAAACCCCTTTACCCTCATCTCCAGGAGCTTTGTTCACACAGATAGCGTATAAATAAAATTCCTGGATAGACAAATATCCACATTGTCCTCGGGTGACTTTTAAAATACGCCTTTTGTGCAAAGAAACTAACATTTTCTAAAGCTTTTTGGATCCATTCCTTCTGCAAACATAGAATACCTACTATGCTTTGTAGTACCGTTAGCTTGGTTAATGTTTTTTCATAAGGAATTCTAGCAGGAACCACCATTACAGAAGGAACTTAGTTCTTTGAACTGCTCTAAATAATATAAGTTTCACTTTCATCCCAAGAAGTGTTAAGGATGCACAAAAACACACAGGGAATTTTGTGCTAGCACCACTGATTATATTACTTTCAAAAGAGAAATAAAATCTTACCCTGAAGCTCAGAATTATTAGAGTGAACAGCCAGAATCTATTATATTATAGAAATATCACACAGAGAGCATTCATGAAAGAATTCGCCAGACAACTTGCTATGGTACGAAATTGTTCATTTTGTACACATTGTCTCATTACTTACTTTCCTCCTTATTAATGATGAAGTCATAATATGTGGGTAAATTAAAAGTCTTTCTGCTGTAACAGAGAAAAAAAAAATTCCAAAAATCATGTGCTGGGTTTTAGTTACACCGCAGTTTTGCAACAGATTTAAGCTGGTGGAGGTGCAGGTTCCCTGTGAAAAAGTTGGCGCCTTCTTTCACGCCAGCATTAGCCCCACCCAGCCACGGCGTGAGCCAGATCAAGAAACTGATCTGGTTGAAAATCAGTTTTCACCCCTGGCCTCCTTTTGCTGGATTAGTTTGCAGCCAGTCGGTTCCTTCACCCATCTCCTGTCAGCACAAGGGAGGCCACAGGAACATGCAGCCAAGATGACTTTTACTGGGAGCCCGCAGGTACGTATGTTGGCATCAAGGGATCATGAAACAACACAAGCTTTCCAAGCCTGGGGAAATCAACGAAAGAGGCTGCTCATACCAAGACAACTTGGAGTCCTATGAGTCTCAGCGCTCACATCCACTGCTTTCCTCACAACGTGCCACCACTCTGAAGCGGCTGGACCAGACCTTTCTAAGGGACCAGTACTTCCGAGGTCTCACCATTTCCAAGCACTACGTGCTCTCTGTGCCCTCTTTAGCACCCTTAAAATCTCTTCATCCAGCCAGGTCTCTCACTTCCTTGCACAATGCTGTTAATTTCATTTTTTAATAAGTTGCATTAAAAACATTACAGCTAACGTGAAATGTGCTCTACCATCACTCTCTCTGGGCAATCCTGCCCCAAGGACTGTGTGTCACTCTGCTCCGTCTGAGCTCCTCGTCACATTTCAAAGGAACATTTTCATTAGTTCCTGGGTGACTCAGGAACCTAATTCGTGTTTTATAAGCAACTTGGGAACTAGAATTTCAGCTAGAGTCCCAGGAAATTGACTCTCAGTCACTTTGCCACTTTTCCGTGCATTCCCCCATAGTTTTGTTCTTAATTTGCCTGGAATATAATAGAAGCAAATTAGGCACTAAGGAATTGTGCCTTATAGAGACGCTTACGTTCTTATGGAGACTATGTAAAAACAAAGCTTCAAATTTTGTATTCCTCTAGGAAAAACAAATCTGGGAGTCTTTTTAGACTTGACCTAAGACACCCAGTGTCTTTTTCCAAGACTGGACCAGTGCACACCAGTGCATGCCTCGGCTCCATATCTGGACAAGACGCACACAGCCAGTTTCCCTCTCTCCCTCTCTCCCAGGTAGGGAAAGCCTGGCACTCAGGCCGAAAGGGAGCCCTGAAACACTCCGGTCAGCCCTCCAGGCAAGGCACATTACAGCTAACATCCCCTCAGAAGCATAGATGCAGCTCTGGCAAATGCAGGACAGAATCTGTTTTACAATTATGAGGCCAATTACATCTTTCTCGTCTTTACAACTTATCTTATTTGAACCTAAGAGTAAATATGCCCATTGTCAGCTATGTTTTAAAAATATGAAAAATACCTTTCCATGTTTTTCAGCCTATTCTGTTCTTTGTTAATTCTACCATCTGTATATCTCATTGTTAAAAAAATTCATATCTCAAGCAAAACACGCACAAAAAATCTGAACCTGAAGTGTTTCTTTTTCCTACCCCCCATTTAATGCATGGCAGCTAACAAACTAATTTTCTTTTTTTTCTTTGGTAATTAGCAGAACGTGCATCAACTGCTCCAAAGGCTGCTGAAGTCAGTGGATTTTTTTTGCACGAACTTTGATGGGTTCAGATCAGCCTCAGAGCACTTAAATTCATATTGTATTTTCAATTCTCTCCTGTCCAGGCTGCTTCTCATGTGGAGATGAGCTGAAATAGAAGTAAGCCCATTAACTGTTCTTCTTCCAGACCTCCTCAATACAGTCAGAACTTTGTCATGATTTTAAATACCACATTTGTGGCCCTGATCTACTTTTTTATTATTACTTAACCTTTTGGATGTGCCTGAGTTCACACAGTCAGGGACCTGCTCTTCAAAGATAAACAAATTGTTGGAGAACTAAGCAATACAGGAAATTCACGTGCTTCGCTACTGAATTAAAGGGTGGTAGGCCGAAAAAGTCATTAGTTTTAGTGACCACAGTGGGTTTTATATAGAAGAAAGGTTTCATTCCCTAAATTGGCTCACATGTTATTGCTAATGAATGTCTAACAAAGATTCTTCTCTATAAAATGTGATCATTTTACACAGGAGATTTATCAGTCGAGTTCTTGGAGAGATTGAGGCATTGGAGTCTTTTAAAAGTCCATTTTTTAAGTCTCTACTCCACATACTGCTTTTATGACCTAAAAAGCAAAGGGACTCCACATGCTGTAGGGTTCAATTGAAATTATTGTTGGAAGGTAGGAATACAACAGTAGGACTGTATTCATCACAAGAGTTACACTTTTTGTTGCTGGAGCTCAAGAAAAGTCCGTAAGGATCAGAGTTGCAAGCCAGCTCTTTCATTTGCTCGTTCTTTGTGCCGCACTTTGTCTCTCCCTCTCTGGCGGCAAGAGGGTCACTTGGTGCAGGCAGCGCTTGCCCTGCTAAAAGTTTTCTGGCAATTTGTTCAAAGGTTTCCATGTCTTGTTAAAATGCTAACGCACGTACGGCCAGGCTGTCGTTCGTAAGCAGGAGCTCGGAGGGCCACGAGGTGCAGACAGGTGCGTCTGTGGGAAGGGGGAATTCGTATCACCCACTTTTGGAATTTAGTGGGGTGCAGCTCTGAGCTCCTGCGGTCAGGGCTGTCAGCTCCCTCCGCAGTCAGCAGAGAGGGATGGGCGTCTTTGAAGGGCAATGCACAGCATCTACATCAGATGCCTAAAGTTAGGCAAGGCAACTCTTTCTTTAGCGCAGACAAAGCACAGGAAATCTTTTCCTTGACTGAAGACCAAATAAGCCTTTCAAAAATCCCCTCGGCAGGCCACATTACTACAAAGTTTAGCATTATCCAACAATAATAAAGACACACACACACGTAAGAGAGAGACCATGTGGCCACAAGCCATATGAAATGAAGCAGTAGACCATATCAGACCTCCTGCTGTATGCTCTATATTGAGGCAGGAGAGGTATAAATACCTTACTCTTCCTGCAGTGTATTACAGCACTCTGGCAAAGGAGTCTTGGGTATTAACAAAAGGGTTGTGCTACCATCAATAATAGCAGCAGAGTGAGAAAAGAGGAAAAGTAGTAGACAAAAAAAATCATACTTGGATGCCAAACATTTGTAGTTGTGCTCACTCAGGACTAGCACCTCTGTACCTTCAAAGCTACCCTGGGGAAGGCAGCAGTTTGCAATTGCTGCAATTATTAGGCAAAAGGCATTGGGGCATAGGGTTTTTCTTCCACGGGACGCTGAGATTTAAGTTTGAACACATGAGCAGTCTTTAACAGCAACCCCATCAACTGCACAGCATCCCAACATACAAGTCTCAACACACATAGTCATCGTGCAATTGCATGGAAGCAAAGGGGGCACTGGCTATGCGCTGCAAGGGATGCTCAGGCAACCTGCATGCAGATCGAATTAATATGGGACCAGCACAGCCCCAGTTATGTGAGATCACAAGAGATGGGCCTGTCAGTGGGACAGTGTCTTCCAGCAGTGTTCTAGGGGATATGAGCTGTTGCTGGGGTGGGGCAGTAGCTCCCCCCTTATGCCTCTAGCTGCAGCTGAGCTCCTCTCTGTCTCACTTGCTCCACAACCCAGGTAAGGTACCGATCACGTGTAGGATGCCCAGCCACATTCAGCACATAAAAGGAGATTGGGTGGGGACACAGCCCTACAAACATGAAGCCCCAGGTGTGTAAGGAGCTGGCCAGAGAAGTGTACGTAAAGTGGCATGCATGAGACTTTTTAGATGGGCATAACTCGTGCTTCTGTTTTTTTTTTTTATTTATGCGCATTATTGGTATTTGTGCTTTGCACAAACAAACCACAAGATATTTAAAATAATTTACTGTTACTGTTGTAGTTTTCAGCTGTGTCACCACTAACAATTGAAACGTGCTTAGGACTGCTCTGTGGCATGGAGGCACAAGCCAGCCTGCGTCTATTCTCACCCTCCAGAGCAATACGGCTTTCTGCAAACTGACTCTGAGGAACTGCCTCTACACTGTGCCAACTCCTAAACTGTGCCCAGCTACTGTTTGGGGACCTGACACAGGCCAAAACTGTGTCAGACCTTCCTGACTCAGCAGGATGGACAATAAGAGACCTGGGAAGATCCTGTGGTGTGCAGACCACCCCTCGATACTTGCATTTCCCAAAATCTCTTCCTCAATAGTAGTACCTTTAGCACTACTTTTTTTGTTTTGGCAGACACTACAACCAACCATGTGTTTGTTAAACCATAACATTTGATTAATAAAAAAAAAAATTTTAAAAAAATCACCATCATAAGTAAACAAACAGTCTTCACCAAAATGATAGTCTATTCTGCCTCTTAACCTGCTGCTGTTTGCCTTGGGACTGTACGTTTTGTTGGATACCATTAATGAGTCTTTAGATTACTGGAAGAGAGGCTAAGAGCAGAAGGCAGTTTAGTTTCAGAGACCTGTTCCAGACTGTATCCATTAAGACCGTAAGACAGGAGAGAAAAGGGGCTGTCGCTCATGAACACATTCTAAACACTTTGCTTTTTTGAAACAACTTACTTTGTAATCATTATCTTGGCTCTGGCCCTCTCATTTAACCTCATCTGCCTGACTTCAAATTCATGGAACAGATTTGTACTGCCTTGGACTCCGTGCAATTGGCTGCTGTAATATTCTTGGATCTTTTTTTTTTTTTATAAAAACATTTGATACCATTAATCATATTGCCATATGTAATAAATTGGCTGCCTGTGGTACATTGCCTCAAACTGTCACATGGTTCCAATCACAATTCTGCCAACTGAAAGTGGTTGTTGGAAACTCTGACTCTTCCTCTCTGGCGCGCCGATTGCGGGGTCCGCGGGGCTCCGTCCTGTTTGTGCTGTACATTAATGACCTGCTGGCTGCCTAGCAGCACAAAGGCCAGGAGTTACAAGTATGCACATGTTTGTAAGTGCCGCTCTACATAAGCAATAATCTGTTTGATATCAAAGTCACATCATTACAGAGTCAGCTTTTTGACAGCATTTGCGAGGTTTGAAGGCTAATTCAGTACATCTCTAATTTGCAGCTTAAATATCTGCCAGAGTGAAAGGTGGGGAAGTGGGGGGAAAGTATTAAATTTAGCTGTGTAAAATAATTCAGGGAACAAGAACACTGCTCGTGTGATTTGGCTTTTGCGACTGTCAGGGCTCTTGTCAAGTCACAGCTGGAATGCTGCGGATTTATAAGAACAATAGAGTTATTTGGGGGAGGAGGTGGGGAGAAAGGAATAAAATGCTATTTGTAGCACTTCAGCTAACACTTTGACACAGGTTCTTTGGATCTTTCTAAGTAGGCATGGACAGACTGGTTTAAATAAAAAAACCCCACAACTCCTGATCCTTTACCAAAATTTGCCTTGAATCTTTTCTCAGAGCAGTGAAAACAGTCTATTGACTTTAGAGCTGGGCCCAGAAAAACAGCACTGGTTTTGAATATTGTGAAGTGTCTTTCTACATGGCAGCTGGATGTGGGGAAGGGAAAAGAGGCTACTGTAATGAAATAATTAATGATCACGTATATTACATTAGAGCCCTTGTCATGGATCAGCATTAATTATGGTGGAAAGGCAGAACAAAGCCAGTTCCTGCACTCAGGAGGTCTTAGTCTGGTGTCTAAGCTCACTGACTTTGTTCTCCTCTCTCAAACCTTCTTATTCCTGCCGGCTGTTACTTGAAGAAAATACACAGATACTTCTGCAGATATAGACAAGGAGTAAAAGAGCACCATGGGGACACCTGCTCTCACAGACCCTCAGTTGGACCAAGAAAAAGAAACCCTGTAAACCTATGTGGAGGAAAGAAAAATAAAATACTTGCAGAGAGTCAACAGCCCTCTTCGGTATCCAGGTACTCTAAACCTCTTGGCTGGACCAAGGAAGGGTGCCAGCAGCAGTGAAGATAGTGTTGTAAAAGTTAGCATGTACCAGTAGCCAGAGCATATACATAGGACCCCGAAGCATTCACATACCAAGGGTTAGCAGTCTTTGTGCTACTTTGACTTTTCTCATTATTCATCTTAGCTAGATTAATAGATACAACAATCTTGCCATTTTATTGCTGTGCACATATAATGAGTTCAGGAGACATTATAACCCCCACACTGCAAGAAACTGGTGGTTTAAAGGTCAGCAACATGAGAAACCTTCGACCAGGAGCTGCTATTCCAGCACTGGACTTTGGCCCTGGAGTCCTTGACTTTGCTCATATATACAAACAGGCACATAACTGCAAGTCAAACTGGAAAGGAGCATAGGAATTCAAATTCTCAAAAAAAAAAAAATTATCTCTTCTGATCCACTTTCTTCAAGAGATAGATCAAGGAAAGCTGAGGAACAATTTAGCTATTTTTCTTAGAAGATAATATTTCAAGCTAATGCCTCACAGGCTTTTCTTCCCTAGGAAGTTACTCTGAGAAGATTTTTTTTTCCTCAGAGGTCTTGATCTTTCAGACCTTTATACCTGTGTTTAACTCAACATGTGATAAAAATCCCAGTTGTAGGATCATTTGTGAAAGAGACAAGCGTGCACAAAAATGCTTACAGGATCTCAGATTCACAAGGAAAAACTGTATAGTTGTCAAGTTGAAAACGCACAATACTGAATCATGCTGTCAAAAAGCTGACACCTCTACAATACTTGGTATCTTACTACCTACTGGTGACATTTCTAGGGGTTTTTGTTTTATTAAAAAAAAAAAAAGTGATGATGTTTCATGAGCCTTTCTCTGAAAACAAAAGCTCTTGGAAGACTACATGAAGCATTGCCAGACTGACTTTCATGAACATATCACTTTCTGAAACATATATAATCAAGTGCATAATTTTAGAGGTATCTGTAGATGCCTTACAGTGTTCCAGCTATAACAACCAGATGACAGTGTTAATTCTGCATCATACCCTGTCGTACCTTCACAGAGCAAGCTTGTCAAGTGAATTGAGCTATGCGTGCTTACAACACTCTTTTGATGCAACATAGACTAAATAGGAGAGAGTATTAGCTTCAGCTGAAAAAACGCTTCTGGTTTTTGGTCTAGACTGATAGGCCTTAAGGGGTTTGAGTGCAGAAGCTCCGAGCATTGCTGGAAACCCCTAATTACCAAACAACACATATCAGGAAAGAGTAAGCAACTACTGCTATGCCAGGTAGTCCCAAATTTTTTTGCCAAAGACCATACTAACAGATACAGACAAAATCTCACTCTAGTTCAATGAATAGTCTTTTAAAAAAAAAAAAAACCACAAACCAACCACCACAGAAAAAGCCGATACAACTTAAAATTTTATGTGAATGCTCTAGAAAGCTGAGCAGCTGTCACTCAAAGGAAAGAGACTTAATCTGAGGCTCAGGGACGAAAGAGCAATTCACATTCACCATTCCCAGGAAAAATACATAGAATTAACATTCATCTTTGAGTATTTTGACAGATCTCTGGGAAAAAAAGAAAAAAAAAAACAACCTTTAATTTTCAGACTCTGTAAGATCTGACTAAAGCAGCAGCCCATTCCTGACTTGGACACTTGCTTAAATTAAAGCAGAAGTTGCCTGATCCACTCCAGTATAACTTTATACAGCATTTAAAGTTTACCTCGTATATAGGGCCTCTGTTGTGCAAAGAGGAGACTGACTCAGCAAATAAGATTAAGCATGCACTTAATTTTAAGCTCGTAGGCAGGTTAAGTGAGGTCAACAAGCCTTCTTTAGAGGTTAAACATATCATTTATTGGTATGTTCCATTAGGATGCAAGCGTTTGCAGTATCTTCATGACATCGACTGTCTTTTTCCTGCAACAGGACAGAATAGAGACAGCCACCACCCTTTTGTTTCTGCTTCTGTTATTCAAAACAGAAGACTCACTTTTTTGCTTGCAGAAGTTTAACCATGCAAAAAGCAATATACTGCAAATATGTGACATCATTAAAAAGGGTTATAGCAGAAGTTACACAAACCAAATGAGCAATAATAGAGATAATGATTCTCTACCTACCAGTGTATAGAAAGAAAATCCACTACCAAAATCTTGCTTCAAAAGTCTATTTTTTAATTATATCCACTATTTCAAATCTGTTCATTGTGAAGAGAGTCACCTTTGAGACATAGCCAAACCTTGTCAACAGGATGCATTTCCAAAGAACATGAAAGATCAGGTTCCTGAAGTATACCTGTTTTCCAGTAACAACACACGTGGTTTTACTGTTAGGCTAAGCTACATTTCTAAAGTCTACCCATTGACTAAATAAAGAAAAAATTTCTAAGCTGAAATTTCTCAGCTGATTTCTAAGCTGAGAAATCTAGATTGCAATTTTTGGCTGTATAGTATCTCACAAGTAGAACAGAAAAATTCAATAGGGTCCTCAGAACAAAAAAAATTCATTTTTTTAATTCATATGACAAGTTAACCACAGATAGAGGGTGTAGGTTTCCTTTTTTTTTTAAAAAGCAGGATCTGCTCTAGCTGTCTCACATTATCGTACATAGCTGTTTATATATGAATAATCAAATATATGCGGTGGAGTAGAATTTTTATATGTAGATCAAGAAAAAACCACACAAAAAATACTAAACCCTCTAGGCCTCTATAGCGTAAATTAAAGCACTTAGTGAAAAGAAATACTGATATATACGAGGGCTTTGAATTTCAAATATCCTTCAAGAAGTTATTAAAAAGAGACTGTACTGCTGAGAAAGAGACAAAATACAACCATGTTTCTTGGTATATCCCTTATAATTGCAAAAGAAATAGTCATTACATTAGCTTAGACTGAAAGTAATTTTTCCATTTTTAATGCCTTATGATTATTACAGGTTTTTAAACTCCCGAAGAAGGCAGCAACTCATACGAAGGAGCTATTTGCATTCCAGTTTTGTCTTTCTAGCTGTCTGTCAATCTAAGAGCAATATACTGGGGTTTACCCTATTTGAACCTTCATGGCTTTGCTGCAGGCTTCAGCCTGTATTGCTATAAACTGTGCACATGAAGACTGGCATTTGCATCTCCAAAAGATTTGGCTCGCAAATTCCAAACAGATGTGCTGAAGCTCAGAGCCTTTTAAAATAGTTTTCTACTTGCTGGTCAAAACTCTGAGCAGAATATTTCTTTTGTGTGTTTAAGGGAGCCAATGAATACTCCTCTGCAAAACTCCTGGGAGCATCATCACTTGTAACATCTGCCTGGGAGCTGGCTGTCCCAGTGTCCCCAATGCTGCCATCATTGCCTTCATCCATTGAGAATAATTCCTCTCTTATCAGGGAGGTCAAGCTGTCTTCCTCACCTAGGAGATGGTGTTGCAACAGATGTCTCCTAGAAGGATGACTTGCAGCTGAGCAAGCCAGCCCAGTACAGTCTCTGACCCAACATCGAGCAGGTTCTTGCTGCACCCAATAGCTGGCAGACCTCGCCAGCATTTCCACAATCTTTCCATCCTCTGTCGGTGCAGGGATCCTAGAGACTCCCAAAGAGCCTTCACCATTGCAGTGCACACTGGTAGATGGGGCACGACTCCTAAATCGGTAAACTGCAGAAGAAAGCAACAAAAATAGACCAAGCCGAACAAACCAATTAAAGATCCAAAGCCAAAAAAAGCTCACATCTGACTGTCTTCTACAACACCTAATCACTAAATACTTTATAGGACTCTCATACCCTTTCCTTCCATCCCTCACCATAAGCCTTTGAGGAAGTAAATCGGTTATCACAAGACTAATGTCATTTGTCCAAGGTCAGAAAGCCAAATCTTTAAGGAGCTAAATATTACATTGCACTCCATTTCAGTGGCCTCTACTGTTGTGAAAATAACCTTTCCCATCTTTCTAGTAAGGGCAGAGAAATCTCATGCTCTGGGAAGCAAGGCCTGGAACTAAACGCAGGGACTGCGGTCATAATGCTCTTAGGATTTCAGTGTTCTCCCGACTCCATCCAAATCACTGCAACAGTGCTGCAATCCACCTAGCTTGCTAACTTCAACTGGGTCTGAAAACAGAAGACCAGAGTTATGGAAAAAAAAATAATCTTGGAGGAAGGTAAAATCTAACTACAAATCTTTCTTGAGCCTCAATACTTTATTTTACCTTCCATTCAAGAGCTCAACTCATTTGATTTACTTCTGACTCTTTTAATCCCCTTCGCCTCCCCCAATATGGCTTCTATTTCTTTATGGTCTTTCTCTTTTACTCAGAAGTACCCCCTTTCCCCAGTTCTGACCTTGAAATATTCCCAGACAATCTTTACATACCCCTTACCAAATGCCCAGCTGTGCCCTTTGAAAGGCATTTGTGTTACACAACAAAGCCTGCTCCAGGGCTATGGGAGCTCCCACCGCCCTGGACAGCAAGCACAGAAGGGTGGTTGGAGTCCTCCATGAGTTGCCTAGGATGATTACCACCTGTGCAAGGAACTCCATGCTTATAAGACACCTCTGCACTTTGGAAGGAGACTTCCTACATATGTAAACTAGCTGCCTACCAGTTATAACAAAGGCATCTTGCAGCATCTTTGCCTTGCAGTTCTACTACAGAGAAGTCTTTGGGCTTCTCAGGGCAAGAAACATCAGAGCAGTAGGAAACTACTGTGCTGCTTCTTCTATAACTCCAGGTCACACCAGGTAGGTGCAAACCCAACAGATCCTACATGCCATTTGTTCCTGGTGAGCTGCAGAGCTGATCTGCACAGCGGGAGGATAACATTCCTGAGGTTAGGAAGTAATTCCACTCAAAGCATAGGGAACCAGCTTTAACTCCAAGCACTGATGTTATATAAAGAGTGCCTTGACTTAAGTTTCAAAGCCAGACATATTTCACAGAAAAGAAGGTATTCTAGAACAAGTACTCTAAGATCATATTTTTCTGTTTACTTCATAAGTAAGTAGGAGGTTTTAGGCCTTGGGGAAAAGAGCCAGAGCAAGCAGTGCAAGGACACAAGACAACATTTTGTGCAGGTCAGAGAATGGCAGCTCTGAAAATGAAGTAACAGGACAGCCACAGGCATGTCATCTGGAACACTTATTTACCTTGGAGCCTTTATTTCAAGGGAGTTGCATATGTGCACATAGACAAGACACACAAGGAATTCAGTTTTAGTAGCACCCATCTACAACTGAAATTAAGTTAAACTCACCCTCCTCCTGACCCAATACTACTACCCCCCCGATCACCTTGCAAGGCCCTAGCTTGGTCTCTTCCTTGCCACTCTGAAGTTGTCCGTCTACACCTTCTTCTCTGAGATCTAGCTAGCCGTGGTCTAGCATGCTGCTGGTTTTGGCTGCCTGCTGCAACGTCCTCTTCCTCAGGGGAACAAAAAGCTCTTGGGTTGTTCCGATGAACCATTTTATTAGGGTCCACCTAAAGCTAAAAGTAAAGGTTAATGAACAGGGGACCAGTCAAGAAGTTACTAGTCTCACATGATAACAGGAAATAGGTTCTAAGAGCCATAAAAGTCAGATTTACCTCATACCTCACAGAGTAAAAGGGAAGCCACCGCTAAGTCAACACCAACAACACTTCCCAGGCATGATAAGAACTTACCTTATAGTTTAGCCCTACCTCTTTGTGGAAGAGCCTCCTTTCCCTATTTCTAGGTGGAACACAAAGGCAACTCCACTGATATGGGAAGATAGAGGGGACTAGGGCTACAAGAAGTAAATGAACCACTGGAGGAGGAGCTAACACAGCATCTTCTCGTCTGTAATCAGCAAAGCCTTTCCAGGCCTAATGAAATCAGAAGAGAGCCCACAAAAGCTGTGCGTGATGTTTGGGTCTTAAAGGAGTACAGCATGGCAAAGTTTCTTTGGTCCTCAAAGAGGCAAAGGAGAAGGAAGGGTGAATCTCTCCCTCAGCTGAGATATGCTCAGCACAGGGACAAGAAAAGGGCAGAATAAATAGTTTTTACTTCTTTGTAATATATAAGCATATTTCATCATACTGTTTTCTAAGGTTTTCTTTCAGTCTTATTCTGTGTAAGTGTCTGCTGCAGTAACTGGAGTAGGTACTTTTCCCTCTCTTCCTAATAGCACTATTTCCCAGATCTTGTGAAAATACAGTCTTCCTTCTGGACTATCTGACCCTTGTACAGCCCCCCTTAGGTCCAACTAGCTCGTAGATTTTCACTAGCTTAAGTGTTTCTTAAGCTTGTTCTAGCACTTTGTGAATTCCTCTGAGACCTTTCCACAATTCTTCGAGGACCACGACACATAACCAAAAAAACCCCCAGGCCTACAGTGAAGAGGAGGCAAATGATTTTTTGCACTGCCTTCTATGTCCTAGGAGCTGTACAAAAAGAAAAGGTAGTTCTGAAAGAAAGGACTAAACCAAAGAAAGGCTCATCTGATTTTTTTAAACAAATGTCACACTGTGTTTGAAAGAGTAAAATGTGAATGCAGCCTGTCCGCAGACCCACAGACTAAGAGATAGTACGCTTTCTAAAAGTATTGAAAGCTGGATGAACTTCTTGCGGACATGGGCTGTTTTGATATTTATGATTATAATCATCACCTTAAAACAAAACAATGCTAAGCCCTGGGTTAGAAATGCAACTGTACTGGTAAATCTTGTGTTTTCTCCTTGTCGTATTTCAGAAGTAGGTAATTAAATGCAGACTTACTAAATGACTAGCACCAGACCACAGTAAGCTCACTTATTTTCTGGGCTCTGCTATGTACGTGTTCAGCAATAAAATGCTTCTTTCCCTCCCGATCTGTCAAAGGCAAGGGCATTGTATCATGAGCTACCGATGGGGGAGGCAGGAGTGGGCAAGGAATGGTGGCCCAGAAGTTGAGGTGGGCGAAGGCTTGATGATCCAGCTCATATGACCTAATAGACTGTGTCACTGCCTTTGGGAAATACAAGCCTCCTGACACATGCCCTTGGCTGGAAGGTCAGAATAGAAAAGACCAAGCTCAGAAAATGAAGCCTTCCAGCTGAGAAAAATAATCCAACCATGGATTGGCAAAAGCTTTATTTTTCCCCCCAACTTCTTTTTTTTTTTTCAAATTTTCAGACTTGATGTGTTGCTGTAGTGCACTTCACATCTGATTAAATTAGTCACATTGCATTATGCCATATCAAATGCGACATGTTGCAATGGAATGTGAACAGCGTATAAAGATGCACTGGCATCGCAGAGCTGCTACCTGCTTCTGACTCACATCAGTGTGTTAGCAGCAGGTAAGGGAGGCATGCAAGGTCCAAATCCTTCCTTGTTATTCAGTCATGCTTTTGCAGCTGGTCAGTAGTTTCTTGTATGGTTACTTAACTTTACATCAAATTAGTAATCAGCTACTCCAAGAACCTCTTAGCTACCTCTCCTGCAAGCCCCCACACCTGCTTGTGATAATACAGGAAGAAGTATCTGATCGGGATTCAGCCCATCCCTTACAAGCATACTAAATACACTAACTAAAAGACGACTAGCAAGATGCAGAGCATATAGATAATTGCAACATACAGAGAACAGGGTAGAGGCACCATATTATTGCTTATGTACACACAGTGAGTATTGTTCTTGGGATTGCAGGAATCACACCATCAGGAAACTCTAAATTGTAGCTTACTGACTAAGCACCTCCTGTTAGTCTTTTATCAGTGCAGCTCTTGTGGGGCTCTGCAAGGAATTAAAGCTACTACACCCATGTAGAGCACAGAGAAAGTGTTAACATGATACTCCACCTTTCTTGGGCTAAATGCCCACCCCCATGCATGGCAACATAGAAGGATGGATTAGAGAAAATCCATGCTAATTTGATCTGGACTAGACTGTTACAAATGCAAAGCCCAATTTGTATTCACTGTGGACTCGGTGTTTTATCTTGGATTCTTCTAGGATAGCTTGAAAGAAACAAGAACAGTTTCAGGAAGAAGGTCTGTTGAACTATCTACCTGCCAAAGAGCGTCTAGCTCATTGCCATTTTTCTTCCATGTTCCCTAGAAGTCAATACCAGTATCCAATATATAGCAAATGATTGAGCCTTCCTATGAAAGGACTACCTAAACAGTTAATAAGGCCATATGGTTGGGTAATCCACACTAAAAGACCGGAAAGAGGAAGTGCAGAGGAGGCGAGAATATCTGTATCATTGTCTCCACACATAACCTGGAGTAGAAGTTAAGAGAAGGCAGTCAAGTTAATGACTCTCAACCTTCTGGTACCCTCCTGGCTACACAGCTTATTCTATGTAACTTATTTTTCATATGTTTCATGTATATAATGAAATATATTTTATAAACCATGGAGAGCTCTCTTTGCATTAATCATCTGAGGATGTAAGTTTTTATGTTATAATTATAAATCACAACCTTTTTCTCTTAAGCGGTACTGTGGTTTTTTTATAATCCCGGAGGTCCCTGGCTCAGGAGTTTCGGGGAGCCATAGCATAGCAGAAAACTCTCCCTACTTGGACAAGGTTCCTGTGACCAAAGGAATTTAACTAGATGGATGCAATGGGGACTCCCACAACGCAAGACCATGAGGGACTACATGAAGCTGAAGAAGTAGGCTGGCATAGCTGGGAGGCTTCAGTAACTCAGTCTCGGTGAGTCTGGTTGTAATGCACATGCTCATTACCTTGTGTTCCCTGGGGAAGTCATGTCCTTTTCTGTGATTCCTTCACAGCATTCGTCTTTCTTGTCCTGGGAAGAGAATGGACAGGTTTTGACAACTTTTGTGATGCATGTTTTACAGTGGAAGAGGTATTGCCTAGGGTATCTGGGCACTACGTTGTCAGATAAGTATACAGTTATAATATAGCTGTGAGAAGAATAGTGTGCAGGCTACAATAAGTTGTATTCAGTCTCTTAACCACAACTTACTTTATGTTATCTGATTTTCAGATGCTGTCATATCTGAAAGTGTTCAATCCAAACATGAATCCAAATTCATGTTCTGAATTTCCTGATGACATTGTTCAGGATTCTTTTTCTCCCGGTTTCCAGTGTTAACTGGCCAGATATCCCCAATAAGTGGGGGCAGGGAGGGGAAGTCATGGTGCTTAATGAAAAATTTGTTGGACTAATTAAAATTTGAGTTTGGCTCAAGAACATGGCTGTATAGTTAAGAAGAAACTAATGTACCAGAGTGCCTAAACCCACAGACCTTACTTGGGAAAAACTCCAGTGTAGGGGTTCTCCAAGGAGCTGAGCCCACTACACAATTCTAGGACCTGCTCTCCTTTGAAAGCTTTATAGAAAAAGCTGTAGCTGACATGGGACATATTTCTCTTTACTTCTCCCATTCCCTGCAATTGGCTAGTTTTGAATCTTTTCCAGTGTGTGGTCCAGAAAGGGAGGAGCAGTCCCATTCATAGTTTGCCCTGGCTTCCCTTTTCTGTTTGTCTTTCTATGGTTCCTCTTTCTTCTCATTCAAATTCATACATATTTAGCAGATGAAATGAATAGCAAAAGGCAACTGTGTTGTAATTAATGCACATATGTAAAACCAGTGCCTGCATAGCTGACCTTTCCATTTGTCTAAATTTGGCTGGGTATAAAAGAAACTGCCAACACAATTTTCCATTGGTAATGACGTGTTTATGACTGTACTGAACTGTAACACCTTCTATTTTCTGATGGACGAATAGAGTAAGGAGGATGGTGATCGCCAAACCAGTTCTGGATCTGAGGTAAACCAGTGCAGCACATCTCCAGAGGTTTGAATCAGTTCCAGGATAACTAAGTTGTGCTCTCAACACTCCTGGATTCAGCTGCTTGAGTAGTCCCTGTTCTGGACTTTGGAAATTTGAAAGAAATGCATCAAATACTTGGTCATATACTTACACCTGCAGCATGTCTGATGAGGAGCAAAGGGCTGATGTTCAAAGCAGGCTGATGAGGACATGTTCCCAAAAGAGAATCCTTGGAGGAGGAAAGAGATGTCATATAATAATGTCGGTGGTTTTAGAAAATACTCCTATCAGTTCCCTGTGAAGGGCAAGGCCCAGTTTAAAGCTGATGACAAGGGAGCAATCTAGAGCTGCAGAGCACTGCTTCTGTAACCTGCTCTCTAGCTCAAACATGAGCTTCCTCCAAACCACGCAGAGCTTGCACTGAAGCTGTGCATAGTACAAAAGGCACCACAAGCTGGAGAGCATCTCTCAGATTGGTCCTGAATTAGAAACATTATTGTCTTCCTCCTAGGCCACGGAAGAACTTACCATACGGCACCATCAAAATGGAGTGGCTCCCTACTTACCCCCTTACTGGGTATATCCATAGATGGAATAAGTCCTATATAACAACCTAGGCAGACCTTTCCTGAGGCTTAGGAGGTAAGATCGTACATGAGTGGACGACCTGGACTTTGGCTGGTCGTGACTCCGCAGGAACCTGGCAATTGAGCAGCTGCAGTCTGGTTTGGGGTTGCTATAATTTACACCAGAGATGATGCTGGCTCCAATCCAGGCCAGGATCTGTGAGGAGCACAGCCGAGACACAGCCTCTCTGATTCTCCTGGCTCACGAGACACATCTGTACTCACTGGCAGGCCAGTAAAGATGGGGAAATTTGACACTGCACCAGCAGTAAAGCTAGGATTCTAACTGCCATTCAGCCATTTGATTTGTCTAGAGACCTGGTATGCGTGTATCAGCACTGGGGAAAATAGAGGACATATAATTTAATACTGAAGTCGCTGGAGTGGAAAAGCTGTGATATCACCCTCCCTCTTCACCCACTTGGTTTGATAGGCAAGGAGCTTCCAAAGTGCTTCCAGAAACGCACGTGCGCGTGCAGACGTGACGATCGCAGCATGGCCATTGCCACAACCGGAGCCCTGTGAGTGTTTCCAGCCACCAATAAACCTTGCACTGCGGAGGCACATACAGGAGGGCACACCGGGGAGCAGGAGCCTCTGCCTTTGTAGGAAGAGTGGGAGGTTTAATAAAAAGGCTATGAATTAGGACTACTGTTGCTGCTATAAGATAGGGAAACTAATGTTTGGCCATTCCTGAGTTGAGAGAACATGGCTGTCACTGGAGGGCTGGGCTGAATGGGGAGGAGGAGGGATTGTAATTAAGCCTAGCTAATATGAGGCCACAAATTTAGGAGTGCAGGCATCTTGGGCTTCCTACAGCCAAGAAATAAGAGGGACAGCGTGTCTCCTCCAGGAGCCATTTCAAGCCCGCTGAGATGTGAATGGCCATCTGGGGCTTCTCTCTCTGCCCTGGGTCCATGGAGACCCCACAGGCACCGCGCTGGTGACTTGGGCATCGCAGTTTGGGTGAATCCAGCCCTTTGGGCTCAGACACACTAACAAGTTCCTGCAGGGCAACAAGGGACTATTAGGAAATAAACTCAATGATTATGCTTCAGAAAGGCACCCAGATGTCTCCCTGTGTACTGCTAGTGCTCGTCTCTCTCAGAGCTGCCTGCGGTCTGACAACCCCCTGGGAGTCCCTCTAAGGACAAGTAAGGGGTAGTACCTGCTGTTTAGGGGCAAGAAAGCAGAGGCAAGGGGAGCTAAGGATGGCACAGGGTGGACTAGAGGCAGATTTAGGATTAATGATTGGGACTGACTATTTGTTTATTCCTCTCCCTTAACTGGCAGAGGCTGTTCTGAATCTGTCATTCAAAACAAAAGCAAGGCAGGTAGGTGCTTTGTGAATGGGGGAAAGAAGACACTGAGGGATTACCTTCAGCTCCCTAGAGATGCCATTTGTGAAACGAGCATGGTTAAGCAGATGCTTTTGCTTGGTAGCTGCCTACGTCTAACCTGAGAAGCACCCAGGAGTGCTCCCGAGCTCCCACAGCCAGGTGCTCACCCTGGCTGAGCCCACAGGATCCCTCATGCTCCAGCTCCCACAGGAAAGAAATCTGGGAGTGCATGACCCTAACTCTAGAAAGGAGCCAAGTTCTAGCACAAGAGCTCAGCATCTTGACACAGCCTCTTTCCTGAGGAAGACAGAGGAAAGGAAATGCATCTCAGAAGAGATTCTCTCGGTGTTTAGTGGAGCCTCTATACGCTGCTGCTGAAGCCTGGCAGCCCCTCACCTGTTATTTTACACTTCATACCCATGAAGCGTATAACAGCTTTGCTAGTAGATATTCAGCCAACGTGTGAGGACGTTTTTCGGTTATTCACAGCTAGGCATTGAACCAGAGTGCAAGCTAATCTGCTAGCTACCGAATTTGCATATACACAGGCTTTAATATCAAGTGAGATGCACTTTGTGTGAACTCTGTAGCTCTTATACAACGTTTTCAATTAATATCTGTTCACTGGTTTTAATAGGTTTCTCCTATAATGTTTACAAGACTGTATGGACTCTCTCTTTTGACTAATTAACACATCTTTAAATTCCTTTGACTAAAGCTTTTCGTTGTCTAGTGAGTAATACTTTGATTTATCAGGCTTTAGATCAACTATTTGGGGGGAGGAGTCGTACGTTCATTAAAAAATAATCTTTAATATTCTGTCCTCTCATAGTAAGGCAATGTAGCAAGTCTTCCACTATGTCGTTTGGTATTTTAAAAGCAGCCATTTTATCTATGCTTTAATTTTAATCATGCCACTTCACTTTATGTGGGGAAACAGGGATAACTAATTTTGTCAAAGAGTTGATGGTTCAGAGGACTACACCTTCACTCCAAGCCTGATTCTGCTTACAAGAAATATACACAGAACCATGAAAACTGGCGTTGCCTTTGTCCCAGGAGACCGAGCACCACTTGTGATGAAAATGATCTTTGCCTGAAGCCTATAGAAAAAAAAACAGGATAAAATCCCGTACCATCTACCACAGCTTGTGTCACCAGAATTGCTGAAGAATTGGAGACCCAGGCTTCCATACTTGAAAAGCTACTCACAACCTTTACAAAAACAATGGATAGAAGCTGATGCCTTCAAAACAGAGTTCTACGCTGCCATAGTTACAGAGGTAAACTATGCCTGGTTTTCCTCACAAGGAGTCCTCAGTATTGACCGCACCTTTGATTTTCTCAAAGTGCACTTGTGTGTCCTTCTCGGAATGTCTGCTTCTGGACTCATGTCATCAGCCATGGACGTCTGACTCTTCTTCATTCCTCACTTCAGCACCCCTGTGCTATGATAAAAGATTATCCAAAAGAATAGTCAATCAAAGTAGATAGCATAGATCTTTGTAAGAGGAGACCTTTGCTTTAAGGAGCAATAAAAACTTCATTTAAAAAAACACACAACCGGCATCTGATTTAGCAACCTTTGAAGTCAGCAGCTTGAGTGTGGAAGTTCACAGTATACAGCTATTTTTTCAGGTGGACACCACTGACAGTTGGGGGTCATATTTTTCAGATTTTCTTTGCTATGATAACACTAAGAGATTTCTTTTTAAAACAAGGAAAAATAAAGCTGACGCTCCAGAGAGAGTGAAGAGGACAATCTGTCTCTTCTAATTCTTGTGGGGTCTTTTGAGTTCAAATTGTGCAACATGATGGACTCGGAACCTTCAAGAACAGATTTGAGTATCAATAGTCACTAGTGAGTATATCACTACTAGGTAAATTGAAATAGATTCTGAAAAAAATCTGTTTTACAATGCATTAAGTATTACTTACAATGCATTAAGTATTAGAGTGCTTACACATAAAGGTAAAAAAGCAACAACAACACACACTAGCTAACACTTTTTCATTGTTTTATTTCTAGAATGAAATTTACCTCCCCGCATGGAAAAATAAAGCAAATAGTAATATAGCTCCCTAAATATAGTTTCCGTAATGACCTTATAATAAGCAAAGCTGGTGGCCTCATGTGTTATATAGTTCTATTAAAAAAAAAGTGCCTGCTTATTAACTTGCCATACGCAGCCATTTTTGCTGAAGTTCTCAATACCAGGTGTCTACCCAAGCTGACTGGTTTTAAAAATCTTCACCAAATTTTTTCAGCTATTTTCTAACCTACACTAGAAAACCAATGAGGGTCTCGTTCTGTCCAAATTTGAAGTTCTGGTAGTCTTCTCTTTGAGAGTTTCAAAGACCTGATGCTTCAAAACATGGATCTGATATTTGGCAGGCTGTGACCTTTTCAATGGGAGGTGATTTACCATGCAAACCCTTCAAAACAAGGTGAAGTGCCAAGCTTCTGAAGTGTTAGATTTTAGCAGCTTCATGTCTCAAGATCTGGTCCCCACTAGGCATGGTCCAGCCAAAGATCAACCACGATTTTCTCGCAGTTTACAAGTTCCTGGCACGGATGGGTTGGGGCTGGGTAAAGACTCGAGGCAAGCTCCGGGGAGGTCTTTCCTCCCGCGTTCACGGTGGACTCCCAGCAAGGCGCCAGCAGCCTGGCTCAGCGACAGTTGTTCTCATGGGACCTTCGTTTTCTTGTCACGTTGGGAATATCAGAGCACTCAGAGCTGTTGAGGACCGTAATAACAGCAGTCCTTTGAATAGACGCAGTGCTTTGTATAATATATGTGTACATATTCACATATGCACACATCATAGATAGAAGGGGCATATGTATTCACTGATTGTTCAGAAAACTCAGATTCTCGATACCTCAAATTCAACACTTGACATTCCTGAATACTTTGGATCTTTGTTTCTGTGTGCCTTTGTTCACCATTCATAAAACACAGATAACGGTCTTTCCTTATTTTATGTCAGTGTTGTGCAAATAAGTTCCTTACTGTGTGAGGCCGTCCAGTGCTGCAGTGAGGAGTACCATAAACACATCCACAAGGAGATGAGGAATTCTGTCTTCTGAGCAGGATTTGAATGTTGTGAGGTACATAAAACACGCGGCCACACACCCAATAGCTAAAAGACAACACTGGACAGTTGTTCGTTGTTTCAGGCACTGAGTCCAGCAAAGATCCCATGGAAGAAACAGAATTTCATCAGCTAACAAAGAATCTTATTTAAACATGATATTGATTCAAGGACAGTCTAAATTCTGGATTTGAGGTATTATGAGTGCTTGCTTATGCATCTTCTTTTGTATCTTGTATTTTATAACAATCTTTTAATTTTGTTTGTGTCATACAATGTAAAGCATGAAGGATCACTTTGGCAATCAAGCAGTGCCATTCATCTGTACTGTAGAATTAATTTCATTTGTGTCTGCTGAAAACAAACCATGATGAATATACTTCTTTTAAAGCGTGCCAGTGTAAAATGACATTTAACATAGGAGATATCTTCAATTAAAAAAAAAGTAATGAATCAGGGAAGAAATGAACAAAAGAAACAGTATGCCCAAGGAAGTACTAATTTAGACTAGCAGAGGGCTGAGAAGAGCTATTGAACTATTTCATTATCACATCCTTTTCAAAGAAGGAAGACTCCTGCTTTCCTATTTCGTGATAATTGGATGAAGAAATGTGGGTGGGAGCACAATTCATTGCAGAATTTGATGAATTATTTACTAATTAAGGAGAGAAACAGGATAGTATGAGCTATATTACTTTGATATGAATGTTCCTTTTATTATATTATTTATACACATGCAATTGTTGCTTTTATTAACTAAGAGGTTAATCACTTGAATGGGATGCTTTGCATTCTTTACAATTACATACACCAGCAAATTGGCTAATTTTATGTGAAAAAAAAAAAAAAACTAGCAATTTTTCTAGGACTTATCTGTATGGTGCAGTTTAATAACATTTTTGCAGTGTGTAAAATGAATAAACCAGCTGGTCTCGTGTTTTGGCAGCAGCACTGCACATTGCAACATGGCACACACAGACTCGGGAGCCCTCGCTGGGGTTTAGGCACACTGCAGAGGTGATGACACACAGCTCCCCGAGGGGTGGAAGATGAACCTGAGGACGTACTGTGTCTCCAGACAGGCTGTTTACGGGGCAGGCTTGAGGATGACTTCAAAGGTGGCTGCCTCATTTTTTCTGCAGCTGGGAGTGCCATTTGGTTCTAGGGATATTGTTTCTGTAGCAAACTGATCACTGTCTAGACTGTATGAAATTAAAACTGCCCTGCTGTATGCGTTAAACCCTGGTAGTGCAGCAGATGCAGAGAACCCCTCCTACACTCAGCCCTCAGGTTTCTGGGGCTGAAAGACTGATCCTGTCTGCTGCAACGAAGCTTCAGTGTCTCTGCATGCAGAGCACCGGTGCCGTTAAGTTGCCCACGAGCCTTTCACCCCATACCATCAGCCAGACTGACGCTGCTGAGCCCTTCGATGGTAATTCCACTGGGCCGCTGCTCCCCAAAAAGCACATCCACAGGACTTTGTGGAACTGGTACTGTTTGGGTAAGATCAAAATAATGGAACACGTGCCTGGAGGAAAAGGATTTTTCATCTGGACATCTCTTCATATCCAGATCACCTCACCAGAACTCCAGAAGAGCCCACACTGTAGCAGTCCATACCACTTACAAATTATTTTTTTTTACAGATTGTTAAAAAAATAACCAAACATATGGTCTCCAGACAGAAACACCTACCTCTATTTAAAATATATAAAAATATGAAAGAATCTCTGTTTAGATTCTTCATTCACATGCCCCACCCTTTCTTCCCTGATGCATATAAAGACATCGATATGTAAACTTCATTTGCTAGTCATTAGAAAAATAAGTAAAAGTACATGGTTTGGGTTGATGATGTAATAAGTTATTTATGATTTTCACTGATTCAATGGAAAAATATATCTTATTGTTCACTAGAGATGGGGGATGGGAGGTTAATATACATTTTGGTTTAGATATGAATCATTTTGGGAACATTAATGGAATTTTTTTTCAATTGTAACCACATGGGGTTTTATTAAATTTTAAAATGAAAAAAAATGCAGATGGGGCAGCTCAGCCATCTAGCTCACTTTTCACATCTTCATAACATACCACAGTGCAGCCAAACCAAGCATTCATGACTGCAGCCCTGGGAAGGTCTGGGGAAAGCCTGAACCCTGCAGTGAAGGAGGCCATTCTCCACTGCCAGGAATAGACATCTTCTCTGTTTATCAAACTCTTCCCTTCTCAAGAGAGCACCGGAGTGCTCTGGCCAGCGCGGTTGTTCTGTGTGAGCATCCTTCCTTTGACATACATTGCTGGGACACAACTGAATATGACCCGGGTGCCCTCAATAGCTGAGTCCAGGAGAAAAAACATTCTTAACTTGTCCAAGTCTGAGATGACTGAACTTCCCCACTGCTTGGCAGCTGTATTCTGAAGAAGACACGAGTCAAACATAAAGATCCAATGTGCCCAGAACATGGAAATTAAGGGGTGAGGAAATAATGATGATAGTAGGAGAGAAGCACAGTCT
This sequence comes from Calonectris borealis, assembly GCF_964195595.1. Classification (NCBI taxonomy): domain Eukaryota; kingdom Metazoa; phylum Chordata; class Aves; order Procellariiformes; family Procellariidae; genus Calonectris; species Calonectris borealis. The sequence goes on from NC_134313.1 coordinate 52,371,658, forward strand.
GTGTTCTCCAGTTGTCCAAGGAAGAAAGCGTCCTTACAGCACATAAGCATGACTGAACTTCGAATTGTTATCAGGTTTGGCTGATAAAATTCATTTTCAGAGGATATCCCTGCACTTGGAAATACTTTTTCCAAACGGACAAACAGAACACACACATAAAGATCATAAATAAAAAAATTCTCATGGAATAGTAGTGGAAAACCTTCCATTTTGTAACATCAAAATGTGCTAAGGGAAAACATAAGCATAGTGTTGATTATACCAGGCACATCTTTCATGGAGCTGTGGATGTGAAATTAAAAGAAGTTATCTGAGTGAATTTTCTTTTACCTTGCTGAAATGCTTCATTTCAGAAAGATCACATGAAAAACTCCATCAAAACTGACATCTCTCTCTTAAACATTTATTCATTAACAAATCTATCTTCTTTTTTTAATGGAAAATCCATCAATCAAAACTTTTTTACTTGCCCCTACTTTTCCTTAGTTGAAAAAATCAATCCCCAGTCTGGGCTGGGAACCAGCCCCTCGGTGCAGAGATGCACGAAAGGCTGTGTGGGGTACAGGGACCCCCAGGAATGGGCACTGTCGAGCCTAAAGAGAGTCAGGGAGGTCTCGTCCCCTCAGGCACTGTGGCTGATATTGTGCACAAAGCCGTTTGCTGGTTTGGGGGCAGCAGCAGGCTGACCTTTCCTTCCCGGAGCCTCAGCGTGTGGTATCGCAGCATAGAGGCAGAAAGGCGGGGGGAGGAATATGTTTGTTTCAGACCTGCCCCGCAAATATGCACAGATTCTCCTAGCAGACCGATCCAGCCATGTAACACTCTGATTTTGAGGGCTTATTCGGCTGAAGGCACCCAGTCACAGGCTGAATCGGTAAAGACACTGAGCACTGAGCACTGCTGCTAACTTGTAGCAAAGACAGACAAAAAGGGACCCAGTAGTAGCGATCACCCAGCTTGCACGAATATGCTGAACCAGCTTTGCAATTAATTTTGCCTCCCTTTGAAAAGGGGTGAGGCAAAAACCTCAATGGGATGCGGCAAGGCACAGTTTTCCAAGGGATGGACTCACACACTTTGAAGCCCGAGAATGCCATCTCACATTTTCCCCCGTCTTTCCCAGCTTTAAGAGTCTTGCATTTGCCTGGGTGCTGTGGGAATGCTGCACTGGTCAAGCGAACCCGTTGTGACGCTTCGGTATGGCTGGGCTAGCTATATCTGCACTTTTTAAAATGAAAATTTAATAACAGTCCATATGGTTATAATTAAAGAAAAATCCATTTACATTTTAAAATGCACACATTTTATTGAAAACAGCTTACATAAACACATCTGGAACACAGCTTTAGATAAAAAGCATATGCAGGGTCTGATTCTGTTATTGCTTATGCCGGAGTAAGTCAAAAATTACTCCATCAAAGTCAGTTCACAGGTGTAAGGCCAATGGGAGATCAGAATCTGACCTAGGGCCTTTCATTTCAACAAACAGAATATTGCCAAGTTTCACTTCAATCTTGCAACTTGGAAAAGAGGGGAACCAAAAGTTTATAGCCCATATGAAGAATTATTGTATTACGAATAACTGAAGTTTATAGAAAAATTGTTTCCAATGGTTAGACCTACGGTTCCACTCTCCACAAAAGCAGACGGAAAAGCAGGCACTGACCTCTAAGCTTCAGCAGATTTTTATTGAGAGGTCTGTACTCTAGGCAATGTCCAGATTTCTTCCATGTTCTGCTACAAGTAGTCCATCTTCCATTCTATCTTTCAGAGTTAAAAAGAAATGTAACTGCAAATAATCATATCATATTTAATCAACTGGATTCCCCACGCACTTTGCAATCTATGGTGTCTATTTTGCCAGACATTTTTCCATGGGCTTCCCTTCTATTTCAGGGATTTGGTCCATGCACAGATAAATGGTATGTAGAGCTAAAACGCCTGAAGCTCTCTATAGATTAAGAACTGGTAGAGAGGGCCTGAGTACTTGCAGCGGGTACTGAAATAAACAGACAATGCAATCTTTCAGCTCTGCTCAGAGCAGGACCTCAGCAGTGACACACAAACCAGACAGATGGGCTCACTGATTTGGAATAGCAGGTATCTTGGGGTCAAATGTATTCCCTTTTTAGCAGAATTCCAAAAAAGTCAACCAAAACATTATGGCAGGATGTTAAATATGCAGTGTATTGCATTATGGGACACAAAGCACATTCAAGACAAATACAGTCCTTCTTATTTTTGTTATGTATATGTTCTGCATCCAGCAGGGCAGTAAATTAAAAACACTTCACTGAGGTAATGGTAGATAATTTATTCTGCTTTTACACACTGTTTTTAGCTTCCAGACATGGGAGGAATGGCTTTCCCTTTGCAGCCAACATTATCTCTTTTCCAGTGGGATTTGCCTCTCTACTGACCAGCGAACGCTCAGGATCTGTAAGATACCGGATTTATAATTTCATCAGTAAGTAAAAATTAAAGCCTTGGAATTCTGAGTGGGCTACGTGCTTTCGTGTGTATGTGTGCATGTATGTTATTGTGCTGAGACAGACTGAGCTTGTGTCATGTTGTGACCAACAGGACGAACATGTGTACTTGCACACTTCATTTAATCCACTGCTATAATGCTATAATTTCTGGGATAGAATGTGGCAACCAGCTAGCAGTCCACCACTATATTATGAGCACTGGAGAAAAACACTGTATCTCATATTAAAAGCTCAGGGTGAATTTTAGGATGGAAACAATCAGTTACTCAGACCAGAATTTGGTCCTTAGACGAAAGCTACCACCTTCACCTTTTGAGGCATGCCATGGGATCCTTAATGACCACAGATGGTCGAGACCTCAGTTTTATGTCTCATCTTAGAGAGACAGAACAGCCTTTATAGATCTAGATGCAACTAACTGCTGGCAAAAGCTGAAACTTTTACCTTTAATGAAGCTGAGGATCTAAGAGCAAATAGCAACTATTGAACTTGTTATGGACAAACCCACAGTCTGATTAAGTCCATGGAGCATTCACTCAAAAAAAGCAGCCCGTTGTGGTTTACATGTCAACTCTCCTTCACTGTTAAAGAAATCACTAAGTTTTCTGTGCTCTGTGGACACAAAAAAGGCATCTCCTCTGCGTACCAGGACCAAAGACTGCGCTTCCAGTGAAGCCTGTAAGCTGCGCTGGGAATGAACTCTTGTAGGACTGAGTATCTGTCTCAGCTGGATACTCACCTCAGAGAAATATAGCTCAAAACAAGACATTTGGCCTTTGCAATGCAATCACCTTGATATTATCATTAACACAGCATAGCCCGCTCTAGGAGCCTTCCAGGATGGGAGGCGCAGCCTAGAAGCTCCAAAGTGACGGGTGATTTTTGAGAGCCCCTCTGCCAAAGGAGTCACATGTCTTTCCCCTGGGATTTGTGAATTACCTTTCACGCTACAACAATAAGGTGTGTTATTTTAAACAGCTTTAGAGGGCAGGGCTGTATGGCAAGTCTGACAATGCACACAAATAATCCAGGGTAAGAAATAAGGCTGTATTCTTTAGGCTCATTTCCCCTACAAAAAAATAACATTAGCATCCCACTCTGGGATTTTTTGGGGTATAATTCAGGGGGTGGGGTTATATAATTTGGGGGGTTTCTTCTGAACTGGGCCTGGATGTGTTGAATTCAGACCCCCTAAGCTTGTGCAGCTTGCAGGCCACTCTACAGCTCTGTGATGTTTTTGTGCTTTGCAGTCGTTTTCTGCTGCTCCGCTGCCAAGCTTTGCAATTAACTGGAATGTACAAACATTTCTCCTGGGTTTGACAGGAGCAGAGACCTGTCTGTATGCTGAAGGTCATGTGAGAAGTTTCGGCAGGGTGCACTGTCTGAAGCGACAGCCTCCTGACATCCCCCTTGCAACCCAGTGTGCTCATTCTAGATCTTTTTTGACCATAGTTTGGCTGGTCTCAGTGTTTATTTTGGAGCTGGAAACTATACCCAAAAGGAGAGCGGTGTTTTTACTGCCCAGCGGGAGGCTGAGCCTGCGAATCGGATCTGATCTGACTCACCACTGTAGGAGAGAAAACAAGCACATCCTGAGGCTCAATCCAAGTGTGGAGTCCTTACCTAAACCCCCAGCCCCAGGGAACTCCAAAAGCTGGGGTTTGGCAATCCTTGAGCCTCCGAAGAGTTATCCAGAGACTTCTTCCCATGCAGTCAGAGTTTCAGTGAAGAGGCTTCCTATAGCAATAGGCGAAGATAAGGATTACTGGGATTTTGCATAATTACATGTAGTTTGAAGTAGGGGGGTTTGTAAGCGGAGTGTTCCCCTTCTGGTTTATTGTGTTTAAAGTACAGTTCTGATTTATAATCCTTTTTAATTTTGCTAATGCATGAAAGCATACATTGGAGGATGTATGGTGTATGCTGACTGATCTTACAGGTCATTTAAAAGGTAAAATACTAGGGATTATTCATATCTAAGTTACACCTATGTAAGGGCAAAGTAACTCCAGCGGAAGAGATTGATACTAACTCATAGCAAAGGAGCTACTCAGGGTTGTGCGTCTTGGCTGTCAGGCCCTCACGGGGAGGAGTAAGTCTGAAAATCTCAGCCTTAACTTCTGTGCGTGTCTGCCCTTTGGGCCAATGGCCTAAAAAAAACTTCTCTGTCTTTGTTAAAGCAGTTTCACACCTACATATGAAAGTCACTATAAAACGTTAAGTATATTGTTACTGTTGAGCACAGATAACGTTGACTTTGAAAGCAAAGCCTATTCGCTTTTCACCATTCAGAAAGGTGATATTGAGAGGGAACTAAAATAGGGCTTAACTGAAGGTAACATGAAAGCTATGAAGGGGGCTCCAAGGGAAGTGCTACGCTTTCCCCTCTGTTACGGACAAAGGTGAATGAAGGGAGCAGCAAGATTAGCAGGAAGTCATATTTTAATGCTGGAGACATAAGATAAAGATTCGTCTGAAAAAAAAGTCTCTAGTCAGCACGATGAATAAAATGCCAGGTTCCTTAAAAAAATACGAGCTCCCAATCATAAAAAAAAAAAAAAATCAGGCCTCTGTTTTTATTGCGATATTTAGTCTTCTGCTCTTCTGAACATGGAAGGTCAGAAGTTACGTGTCAGCAGACAAGCTCTCCACCTATAATTAAAAGGGTAGGTTGGTTCCAAGATGTGATATGACAGACGTGTGTGATATTGTGTAATATTGCACAGGGGCTATTTTATCTTTCTAAAAGCCATACTGTATAGTACTGAACTAGTTTTGCTAGTCCCTCTGATGGATACAAAGTGCAAAGTGGTATCCATATGGCCCTGTGGAAGTATAACATCACATTCTTCTAGCTTATACAAGTTTAATGGCACTGAATTAGCATGGGCTGCCCTTTGGTGCTAATTCTTTCTGCACTCAGGGGGTTAAAGGAGCTTCATACTATCCAGATGTTCAGTGGCTCCTGCAAATGAAAGATTAGCAATTTTTGCAACTGCTGCTCTTTCTTCTGCTTCCTTTTTAAAGCTGATATTTTCCTTAAGAACTTGCTTAGTATCTGAGTCAGAGGAATCTCTTCCCTGAGGTAAATCAATCAATAGGCTGCACAAGAAAAGGAACAAAATGTAGAGGAGGCAGGCCTGAGTTGTATTAATTTGTTTACAGGAATTGCCTTCCAGGGACCAATATATTCATCCCAGGGTTTCATTTTCCTCTGTGAAATAGGAATAAAACACAGCATTATTTCAGGGTATAAAAATAATAATAATAAAAAGGAGTCCAAATTTCTTCAAAAAAACTCATCTTTTTTAGTGCTAGTGAAAAAGTGTCCCTTTTAATTTTTCGGATTAGACCATAGGTAAGTGATGCAGGTATCAGAAATACAGCTACCTTAACTCTCACCAACAAGGCTTCTTGGAGAGAAATAGGAAAAGTAGCCAAAATGAATTCCAATAAAGGAATGCCAGCTTAGTATCTACTAAGCCTGTCTTTTGTATACATAACTTTACTCAGGTTCCTGCTGCTGCAAGAGCTGTTCAAGCATGGAATAAGTAGAGTTCCAATGAGACAAAACCTTCTGCCTCAGCTGGCATTTAACAACCTGTTTTCTTGCTGCAGCTCAGCCAGAATTTTTCTAACCTTAACAGAATTGCTAGATTTCACATCTTGCTCTAATATGTACTTTTCCAGTGCTCCGGTTATCGTACAGGAAGCAATGAATTGTCCGAAGCAGAAAATTATGTGTTACTACCACCATGACTGTGCTTCGTGAAACTTGCCTAATGAAGACATGCACCAGATTGCTCTTGCCATTCTTCCTCTGCCTTTAGTGGAGTTCAGAAATGTACCATGCCTGGGAACAAGCTCTTTCTCGCGTAGCTCCACCAGCTTCCATGGGAAAACTAGGTGGAGATACTATCACCTCGTATTACTAAAGCCAATTTGGGAGCATGCTGGGAATTAGTTATTTGAAGAAAGTACTGGCTTAAACTTATGATTATTTGAATTAATTGCTTATTAAATTTAATGGACACTGATGTGTTCATTTGACATTTATTCTCAGAGCCCTGAGGGCACTGCCAGCCTGACTGTCCATGCCCAGCCTCCCCGGGGCTCCCCTGCCCATTGCTCCAAGACAGTGAGGGTCCTACGCCTCATAATCCCTTTGTCTACAAGGGGCACAGAACAGTTTGGGAGCACTGAGTGGAGTAAAAGAGAAGAGGGACTTTGAGGAAAAGGGTTCTTCCACAGCAGAGGACTCAGTTATGGACTTCCAAGAATTTCAGCGTGGCCCATCAGAGATGCACCTTTGCAGCTTGAGGCACAGAACTAGGTTGTAAATGGTTCAGGTCTAGCATGGACCACATGTGCCACGTGGGTCGTGGCACACATGGACCAATAGGTCTCACATGCACTTAGCTGGTATTGCTCCAGAAAGGGAAGTTATTGGCACGGAGGCAGTTGTAGACTGGGGACTCAAGGCCGTAGCGAAAAGGCGCTGCAGAACAAGGCAAATAGGTGAAATGCCAATCTTTTTGCAGAAAATCTCCAAACTGTACCAACTTCATGAAATATGAGATTTTATCCCTTGCCTATATGCTTACAGAGGCAGTAACCACCCCATTCTTTTTCACAGCAGAATAAAGGATCTTGGAATCTGGGAAGAGAGAGAAAGAGAGGGAGAGAGAGAAAGGGGGGGGGAGGAATAAAACTAAAAAACAAGGATCTTCCATCAGTTTCACCAGTGTGAGGATCTCAAGGGATGGAAGAGATGATTCTCTAGGACTTCTTAACTCTCTCATCGCCTCCTAAACATCTTTGACATGTTAGTAGCCAGCTATGCTTATATATTTTGAAAAGATCTGCAGAATTTTATTGTGATGTGATCTGTTTAGCAACAATTTTTATCACAGGTCAGATTTATAGTCAGGCATGGTCCAGTTGCATACACTGGTCCCTTGTAAGCAAATGTTTGATTTTAAGTCTGGGAGGTACTATGTCCCCAATCAAACAAAAGCAAAATCTCAGCAAGAAGAGGGCTTAACATGTTATTTTCTTCTAGCATGAGAGATCCTGAAAGCTGCTTTTGTAAGCCTCGGGCTTTGGGAAGGTGGAGGGAGTTCCAGTGGCTGGTTAAGAGACTCCTGTCTCTTACCATTCCAGTAGAAGCAGCAGTTTGTGGATACAGCAGGAAAGAGTTACAGCAAAGGGGGCAAGGAGCAATGGAGAAAGTTAATGATCAGATCGAAGAATCCCACTCTTGAAAACTAATAGCATTACCTCTGTGCTAGTAAGGCCTACAAACTCAATCAGAGCATAGCAAGTGGGAGAGTACGATACCTGGCACCACAACCTAATTCGGGAATTGTGCACTACAGTGACAAGAGGCAGGTATTTGGAGGGCACTGAATCAGCAGCAATGACAAACTCACCACAGAGATTCTCCTGATCTATCAGACCAAAGCTGCTGCTGCCCAAGCAGCTAGCTCACATCCAAGGCTGTGTGCGTTGCTCCCATTAGGGTGAGAAAATCATGACGATCTACTATTTCGGATATAGTTCCTTTTATTTTACAGAAATGCATGAAGCCTTGCTTTCCAGACCACGGGCAGAGAACCAGACAACAGGAGCCTGTTTCACTTTTTACGGCTCCTGGCTTCTTTTAGTCAGCATTCAGTCCCCAAACTCTCTCTCCAGGTAGCTGTTTTGTTTCAGGGCCACATTAGTAGTGCTCTTGCATCTGTCTTGTTTTACCTCACCGACTCTTCCCTCAGTTGCTCTGGTCTTTCTGCTGTTTCTCAGAGACACTGAATTACAGCCCAGTGTATCAGCCCATAGTTTGCTGTACCAGCCACCAGGGACATTGATCGGGTTTTAGCTAATGTGTCTTTGTGCAAATTTTGCTTATTTTTTGTTTTGGGGAATGGTCCTTCTCTATCAGATCCCTGATATTACAAAAGGACACTTGTGGCTTTCTACAGCTATCTGAAAAGAAGGTGGAAGACTAGTCCTGTCAATTGAAATTCAGTCCATCTTGTGAGAGTAGTCTAAAACTCTGCACGTTCACTAAATCATTTGTTTCTGCCAGCTGTCCAGTGAAACAGGTCTCTTACCCCAGCAGGAAACATGTACTTGAACCTCAAGCCACCATCAAGGGATTAATTTATATCCACCACTACCTTGTAAGCTCCAAATGCAAATCAAATATTTGCAAAAGCAAATGTTCTCTCTGAAAGACCAGATACAACGTGAGCTCTATCCCATATAACAAGCCTGTGCAGTTCAGGAAATATCTTGGGACAATCAAATTCTACAAGCAAGCCGGTGGCCACTAGAAAACATCACAACTTCACCTCTTCCCCACTCCATTCCTCTGTACAATGGGAAAACATTTTCTCTCTCTGAGACTCTATCACTATTTATATTTCCCTTCTGCTACTCAGCTCAGCCATAATCCCACAGGACACTGTGTTCCTTGAGTCTAGCCGGCTTCCTTGAGTCTGGCTGGCCTTGGATCACACTGTCCAAGGCATCAGACAACACCAGTGGACACCTCAGGGCAGGAACAGTATCTCTGCCACATCACAGGAGTTACCATAATTTAGGCAATAAAAATGAGAGTACCAGTAAGAAAAGTCACCTTGGCTGCCCAGCTTCTTTTCTCCTTGAACTCCAGTGGCTCCTTGGCTTTTGAAATAAGGTAGCACAGAAAGCTCATCTCCCAGGCACTGAGTTTCTTCTGCTGGGCTCTAGCCAGCTGCTCTCTTCGCCTGCTTTGTCTCTTCATTGACAATTTATTGGCTGCCCTACACCTATTTTTTTTTTACCTCTTAAATTTTCCCTTTTCTGGGCAAGCCTTATACTTGACTCACCTGGCAGTATATTTCCTCTGTACTTGAGCAAGAACATGTCAACTGCAAGGCAAAAAAAGAGCCGTCCCTCACTGAACCTGCCACAGTGCCACGGCCGTGCCTGTTAACATCAAAATACAGTGTGCTTGGGAAATGAAACCGCTCTTCCATTTCAGTGCTACCTCCTGCTTGTACCTTTATACATGGCTTATTTGGATCATCTCAGAAGGCTCTGGAGGATGGTCTCAAACATCCCTGCCTCCCACCTTACTGGTGGCCTCTCCTTGCACTAGGCTCCAAGCTCAGTTTCCCTATTCCCCCTTCCAGTTGCTATGCCCAGCGGCTCCCACGGGTATTCATTTCTATGCTCGGCTTCAGAAAGCATGTTTAAAATCACTTTACATTTAAATTAGCTAAGGGCCATAATGTTTGGATTATGACTAAAGAGCAAGTGTGTTGTAACTCTTTCCTCTCCTTTGAAATTTAACATCTAGATTAAGGAAGAATGGAATTTTTCCCTCTCCGGCTCTGCCTTCATCCTTTCTCTCAGCAGGTTCTCATGTCTAGCACCGGGAGGAATAAACAGCCTGTCCGTGCTTGGGACTAATCAGGACTGGCCACAGGATGTCACTATTACTCCACAAACATATGGAGAATGAAGTGTTTGTTTATAGAAGGGCAGGGTGGTCTGATCTTTAATTGTCAACATCTCATATTTTGCCAGCGTTCTCAGCTCTGGTGTGGTACTTCAGGAGACACGTCCCGATGCTCCTCAACAGAGCCACAATCCCATGCAGAATTTGACGATGTGCGTTAAGATGCAACTTGTGTGCACGAGCGCATGCGCACACTAGCTTCAATTTGCCCTAAGTTTACACAGCCCTTGGATTTCACCTTGGATATGGGATTCAAACGACCAAAGTCAGCCAAGGATTGCTTTGTTTCAAGCCAAAATCACATTAAGCCTCTAAGTATCAAATGGTTCCCTGTAAAACCTTAAATCAGCACAGGTCCCCTCCAACTCAGTCTAGGCTCATAAAACTTATGGTAAAATTCAGTTTCAAGTTTGTAACAAAACCCAAAGGCAGGTTTCAGGTTCACTTTTTGGATTTTGTTCTGAATGTTTGCCTAGCTCTGCTCAATGCAAGGTCACACAGACTGAATGGGGGAAAGGCTTTTGAAAATGTTTCCATTCTCCAAAACAGAGATAAGCACATGACTGTGAGCTGGTGCAACTGTGGGGTGAAAATGCAAATGCATCAGCAGGTAGAAATGTCCATTCAGGAGAAGTAAATCTTCGTAAGTGCAGACAGAAACCAGGCTAAGTAAAAGGGTCAAAAGAAAACTTCCCGATCCTGGGAAGCTGACCGTCAACATGTCAGCATAAGGACTCTTGCTCTCCTCTCCCTCTTGCCTCTTCAGCACCTTGTCCTTTCCTCCTTGTTTCCTGAGATGTATGAGCTGCTGTGCCTCAACTCTGATGTCTTGGGGAATCTCCAGCTCCCTTCCATGCCAGTAAATTTTACTATTCACATCTTGCTCACAAAACATCCCAATTCACCAAAATGTGTCCTCTGGTTATATATTATCCTTGATTTGCTGAATTCTGAGAACTTACTCCATGTTTAAACCTCACTATATTGAATTCAAGAGGTTTGTTATTAGTACCAACTTTTTTTTTTCTGGAAAAGCATTATAAGGATTCATATATTATTGGCAACTCAGAAAAAAAATCACACGTACAAATACTATTATGTTCTTAATTTATGCCTCTTTTTGCAAAACTTGGGTGATGGACTGAGGCTTCTCTTACAATTTGGGAACCTTTTTGGTAACACTAGGCATAATTTTTACCCTTCGGATAGCGAGGTAGCTAAAACACCAGAGGTAATCATATCCTATTGTTCTATAAAACAGAAATGTTTTCCTCAGTATTGGTTCAGGAATGCCTGTTCTACGGTGCTGGTGCTGTGATGGGTAACAGGCAGCAGGTGACTCATGTGGAAAAGAGACTTCTACAGAAGACCAATTCAGGGACACCTATCTAAAAATATCCTACCTGGGCAGACTTTATAAAAAGTTAGGAACGTTATTTTGGGAACCGAACTTCACTGGTATGACCTTGGTGGGTTAAGATCAATTGGACAAAGGCTATTAGAAAAATCTAGAAGAGGATTTCTTTGGTTTCTGTGGAGCAGAAATATAAAAATCTGTAAAAGTGGAGAGTTTCTACCTTATCAGAGGTGGAGAGTTTCCACAACGCTTATTTGGTGTTTGTCTTTTTCTGTAGTCTCAATGCCATCACCAAGTCCCATGGGCTTTAACAATAAACTTCAGGCCTTGACGTTTGCTACATCTCACCACTTAACTTGAAGGACTCTTGATTTGGACTTTGCCTGTTTATATAATGTTTTTTGTGCTGTCTCCTATCACTAAGAGATAGAAGGAAACATCATGCAGCTAGAAGACTTCCCTTCCAATTCCAGCTTCCAGCCAGAAACAGATGGACCAGAGGGGAGGCTGCTACCACTGGGGAGGAACTGCTGCTCCAGCCCAGCAGAGTTACAACTGTCCACCTGAATTTGACTGTCAGCAGGCTTTCTTTTCAACCTCCTTCTTTATGTTGCTTTGTATGTCTGCTTAGGCACAGAAATCGAGCTATCAAAACAGCTACAGCTGCAGTTGAGATACCTTGAGGTAATGGGTTAAAGAAAGCGTCTGTTGGCACATTTAATGAGGTAGATAAGAACCTTGTATTTTTCATGTTATTATGGTTACCATCAGTCTAGGAAAGAATTTGTAACACAGAGCTGGCAGCCTGGGCTAGTTTCAGTTACACTGAAGCAGCAGAAGTGGCATAGCTTGCCCAAAAAGCCGGCTGAAAAAATAGCTGGTAAATACTTATACTGAACTGTGTGCTCCCATGGCTGAATTGCTAACACCACTGGAGACAGCTAGCTTAAAGCTAGCTGGAATATATCTCATGATCTGGCTTGTCATGTCCTCAGCCTACCTCTTCTTTGCTCCAGAGAGGCAGCCGTCTACTACAGGTCCATACAAATAGCATTTTCTGTCCCCCTCGCCCCAATATCAGTTCAGTGCTGAGAGAAGGAGAGGCTCCAGCCACCACAGCACCCTTCCCAACACTCCCTTCAGCTCATGGCACATCCCTTCAGGGGGGCACATTCCCTGTGCTCATCCCACAGCACACACCCTTTATTCTCTGTGCAGATATGGAAGGTCAAGGTAGGTCAGCAGGCAGCACGAAGAGGTTTGGCACGCAGGCCAGCTCATATTTCCATTGTTTAAGAAATTGATTTTTAGACATTCCTGAGGTTCAGTTAATAAGGTAGATCTATGTCATGTCTCATTGTCATTAGACAGTGACAAACGATTCTGAAGCCACTATCACAGGGAGTTACATCATCTGATCAGAACAGAGCATCATCAGTGTAATCCACAAGCCTGATAGACCAGACTGCTCTATTTTTGTGTTTATCTCTCATTCCCTTATGCAAGTACTTTCTGTAACAAGAATCTTCATTTAAGGAACCTGGTCCCCAGCTCTTTATCCATAAGTTTTGCATTTAATACCACATCCTTTATAGCTGAGCCACAGCTCTCATAGCAACAGAGACATGTGGATGCATCCAGCAACTCCATTCCCTTCCTGTCTGTCCAGTTGCAGTGATGATTCTACCAATTTAGATCAGACTCGGGACTCATAATTTGCATGACTTACACTTGTTATTCTTACTCACATCCCACAAAAAGCATAGCGTACATAGAGATATATCAGTATATCAAGATGCTTCTGAGGCCTTATTCCTCCAGAGGAAAGCATGGCAGTTCATGTTAGAAATCGCTGCACTGAAGCCAGTTGGGTATAGCAGAGATATAAACAAAACTGGACTTGTACTCCTTCCTTAGCAATTGCTGAGTCTTAACTACTACACTGGGTATTTTATGTTGTGCCTTTAGACATGCACCATGATATTTGAGTTAAATGTCTTATTTCCTCTATTTTTTCTATCTTAGACCTCTCTCTGGGCTTTACACCTTAAAATTGCCTTACAGATGTTAATGTATGGCTGTATGCTTGTATCCTGATACTAGAGGTCAATGAGGAATAAGGACACCTGTCAAATATGGTATTATCTGCCTCGTCTCTTTAAGCGTTGGGACTAGCAGAGCTGCTTTGAGGTATCAGAAGAAAGCACAGCAAGATTTTTTAAAATCCGTCTGAATGCATACATGGTCAGAGTGCTTTCAGGTGACACTTCAGCACGTAAGAGTTGAATTGATTTTCTTTGGTTTAGCCATTCAAGTCACAAAACAGGTTAAATACAAATGTAATAATTTTACAATGTATCCACTAGATGGTAGCCTATCCTTATCCTTTCCATTTACCAATTACATCAAGACTTTTTATACGATGACCAATGACCCATCTCAAGAAATCTCATGGTGTATATTTCTACTGTCAAGGAGATAGTTGCCCAGTGGATCCTAGCATGCGAGCAGGGAAACACAACTCAAAAATTCCTCCTTGTCAGAAATGCATTTGCCCACTGTCCTAGTTCAGATCTGGTGGAGGTTTTAGTGGTCCTTAGAAAGTATCCAAGCAGCATAACCTACATAATCCTGGCATCTGCAGTTACATTCTTGTCACTATTTCAAATCCAGAACAGTCATTCAGATTGGACAACACAGTGGTTTTCCTGCTTACACTGGTACCTAAAATTATGGTATTTATCATTTAAAACAGCTTTTCTAGAGAATGATTAGCCTTTTACTAAAGGTCAGATTTTGTACAGAAAGTCTAAGTTTCTGCATAACGTTTTTGAAAGAGATAATCAATAGTGGGTCAATGTATAAGTCTTCCTCTGAGCCTTCTGAAAAAGATCAGGATAGTCATGAATTTTTGTGCCTCCTAAGCAAAATGCACTCTTTGATCCATTTTTCCCAATACAAATAAGAAAAGAGAGAGAGAAAGGGAGAGAAATACATTATTAAGAAGTATCATCCCTCTTCACAATGGTATCTATGTACTGACAAAGAGAAATACAATCACCAAGGACTTTAAAGGAGAACTGAAAACAATAACGATTACAGTATTTTGTGCTGTGTGTGGCATACACTGGTTGAAATAAAAACATGCCACATATCAGCTTTTCTGCTGTGCATGCCTCTAATCTCTGTCCTCGCAGTGCTGCCAGGTAGGAGGTTGCAGAGAGCAGCAGGTGTTTGACAGACCTTTCACTTTAATGATGTTTTATCAACATGCCACAAAACGTTGCGGCTACCTCTAATTAGCTGCATAAGCATTTTCTACTCATATATATATATAAATATCTTCCCAGAAATTCCACTCCAAGCTGGTTCCACCAGCCCCTGTGAGGGACTGCAGATGTGTCTGAAGATCAAGGCTCTACAAGGCAGTTGACAGGTCTCAGATACTGAGGTTGAAGGTATTCAGGTGAAAACTTGGGACAGAAGACATCTCAGAGAGTCAGCATGAGCCCTGACTTCTGTCCAACGCAGTGAGGTGACCATCAACCATTACAGTATGGCACAGATTGCAGGCTATTCTTAGCCTTGAAAGCACACTGACTAGACACAAGGATATTTCTAGAGCTGTTGTGTCATGAATTTCTCTCCTAAAAGTTTTTTAAAAAATAATAAAAATTAACAGAAACCTAATTGGCAGGATTCCTATGTGCAGATCTGGAAGTACATTTACACCCTAAATTGTTTTTACTCAGCAACTGAAAATGCTTCCCTAGTTTCTGCATCTCATTTGTATGATACACGGCAGTTAATAGAACACTTAGGAGAGTTATTAAAAATGCTCATTCCATACCATCTTTGCCATTTTTATATTATACCAAGGGGAGTGAAGCTCACTAATGCAATACTAAAGCCCTTCAGAGTTCTGACTACTGTACTTTTCTTGCTTGGTTCATGTACCATAAGTTCATATAATGTGGTCTGAATGAAAATAAGAGAAATATAATAGGGAAGGTCTCCACTGACTTAAACTTGGGCTTGGTCATTCAGTCAAGATCAGGTAGAAAGGAAGCTGACCAGAAGTGCATGGCATGTTCTTCTATATTCATCTATAGGAAGGCAACTATGGTTAAATACTACAGATTAATGATAAGGTATTTGTGCATTACCGGCTGTAATGGGTTGACCTTGGCTGGCACCCAGGTGCCCACCCAGCCGCTCTCTCATTCCCCCTCCTCAGCAGGACAGGGGAAGAAAATAAGATTAAAAGCTCATGGGTCGAGAATAAGGACAGGGTGATTGCTCAACAATTAGTGTCATCGGCAAAACAGACTCAATTTGGAGAAGATTAATTTAATCTATTGTCAATTAATAACAGAGTAGGATAATGAGAAATAAAAATCCAAACTAAAACCACCTTCTTCCCCTCCCACCTTTTTCCCAGGCTCAACTTCACTCCTGACTCTTCTACATCCTCCTCTCCTCCAAGCAGTGCAGGGGAATGGGGAATGGGGATTGCGGTCAGTTCATAACGCTTCATCTCTGCCACTCCTTGCTCCTCATGCTCTTTCCCTGCTTCAGCTTGGGGTCCCTCCCAGAGGATACAATCCCTCATGAACTGCTCCAACATGGGGCCTTCCCATAGGCTGCGGTTCTTCAAGAACTGCTCCAGCGTGGGTCCTTTCCAGGGGGTAGAGCCCTTCTGGAATGGTCTGCTTCAGTTTGGGTCTGCCATGGGCTGTAGTCCCTGCAGAAAACCTGTGCCTGCGTGGGCTTCCCTCTGCGGGCCACAGCTCCTGCCAGGAGCATGCTCCATCTTGGGCTTTCCATGGGCTGCAGCCTCCTTCAGGGCATTTATGCCTGCTCCAGGGTGGGGTCCTCCATGGGATGCAGGATGCATATCTGCTCCAACATGGTCCTCCATGGGCTGCAAGGGGACATCCTGTCTCATCATAGTCTATTCCACAGGCTGCAGGGGAATCTCTGCTCCAGCACCTGGAGCACCTCCTCCCCCTCCTTCCTCACAAACCTTGGTGTCTGCAGGGCTGTTTCTCTCCCGTTTTTTTCACTCCTCACTCTTACAGCTGCTGCAGAGCGTTTTTCACCCTTTCTTCAATACATTATCACAGAGGACCCACTAGCATCGCTGACGGGCTCAGCTTTGGGAAACAGTGGATCTATCTTGGAGCCAGCTGGAACTGGCTCTATCTGATATGGGTGCAGCTCCTGGTCTCTTCTCACAGAAGCCAACCCTGCAGCTCCTCTGCTACCAAAGCTTTGCCATGTAAATCCAATACATTTACCTTTTCATCACATCAAATAAAACTCCACATCTTTCTACATTTAGGATAATCATAGAGTCACTCACCCTGCTGGACTAAAAAGGATCCCTCTCTGACGAGAGACATTACAGGCCTTATTGCTACTCCTGGATAATTCAGTCTGAAGGACTGTCTCCTTCATTTCCTACATCCCCTGCCAGGGATATCAAAATCCCAGAAAAGAATAAAACTGAGAAATGCAGCCAATTGCAAAATGTGCTCATCAGTTGTTAAATTTTAAGTGCTAATATCTGACACAAGAAAATGGAGGACTGTGTAGTGTGATCTCAGGCATTTTGTACTGGCACATGAAGAACACATCGACGCTGATGTTTAAGGGGAAGTCCCCAAGTAGCACTGTTGATCATTTAACAAAAAGTTCTGATCAGAATTTAATTGCCTTTAAAAGAAAAATAGTTGAACACTATCCTGATTTTTAAAGAGAGGAAAAGAAAGTAGAGATTACACAGTCCCACAATAAGCATCAATCATGCTCATGCTGCAGCTACAGCATTCTGTACACCCAGTTTTTGAAAGGATATGGCAGAGGCGGGAAACAAGATGAATAGGAGCCTGATGTGGTTTCTGTATGAAAGGAACCAAAGAGAATGGGACAGTTTAGCACAGAGAGGAGATGAATAGGAACAGGCAAACTGCTGTACTTAGAGTAGTATGTTATAAAGAAGGAAAATGAGATGCTCATAGTTATCATAGAGTACATTGAATTATTCTGAAAGGTTGGCAAAAGGAAATACCTTCTACATACCTGGCAATTAGTCTCGTTGTATCAAGATAATATCAATGTAAAATCCTAGCATGATCCAAAAGAGGATGCTTCAGAGAGTCCAGCTCCTGATCTACTTTGAACTTTATAGTTAGAATGAACTTGGATGTATCTGTTAAAAAGTATGAAGACTTGTCAGAGAGAGAATATATGTTGCAGAAACAAGAGTACACAAATTACATCTGTATTTCATGTTTATCTGCTTCTCTGCACTATACATGAAGGCCATTGTTTCCATTTAGTATGCCATCACTTATCAATGAAGTCTGAAAAGAAAATGCCATTTCAAAGGAAACCTTTGCCCTTGACAGTGGCTGCAGAGGCAGCTGTAAATGGTTAAGGACTTATTTGCCTAAGGAGGTCCTTAGGAGTAGAAGTTGTTCTTTAAATTTGTATCTTATTTCATCCAAAATAATGTAGAACAGTCAGCAAGGCCTAAACCCCAGTGCTTATGCAAACCCTGATAAGTAGCAGTGCGGTGTGGACAGCTGCACCCTTGTGCTCATTACAAGCCATTAGGAACTTCCCAGAAGAACCCACATCAACAAAAATTTCCACCTTGTTAAAACAGAAGGCCAGTCCCCCTTCCTCAGGTGATCTTTCACCCCAGTGTTAGTATGCCAGCAGGACTGCACAAGAACATCCTCCTACCAGAGTAAATTGCAAAGATGGTGTGCAATCAATAATGGTTTGGATTAGTGATAGCTACAGTGGGGCAAAAGCAAGCCCCCACTGCAGACAAGCCCCAGCTGAGAACCATGAGGCATTCAAAGTGGGCCAGGATGTTTTATTGGTAAGGCAGGTCAATCAACATGTAATTGATTTTAATTAGCACTCTGTTAAACTCTTCACATGCAGCCAGCTGTTAGCTCCATCACCAGCAGGTGAGTTTCATTTAAAAAATTATGTACAAAATACTTTCCTGCAACATGAAAACTTGAAAGTAAATGATTTCTAAGCTGGTCCTTAGATGTAGAAACTTTCACCAGTTGTTCATTAGTATGACGGGCAAACATTCCAGCATCACTGGCAGCTGGATTTTTAAGGTAGCTTTTGATCCTTGGGGGGCTAATGATCATTAAATAATGACATATAAACCCAAACCACATTGTGCTGGATAATCTTTCTGCAACCAGACAGTTACATCCACATAACACAGTGATGTGACTATTGATTACATTACAGGCTAAGCCACGGCTGTTTAATTAATTTCCGTTGAGGTCTAATTTACTGAGGAGTGCTCTGCAGGAAGCACTGTGGCAGCTGCTATGTGTTGACTTCAGGGCTGGTAACTCTGATAGTGACCAGCAGCTGTTCCCCGGCAGACTGGGAGGATGCTAGAAAATATAGGGTCTCTGCAGGACTGTGGGAGACATCTCATGCCTTGGTGCAAACTGGGTGAGATTTACTCATGGGCCAAATCAAGTTGAAAATCTGCTGTTAAGGTAGCTCTGGTTTCAGCACTCATATCTTCTGCCTTAAGTGGTTCCTTTTGCCCTCACGTTCCCTGCTTGTCTCCTTCTCCCTAGTTTTGACCATCTCACATGCTTTCCTCACTTTCTGTTCCCACCGCACTGTGGGAGTGCTACTTCATACAGCACCTTGCTATATACTTTCCCATATTACAGGTGAGGAGGTGAAGGTCCCTAAGCATGTGCAAGTACCTCAGCCCTATTGATTACAGCAAGATTTATAAGACTAAATCCATTAAAAAATTCATGCAAGGTTTTAGAGCTGCAACTATTAGTGCCAAAATTCCACATTTAGATCACCTGGTCACCACCTCTCAGCTCCTGTCTAAACCCTTCAGGAGTTTCCTATACAGAAGTGTCTACATCTTCAGTTTTAATTTCATTAAGAGCCTTGAAGGGCTGCCCTCGAGCACTTTACTCTTGACAGAGCTGAGCAGGTTGGCACCAATTTCATGCATCAGCCCGGCTGTTGCTCATGGAGCAGACATTTCTCCACACCTCTCCTCTTTGCATGACTCAACACAAAAGGCACTCTGAGTGCCAGCCAGCAAGCTGGACACTGCGTAAAGGCCACTCAAAGAACAGCGTGGGTGGTGAGGGCACCATTCGCTGTGCTGCTTTTCCAAGGTCTTAGCTATCAGGGGGAGACAGAGGAGTAATCTCTTCCTCTGCCAGAGAAAACTTGGAAGAAGCCTTGAGACAAACAGGTGATGGCAGAGGGAACGGGGAGAGGAGCGCTCATTACCTCCTGGGGATGCGGTCCCACTTAGAGTGGAGTAATTATGTATTAAACAGGTCTCAGAGAGAGAGGAAATCCTAATCTTAAGGAGGGATGGCCCCAAATGCAGGTCTTTCTTCCAGCAAACACCTCACTGGTTGAGTTTATGACAAAGGCACATCCCGTGCAAAAGGGAACGTCCACAGCAGGACGGAGAGGGAGCACGTGTGCACACCCCCATGCACAGGGCACTGCACCGGGCGGTAAAAATCACCGTTCAAATCATCTCAGGCAGCCAAGGAAATAGTACAGAGATCACCCCCGGGGACCCAAGCAGGAGAGCATCTGTGCTGCACAAGATGGAACAGATTCTCACTGGTCTTCAGAGAGGCTCCAAGTGCTCCACTGCAGGCGACAGCTGAGGATTTGGACTTGTAAGTGGGTGAAAAAATTCTTTGTAGCATGCAGTAGCGGGCCTATATCCTGGAGCGGGTTGGACACTGCCCTGACATCTCTTGAAGAGAGTCCAGCTCTGCTGGGCCACTACGGATCCCATTCTGCCCCCGGTGTGCCGAGACCCTGTGTTTGCTGCAGGGGAAGCATGGGTCACGGAACCCAGGGCTGCAGATGTAGCTCAGACCTAAGGACTGGGAGGACTAAGGAAAAGCGTGCTGTTGGAGCATGAGCCCTTCTGTGCTCTCCCAGCAGGAGCTTGGCCACTTTGGACCTTTGCTGGCAGACATTTGGATGCTACAAGAACCACCATCACAGGTTCTGAAAATTTGCATTTTGGCCGAGAGCTATGTACCTGGGTCCTGAGGAGCTTCCCATGTCCTGGGCACGCAGAAAGTCTGCGGTGGAGCTGGGGGTTTGTCCTGAGCCTCAAGCTGGAACAACTGAACCACCTTTCTTCCTTCTCAACTCACGGGAGACAAGAGAAAAATTAGTTTCAGACTTGGCATTTAGTGCTCAGGCAGCCCCTGAGTTGTCATAGATTTAATTCAGGTACACCAACAGTCCACAGACTAAATTGCATCAAGTATCTAGGGCTATTGAGGAAAGGTAGATAGCTGGCATTTTTTCATGTTTTTATACATGACAAAAATACAAAATTTCACTGAAAAAAAAAGCCATTTTGGTAAAGCTTTTCCCATGCTTTAGGGGCAAAAAGATTTGTTCATTTTCATTTGTCAAGTTTTCCTTCTTGTTTTTTAATGTGACCCAGTAATAGATTATGCAGGCTTCATCCCAGGCATGCAATAATTACTCTGTTGATGCAGGATTTACAGTCAGGGCATTTAATCGGGAACTTTACACGTACACTCATTTTCAAACACATAAATAATTAATCTCAGAAGCAACTAAACTCAGTATTAGTAGCTGAATTAAACTTGCATATTTCTGAAGTTCACAGTCCCATTCCCTGAGGAAAGAGTAGGAGAGTGTGAGACATTATAAAGTGGCAGAGGAATACTGAATTGGTTGGAAAAGCTGCCTTTCCCCTTTTGGTACTAGCGCTTGCTGTGACAACACCCAGCAGATCTTGGCTTTGGTACCAGAATGGCATTAAAATATAATTGCTACAAAGGTGACCAGCCTGATACATGGACCTACGTTGTGGGGATTTTTTTCTCTGGACATGAAAGAGACGAGAAACCCTCGACTGAACCAAGCCAAAATGAAGACGCTACAGTCCACGGTCCAGGCCAGCTTGGAAGAAAGGATGAGGTTAAAAGCCATGTTGTGTGAGATCCATTTCACCCCCCTTTTCTATTCATTTATCACCACCTACACAATGACTAGTTAAATCCTCATAGGGATAACCACCACATAGATTTTTTCTGGCAGCTGAAGTGAAACTTTATTGATTTGACAGCATCTCAGATAAATCACATACAGATCTAGAATGCAAGATTTCCTGACAAAAACCACAGCTTGAAGGGAACTCAGACAACTCCATCAATAGCGACTGATACAGCTGAATATCCAGAGGGAATGTATAAAGCAGTAAAAAGCTTTTCTGGGGAGTCAGAAGATTGCCTGTAAGAAACATGTGATAAATGTAGATTTCAAAATGCCTCTAAATTTGATTGTGCATGGAAGTCAGCTGAAACAGTGAATTGGACCAGTTTTGAAATTTTAAAATTTTGTTTCAGCAACAAGTATTTGCTTATTTGTTTAAAAGGGAGAAGGGGAATGGCACAAGATTGTCCATAGAAATTTGGAAGACAGTCTGAAAACAAGTCCTGGTGGTGTCAATATGGACTATTGTAAGTTTTGTATGATACTGTGCCAGGGCCAGCCAAGAAGAGACCCATTTTAGGCACAGTGGAATGGAGAAGATAGCTCCTACCTGGAAGAGCTTACTCTGACCAGCTGGGTTTGAGACTCATTTTTCTTTGCCGTTTGGCTTAATGATGTCTATAAATGTATAAAACAGCTCCACTGTTACTATTATTATAGTAGTATCATAATTTACTATGTGATCTACAACTCTCACTTCACTACTGTTCCAAGAAATGATGCTGAGGTGGAGAAGCAGGCTAAGTCTCTCGCAGAGCGTTTCCTCCCTGGAGCAGCAGGTGTGTGACTGGAAGCCACAATCAGCTCCTCGGTCTGCTCCCGGGGCAGACAGCTTAAACAGGCCTGGAAATAAATAACAGTTTTAGAAAGCTGGGAGTGGATCACATCTCTTGGTTCATCAGCTCTAGCCCACGGTGCTCTCAGACACTACTGTCTGAAAAGCCCTTTCAGAAGCTCATCAAGTGCCATCTTCCAGTCTGGTGGGCTTTTTGACCTCCAGGGGCTGATCCAGAATCTAGTTTTGCGAAAGTCCTTCTTTCTGTTTAACTGCCTCCCAGCTTTCATTTTCTGAGCATAAGCAAGCCAAAATCTTCTAGTCGTTTCTATTGTGAACAGCTCCCCCACTCTTCATGCCGTCACAGCATCCCTTCATACCACGTTTTCTAGGTTAAGTTCACCCTTCTTGAACTGAGATGACCCAAACTGTATGCAACATTCCGGTTTAAAACCATTTCACTATTTATAAGCACTTATAAATAGAGTTTTACCCAACTAATTATTTGACTGGGAACATAAGATATGGTCCCAGGCCCCAAAGGCTCTCAAGCCACCTCTTGCACTAAAAAAACACACCCAAGAATATATGGCAAGACCATTGGTGAAGAAACAATTATAACGCCCTCACTTCTGAGCTTTGAGTTTCCATTTTGATTAGGCTAATTGCTCATTGAAAAGGGGATATGTGGGTTCATTTTTGGAGAATTAATCTATTTGGTGACAGTTCTAAACTCATGGTTTACATTCCCTTGATCTCTTTTTAATTTAATATGTGAACAAATGAGTCTCCATTCTAGTCTTCTGAAATGATCATGTTGGGTTATCTGTCAATATATGTATTGGACAGTGTGTTTGTTCAACAAGTGTGCTGAACATGGAAAACTACTAATTATGTCGATATTTTTTAGGATAATGTTAATCAGCCCTCATGGCAAATTAAGACCTTCCCTGATTCAGTAGTCCGACACTGACACCATCTCATATGTAGTAATAACTTACAACTGATAAAATGTAGTAATAACTTACAACTGATAAAAGAAACACCAGCCATCTAGTGGGTGGTCTCTAAGCAGGGAACCAGAAGACAAACTATTCCTAGCTTTCTTGCTTGCCTACGATACGAATAATGATTCTTTTACCCTTCAGTTGGTTTTGTGTGTGTATGTATATTTTCTTCTTGCCTTGTCTCCTTGGATTTTAAGGTGATCGAGGCATAGCAAACTACATTAGCAAGTTATTTGGCACAACAGGTATGTAACTGTAGAGCAAAACTGTCAGAACCAGGGACCCAAGAGCCACACTATTCACCTCTTGGTTTATGTAGCACATTTTGTTTTATGCATTTTGTTCTAGTCTGATTCAAAGCACCATTATCAGCCAGAGCACCTATGTTTCTGGTTCAGTTTCACTCAAAAGCAATCCAGCTTGCTTTCTCCAAAACCATTTCTTGATGCAAACCAAACTGTGGTAAGTAGAGGTGGTCAGGAGTCTTGCTTGAAAACTGCATTCCTGCTCTGAGCTAAAACACTAGTGTATACCCATATGCTCTTTCATTGTATTGTATATTATAAATGATCTCAGGCTGGAGCCTTCAAAAGCCAAAGCAACATAAATAACCTAGAAAAACAGAGCAAATAGCAATACGTGAACAGAAGAGAGGTAGAATAAAGATATGCTCCATATAATGAAAAAACATTAGAACAAACCTATGCATAAAGCCAACCTTATTAATCAAAATATGTCCATTTGGGAATGTTTGCAATCCTGATAGAAAATGCTGGCATTCCTGAAATTATAGCTTTCTGAGTTCTTCACTTCATGGTAATTAATTTTTTCTCCTTTGTTGGGACACAAAAACAAATATTAAAATATTAGGATCTGGCATAAGCCACAGTTTCCCCTTTTCAGTCAGTAACAAGTCCTTTTTTTCTAAAAATATGCAAACTGGACATTTTTTTCATTTTCTACCAAACATTTTGTTATTTTAGATTGTGGTTTTTCATAAGTAAATAATCTGGGCACATTAGGCCAAAAATTGGCATTTGCATTTTGCAACTCCAAGAAAGAGCCAGTAATTCAGAAGACAATGGCAAAAACTAGATCAGAAACAAGATCTTCAGAGGTCTCCTCTCCAGCAGCAAAGCCATCCAACCACAGCTGTTCCTGACAATCAAAGCAGGGCTTGCTCACTGGGAATCAAAGATCGCAGTGATGCAAGTTGCATCTCCCTCTTCCTTCTGCAAATACTGTAGAAATTTGTTGACATTTTGGAGTGAAGTAGGAGAAAGTTGTGCTGAAAAGGAGCTTATTCCACAGAATTCACTTAATTTACTTGAAATCTTTTGCTTTCCTTGGATTTGTTCACCTAAGTGGTAACTTGTGAATCTATCTTATTAGGCATTTGCTTTTTGCCATTAGGTGTGGAACGCTTTTTGACAGCCACTGTCACACAGGGTAACGTTTGTATATAGTAAATGGAGGCTTAGCAATTGCATATCATCCTCTACCCCGGAGAACCAAAAAATGATGATTCCTGATGCACACAGATGGCTTTTTATCTTCAGGGAAATACCAAGCAACTCTCTTTGCACCAGCCTCTGATGCTGTTAATGTTCATAATTACTATATGTTTTCATAACAGCATATTAAGTTTTTTTCTTCTTTATGAGTATTTTCATTAGCCTTTGTTTACTTCCTAAAATGAAGCCAAGTTCATTTTAGTTTGCTGCCACACTTTCTTAACTTTTCTTCACACTTGTAATTACCAACGTGTTGCTTTATTTTAAGCTAGGGCAAATGTCTGTTGAATGGCACCACCTCCCTGAGAAGCCAGAGGGGCCAGAGATTTGCAGGTTGTAAGCTAGATGTATCTCTTGCCAGGGTCAGGCACCTGGCACAGGCAAAAGGTCCTGTATAATCAAGGCTGAGCAATCCATGTCCAAAGACTATATCTGCACAAAAGGTGGTTTGTTCTCAGAACATTTACCTGTTGGTGTCTAGACTACTTTGTTTATAAAAATAAGATTAAAGAGTGAAAATAATCTCTCTCTTCTGAGGCATCTAGGTGGAGGACGAATTTAGCTCATTCTCTTTGCACCATCAAGACATATCCAGTGGTATATCAGACGTACCATGCACACACCTTGTGAAAGCCTCCAGAGTAATGGAAACCCAGGAGCTTACATATGAAAGCAGCAGGAACATTCGGAAAGACAATGTTTCAGCCTATCAGTCTTGATAAAGGCCCAGACGGGTAAAAATGTCAGCTTTATGTGTGTTCCAGCCACTCTCAATCAATCTACTTTCATATGTAGGTTACTGAGTGTGTCTTCCCCAAAGCCTTGAAGGCTTTAAATCTTGTGCCCAGAGTGATGCCATTATTTTCATGATAAAATTGATCCAGGCAGACATCAACTTTCATTTTCAAGGTACCAGACTGGTGGGATTGTACTTTTCAGCTCAATGGTTCTAGAAATTCACATTGCAGTGGTGATGTATTAAATTGATTCTCTTTTGCTTTATATATCACTAACTCTACACAGGAGAAGTGGTTTTTTTTTTCTTTCTGCCCACATTTGGTATGATGTAACTGAATTGCTCAAAACCAGGGGAATTTAATAATCTTTCCACAAGGTCTTACAGTGAGTGCAATCAGTGTATTATAATTCAATCATTGCATTATTAAATGCACTGAAAAGGATTCAATGATGAAGGGAGAAAAATAACATTTAATAAGGCCTGATATGTAGCCTTCCCTGTTTTCTTATCTTTTCCCACATCTGGTTCTGTCCCTTTGTTTTCTCTTGAAAGTTCCACCTCCACTCCTATAGCCTCTACTGCCATCATATATTGTATTTATAACTCATCTCATAAATGCTTTTTTGCTCCTTCCCATCTTTTCCCACTTCTCTCAAAACACTCCTCTTCAACTCCCACCTCTTGCTTATCCCAAGCAGACTTTGTCTGGCAAGTTGTCCTTCACTCTTCACCACCGGTACCTTGCCAAATCCTCATACAGTAGCACAGCTCTGGGCATCACAAAAGCAAGCTACAGGACAAAAATCACTAAATGTCTTTACTGCACAAGAGAAAATGGAAGGAAATCTGCAAGCAGATAACAGCCTCTGTTCAAGGGAGCAGGCACAAGGTTCATGTACAGTGTTGTCCAGTTAGGTGGTGGTTTTCATAGTGTGAGGGCTCCTTGGCAGTCAAGTAGCATGCTGGGGTGGGAAAGGCAGAAAGCTGCTCTCAACAGTATCACGTGTCTCAAAACCCCTGGGGATTTTCAGGCCACCGGCCAGTTTTGGTTTCTATCCATTGTCTTGTTAGACATTGAAATAACCTTTTCTGTGACATACTCTAAACTTGAGCAATTTACCCACAGATTTAAACCTTCACTGATCCACAGGGAGTTGGTCAATGAGTGGTGTCTTTCTGTCACCTGCAATTCCATTCTATTTTACAGAGATTCGTTCTCAGAAAATAACTGCAAAATTAAATACATTTTAAGGTTTTTAAACTTTTCTTGTGGATTTTATAAGCATAAACACATGCCTCCATATTTATATGCTAGTGTCATAACATCTCCATGCATCCATGATCTCTAAAATTAAAATGTGTGTTGCAGGGAGGATAGCATTCTCCTTAAATCCTTGAGGCATTTGAAAACATTTCCAGGGGACGCCTTTTGGTTTCTGTAGAACCCTGCTGCTTCCATCTCTATCAAAGGCTGTGGCACTTCTTCTGAGGATTTGCTTCTGCAGAAACATAGGTGTTAATTCTCAGCAACTCCGCATGTCCAACCCGCTGTGAAAATTACAGAAACTCAGAGCTGTTCTAATTTATTCCGTGCTTCCCACTGCCTCTGAGGGAGCAGCTCTCCAGCCTTGTCCTATTTCTTCTCCGTGTTTCCTTCCCTGATGTCTCTTGGATTTTGCAAGGGAGATAGAAGTCATAATGCTGCGTTTCTACCAAAAGCGAGGAGTCCCTGAGTGCAACAGCTACACCCTACTGTGAAGATCCACTACCACCAAAGCCTTTTATCCTAAGCAAGTTAATACAAAGGTTCCCTAAAGTAGCAGAGTCTCAAGTCCATTATCTTAATAGAAATAATTGTTCAAGCAGCTTGTGAAAGTGGGAGTAAATGTTGATGTTCAGTTCTAAAAGGGTAAGATGGAAAATTCCTTTCTTTACTGAGCAATGTTTTAGCTATTCATGCAGACCTTCTGTGCTTACCTGAAACAGGGAGGTAGATTAGACTGTTACATACATTTCCCATTTCATTAGCCTTGTACTGGAGTTTCATAGCTAAACTCCTCCAGCGTAAGTCCATAATTTAAATAACACTGGAACATCAAAACCAATCAAGCTTCCCTTCCCAGGACCACAGGACGCCTTAAAGTCTAGATCCAAATCCAAACTGATCCAAAGTTCTGAGAAGCTCAAATGTGGCCACGTTATTGATTAAAAGTGGACTTTTTCTCATGTAACTCCCTAAGCCTGGTGCCTAGTTAGGTGCTATCTAACACATAGAATTATTTGACTGGGAAGCCATCACATCACGGGTATGGAGAGCGTTATCTATCACACTTGAAGCAAGTCCATTGATACTTGAGGCCTTTCGGGCCATTCTGGATTAATATTGTTCAAATTAAGGACTCTTAGCTAATTTATTGGTAGGAATATTCTGATTAGTCATATACCAGTCCTGACTCTATGCAGATGGCTTCAACACCCAGACCCTTCCCATCCTCTAGCCTCCCTACCTTCATTTCATGTCTAAACTATCAACCTTTCTTCTCCTAGTCCTTTCTTTCATCCTATTTTCCTTCAAAATTCTCTCTCCTTTCCTTTTTCTTGTCTTTCTTAAACTATTAAAAAAGAAGTTGAACTAACATGACATTTACTACTGCCGTGGCATATATCTTCACGGCGGTCCACATCCCTTCCCAATACTGTATCTGGATTGTTTTTATAGACTTATGGCACAGACTATATTCCACTGTCTCTGCAGTATAGCACAACAAGGCCTGATTTTTCAGATGGCCTTTCTGAATTATGGATAATTATTACTCATGATTAACAATATTAAAATTTCTAGAGCATCCCTTCTCACTAAGATCTTGATCCAAAGATCACTGAAGCTAGAGGAAGGACTCCTGCTGATGTGAGTCGTCCTTACATCAGATCTGGGCACTGTGGCTGATATAGCCCAAAATGAGATCTCAACATTTGGGAAGCCGATGCACACTAAATCAAATCTTTTGAGGATGAGTCATCACTATACTCAGCTCTGCTCGGTGACATTTAATAATAGTGTTACAGATTTCCCAAAGTAGCCTTTTACATCTGCATAAAAATGTAAAGAAGCAAATGGTGAATCAGCTTGTTGTATAATGAAGAGGGTAGAATTGTGCAGCTTTTACCACTGTGATTCTTTTATGTCCTTTCAATTTAACATTCAGAGTTGGTGCTTTTGAAATAGAAAGCAGTTTTCTTAAGGGATAACAACACTGCAGGGCTTGGAATTACACAACTGAATAATATTGAGAAGGCTGCATACATCTCCCAGTCAAACACTTCCAAGTAACCATCATCGGTAACTGAACATAGTGCCCCAACCCATCTTGATGTGAATATGGTTTTCAGAAAGTACTGGCTCATGCAACACTGTTGCAATAAAAATATTTATTTATAGACTTTTAATAGTTTCTCTGCCACAGTTGCAAATTCTGACTTCATTCTCATGCCCCACTAGGGCATTATTTGCTTATGGATTGGAAGTACAGAAATATGAGGGAAAACAACCCATTAAAAAAAAAAAAAAGTCTATTTCATTTCATCACTTTGTATGTACTACTTTGTGGCTTTCCAAAGGATGATGTAAAGCATCAAACCACAGCTGTCCAATATATCCTGCCAGTTCTGGGATTTCAGACGGGCTGGTAGGTGCTAACTTTTCCCAAGACCATGACCTGCTGCTGGAAGTGGTGCTGAGTTCCCTGAGGTCAGCTCCAGTGGGAGATGGAGCTCATCTGGCATTTTGTGGGTTTTGTGTTGGCCCTTGTGCACAGGAGATCTCTCTGCCTGATCAAGCACAGAAAAAAGATCTGGGAAGGGCTGTCAGATCTTTTGTATAAGAGAGAGCCCAAAAGTAAGATTTCAAAAAAAAATTCCAATACAAGGAAAAAACCATGAGGTGGATGGGCACACTGTGGGGAGAGATGTTTTGTAGTGAAGGAGTCACAAGAACTCCACCTTTAGAGTAGCAATAAGAAAAAATCCACAGTGAAGCACAGTCTAACTAGTTAATGTGAGACTGACTAGATCACTAGATTACTGTAAATGTATCAGTGACTGTAAAAAAATATTAGGAGTCTAAAAACTAGGATGGATGAGCTGAAATGCCTGGCTTAAAATGAAAGTATCCCTATATTCGCACCTACCATTTAGGGGCGTAAAGATGATCAGTGAGACATTGTAATGCTATGATACAAAGGAGACTCAGTCAACAAGTTGATTCGTTTTTTAAAGTATTGAGGAATATAAGATGAAATAATCATCTTAGAAATAACTTGGGACATGGCTTGGAATTCCACACATGCAGGAGCGCAGGGTTATAGTCTTCCACAACCACTGAGGAAGGGAGATTAAGAAATCTGTGAAGGCATACAATGGTCAGATGCTCCCACATAAACATGCTACATCTCTGAGTCAGTTGTAACGCAAAGGCTAATTTTCAGACATGAGAAACAACTCCTCCTTGGGGCAGCTAGTCTGAGCATTTGCAAGAGGAGGAGTAAATTGTAGTTTTACTTGGTTTTAAGTAGGACTTTAAAAAAGGTCCAAGGTGCAACCGTGACCCTGTAATAGTGATTATAATGCATTCAAATTCAGTGTCTTTTCCTTTCAGAGGAAAAATTTTAAAAACCCACACTATGTAACACTTGATTTTTAAAAGTAGAGCTACATAAAAATGAGGAAATAATTTAAAGCAAAGTAAAAGGAGCTGCTAAAATAGATAAAATGCTTTTTGCTGTTGTGGAGGCTGTCTAAAGACTCTACATCAGAAGCTCAGGTTAAAGGCATATTACTCCAAAAGATCGAAACATGTCAGTATGGATAAATGTCAGAATAAAGGAGACTATTATGAGTAAAAAAGCATTTGTCAAAAAAGGGAAATTCATACATAGGTGAGGAAATCAACAAGAATATGAACATTTAAATATAAAATATGCATCTAAAAATATATATATGCATGCTAAAATATAAAACACACTAATGCAAGACAAGAAAGACTGAGGAGCATCTAACTCTATAGCAAGCAGAAAGCCTACAAGAAAGTTAGTGGGATTGAAAATCATCAAAGACAAGCACATCACAAAAAGCTAACCAACTTATTTGTATCAGCATGCACATCAGAAGCCAGAAAGTTTTCACACCAAAGTAACCCTACACCAAAGAAGCTTATTCCCCATGTAAAAGATGTATTGCAAAAAAAGTGTCAGCGAAGATGTTTCAGAGAAAATTAATAATTCAAATCGTAACAAATCAGGAGGTAGGATGGGGTTTTTTACCCAAAAGCTCCAAAAGAACTCAAATATGAAGTTGATCACAACTAATTTTGGTTTGAACAATAGTTTATCCAACAGTCCTGTTTCATAACACAGGACTGAAAGATGGCAGCTATGACACTAGTCTTTAGGAAAGCCTTGCAGGGGTGACTCTGGGAACTACAGAGCAGTAAACTTGACTTCTGCACCAGGAAAATGTGCAAAGCTGTAATAAAGAGTGGAACTGGCAGACACAGGAATAAATAAATTTGAGGAAAAGTCAACACCTATTAGTCCTCTTGAATCTATTCTGAAGAAGTCGGTGGCATTCAGTTCACTTGGTAGGGTTTATTGGTGGCTACCAAGCATGATGAAACTCCCAGCTCACAAACCCACTAGGCTTTCAATGGATGGAAGATGGATGTCTCTTCTGGTTTTATAAGGCAGCACATGATGATTTCCCAAGGCTCTCAGTGATATCCCTGTCTCCACCAAAGTGAATGGGAGTGTTGTTAGGAGCAGGATGAGGCTGGGAGCTTTTAAGTTTTTTCTGTTTCGCCTATGCATTTGCAGTGGCACATCTTTCCTCCCCTTATACTGCTTCTGTATGCACTTTATTTATCATCTTTCTTGTCTTCATTTTAATGAGCTATTTTTATTTGAATTCTACTTTTTCAGTTTCTTATCACCCCAAGTGCCTCTGCAAGAGAGTGGGGCATACTGTGCCCTTTATAAATTAAGTATTAATTACATGATTAATTTTTATTATGTTCAGTTCCCTGGAAGGTTTTATATAAGGACAGTTAAAATGCATATATTCTCTAAGGTACGTCTGTAGAGTGATTATGGACTTCACGCTTATACATAACTATTGATTTCTCTCATGTACTCTAGTCTGTGATACCATGTTCTGTTCCATATAGACACTATTTTAGTATGTTCCTCCTCTTTATGTATAACATTTTATGGAAAGGAAAAAAAGAAAGCTGCATAATTTCTCACGCATAGACAGAAAGTTGTTTCCTGAAAAAAACCTTTTCCCTTGGGAAGCAGGGAAATTGTACTTAACCTTTGTTTTCATTAGTTGCTCTATATTGCCATTTTGCTTCCATGCAATGCAATGATGACATTAATGAACCTTGCAGGCAGCGAAAGGATTTGCACTCATAGGTAAACTCGTAAGAAACCTTGCAGGTATTTTTAAGCAAGGTCTGCTTTGGCTGTCATTGCCACCTCAACAACAGCCTTGGGCCGTGGGGAGCTTATACTCTGCAATTTGTTTCAGAGACGCTTTTGAACCCTTTTGGATTTTTGTGCTTCCCGCTATTTATCCAGTTCTCCTTCAGAAGCTGAAGAGCAGCGCCTGCGTGTTGGAGGGTGCGTACAGCCCTCCCCGGGCTCGGGGGCACCCTGCACTTGCCCCACCACTGGGGCTTCACAGCATTCAAAGGGAGGAACCTCTCTCCAACCATGTCCTCCCCTTGAATAAAGCTAAGGAGGCGGAGGCTTATGACAACCCTGAAAGAAAGAGATTAAATGAGGGCTATGGAAATCCAAGGCAACAGAGGGGCACAGCCGGCTGGAGACCCTTCCTCATGGGGCTTCTCCAAGAGCAGCTCTGCAGTATGCAACCCACACTCCTGGGGACCACAGGCTCCCTGCACCAGGAAGGGTTTTGCCGCATCCTCCTCCCATCTGATTCAAGTGCTATTCTGTTCCTCCTCCTCCTGATCCTCACGTGGCGGCAGTGAGGGGGGAAGATCTTAGTTAAAGGATCAATTTGAGAGAGCAATTCACATTCTCAGCAGTACCCGAAGTTTATCTAACCCTATTGAACCTCATTACTACTGTCATAACACACATTCATCAGCAATAATCAAAA
The DNA here is from genome assembly GCF_964195595.1 of Calonectris borealis. Lineage (NCBI taxonomy): Eukaryota > Metazoa > Chordata > Aves > Procellariiformes > Procellariidae > Calonectris > Calonectris borealis. The sequence goes on from NC_134313.1 coordinate 52,404,320, forward strand.
CAATATGAAACCACACAACATCCCCTCCCTGGGGAGAGGAATGTTCTGATTTGTAGATTAGAAATATTTTTTTAAAAGCTGAAGATTGTCATCAATTCCTCTAAAAATTATCTTGCTTGACAACATGCAAGTAGAGAATTGTCTCCTCCTCATGCAAGAGCATGGATGCCATTCGCCTCACTGACAATTAATCCTCCACCCTGGAAGGAAAAATCCATCTGCTTGTATGTCTGTCCTTTAAACCACTTGACACTTGTAAGCTTACCTAAACAACCTCGGCATTGTTAGTCAACTGGAGCGTGTGTGCAATTCTTATATGCATTTTAGAAGCTATATTAAAACCTTCTGCTGCCTCTTCTGTAGTCCATGGCTATTGGGCAGGTGACAACAAGGTGGACAAGCATGTTGTGGTGAATATTTGCACTGTCATTTTCTTTTTTCTACCAGTTCTTTTTTTAAAGATATTGTACAACCTTTGGTTGTGCAGTAACAGCCTTTGATTAAATCAGTCATTTTACTGCAAATCATGTAACTAATCGTCTTCAGTTATTTACATATGTTTACATGCAAAGTAATAAATTATCATATTAATAACTATGGTGTGATGAGGGCAGTACTGTCTGCCTGAGTTGTCCCAGTGGCCCAGGGGTCAACCACTGATCAGGTTCAGGCTCTAGATTTTGTACAGAATCTAGATATTGATACCAGAGCCATATATTTACGCCTTAAGACTATTTCTCTCTTGAATATCAGGCTGGAGAAAGAGGTTGTCTGTGGTCATGCTTGCACTCCCACTGAGACAAGTTAGAAGCGAGGGAGACAAGACTCTCCTTTCATCCTAACAGCAGGGCTAACCACTGCCAGGCGTCAGCCGGTGCTGAAATGTGGTACGGCGGGTAAGTAAGAGCAACCCTCCGTAAAACGATGAACTAGCACAATCCAGCTGTCGCCACTGAATTTGAAGTCCCGTTAGAGAGATGGAAAAACACTGCTAGAGAGCAACCAAGTCAGTCATACTTTAGGTACTCGGCAGACCAAGTAACTGTCGTCTGGAGGAAACGCCTCCAGCTGACCTACTTGTGCAACGGGAGCTGGAGTCCTGGTCTGGACCTGGTCTGGACTCGTGCGAGGAGCCAGAGCAAAACTTTTTCCTTCCAAGCTGCTTTAACACGTGAATGTTAGTGCTGCTGGAGGGGGACACCAGCAGCCCACAGGTCCCTCCAGCCGGCGCAGGGAAGGAGCGATGGCAGGAGGCGTGAGTACTGGGGCTCAGGGGCTGAGCCAGCTGCCCTTGCTTGCCTCCGGTGCCTAGGTTTGAGGCACTCCCCCATTACACATCCTGCAGCAGCACGTGAAGCACCATCCCAAAACACGCAGCACATGCTGAACACAGTCACTGGAGGCAGAAAGCGGCAGGAGAGGAAAGGCATCGCAGGCGTCGCAACGAGGGAGAGGGGCCTGCGGAGGACTGCGGCCATAAGTGACAGCAGCAATACCTCCACTGCCCTTCTCTGGGGCCAAAGAGATCATCCTCAGCTCCTGAAGCCCGGCCTTGCTGGCCCTGAGCCAGCCCAGACCCCTGCCCCAGCTCTGCCCCTCATGCTGGAGGGCTGCTGGAGAGCCACCCCACCGCAGTGCCGCTCGGCAGCTCGGCCACGCGCCGGCTCGTGCCACCACCTCGGCGGCACATCCAGGAACGGCCGCGGCCGCCGGTGAGTAGTGGTTGTAAAGCAGGGATGTTCATGGGCTCAAACTTTAAGCTCTGTCCCTAAAATGAATTGGAAGCATCTGGATGTTTTGCTGTCGGTGGGTAATGATGCAGCCCCGTCGCAAGCCCAGATGTGATTCTACATTCCTGCAGCTGTTCTGGTGGGAGTTTCAACACCCGAAACATCTGCTACTGGGAATCAGAGGCACGATACTTACATGATCTTTTAGGGCTGTTATTTTTGTATGTTTGTGATTTTGTTTTTACCTTTCCTTTGGAAAACACATTTTTTTTATGTAACGTCATTTTCCATTTGTCCAGCAGTGACTGCTCCCCCAGTGAGAGGGGATCCCCACGTAAAGTTGTGCTACACGTCTGCAGCACCGGACATGAAACGCAGCAGATTCAGGGTCTCACAAGTGAGGTTTATGGGGGTTGACGCTGCAGAACATTATGGTCTGTCATGTAAATATATATGTAGGGAGCTGCTAAAATGAAGTCATTACTGTCTGCTGCATAAATATGTATTTAGACGATTAATAATACAGAAATGCCCATCTATCAGGTAATTACATATTTAGACTGTGAGAGAAAAGGCTGTTTTGACATCCAGTAGTTACTTACATCCATTAAAAAAAAAAAATCATCAAAGCAAAAGAGATGAGAAGATCATACTGTGACTTTACAAGGACAATAAAGGGAAGATGAGAGTGTGCCGGAGAAAGCGAACTTTGGGCTGTGGGGAGGTGGTAAAGCCTTATAATGCCAGACTGATCTACTGAATTTTGTAGGGGGGAAAAACGCAGTGCAGCTGGGACCTCTAAATTCCAGGATTAATCCTGAAGTGAAAGTTCGTGATTGTATTACTCAAACCCATTAGAAACAGATTTTCTAATGGAAATGCTGACTTTGCACTGTAACACAAGCAGTCGATATTATAATTTCTTATTTCCTGTTACCATGGACAGTTAATATACTGAAAAGAAACAGAGGACCTGGAAAATTTATACAAGAGATCGTGTCATGCCATTTGTTACCACGTTGTTAATTACACTTCGGTTCCCACTGCGCGACTCGGCGCAGGCTCGCCAGCCCCTGCATCTGGAAGCCATCCCCTGCCCTCCTGCTTCGGGCAGTTAATCCTATGCCTTTTAGGTGCTGCAGAGGACACACTACCCTGCCAAATCTTCTATGTGCTGATCAACTCCCAAACACCCATGAAGGTGATAATCATTGTACCTCTGGTCCCCACTGTATAGGAGTGAGGCGCCAGGAGGCCATGGTGGTGGTCGCTGGGCTGGTGGAAGGGTCCATCTGCGCGGGACCGGCAGGCAGCACCACACCCAGGGGAGAGGGGGAAAGCCAGAACAGGTGGTGGGAGAAGTTGGGGACATCTAGGACAAGGTGGTAGGGGTGGCAAGAGAATCGGGGGGAAAAGGCAAGGAATGAGAAGATGGGAAAGATAGGTCAGAAAAGGAAGGAAGGCAGCCTGGAAAAACTGCTGCCCTCAGAAACATTGCCTTATTCATGCACTGCGTGGTGGGGCTGTCTGGAGAAAAGCCACTTCTGGACAGGGTAAGGGCTCCTGGGACAAACTGGGAAGCCCAGAATTATCCGCCCCAGCATAGGGAAGCAATGAGGTAATGGAGCTGAAGGGGAAAGGTGGGGGAGCGGAGGGGAAGGCACATCAAAGAGACCAAGCAGAAATATTCTCTTCTTTTGCAGTAGGGGAGGAAGACCCGATTTAACTTTTCCATCTTTTCTTTGGATTGTTTTCAAGCAAGGCACCCTGGGCTGCGTGTTACATCTCCGGCAAAGAAACTCCAGCAAAGCAAGCCCAGATCCTCGCTTTAGCATCTCAGTCAGCAGTAATTTATATTGCTGTTCCTCCTTAATAAAATCCATCGTGCACTCCAAAAGAGTAACTAGGACACTTAGTTTTTATTCCACATGCATCTCATTTGTCTTCAGCAGGTTCTTCCATAATCTCATCATTATTGCAATCACCCTCTGAGGACAGCTGACTTGCATTAATCAGCTAGGCCTCTCATCCCTCACTAGATTCTTTACAGTTTTACTGTGCCCTTGGGCATCCTAACTTTACTTGAAAAATTAATAAACCTCCCCTCTCTTATCTTACCTTATTAATGTCTGTCTTTGTAACCCATTATCCCTGCATCTCTTTGGTGACCATTTGAGGATGTGGTTACCACCAAAGGATTGTGCCCTGGTGGGGCAGCACACAAGAGTGCCCTACATAATTGGGGAAAGAAAAAAAAAAAAGGAGGGATGGGGGTGATGAGAGAAAGAAGGAAAAAGGCCATAAAAACTCTCAAGTCCAACATCATTGTTTACAACACAGAATAAAAATATGGGAGTTGCTAAGAACCCAACATAGACTGTTAAGACTCATCAAATAGTTCCTTCTTGCCTTATTCCTCTTTCCATGTAAGGAGCCCCTCACCCTGCAACCCCTCCATGCATACCCCGGCTCCCACCCTTCCTTTCCTGCTCCCCTTCCCTCTCACGCACCCTATTAAACCTGACTCATTCGTTTTAGATGTTTTGAAATCCTGGTACATTAATCACTTGTGTTTGCACACACTTTATGTGGGTTGTTGGTCATGGTCTGTAGTTATACTGGCTGTCTCCCTTGCTTACTTAAAAGTACAATCCAATTGAAAATAAAGATTTTGCAGGTTTGCTCATTTCACACAGCGATAGCAGCTGGTAAGTGTCTTCTGCAATTCATCAGAGGCCTCCCAGACCACCTGCTCTTGGCATCCTGCAAACAGCTGGCTCTGTGTAAGTACCATAAGCTATTATCTTACTCAATAAATAATGAAATAAAGAAAGAAAGCAGGACAAAAGCACGTCTTTGTAAATAACATACATTCATGACTAGCCATCTCTCCTGTTTCAGAGAAGAAGAAAATCAAGTTAAGATCCTTTGCTGGATTTAGCAGTACCTTATGACAGAAGATGGAAATAAATCAACACCGGTACATAGGGCTCTGTATTTTCTCTCCCTCTTTCTTTTTGAAACCTGCTTTATTTCTGAAAAGGCCATAGGGAGCTTTTTTACGAAACTTCAGCTAATGTCACCAGATGTCCCACTATTGAGAGGTGACTCTCGGTCTTTGAAGGACTGCCCCACTTCGGTTTTTTTGAAATGAATTTTTGTCCTCTCTTTCTGGTCCCAAGAGTAGATACGAGGTCACTTTCTCCTCTCCAGTGCTCTGCTGCCCATGAGGCTGCTGCCGGGTCTTCTCTGGACAGGAGATGGGCTGGAGCTGAGGTCGGAAGGCTCATGGGCTGCCGGGGCTGGAGCACAAAATGCATTCCTGTGACCAGGAAGGAACTTCAAAGTTGAGGAGGAAGAAGATGATGGGGGGAAACGGTGCCAGAATATTCCCCCTGAAGATGAATAAAGGTTTTAATAGGAAAGTGCTGCATTTTGGGCACAAAGCCTGTATCTCTTAAGGATTTTTATTTTTTAATCTATGAATTCTACGAGGTGCATCTAACAGATTTCTTGCACTGCAAACAAAGGCAATAAATAAATGCAATCTGTTGCATGAATGATTTATATCAGCACAATTTAAATTTAGGGTCTGATTTATCTTATTTTTTTTTAAATGGCCTCCTGTTTTATGTTTGCCATAAACGGAGGATGCGAGAGATGGCAGTTGGAGACCTGACTGCCTGCGCTGCAGAGAACACCGGGAAGTTCAGCGCCTGCCACGGTTTGCAGACACAGAGCCACTCTTCTCCCGCAGAGGAAAGCCTTGCTCGGCAGGCTGTCTCATTCCCTTTAATGGCAGTCCTCTTGTAGTAAGGTATTAATCACTGCGAGAAAGGATGCCTGACCCCAGCTCCTGTTATTGCAAAGGAGGACTGGGAGAGGAGTGTTTAAAAGCGGGCTTTTAACATCCTGTAAAAAAAAATACTTGCGGAGGTTTTCAGAACAAGTATTTTCTCCCTCTTGCCTTGCAACCACCAGATAGGATTTGCTACTGAAATTGCAGACAGAGGTGTCATCCCCTCTCCTTAAATCGGATGGAGCGGCTGACTCCGAAAGGGGGGTGGAAGGGAAGGAGCCCTCGTTTGATCCCATCTGTGCCGGCCAGCACAGCTGAGCTGGCACTGGGATGTTTTAGTTTGCTCCTGTCATAGATCAGTGGCAAGTTAATACCTTTCTGACACGGCGTGTAGCCAGGAGGGGGGCGAGGCAGGTACTCTGCCTCAGAGAGGTGTCTCTGATGGGCCCCTTAAAATCCTGTGATTGACAGGGCCATGCCATGCACTTCTAATGGAGCATTTAAATGCCCGGGAAAGTACAGAAAATGTGCATGACATCCCTGCAAGCTTTTCTGTTTCGTTTCAACCTTCCTGCCCTTTCCAGTCTCTCTCTCCTCTCGTTTCCAAGAGCAGTCAATTCCAGAGGCCAATTCACACGTAAACATAAGATGCAAACAAACCTGCACTTACCGCTTACCTCTCCTTTCCGTCGGTGCTGGGGACAAACAGCCACAAAAAAAAATCTTAAGAAAACCCTGGTGCGAACAACACCAGTGGCTGGTTTCCGATAATGCTTTTTAGGACTGGCTTCCACGCCTGCGACGTGGCAGACCATCTCTTTGGGCCGTTGCTATTCCATCAGCAGGGCAGCCCGTTCAGGGAGCATGGCTGGCCGGAGGCCTTACGGAGGGATCTGCTCACCCCAGCCTCTGCCGGTGGTGTTTTTTCTGATGAATCGGGAGTGAAGAGCAGTGGGCTTTGACAAGCATTGAGCAGTTCAGCTGCTTCGATGAATCCTGTGAGGTGTCAGGAGAAAAATAGCAGAATGGGTGGCAGCATCTCTGTGGGTGTCAATGGGATCTACAGAGGGTGGAGAGAAAGATCTAAATTGGTCTCAGATAGTGAATGTTTTGTGGTTCCCTTCCTGTGGCATTTATATAATTTTGCCACTAAGGAGATGTATACTGTCCTACTGAACATTATGGCAATATTAGCAGTGGTTTCTTGTGCTTGCACGAAACTGGAGCCTGAAGCAAAAGCTCAGACCTAAATGTTCCTCCATTCTGCGTATCAGATTTTCTTTATGCCCTGTATCTTGCAGCTTTTTCTCTTTTTGCCACTAAGCATTTTCTGAAACTTGTGGCTAGAAGCTATAGTTTTTATGATATTTTTAGTACACTGCATGGTTGTTTAAAGTGCACCTTATAAAACTTCAGTCCTCAGCCAGCTCCCTATAAACTGGTTCTGTTTTACATCAACAGGCTTCAAACCTTCCTTGCCGTTCCCCACCCTCCCCTTTTAATAACGAGGCAATCTATAGCAACAATTTCTCTTGCATGTGCTGATGCAGCCTACTCAGAATTCAAGACAGGAGGTTTTTACTTTACTTTATTATTTCACCAAGACTAAAATCCTCCAGATACTATTTTCATTTTTAAGAGCAGCCTGGGTAAACACTGAAGATGGAATTAAGAACTTTGCTCTTGACAGAAAGAAGCTTGAACAAAATGAACATGGGACATAGCATAACCTAGCCAGGAACCTGAAAAAAATAGCTAGCAAAAAAAAAAAAGCTAGCAATTCATTATGAGCACAGGCTCACTCTATCATAAGTCAGGCTGCAAATGTCCTGAAACACATGGGCAGTTTAGATCTCATTTCTGGTCTGGCCAAATCTGTGTTCGAACTGGTCTTTCGATATTAATTTTGAAGAGTTTGGCTTTGCAGCCAGCAGCTTGTGTTTTTCTATAAAAAGCAATGATGGGCAAAGCTCAAAGGGTATGAGCTTTGGTTTACAACTATCCTTCAACGGCAAGGATATTTCTTTGAGAGTTAAGTGAACTACTGCAAGCACTTAGGTCTGCAAAACTGGGTTAGAAACACCACAATTGTTCTGATGACATTGACTTCTTTTCCATCGGGACAGAACTATACAAGTATCCTCTCCTGTATGATACTGATGTCTCTAATTAATATATTACAATATTTCTATTGGACACTGCCTAGAACACCCAACCAAGGCTAGAGCACCAGTGCAGCAGGCCCATAGTATGTATATCTAATAAGAAACTTAATGCTCTGAATAAAATAGCTCAGTGAATCCCACTCATCACTTTTGCACTGACCTCAGTGGGGCTTCCTTTCTGCTTGGATGGGGAGCACACGCTTGCAAAACTGGAGCCTCGTTAGACTAAGGATGCCAGAAAGGAAGTGTTTTTACTTTCTCTATCATGGTTATTGTTATTATTTTGTTTCAGTGTTAACTTCACTGAGGGAATGGAGTGTCAAACTCTCACTTGTGGAAGATATTCCAAGTCTCTTCTGAATATCATATTCCACTCCAGCGCTTCAGCACTTGCCTCCCTTTCTCCAAGCATTGTCATGCACAAGGCAACATGTTTTTCAAGCTGCCTGCAACTGCCGTTGAAACTCCCATGCTTTAGTTAAAAACCAAAAGTAAATGGAGGATATGGAGTATCAATGGGAGGTAGCACTCAAGCTGATGGTGCAGCACTGTTAATTACACAATACTTTTATTGAGCAATTCAGTGGTAATTCTTACTGCTATTCCTCCTTAATAAGATCCATTGTGCACCATAAAATAGTAACTAGGACACAGTTTGTATTCCACGTGCATCTCATATCTCTTTAGCAGGTTCTTCCATATCCATAATCTCATCATTATTACTATTACCCTCAGAAGACAGTTGACTTGCATTAATCAGACAGGCTGCCATTCCCTTGCCAGATTTTCTGCAGTTTTATTGTGCTTTTGGACATTTTAATTAACTTGAAAAATTAATTAAAAATCTTACCTTATTAATATCTCCTACCTTCCCCCTACTCGGTAATCTATTATCACTGTTTATCATCACTGACCATTCAATTCCAGAATGGTCTTGTAATGGGAGAGCACACCAGAATGCCCAGGAAGTGCTAAAATGATAGGGTGACTCTGAGACGTCTTAAAATGCTCAATTTGGTCTTTTACTTAAAGTATGACTGTCGGAGAAGTAAAACCAAACTGCTACAGCTCATTAAAGACTATGCCTTCCCACTCACAATCCAGCTTAAATGCTCAGATCTCTCTGCTGTTCTTGTACACTTGGTCGGAGATTGCCAGAGAATGGACTGAATGAAATGAAGGCCAAGTCATTTAAAGATGCCATGACACATCCCTGAAACTTGGTCACCAATCACATTAGTTAGAGTTTTACAATCTTCTTTATGAAAAAAGGGAAAATTAAACAGGGAGCTATAGAAATTTATAGGGAGTCCATGGAAATTCCTCTTAAAACATATGTACTTTAATAGAGAAAAAAAACCTTTCTACTGATATTTTTAAAACAAGCTACAGAACTAGGTAAAGAACATTTGCCCCAACATGAAATTCTTTAGGGTGGTTTAAAATTCTCAAGAGGCTGCAATATTTTGTACAAAAAATAGAGTGCTTGGCAGAAAGGCTATTTTTCATGCTTTTTTTGTCTTTTCTGCCATGCTTCTCTCAATTGCTCAGCACTATTAATATGATTAAATCATGATTGCACTATTATGAGCAGTTCCACTAAAGCTAGCCAAAGAAGAGTGCACCATGCCACAAGGGTGCACAGGCTTGTCCTCAACATTTCTGTCTGAGGTGCCAGCTGGGATCTCACCTCTGTTCTCCAGCTCATACAACGTGGGATGCCTGGACTGAAAGATTTGCAAACAAAACAACAGATTTTTTATTCACAGCACCATTGTTTTGAATGGTCTGCTTTTAGTGACCACCCAATGATATGTCAGTGGAGCCGCCACATATTACCTCAGCTTTAAAACTTACTCAGCATTGTATCTTGGTCTTTTGTTAAGAAGGGCCAAGAGACACCTGAGCCAGTTCCTGAGGTTTCAGGAATGGGAGTCCTCAAGCTGCTGAAGTGTTAGAAGATCATCCCCCTTGCAAGGGCTCATCTCCCTTTTCCCTGGGAAGGAGAGAGACAGCACCTGTTACTGTAGTCATCCACACAGGGTTTCTACAGGGAAAATAAAGAAATAAACCCAGGTTCCTACCGACGTTGCTTGTGATGCTGAACTTCTTTTTTAGGAAGAAATGGGACCTGCTGGAGACCTGGTGGGATTCAAGCTTTACTCTCCTAACAGTAAGGAAAGCTTGTTCCATGGTAAAGGCACTTGGCTCATGGCTTAGGAGACGTGGGCTAAATCCCACCGATGGGCATCCTGTGTGTGCAAATAATTTAGACATTGCCTGTCTCTGTCCCTCACCTCTAATCAGAGCCATGTAAGCAGCTATAACTAACACTACTGCTCAATGGAGAGAGCTAACAGCAGGGAGAAAGTGAATTGATTACTGATAATTTAAAAAAAAAAAAGTTAAAAGGCCTTCACCCACTTTTCATCTGAGTAAACACCTGGATTACCTGACATGGGGGTTGAAGGGTTCGAGATAACGACAGATTTGATTGGAATGTGCTGGATCGAATTTATAGCTGTTATTGCTGTTTAGCTATTAATCGGCAGGCTCCTGTGCTTGCCATGGGGCTTCCTTGCCTCACTGTATATTAGAGTTTTGTGCTCGTTAGTGGCTGCTTTTTGCTTCCGCTGCTCGCTGTGCTGCTGCACTGCTGATCATCTCACTCTGCTGTGCCTGGGAACAGTTTGATAGCAGCAGTGGCCATGCGCCTGGGCTGGCCCGTGGCCTGGGCATCGCTGCTGTTTTTGTACTGCTGTACTGGGCAGGCTGGAACTCCAGCGTGAACTCCAGTCGAAGGGACTGTGACCCGTGGATGAGTCCATGCGGGAGCAGGACACCCCAAAGCGTCTGCGGCCATGGATAAGCCCATGCCAGGGCAGGTACAGCTCGAAGCGTCTGTGGCCATGGTTATGTCTGTGCCGCAGCAGGTGTACCTCTGAAGGGATTGTGGCCCAAGGATAAGTCCACGCTGGAGAAGGTACACCTCAAAGCATCTGTGGCTGTGGACAAGTCCATGCTGCAGCAGGTACGCCCTGAAGCATCAGTGGCTGTGCATGAGGCCATGCTGGAGCACCTCAAAGAGTGTGGCCATGGATAAGCCCACAACAGAGCAGGTACAGCCCTGGAGGGACTGCAGGCATGGGTAAGGCCATGTTGGAGCAGGTTTACTTCTGAAAGGACTGTGGCTGTGGGTAAGGCCATGCTGGAGCAGGTATATCTCTGAAGGCATTGTGGCCCGTGGAGAAGGCCACCCTAGACCAGGTGTACCTCAAAGCAACTGTGGCTGTGGATAAGTCTATGCCGCAGCAGGAGAGACTGTGGCTCATAGATAAGGCTCCACTTGGAGAAGGGACCCCCCTAAGGGACTGCAGTCTGTGGATAAGGCCAAGCCAGGGCAGGGGCAAGGGGAGGAGTTCATTGCAATGTTAAACCCTATAACCTGGCCCAAAGGGACCAGGGGTGGAGATTGTAATGGAAATACCTTTAAATTGTTGTAACCCATGGTTTGATTTGCATGTTATAGGAATTATTATAGCAGGAACCACCTGAACCGATGGAGGACAAGCCTTACAAGAAGCAGTGCAAGTGCAGCAGTGACCCCACCTGAGCTGACTTTGGTGCCCAGTAACTCCACGCAACACACAACCTCTGCTGACCTGAGTGACCACCGTAACAGATGGAGCCCAAAGTCATGGACTAAATTAACTCAGTGGACAGTTTGTGGACATTTCTGGACATTTTACAGACATTTCACAGGGGTGGTCCATAGACTAAGGGAATGATATCCGTGTATTTTATCAAAAGATGGGAAGGGTGGTGGTGGGTAATGAGGATGTATTGGATAGTGTGAGACCTGAGCATGACGTAAATGGTATGGATTAAGGGGTGGAGAATGTGCTGGTTTTGGCTGGGGTAGAGTTAATTTTCTTTATAGTAGCTACTATGGGGCTATGTTTTGGATTTGTGCTGAAAACTATGTTGATATACAGAGATGTTTTCGTTACTGCTGAGCAGTGCTTCCACAGAGTCAAGGCCTTTTCTGCTCCTCATACCACTCCACCAGCGAGTGGGCTGGGGGTGTACAAGAAGTTGGGAGGGGACAGCTGACCCCAGCTGACCAGAGGGATATTCCATACCATATGACGTCATGCCCAGCATATGAAGCTGGGGGAAGAAGAAGGAGGGGGGGCGTTCGGAGTGATGGTGTTTGTCTTCCCAAGTAAGCGTTACGTGTGATGGAGCCCTGCTTTCCTGGAGATGGCTGAATACCTGCCTGCCGATGGGAAGCAGTGAATGAATTTCTTGTTTTGCTTTGCTTGCGCGCGCGGCTTTTGCTTTACCTATTAAATTGTCTTTATCTCAACCCACGAGTTTTCTTACTTTTACCTTTCCGATTCTCTACCCCATCCCACTGGGGGGGAATGAGCGAGCAGCTGTGTGGGGCTGAGTTGCCAGCTGGGGTTAAACCACGACACCAGAAAACAAAGAAAAAGGAGTGACCAGTATAGCTTAATTCCTAACAAAAAGCACTTTGAGGTAGTTTAAAGCTGCTCATCCTATCACAGCCAGGAGAGAAGCTTCTGAATTATTTAGTAACCTCAGGCCTTTCAAAAGGAGAAGAAACTCATTGCCCGGTTCCATGGGACTTAGATGAAGTTGTGTGGGTAGGAGTATTAGATATTTATTCACCATGGACTTTGATAAATAATTTACCGGTTCAACTGTGACTAACAAGATCACTGAATGGTGAAATGTCTGCAGTAAGCAAATAGAAATGTTTCCTCTGTTGACTGCACAGGTGAGGTCCCAAACTCATCAAAAGAAATCCAGGCTGCATTTTGTAAAAATCAGCCAGGTAGCCAGAAAGCTTCATGGCAGTTAGTGAAAGTATTCTGCTTCATAGTTACCATTATGGACCCAGTCTTACCTACGGTAAATTCGGAGGTTTATGAATATAAACCTGGACTACTGGATCAGGGGGCCCTCTGCCCAGTACCACAATGCTTTTCACACAGAGGTGTCAGAGAGAAGAGGAAAGTGTCTTGTTCTTACAGTGAACAAGCAAAAAACGTACGAACCCTTCTGCTCAAAACCTGAGACAAAGCACTTTCAGCTGTGCGTACAGAAAGGGAGTTCTCACTAACGCTGCTAAATGTACAGAAGCAGAATTTATGCGCATTCCTAAATAGTGTATCTTTCTCGTTCTTTTTAAATACATGGCCCAGAGGCCTTCTTTAAACCCCCTGTCCCGCTCTTCTTTTGAACTAACCCCATTTATACTCTTGCGGTTGCATGTGCACATTGTCAAGCAATACTGACATCAAGTGGTCTAGCTTAGCTGATCACTAGCATTTTTGTTTCCTCACTCATCCCGAGGGCAGGTATCGATCGTCATCAATCCTTTGTGTAAACAGATCTGAAATAAATCCAGTATCAGACATTTATCCTGTTGAGGGTATTGCTCATCAGCTTGATTTAAGTTATGTTTATGTGCGAGTATAGTATGATTTACAAGAGACCTTCCAACTTTTCACAGTATGGTAGTTTAAAAGTTCTCTATCAGAAATATACCTGTATAATCCTGACAGTATGAAGATTAAGAGCCACCTTCTCCCATCTGAGCTATAGCACGGGTAGACCAATGCAGCAGGAATGAGTATTATTTATTGTTTCTATTTCTTGAGTGCCTAGTATCCACCAGCAGAGATCAGGGCTCTGTTGCGCTAGACGCTGCAAACACATGAGGAAAAATGTTCCCAGCACCAAGAGACCTTGTAGTCTCCCCAGTGAGAAATGAAAAAGACAGAAGCAGTCAGCAGATGGGAGAGCACAAGACTATGAAGAGCAAAAGCAACATAGCAATGTAGTCCTGCCCCACCAGCTTCCTAAGTAACAAGGAGACATAAACCCCTCTTTTATGGCTACACAACATGTAAAAATATGAAGGCAATTGTGATGGCAAAACCACCACTGTTAGCTGAAGGTATCTGGTGATGGAACAAACTGCCAGAAGAGATCCCATAAATCCAAGGGGCCAGAGCCAAACCTTTTCCTTTTCCCTAGTGATACCCACAATGGAAGGTCCAACTCTGCTTCTCAAAGACAACAGCTGACAAAAGCTGACAACAGCCTTTCCCTCACGCCTACCAGCTCATTGAAGATTTCGAAGATGTGCTAGCTGATGAGTACAAACTATTTTTAAGATATTTTCAGCATATCCATAATGATATATTCAATTTGTTATTTCTTGTGAGTAATAAGTCACTTGATATATTTGGATGGCCATAAATGCTACTTCAGTAAACTCTCCCTGAATTCTGAAAGTTTACTGGGCCAAAGGGTTAAATTCATAAAGGTACCCATTGCTCAGAAGTACTCTGACCAGCATCAGACATTAGGGCATGGAAAAGGAGTTGCTTAGCAGACAGCTACTCACCATACACATTTTCATCTAAATCACAGACGTTATGAGCCCTAGCAGCTTTAACACATACCTTCAGTCCCTTTGGAGAGAGGGCTTAGCACAGCATATGAGGAGGGTGAGCATATGCTAGTGCAAGAACTGAAGATGTAAATACAGAGAAATAAGAATAGATGCTTTTGAAAGGAGAATGTTTTCCTCCACCCTACTTCATCAGTGACTATGATCGTGTATATGAAGTATACTTACCATCTTTTCAGAGGTACCTTTGGGTTTCAGCAGCAGTGGACATGGCTGCAAAGCAAATTGGGATAGGTGGTATCATGAGCATGCCAGCTTTAACATAGTAGTGGCAAGCGTAAGATCATGGAAGACACAAGAGAACACACCTAAAAAGGATGAAGAAGGGTGGTAAGAAGGAGAAATGTGCATGATCAGGGATGCTTTTGCCTTCCATATTAAAGGTGGTGGTCACAGCCATATGACTGCACAGCCTCTCTAAGTCTGGCTGCTAGTCCTACCTCCAAGCTAGTCACCGGTCACATACCTGAGTCCCTGGTTGCCAGCGGGTGTTGAAGCCTGTGCAGTGCACTTCAGGGGTCCTGATAGTCATGCTGGTTAACTGGCACCTGGCACTGATTCCTCTTCTCATGCTAAAATCACACCTTCAGCTTGCTGTGGAGGTACATCCATGGCACCACTTGGTTCCTCTGCATCAGAACAGCAAGATGAGGGAGCTGGATTTCCTGCTACAGTGAAGCGTAAGGGGCTGGGTTGACCATGGTCTTGTCCCATGTTTCTTTCCTGTTTCCTTACATTTAAATAGCCAGATTCCCATTTCCTTCCCCCTGTGTTGAGAAGTTATCTGGTTTACATACTAATGTCTACTGGTAGAGCCCTCATATGGGTTCCCGAGACCCCAAGTCCAGCTGAGCAAAACAGTAGTGTCTCATGGCACACAGCAACATGCTACAAACCCAGAGTGACCTGTATGGCACAAGCACAGCAAACACAGTGCCACAGCGGGGGGAAAAGAGGTCTTTGGAGCTGGGAGGCCCAGATTACGGGCCCCACCGCCCCATGCTGTAAGACAGCCCTGGTTATTGCTGAATACAGGTGCAAGGGAGAGAACATGTTCCTTGTTATTAGCTATTCACCATGTGTGCTCCAACATTCATTAGTCTCCTGTTTAACTAGAGTTATTCAAGTAAGGAGCAGAGACAATACCATATGACTTATGTGAACACTCACACACCGTGAATAATGAATAGCGAATAGCCAAAGTGAACCTCTCACTGGACTGAAAATGCTTTGTCCAAGCTGTTTAACAAATACTTAGGAATAATATTCCCATTGACAGAAACTGGATCTGGTTGAGGAGTAACTGATGCACACACAGAAGTATAGGAAAAAAAAATATTCCCCCCCCACATCCCCCCGATTTACTGAATTTACTCACAGTGAATAATCTCAGTAGGCTTTGCTTTCCTGCAATGGGAATCCTCCCTTGGATCCACAAGAGAGGGAAATATAACTTTATATATCACACACCATCCATTTTTTTGTTGCTGTTATGGCTTTTTGTAGTTTTCTAGACAGTTGTAGTACTGAAATAATTTCCTCTGACAGCAGACTGTTAAGTGGAGGCACAGTGGAAAAGTAGGACAACATTGGAGCCACGCAGGGGCTCGTCCACCCTTTTGGGCTTCCGGGGGGGGAGGTTCCTTCCAGTAGCAAGTTGCCCAAGTAGGATGCGGGGACTATGCAAAATGAATGGAGATGCCCAGGCACAGACCCGCTCCGTCATTTGGGTCTGTCAGGGGATGACATTTACTCCAGCTTTCTCATGTCGGGTTGTCATGTTGTGTCGAATTCAGTACTCGACCCAGAAATGAGAGGTGGCAAGATCAGAATGGTGAGACAGCTAACAACGAAGATTACATGAGCTGGAAATTATCTCTTACAAAGCAAAAAAATAAAACTAAAGCTAGCTATATCTCCTGGTTATTATACTAATAACAGGTAGGCTGGGCAGATATGCACAGGCTATGCATGAATGCATTAGATAGCAGCTTGAAAACTGCTCCAAACAGCTTAGGGGAGCTGCTGAGGAGAAACTAATGTGTAAGACTTTCAAAGCAATCAAAACCCTAACAGAATCTGAAATGGTTGCATCTTCTGCATTGTGTTCTGCCACAAAGTGCTGTGAGCCTTGAATTAAATCACGGAGACGCAAGCTGAAAGTGAGGAGCTGTAGCCACAGCTTGATCCTAATGTAAAGCTTACCTCACCAGAAGGATCCAGGGTAGCGTTATAAGCCAAATTTTCACATCCTCTGCACTCTGGCATAGCGCATAGCTTGATCCTTGGAAAACACATGACCTACCAGAAATAGAAATAGACCCAGGATGCCAAAAAAATTTGCCATTTGCAATCAGGATCAACTTTTGTTCTTAACACACCTCTTTGGTCCATTTTATTTCATAGTGCTCTGTTCTGTGTTTTTGCACAGGAGCCATGGGTAGTGCTGCAGATAGAGAGGAAAATCCCAGGGCTATGTTAAAAAAATTCCAGATGTAAAGCAAAATGGATTAATACACTTTTCTACAAAGTGGTAAAATGAAAACACATCTGATGGACTTCCACACAGTTTGCCTCAGGCAAAGAGCATTCCATTAAAATAAAAATACATTTGGTTAGAGCAAATTAAACGTTCCCAAGGAGGAATAGCTTGAGGTCAAAGGTGAAGCCACTTTACTTGCACACATGTTTTCAATCTGTTTGACCTCTGTGATCAGCAAAGCTCAGATGTGCAAAGGGGAAGAAGCTTAAAAGAGATTGGGAAGAACAAAAAAATAAAATATAAAGAAATGCATAAAAGATCTGCATAACATAGCTGTAAACTCCCTGTACTGAAAGAGGAAAAGTTGTGAGTAGTTTTTCTGTGATCCTTCTCTGGGTAATAAAAGACCTGGAAGATCTTGACCATATTGCAGAATAATGTTTTTTCTCATCAGCTGGGACAGAAAGAATCACTCTTAAGCTCTTGTGGCAGGGATTTGTGTGGCTGATGGTGAGCACGCCTAAAAAGATTCAAGGGAAGTGGATCAAAAAGAAGGAAAAGAGCAGGTGAAAGACTTTCTGCTGAACCAGTGCCCTGTTTCAAGCACACTCCCTGCTGAATGTGCTCTGGCTGCTCCCTTGCAGGCAGGATTTTGGGGCAGGTTAGTGCCCAAAAAATCAGGGGGCTGGAGCAATCAGGCAGAGGACAGCACCCTGCCAGCGTGCCAGGTGACAGCTTCCAACACAAGCTTCGTGGTGGCTTAAATTCACAAGGGAAGAGCAGTTGAGCCCTGCCTCCTTTAGAGACTAACCTAGCCTAAGGTCATATTCCTGCACTCCAGAGAGATCCGGCAAGCAGGGGAGACAGGGTGAGCAGGGGCAGGGAAAATGGGGTTGTGTGGTTTCCCTCTCCTCTCCTCTCCTTGCCTCTCCTCGCCTCTCCTCTCCTCGCCTCTCCTCTCCTCTCCTCGCCTCTCCACTCCTCGCCTCTCCTCTCCTCTCCTCCCCTCTCCTCTCCTTTCCAACAGATACCATGAGTCAGGGTCTTCTTCAGCACAATGTGAACATTTTGAACACAGGTTCAAATATGGCCAAAGAAAAGCAAAAAACCAAGCAAATCCCAGCTGAAGTCTCTTCTGGAGCTTGCTCACTTCAGCATATATAGCCCAGAATGCTACAAACTACAGACCCTTTTATTGCCAGCTACGAGTTTATGATGCCTACTAATGCTGCACATTCGCTGCCCTGGCAGCTGGTGTTAGACTGGCTTTCCCCTGCGGCTGGTGCTTGAGAGAGGAGCCTCTCAGCAGTGGCTGTTCCTTGCAGCCGAACCTTAATCGGGTCAACAACAATGGATTTTGCTTCTCTCTCCCAATGAAAGGCTGTCGCATGAGCAGACTAGAAGTCCACAGATCCTTTGGACAAACTAGACTTACCCAGGAGCCACGTTTGGTCAGATTGCTTTTTGAAGCCAGTCAGTTTAGTACTCAGTATTTCACAACTCATCTGTTTGCTATGGGTTAGCAAATCCATTGGCCCCTCTCCATCTATGACAGCTGTGTTATTGCCTATGCCACTGCAGGAAAAAAAGAAAGGTGCTTTACATCTTTCCCAGGTTATTACTGCGGCTTGATCTATCTACAGCCCTGCAGCTGCAGGTTGTATCCCCAGTGGCTCACTACCCACCCACATGCTAGCAGGCACCAGTGCAACCAATGCATCTGCTATGCAGAGCCCTGGGCTCAGCTGGGGGCTTAGGGCTCATCTGTGCACCCATCTGGGCTCAGAAGATTTGAGTGGCATTTCCATCGGGACTTTCAGCACTCTTTTGTCTTCTCAGCTGCTTCAAAGCAGCAGATAACCACAGATGCATTTTTGAAAAGGGGAGTGTGTCTGCATCTCTACTATCTCCTGATCAAGAAAAGCAGCTCTGCGTTTGTCACGAATCCGTGTCCTCACTGGTCCTGAAATCCCAAAGCCAGCACCTCAGCCAGCGTGAATGAGAGGGGCTGAATCAATTTCAATTATATGATATGGATTAAAATCAGCTGAAAATCTGGGAGGCAGTGTTCAGAAAGTGCATGACCATCTAACATGTGCTTCAGCTGCAAATCAACCCCAAACCTCGGACCGTAATTCACCCCACTTTGAGTCAGTCCCAAACCTCACACCCCTGAGCTTTGGGACAGAGGGGATCCTGAAATCAGGCGTGAATCGTTTGCAAGATCAATGCTATTTACGCCTTACCCGATGGCTGCAACACATCCAAAAGGGGTTTGCTACACCTCTCTTGGAGTAGCCTGGATCTGTGAGGTCGGCTTTTTTATTAACAGGTAAGTCTGTGCCATGTGAGGCACAGCAGAATTTACACTTGCCATCTGCAAAATGAATTACATGTTCCAAGCATCTGCGGCTTCATAAATTATAACACAGTGTCAACAGTGCACCTGTGAGGAGATTTTAGACAACAGGAGCAAAGAAACTGCCAGTGTGCCGAGGGGACGCACAGGCAGAGATGCTGGAAAGGCATTTGGCCGCTACCTGCTTCGGCTTGCCGAGCTTTTCCCTCCTGCGTGCCCACCCGCCAGCAGATTTGCACCACCCTCACCGAGAGTGGGAGAGGGCACACTTTCATCAGCCTTTTAAATGCCCGACTCCTCTCTGTAATTAGGTGCGGAGATGAGGTTCTGCTTGGCATTCCTCTGTGGCCCCCCTTGAGCACCGCTGGTGAGGGCCCCTTGGGGGAGAGGGGAGCAGGCAGGGGGGCAGGGGGGGCTGGGGTTTTGCACATGAGATTAGGGACTGAAGATCCCGTTCATTTCCCTTTTATCTGTCTGTGTGCTGTAGCACTGAAGTCTCTGCTTTCCCTGTGTTATATTCAGTGTGCAGAGTGACTCATCTGCAAGCGCAAATTACCTTGCTAAAGTATTCTTCGGAGAAATAATTAGCCACAAGCACCTCCTCTCCAGCCTCCTGTATGTGCCTCCGGGGACTGGGGCGCTTGACATAAATCATTTAGTCCCGAGCCCTAGCACACACCTTTCCCAAAGGACTCCATAATTGGCAAAGTAGTTGCCAACCGGGTTTAAAGTGATTTGAAATTGTTTTCCATACAGCCTTGCTGATAGCAAAAGGTTTCCCCCTTTCCTCAAGCATGAGTTACAGTAACATGATTGAATGTAACCCGTTATTCAGTTCAAGCTGTGATTCTGATACGGTATAGACAATATAAATTCCCCAGAGCTCTGTGAGGCCACCTCAATGGTCCATTTAAGTCCAATTCAATTAGGCTCACTATAGTTCTTAGGATTTCTTAGGTATGTTTGCAGCAGCCTTGGGGTTTGAATGTGAGAACAGTATTCATCTAGGAGTTTTAAATTAGGTCTCAGGTGTCATCATTCTAAATGAATTATTACAGTGGTGTGTTCATGCCATTACAGGTAAGGTTATGTTAGTATCTCCGCTCAGCCATATTAATGCACCGAAGGCTGGAGCTTGGTATGTAAGGTCTTTGCCTTACAGTGACTTTTTTAACCCACTTTTCAAAATAATCGGGCTGCTGGGCACCGAGCTGTATTTAAAATGCATGTAAATAAGTTGTTTACTTTCAGCTTCTGACTGATTGTCAGCGATGCGGTTTAGGAGATGCTGCTACGGCCGTAGCACTGCCAGTGCGCTCCCCTCCAGAGAGAGTCGGGGGGAAGGGTCTCTGCCCTGCCTGGCTCACCGTCACTGCCCCTGGCAAATAGGTAGGCAGTGGTGAAGGGAGTGCTGGGACCGGCAAAGTAATGGGGGAAGGAGAGCAAGCCGCTGCCTTGCTCACGCCTTCGTTTCACTGGCTGGATTTTGAAGTCCTTCTGGTTTTGCTTTATTTCCCTAGCCACAGCTGGTGGGGAGGGTATCATAAAGATGCTGCCTTATTTTGCTTTCCCCAGCTTTTTTCCATTTGTGTCTGAATCTGATCTCTCTCCGGTATTTAACACTCCTCTCAGCGCTTTCAGGAATGAGTGTGGCGAGGGGAGGGAAGCACTTCAGCAGCCCAAATGGCCCCTCCATATTTCGTGTCTACAGATGGACACCATTTGGTTCCTCTAACAAGGCAATGCAAACGCCAGGTATGCAGATGAAGCTTACTTCAAAGAAGGAAGAAAGAAGATGCAGAGAAGATGTTTAATTTTTGGCAGGTAACTCTGGAAGCCTAACTGACATTTGGGTTGAATCCTGAGACCAGTATTTAAAGGGCAAAGATAACACGTCTTTATCGGCCTGCATGGCGAAATTATTTTCATTATTTTACTCTGGTCCCATCTAGTGGCTCCAACAGAAAGTGATACCCCCTCGGTCCATCACTGTATTAACAGGAAAAATCACAGTCCTGCTAGGGCTAAATAGAGAAGGAGCAGGGGACATTTCACAGGTGGGGAGCTGAGGAACAAAGCAATCAGGTGGCCTTTACATAGTTTTACACAGGTTGTCAGGTCTCCTGGATCCAAGCCTCCTGAGACCCATGTAGACTCTTTCTAGAAGAGTATCCTACCCCTCATAGCCATAACCTTTTCCTAATGCTTTTATCCTAGAAATTTCACTTAGTTTCTCTCCATTCAGATTTGCTATGTCCTGCCCCTATGCTCCTGGGAGAAACATGCCAATATTTTGCCTGTGTTATGTAGGGGAATAGTCAGAAGAAAAGACTCAAAATCTCTTTCCTCCGCTCTCTGTCATATCTTTGCTAGGGCAGACTGTAGCCCTAAGATCCTTCCAAGATCAAATAAATGCCTCCAGGAAGAAAAGATCAAAGGAGAAAAAAGCTTAAGAAGTCACTAGTCTGGGTATTTCCTTGTATTAGAGTGGCCCATCATGACTCAAGCAGTCTCCTGGGTTACAAAAATTCAGGGGCAAAGCGTGCTTCTCCGGGGACAGAGGCCCCCAGGTGAGGGAGAGCATCTGTAGGGCACATCCACACAGACAGGGCTCACTTTTCCCTTCTCCGAGCCATCTAGAAAAGAGTCAGACCTTACCCACAGGCCAGGTAGCAACATTAGTTGCAATTATTTCCAAGATTCACAGCAAGACTTGCGGGCAGTGCAGTGCTTGCACAGGCTCGGAGAACACACACTTCTGGGCACCTGGCTGCCTCTTCTGCCTGCCTCAGGCAGGGTCCCATTCTGGCTGAGCACAGAGGCATGGGGTCCGGGAAGGTTATGGTTCCTCCAAAGGTATTCAGGGGACACGCTGAGGAACGGCTCAGTTGTTTCTAGGCCTGAGCTGGGATGCCCTGACTGCTCCATTATACCATGGGAGTTTTTCTGTGGGATTAACACTAACCTGAGGATGCCTGCACTGTGCACAGATAACCGCTTAACCAAACATGTTAGGTCACCTGCCAGGTGCTGGACGTTTTCCAGCCTTTCTTCAGTATCTGTGTCTAGGAATGGAATTTCAGCAATTCATTGTCTTTTAGCCAGCTTCACTTTTTCAATCTTAGTTTTGTTTCCTCACTCTTCTATGGCATCTTTCTCCTTTTAATACTGCTACCAATAAAGTATAATCAAAGGTGTCACTTATGGGAATGTCTCTTTGCAGAAACTCAAGGGAATCAGATTGAAATAACTTAAAGTTAATCACATATTTAGATATTTTATTGGGTCAAGACTCCAGTGAAAGGGAATATGTTAAAATGAAGAATAAAAACTTCCTAAGGAGCAATGTTGCTTTGCAACAGTTACCTCGTTCACCAGAATGTTTTTTCTTCAGTACTGGAAAACCCTATACCTTCCTGAAGTTTTACTTAAGTACCCAATTTGTACAGATGTATTTTCTTACCATTTAACTATCTCCTTTTGCTAGAAACACGTTTGAAAGTTTTTGCATCAACTGAACAATGAGTATTTAGTAGGAAAACAACAGCCATCCACTTTCTGCCTTGAGAAAGGTAGGACATTTCACATGAGAAGACAACTCTTGACAACTCTACAGAGTTAACCTAAAGCCAGACTGGCAATTGGGAGCAAAAAACCTTCCTTAAAGCACAGAAGCACAACAGCTCTGTGTTGGACTCTCAGATCTAGAAACCAGTCCTCATCCGTGAGGGGCTTTTGTTTGGCACATGTATTAGGGATGAGGGAAAAAGAAGCAAATTATATCTCCACCATCTCTCTGCTTCTCCTGCCCTACAGCCTGCTGGAGCCTAACCTGTTCCTACAGGAAGCAGGAGTATTCACAGGTTTGTTTAATGTTGTACTGGCTGCAGTCATCCTTTCCAGACAGCCCCGGTGGTGTTTGTCAACTGTCCTCTGCGCTGGGAGCACCCAAAGGCACTTCCCATCTCCTTAACTGGGCAGCCCAGTTGCACCCCAGCCCCTCTCCCAGGCAAGACTGGCCACACGCTGCCTCTCGCAGGCCTCGCTTGCCCCGGGAAGCGAGCGCAGGCGTGCTGGCAGGGGGTGACGTGCTCTTCCCGGCCCCCTTCCTGGCACCCTGCAGCTCAGTCTCCACGCACACTGGTCCCTGAGACGCAGCCCGGGTGCTCCGGCTGGACTCCCGCTGCCCTCAGACCTCCGTGTGCAGTGGGAAAGGATTAAGTGAGAGGCCACAGCAAATGTCAGAGGTACCCTAAAGCTGCTGCTGGGGGATCCTGCCGGCTTCTTGCTTGGACTGGATGAAAGGAGGCTTCGTTTGGGCCAGAGATTTGTGTTGCCTTATTTCTTCACTCTTCGTGTCTATTGTATTTTTGCAGGCTGTGTGCCAGGCAGCTGAGAATCCTCTGAACCGGTCCTCAGCCCAAACTTGTCATTCCAGGGAAACTCCTTCTGTCCTGTAACTCAGCTAGTTTTGTCACGGTTTCCTTCCAGCGTCCATAAGGAACAGACTTTCACGTAAAACAAGGCGCAGCACCGTCAGGGCACAGCCTCAGAACTCGCAAAATGTGGCACCCATAGCATCCGTACCCCACATCCATAGCATCCACAGGACCCTTTGCGTGAGACTGGACTGCTCAGAGTCACTTCATGCAGCAGACCCCGCAGAGGGTGTGAAAATCTGTGCGCTGCCAGCCAGTTGCCACCGCATCGTCGGTGGCTGCCGAGGGGTTTCCGCGGAACAACAGTGACATCCAGTGGCCACAGCCACCCGGCCGAGCCGTGTAACTCCTGCTGTAGGCACTAGTCGGGAGCGTACAGATGCTTTGCCTTCGTTATGTAAAAAAATGATGTGCAAAGTACTGCCAGGCTGGGGAGACAGCAGCCTTACTGGAAATGCGGGTCTCGCGTTTCAGCAGCAAACCTGCGCGCTGCTAAAGGAAGAGTCGCGGTTCAGCCAGGGAGACTTGGGATCAGAAACTGTGTAAAGAATGCAAACTGAAATATTTCGGTGAGCGGGGAGAGGGTATTTCTGGAAGGGGAAAGTCACCTCCATGCCTCTGGCTGCTAACCCCAAAACCAAAAAAGTGATGGGGTGTAGCCCCACATTAGCAAAATTGGCTCGGCATTATTTTTCCTTCTCACTGTTCCAAACCTTACGACTGTAAGGCTGTAAATCTTCCAACCACAGTCAAGGGACTCTAAAAAAAAAAAACAAATGCTGTGATTCTCCTGATAACTGCCCATTGCTGGAACCTTGGCTCCAAAATAGTGAGTACCAGGAAACAGGCAAAATCAAAGGGTCAGCGATGCTGCAACCTCTCTGACTTTTTTTCCCCAATAGTCCAGCTTTAGTGTAAACGATGAGAAGAGCTACACTTACAAAACTGACCTGAGGCTAAGTCTACACTGGAAACCTCTATCTGTGGAACCACATTGGTTTAAGCCGTGACATTTTCATTCCTGTTTTTTATTCCTAGTAAATCCCTAGAGCAGGATTAGCTGTACTAGCAAAAGCTCCTGTGAAGGAGTGATGGGAGGCAAGTTAACAGGCAGCAGTCTCCGCTCACTAGCAGTGCCTGGGGCAGCTCTAGCCCAGTCTCAGTGTCCTTTCCTCCTCACCCTCCTCCCTCTGAACCACAGCCCATTGCCTGTGAGCTGTGTCTGTTCCGGAGGGCTCTGCAGCTGCGCCAGCTCTGCTCTCTTGCTACAAAGCAGCCCTTCATCATCACCCTTGCCTGTAAGATCCCTTATACAGCAAAATCCCAGTAGTTCCAAGAATATGAATTTACTGGCAATAGTACTGATTACAAGCGCTTCAAGGCAATTTACCACAACTCCTACACCAATCTTTCCTCTTGTAAGATCTCTAATAGTAAAAATACTCATGAGGTGGAAAAATGCCATCATAAAGGAGGGAGAAGTGCTCCATGCATCCGAGCTGTTGCTTGTGCATTAAAGATCAAGGACCAGAATAACTACATGAGAAGCCACTTCCCAATGTCATCATCCTTGGCTGCACTGTAGATATCATAGCTCTAACATTTAAAGAAGTTACATGGATGCTGAGAGAGGAATCCATGACCCATGAATGTTGAGAAGTGGCTTCTTGGTTCCTGAGAGGAAAGAAAAACAGATAATTAATTAAGGTAACTAGTAGCTTTATTTCTAGCTTTCCCAGTAGTACCAGGGACGTTCAGGGCTGTCAGTGAATTGGAAGAAAATCAATAACTAATTGAGAAGTAAATATTCACTGTTACAGGTCATCCCCTGCAACTTCAAGCCACTGAAGGGGAACCCTGTTCTTGTAAGATGTCCTTCCCTGGGGCTGGTTGAAGACATTGCCAGGATGTTAGTGTGGCCGCCTCCTCCCGCCACATGGTAGATCTGAGGGAGGACAGGTGCCCTTGGGGCCTCCTGCTAGAGCAGAAGGTTGCAATCTCACTCCAAATCATTGCCTGCTTCTCCCATTTGTGTGCCACTCACAACAGTGCCCTTGCCCCAGCCTTGCTTACACCTCCTAAGAATTGCTTTCTTTCTAGAAATCCTGGAGATGGATTCCTTACTAGCAGTGAACATTTTGAGAATGCCATGGGCACCTGAGCAGAGCTGGAGCTATCCTGAATGAGATGGCACCAGCAGGTGACTGATGGCACAGGAGAGCCTGCACAGGTGCCACTTCTAGAGGCACATCTGCAGGTGCACACCCAGGACATGAAAAACTCCCCTTTCCCAGGATACACCCCACTGATCTCATGACGATAAAATGGCTTTTTACCACTGCTGCTTTCACAGTCACCATTGCTGGCTGCCCTGGCAGGCAGGCAGAGGGATATGCTCCCTGTCCTCCTCAGGGAGCTACTCCCATTGCAGGGCACCTGCGACTGCTTCATGTGTGGAGGCAGAGGAGGAGAAGGATGGACTCTGCTTTCCCACTCCTCATTCAGCAGCTGCAGTGAAAGATGGACTGACCCAGCCTGTACGAATAACCTTCTTACCCAAGTCGCTCGTTTAACAGTGTTGGCTACTGCTGCTGTCTTCCCTCCCCAAGCCTAACAGGGAAAAACCCATGGGAAACCAGCTGCTGCTAGGTGCACAGCAGCTCCAGCGAGGGGCCTGGGTCAGCGACAGCGGTGGTAACATGCCAGGACTCCTGGAGACAGGGTACGGCTGTCAGCGCAATAGGCAGGCGCCAAAATTACGCCAGCGCCTCATTAACCCAGAGAGGCAGCTCGGCGCAGCGGAGGAGGCAGGAATGACTGAGGAGGGGGAGGCCAGGCTGCTGCTCGGGTGTCAAAGCACAGGCGATAATTGACAGCTCCATGCTGGCAGGCAGCAACAAAGGAGAAATCTGTAGGCTTGTCCTCCCAACGTGAGGAAAGAGCCGCATGGTTCTCTAACAACCTCGCTTCGGCATCGCCTTCCTTTTCATGTGCGTAATAGCTACCAGCAGCAGCAGCATCTCCTGTCAATCGCTGACAAAGGATCCCACCTGGCACCGTGCAGATGCTGTCTCACGAACAACAGGCCACCAGGAGACAGGTGTTGAGTGTTGGAAGATTTATAGGAATCAAACCCTTCCTTGTAAAAGAGAAAAAATGCGGGTGGGAAGAACAAAAAGGATGGGAATAGAAAAAAGACAAGGAGGAAAACCTGCTGTGAGGAAGTACAATAAGGGAAATAAACTACAGGAAAGAAGACGGTGGCCCAGCCAGGATGGTGTGGTGAATTGTAATGCTTTGCTGGTTTTGGTCCCCCCTCCTGATTTGGTCCTGCACTGATACTGCTTATTATCCCTGAGGACCAGAAGTGGGGCTGCGGTGGGATTCCACTGAAACGCCAGTAAAGTCCATCGCTTATTGCTCTTTGCTGTCGTGATCCTACTGACTCCTGGTATATTTAGCCCAACAGTCCTTCACAAACTTATGATATCCCACTGGAGTTTGAGTGGGGAACTTGAAATATTTTGCTTATGTATGCAATAACATGGGATTCTTAAATAAGTCCATATTCAACTTGGTCTGGCACCAAGATAATGTTACAGCAGCTCTGTCCTCTCCCTAAGTCTCTGCAGCCAGCAAAAATCTGCAAATCTGCTGACTTCTACCCTGTTTTGTCTTTCGCTTTTGAACTATGTCAGGATTTTCAGTCACAGATACTGCCTTCTAGATGGAGGTCTGAATTTCCACAGATAGCTCCTGCAACTCTTTTTAACTCATAAAACTTCCAAGTTGTTGTCATATCCCTTCCTCCAGGAGGGTCCAGTAGGTGAAAGGAAAGACCCAGCATGCAGTGGCATTTTACCTGGCTACTTCTCCATCCTTTCTTCCCGTCAGTTTAAGTTTCAAAGGTACTAAGGGCTTTTTCTCCCCTCTAAATGTCAGTAAGCGTTGTCAGGTACCCACTGCATCTATGCCCACAGACACAGCTCTCCAACATGCCTTCATTTTTCACCTTTTTGTTTTGCAGAGGCACAGCCCCTCTTGCTCACCTGGCAGACTGAGTCATCTGACATTACATTTGCACTTTCCCAGAGGCCAGCAGGCTTCAGCTACTAAGCCATCATCATCTAGCCTCCCCCTATGGGCATAATATGCTAATTTATACCCACAATCAAGCATCTGTGATACCATTTGTGTTGCAGATACCGTGGAGGGAATTGATGGTTATTCAGATCTTGTGTTAACTGAGGAAAAACTGATTTATTTCCCCACTGAGTGGAGCAGTTACTAAAACCAGTGTGGATGAACTCTCCTTTTTCAATGTGCCTTGGCTGCATGCTAATAGTTTGGAGTCTAGGTGACTCATTCATTGGAGAAACTTTGCTCTCTGAATTATTCACTTATTCAGCCTACTAAGCCAGATAATAGGAGATGGCAGAACCTTTCCTCATCTCTCAGAGGGTATATTAATATCTTTTAAACATTCATACTCTGCCCAAATATATATATATTTCAAGACTTATTTGTGCCTGCATTCTTTTTCTTTAGTCGGTTTGATACTCTTTTGTTCTAACTTTGCTTGTATCACAAAAGTTTGGCTGGGGATAGAGCCATGCTTCCATACAAAGAAAGACAACTGGTTTCCTCTTTTACACGGACATCTCATGCGTGAGGATGCTCAGCATTTATTCTCTATGATGGGGAAAATCCTAACACCACCACCCTCTTTCCTGCCCTATAGACGTTGTCTGTATCTAAAGTCACTTCAAATGTATTTTAAAACACAAACAATCCATCCATATGATTGAATCCTTCATCATCATTTACATTGATCACAGCAGCTTTTCTCAGAGGTAAAATCCAAGATACACATTACTTCTTGTGTCTATTCAAAACAGATCTCATGACACCTTTGTAGCTGTCTGCCCTTTTCCTTATGCTGATCCACATTTCAAGTTCACGTCCTTACAGTCCTTTGCTGCGCCAGGGTCAAGCTTCCCAAAGTGCATACCCCCTCTGCCTGCCCTCCTCTTCCCAAGGGCTCCACTCCTCCATCTGCTTTGCTTCCCCTTTTGAGCCACAAGCAGCAAAATGAACCTACTGCTCCCTCCTCCTCTCTCCTTTTCACACCTTCTTCTACACTGATCCCTTCTCCTGGAGCATGCTCTCCCCACCACAACGCTGGTCACTCGGTCCCCAAGCTGTTCCCAGCTTCTCCAACAAAGGTGAATCACCAAAACCCCACAACAGGGAGATTCAAGCCCCAAAGGAGAGAGAGAGGTACCAGAAGACCCTGTGCACTGGCAGGGACTTCAGCATTGCTATCGCTTTTACATATGTATCCCCACATATTTATATATTACCATATATTCTGTTAATGAGGAACAATACTGAATCCAACATCAGACAGACAGACAAGATAGGTCTGACCCACCATCCTAGATCCCTCTTCAAGACCCACCGCTTCCAGGATCTCTGAAGGTTGAGAAGGAGTCGCAGATAGCTGAGATGCTCTTCATGTTCTAATTTTATTTTATTTTATTGCATGAGTATCAAGGTGGTTAACACTTCTTCAGGCAAGGACCAGATCATTCTGTGATTATAAAGCACCTAGCACAGCCAAATCTTGGTCCGACTTGTCTGTCAGCCTCCAGTTATGCAAATCATGATAATATCTGATTGCATGCCTCCCCCTTTGCCTTCCCTTGGAGCCTCAGGTCAGAAAGTCAATCAGGGACTGAGTCACCTTTTGTATTGTCTATTGCAAGAGATTCTTGTCCCAAGTTCCTCTACAAAACTAATAAAACATAATAATATATAGAAAGGCTCTACTTGTATTGCTTTTTTTCCATATACTTTACAATAGAAACTTAGCAAGATTACATATAATGATAATGATAATGAGGTTAAGCATAATTTTGAACATATATGAGGACAGTTTCTGATCACAATAAGGTGAAACAGAGGTTTTTTTTCCTGCTGAGGCCTATTTGCTCTGAGTCATTATTTACCTCTGGCTCTTCACAACCCTGCTGTGCTAATATTGTTTCAACAGAGATTTTTAACATTTAATGAAGGCACTATGTTAGCTTTTAACCAACTTATTGTTATATTCTGCATTGCTGAACTTAATTTTTCCCCTTCACTTTTTTTCAGCCTAAGCATTACATTTCATTTCAACCAAGTCACTCTCTGAATAGCCCAAATTTAAATATCTGCAAACTTTCTTGTGTTTTCTCCACTTCACTCCAAGAACACATGAAATGAATGTTTCTGAAGTTTAGTGCTGAATAACACATTGAGAAATAAATAACACAGACATAATGGGTGAGAGAAAGAAACAACAGGGTGAATACTGTTTTAAGAAGAATTAATACTTTCAAGGAGAACAGGAGACACACAGGGACTGTGCCTGGCCCGTGGATATGAGCATGGGAGAGACTCAAAGGAATTCCTTCTTGCACAGCCAGTGTAAGCCGTAGCAATACCCTTCGTGTCTGGTTGCTCCTTGTAGGGTAGAGAAGCAGTGAAAATCCAATGCATATAGAGAGAGAGAGACGCTGGTAGAGCCAAAAAAAGAGCTCTTCCTCAGAGGTATTTGGAGTCCTACGGGTCCATGCTACTGCACTACCTAGCCCAG
This sequence comes from Calonectris borealis, assembly GCF_964195595.1. NCBI lineage: Eukaryota > Metazoa > Chordata > Aves > Procellariiformes > Procellariidae > Calonectris > Calonectris borealis. The sequence continues at coordinate 52,434,442 of NC_134313.1, forward strand.
AACAATTGCCATCCCTTTACAGCAGGTGAATAAAGGAGAGACAGTGTTAAATTTTCTGGTATCTAGTTTAACACATCTTCCGTTCTGGGACCTTAATTATATCCAGGTGGTGTCCAGGTGCAGTTGTCTGGACCATCTCCATTGGGCACGTTTGCTTATAGAATAGTCTGGTTGACATTTTTTTTTGTTTTAGAAAAATGTGTTCTCCTGGCCATTCATTATGGGCTTCCACTCTTCCCAAATTTTCCCTATGTCCCCTAACTGAATAACAGCTAATCAAAGCCATAAATAAAAGAAGCCCTCTTTGACAACTGAGAACACTTCTAACATAGTTTATACAATATGCTTGGCCTCACTGATTTTTCCAAAATCCACAGCGAAGGTATGTTTTAAAGCATGCAATATTATCCTGAGATGAATATAGTTCGGTTTTTTTCTTTTTGTTCTTGAGACCACTGAATTTCACCATGAAATTTAAAAAATAACCTGAACTTTATAAGGCAGTTATATAAGAAGGAAGCCATAATAAGAAAGAAAGATGGCACCAATATACAAGACGAGCTTGAGGTCAAAAAAATCACTGTTGGGGGACAAAGGCATTTTCCAACGATCAGCCACTAAATTCCACCACCACATTCGGCTAAGCCCAACAATCTCACTGAGGTTGTTCGAGAGATAAGTGCTGTCAGAAATGTTATTATGGCAAACTATGACAGCCTAGATACAGGTTAGCAACCAAACACTTCTAATGGTAGTATGGTCTGACAATACCATTAGCCAGGATGGCCAACAAGTGTCTTCATCCTCAGCAACCTTCATTCAACAAACAGGAGATGATCACAGTCTAGACTTGGTTTAGTACATATTAAAGGCACTGTACAAGACAGATGATCATAGAAAATATTTTTTACAAAGTTATTACAAACTCTTTCAGCTTAAATTAAATGGGAAACACAGCAAAAATGTTTTTTTAAGTAAGATCATTGATTTCAAAGGACAAAAGTGCAAGTAAGTCAGCCAAACGGAATACTGAATACAAAGAAAATGTATAGCTTCCCTAAGACAAAAGTGACCAGCGTGCTCAAATAGGAAGGATGAGGAAATATCCTACTTTAAGTTAGGAAAACTCTGTCAGATGATTTTTCAAGTCTGTTAGTAAATCTCTTTGACAAAGTAATCAAGTTGTGGACAGTGCCATAGGACTGGGAAACAGCAAGGGTATGACCTGCAATTAAGAAGGTGAAAAAATTGACCCATATTTACAGGTCTATTAGAGTCACTTGAACAGCTTGCTAGGCTTTAAAATAGTGTTCTGTGGGGAGTCTAATTAATGATGCAGAGGTAAAAGCAATATGGGATAAAATGCAACATGGGTTTACTAAAGGTAGACCTTGCCAGACTCACTCAATTTCTTTTTTTGAAAAGGTAACTATAAGGGCAGCAGGGGAGGTATTTCCAGTAAAAATAGGGAAGCACTCATGTCTTTGTACGAGGCCCAGGCGATACCATATGGAAAACTGCATACAATCCTGGTCAACCACGTTTCAGGGAGATACCTTCCAGCTGGAAGAGGCGCAGAGAGGTCAGCGAGAAGGTTAGGAAAATGGATGTGAGACGTCTGGCTGTTCAGCCTAATGAGGAGTGGGGATGCGGCTGCAAGAAGTAGCCCAGGGAAAGGAGACTTATCTGAAATAAAAGACAACACTGGCGCAGAACCTATGTATACAAAGTGGTCAAGAGTAAATTTAGGTTCGAAGGAAAATGAGCTGCAAAAGCTTTGCAGCTCAGGCAAAGGTTTCCAAGAAGAGTTGTGAGACAGAAAGCTAATCACATCTCAGGATGAGCAGTGGGTATTTGAGAAAGGATGGCCCAACAAAGTGACCCAAGAGTAGGGAACTGTCAGACTCAGCGGTTATCTTTATTTTGTCACTTCCCACTGGGTGCTTTTCAAAGACCATTGCTATGGTTTTACATAAAACATGTGCTCTGAACTAACTTTCAAATCAAATTATTCAAGTTAGATCATGGTAAGAAATACAGCATAAAGCTAGCATTACTACTAATTTAGTGAAATGGTGATTAAATGCAAGGTTACTTGAGAACCAATATAAGTGGGTCATTTTAATACTTCACATAGTTTGTATTCAAAAGTTCCTGTGTGTTAACGTCAATGAATATTATCTTGAAAATAATTTATCACATGAATAAGTTAATAAAATTAGGAATGGAAATAAAGCCCAGCAACCATACACAGTTATTGGTATAGGTATAGGCTCGATGTTACTAGCCATTACCATGGACTTCCCACGTGAGTAAGAGAAGACGCAAAGAGCCCAATTCTGTTTCCAGCTAAATCAGTTAGAAAAGAGTCAAACACTCCCCCACTCTTTGATTCGGTTTCCCCATCTGTAGCACTGTAATAGGGCATAGCATTTTCAATCAAAACTTTATTAAGGCTGAGCAGGTTGTGAAAGAAATTGTGATGGCTCACAGTGCTCTGTAGGTGCACAAAGTTTGGGAGATGTTGACATAGCTAATGTAGGCAAAGCCCTGGAAAGAAACAGGGAAAAAAGTTGTTTTCATGTTATGTCCACTATCACTTTTAATACTTGCCACCTTTAATGTCCAGTTTTCTCCAGACACCGACTACGTTGTCAAGTAACTAGTCAACAAAATAGGATCTGTCAGCAGTGGCAGGAAGGAGGTGAGGTGGCAGGAGGTGTTGCTGGCTGCTCACCGGGTGCCCTGGACCAGTGACAGCCCTTTTCCCTCTCTGATGGGGCAGGGTGCGGTGGGGAGGTAAGTACCACACTGTGGTGGATCCCATGCATAGCGATTCCCGTTTCGCTGCTTCAGAAACATTCCCCACCATTTAAAATTTGTCTTTCTTTAGAAGTCTCTTAAATAGGAAAACAATTGTGAATTGTAGCACTGTACTTTTTATGCTTTCACTTATTATTCACTTCCTCAGAGAATCAAAAGAACAGATACAGAGAAAGACATGATTAAAAAAAAAAAAGGTAAAACTTGTTTACAATTTTAAAGTGTTCTTTCTTGAACTAGATGACCTTCACAGGTTCCTCCAACCAAAATTATTCTGCAATTATTTGAAGTGGTACTACTGATGCCTTCAGCCTTTTCTCCCAGCTGACCGCTCTCACAGAAGCTGGAAACAACAGGGAGCAGGAGAGCTCCATTCAGGGCCGGGTACTCTACCTGCAAGGGTGACACTGCAAGACCAAGCCATAAGAAAACTGCTAACAGCATCCCTAAACTCATGAATGTTTGGGGGAAAAAATTAAACTTTGGGTAACAGTGGCATAGATCACTTTGAGAGGGACATAATATATAACCAAGTCAGCTTTGAAACATGCTGGATTTGAAGCAATCTCTGCTTCATGAGGAAGCCTTAAAATGTTTAAAATATCTGAGGGATGGCCTCCAAAGCTGCAGCTAAGCTGCGTTAAAGGTTTAAAGACAATTTATTATTTTCTACTGATCTAAATCCTTAAATCACCTTAAACTCTTAGCTCGCCTAAGACCTTGAAATAAAAGACCTTAAACTCCCTGTGTCGCTGTATCAAACATTAATCTGATCAATATTTATTAAACTTAAGCATGTAAATAAAAGTATAAACTTCATATTATTAAAAAGTTGTGCGATTTTAGAAATGTCATGACTGAATGTGGCTCTCAGCTGACTTCACAAAGGCAGTCTGCATTCGTGTGAAGGTTCAAACTTCAGAGATAGTTCACTCTCTGCATTGCAGACATCCCTTAAGTTTGGGGACCCCTCTTTGTCATTTATGAGATTGGGGACCACTATAAAAAGGAATAGTAAAATTATATTGTAGCATTTTTTTTTTATGACTAAGGAATGCATCCCACAGTATTTGAAGCTTGAAGAAGCTTATGAATAACTGCACTCTATCATTTTGTTTTCCTTCAGTGGGGTTTTAGTCACACATGGCACAATAGTCGCCAACATTGTGAAACATAAACAGGCTTGCAGCTGGTCTTCTGCTTTCTTTTTCAAATCTTCCCTCATTTTCCAGAGAAACTTTACTTTCCCTACTTAGTGTTAAGTAGCCTTGTACTTCCTCCTATCACATCTTTTGTTGTAAATAAAGTGTAGCTTTGCTTCTTCTTTCTGTTCCCTTAACAAAACCACACAGATGGAGAGAGAATTTTGCTTTCCCCAGCACTGAAGAGATGTCCAGAGCAGTTAAGGATGAGAGAAGGAAAAGAAGGAAAGAAAAGAGGCCTTAAAGGACTAGCAGCTCCTGTTACTGGAGCCACCCTGAACATTGCAAGGAGGGGGAATTCACGGCTCAGCAGAGAAAAAGGACTGCGGTGCCTTCAGTGCAGGGGTGATGGGGCAGCCTAAGGACTCAGCCAAAGCATGTGCTCAGCCAAAGGTCTTCCGTGCTGGCCCTTGTCTCTCTGCTTCACCCTTCGAGCCAACACCTCAACCAAACTCACTCTTGACCAGCAAATAAACAGATTATAGGCTGGAAATCTCCTGAGAAAGCATTTGTAGCAGTAATTTGAGGTATTAAAGAGGAGTCAGTACTGTTTGGCTATAAATTGGAGCAGGAACCAAACAAAAGTTTGCAGGCAAAAAAAATCAAGTTCTTTCTTTGTAAAGCCTGAAATTTAGTGCAAAACCAAAATAATCGGAGGACGTTGCCCAGCTTTGAACTCACAAGCCCAAGGAAAATTGTAAGTTAGGCAAACCTGCCCTCAGTGCTTGTTGTTACATATGAAGATAATTTAGAATCAGAGCCCCTGCAGGCTGGGCCATCCAGGTCCCCGTGCACAGGGTACCAGCTCCTGAAAGGTGCCTCCTGGGCATGGTGCTATGTTGCCCACCTCGCATCTCTGCCCTCCTCTCTCGGGGGCAGGGCACGGCTTTCAAATTCACCTCATAGCTGTGGAGCCCTTTTTGCCTATTAGAAAAGCTAAATTGGATGCGAAGTGCCCTGACTGTCAGCAAAGCCCAGCTGATGGCAGGAGCCACCAGGCTAGTCTGAAACGCAGCGCTTCTCTTTGTGGGCTGCTGCCCCACTGCAGGCTCACCAGCAGGCCTTCAAGTGGCTGGGCCATGGTAGCAGCTTTCCTTTCAATTAATGAATCTAAACTGGGAAGAGCCATGGAGAGGCAGGAATTATGCAGGGCAGTCAAAGGGGACAAGGCAAAGGCTAATGGCCTGAAGCGAGAAAGAAAGACAATCCAAGATGAAAAGATCCTAACAGCAAGGTCCACCAAAAAGCACCCACGGGAACTCTTACACTGGTGATTTGTGCTTTGGGAGGATCAAGGGGGAGGAAGGAGAGGAGGCGATGGCCTATATGAACACTTTGTGGCTTCAGGTGCAGAAATAAACAGACTCGCTCCAGGAATACTAATCACTACAGAGAGACTTTGAGTTGCTCCCCTGTAGGTGAGGTAGTCCCCTCTCCTCGACCTGACCATAAAGCTGTGGTATTATCAGCAGTGCGAAAGTCCAACACACACTTTTCCCTCTCTGGATATTTCTTTACACAGCTGACATTTCAAAAATTAGAGAAACCTTTTTTTAACCCCAGCAATATAATAAACTACACCCATGTTACTAACATCCTTTTTAAAAATAACTTAGCTAAAAACCTAGCAAATTTGGGGAAAAAAAAAAAAAAAGACCCGATTTAACCTGTCAGATCTTTTCCAGCCCAGAACTGGATATATCATAGCACAAAATCGCACCTGTTGCTCTGTTGGTTCCCTTTCTCATGAAAAATATATCCAAAGAAGTCTGCTAGATCTTTCTGTGCTAATTGATTCAGCTGATCTTCAGACAGTCCTTTCTAGCATCTAAGAAGCTATGTGAGAAGAGACATTCAGATACGGCTCAAGATCTCCACCAAAAACAGAGGGATTTTGCCTGTTTGCTGTTTTAATAGGCAACTAACTACTCCCCCTCACATCCCCCATTTGGTTCAGGCTTCTCCTTTCTACCTTTCAAGATCTGTGTGGTCCAAACAAAAGTACAGCAATTCAACATGTTACATTCGGATACGCCAGCGATCTGTGTATGCTAGTCTATGTGTCTTCTATTCATCCATAAAAGAGATTATGTATTTTTCTCCATTGGAGCACTGGTATGTAAAATGCATTTTATTGCTCGATATTCCAGGTTAAACAGTTAAAAAAAGTAAACAATATTTTTGCCAAATTAGGAGTAGCAAATCTCCCCTGGAGCTGACCATTGGTACTGGCTCCAGCACCCCAGTACAACAGGAACAAAATGCACAGTCACTCCTCAAATGAAGCTACGGTTTTAGTGCCATTCTTCTCCCACATCCCATTGTCACTGGAAGCCTGAAGTCCCATCAGTGTGAGTGTCAGTAAAACCACTGATTTCAGCCTGTGAGCCCAATCAAATTAGACGCGTTTTTCCCTAATAAGACCTGCCCTGGTCAGCAAGGGACCAGAAGAAACCTCCTTAGTTCCATCTGAAAACTCATTGCCCTCTCCAAGTTGATCATGGGTTTATTCTATATTTTAAATTACAAAGCAGCTCCTCAGCGCAGCATCACGTGTTTTTGCAGGTCTAATACCTTGGTGATTTGCTCTCCACACTGGCTCGCCAATGGAGTTTAGGTCTCTCTTTTAAGGCTCAAAAGCTGGAATAAGTTTAATCCTAATCTCCTGCTTTTCCTCCCTGTGCAGATGTGCCCTCCCACAATACCAAGGAGCAACAAATCTCATGACTTCACAAGAAATAACTTGCACAGAGACCTGGGCCTAAGCTCTGGACATGGCAAGAATCTCTGAAGGAAATTAAAGCACATTTTTGCCTCAGTTTTGGTTTAAACTGCCCTTACTTCAATCTCTTATATGCACAGATTCAAGTAGCAAGGAAGATATAAACCTGCAGGCTAGACGGAAGGAATATTTAAAAAGATAATATTGCCATTCTTCATCAAGAAAAAAATAAGCATTTACACGCGGATCCTCAGAGGACCCCATTTCCAGTTCCTGCAACGTGGTAGAGAGGAAGGGTACAACACTAGGTGTAAGGTTGTAAAAGGAGGTGAGTCAGAGGCCAATGCTGTTTGCTGTCGATCAGGATACACCTAGCCCGGTCGTCTGGTGCAAAGGGGCAACTGCCCAGGCAGAACACGGCAAAGGAAACCTGATGTATGATAATGAAAAAATTAACCAGTGCATTGCGACATTAACCAGTGCGAATAACCCACCAACAGAGAACAGAGAAGAAACAGTGTGCCTGTCAGTATAATATCAGAAAAGCCAGGCAATGAGTTAACTTGAAATAGCAACAGTAGAACAGGTTGAAAAAATGATTGATCTGCGTACACCAGAAATTATTACTGAAATATAATACAAATAATGCAAACAGTTAAACTTCAGAGGCTATACCCGTTAACTTCCATGGCATTATTCCAGAAATTAATTTGGCTCATGTCCTGTAACGCAGGCATTTGCACTGACATACTGTCTTTGTATATACTTGAGGACTGACTCTACTTGCAGTCAGTTGTCAAAAGAGGCAGAATCAGTTCAATGTAAATGTCTCAGCAGGGAACTCCACTAATTTTAACAGTTACGGTGTCCCCCATACAAAGGGCTCAAGACAGAGCTAAAGTTGCTAAGACCCTTAGCACACCAGGGAAAGCAGTAGAACTGAGATCTGTCCCACTGGGGAAGTCCTCCATCCCCAAAAGCCCAGCTGAGCAGATCTCGTTGAAGTTGTCCACCATACAGATCAGGCAAGGTCCTACTCTGTTCTAGTTTGGCACAACTTTGCTAATGTCACTGGAGGTTTACCAAGACAGCCAAGCTAAAGCTCTGACCTGTAGAAAATGACTGAGAAACATATCCAAGTACTCATATCCAAAGCTGCAGCTTCATCGTTACTTTAAGCTGACCCAAAAGTAAGACAAAGGGAGAGGTCTCGCCCCTTCTGTTACACCAGCAGCTAGCGCTTCTGTGCTTGTGTGATAAGCTAGATAAGGTACTCACCCTAAACTAACCAACCAAAGACCAAAACAGTTACTTGTCACCTGGATCAGCCCCTAGACCGAATTTCCTGCGCAGCTGCACAAGCCCTCACCCAGGGTGGCGGGGAGGCAGGACCACGGGGCCAGGAGCAGCAGCAACAGCAGGAAGGGTAGGAGAGACGGACGGCTGTTTTAGCAGCAGTCCACATTATTCCATTAGTCCATTATTCTAATAATAGCCTTAAAGCAACCATGAGAACAAAGCCTTTTGTGTCACGAGGAGAGAACACATTTTTTCAATGAGCCAATACTGAGGACCTGCTCTCAGCTGGGTATGACTCTCTCTCCTTTTCCATGGGAGTTATAAGGCTCTGTTTTAAATGCAGAGCACAGGATGATTTCTATGCAGGGCAACTTAGCAAGAAGTCCTGCGCTGACTTATGATTATCTGTATGACTAAAGTCTCCCTTTCTTTGCCAAGGTAATAAGCCCTACCTCTAATCTTTCCTGCAGCAGAGTAAATATTAAATGTAATATAACAGATCTGGTGGCGTTTCTAGCAGAAAGGTGCTGGTGTCATATCGCGCAGGGTGGTACATACAAATGGCACCTTTTGAAAAGCCCACGGATTTGCAAGGTTTAAGAATACCATGTAGCACTAGTGACATCTGCAGGAGCACGTCGGTTGGAACAGCGAGAGGAAAATGCCAAATATCAGGCTTCTGTGAGAAGCTCTCATAAGGCAAACCAGCCGATACGTTCCCAGCTCCTGCCTTCACAAGCCTACCAGGGGATGAAAAGGCCCTCTCAACTGCTGTCTCAAGGGGTTAAGTCAGACCCCTCTTCTAAATCATGCTCTGGAGGAGCTTCTCATTTCGTTGGCAATACAGGTGGCGGGGGAAAGCTGGCCTCCTGTTTTACAAGGCACCTACACAGAAATAAAAGCATGATCTTCAGGGGGAGGTTGTGTTGCTTCCTCGGTCAGACCTAGGTAGGGTGACCAAGAGACACCGGTGTGAAGGGGACAAACACAAACCATCGCACCTTGTCCTACAGAAAATGGGGGAAGGGGAGCAGTTGATTTAAAATGTTTCCACAGCTCAAGAGAGAGCACGTTGACGAAGAGTCACTATTGGTTGTATTGAGTCTTGTTGCAACCGATAGGTCTAACGAATGCTCTTCTTTAAAGATATAGTGATAAGGGAGAGTTCCTACCAAAAAAAAAAAAAGCATACTGAAGATAAAAACTTTGGGCAGAGTTGTTTATCAAGGAGAGAAAATGAGTGAGCGAGTATGCACACGAGTGAAGATCAGAGCTCTGCGCAAACACTTAAAGGCAAGAAAGTTTGATCCAGCTTGAAATACAGTAGCCAGATCCTGAAAAAATAGCTAGAGGGGAAAAGTCTTAGGAAGGCAATACCTAGATTTGGTGATGTAAGGAAGGAGACAGTCTGCTTTTTTCATTTCCCCTCTGTTTGAGAAAGCCGTCCCTCTGCACAGTAAAAAACTGAACTTCATCTTCTCTCATTATATGATGCTGTTCCAGCTTTGCCATACACAAATCCAGCCACTCTACTTTATAACACTTTACACCATTTACACTAGGAAAGCTATTTCTTACTCCCTTCATTAACACTGCTGTTGAAACATTGTTTTTAAACTAGAGGCACACAGGTAGAAAACCAGAACACAGAGGAAATGAATTTTTCTGGTCTGGATACATCTGTTGTGTTTCTTTGCTTAAAATTTATTCATTTCTGATCTTGGTTGGTTTTTTTTATTTTAAATTTTGTCTTAAATAAAAATATTGCATTTTACATCATGTTTAATCCAAGTTCTCAAAACCCTTACAAAATAGTGTGCCAGAACCTCCACACCATCAAAGGGAATCACCTATGATTATTTGGATTTGTTAGGTACAGAGGTCATTAAGTTTTGGCATTTGTGAGACAAGGCAGCACTGTCATTTTAGTGATGATATGCAAGGATCCTGTGTTCTACCCCAAAATTACAGCAGCCTCACAGCAGGTAGGCTATGAATGGTAAAGTTTGTATAAGGTAAGGGGAGGTATTTATGGTTGTGTTAGACTGCTAACACGTTAACAACAGGTTTTACTCAAGGAATATTCAATTTCTGTGTAGATCTCTTAAAAAGAAAGATATTTTTACAGTACAGGAAATGAGAAAGAAAACAGTAACGTGAGTGAGAACAGCAATCAGATCTATGATATGTTTAGTGAAAAAGCTGTACCAATATGCCTGGGGAACTGTTGAGCAAGGCACACAGAAATATGCGCTGTAGCAAATCTATAGGCACTGCAACAATATGGAGGAACATGAACTATCTGCTGCAAGATGGGAAACCAGGTACTATAGGAATACAAGAAATATGGTGAGGTGGCAAAGAAAAAAACTGTGTTGAAGGATGCAATAGTAAGGGAAGATGGGTATAACAATAAAGTAGTAGGATAGCACTGCACAACATGCCATGGTAACCTGATAAAAATAAAAAGAAAGGGTGGGATCTGTAATTGTTTTGGGGGAAGAGGCAAGAGACCCTTGTCAGGCAGAGCCGGGAACCTCCTCAGGAGCCCCTGATCAGACTGGATTTGCTTGGAAACCACTTGTGTGATTTCCTTCTGAGAGGCAAGCGATATCAGTTCCCCAGGTATGGCTGGGAGAGATCATGACACAAACATGAGGTGACAAGCTGGGTCCAAGGCCAATCTCAGAAGTCCAGTCAAAACCTAAAAAGAATGCAAAAGACAGAGCTAAGAGCAGCCTACAGGCACTCACGTAGCTCAGACCAGGACCCCCCCAGTCTCATGGTGCTCCAGGGCCCGAGGTTGATGTTGGTGGTGAGGGTCTAGGTGAGGTTTGTCATGGCAGTTAAGGCCTATTGGGTGCCCATAGGGCTCTCGCAAAAATAGCAGTAAGACTGAATTGTTCTTGACTAAGATTTGCTCAGCAAGAGGTCCTTCCCTTCACCAGTTCTTTTGGTTAGAACCCAAAGATGATTTTTTTATGATGGATTATGCTGTTGTTCAGTAATGAAACTAAAAAGCCATGTCTCCAGAATCCGGACAGATTCCTCCTAAAAAGCATGACACTGTCTTTTATTCAACTCTAGCTTTTGCACTTAGATACACATCTGAATTTTGTTTATATAAGCTTTTTCTTCACACATTTTCATAGCAATTTTCAAGTAAATTCTCTACTTCAAAGTAAAGTTTTACTCTGGTATTTTGAAACAGGATTTTTTTTTTAATGTGTAGGAAAGAAAGGAAGTTGTCTGGTCACTCTCACTTACCAAATAATGCATATGTGAAAAGGCCCATACGGTTCTGTCAACCCAAGGGAGAAGTGAAATTTGCATTTGACAGCAATATCCCTCTAACTTTTCCCTCTAACCAGCACCCTTACTGATGCCTTTCATCAGCGCGGACCCTATGCCATGGCTTGCAGGACCTGCACTGACCATGAGTTCAGAGCAGGTGTAGGGAGAACTTAGGCACTTAGGTCAGCAATGCAGCTTACTTGTGCAGCTTCCACAGGGACACACGGTCCGCTAGAACCTTCTTGAACTAAACCCTCCCTCTGACAGTTCCCACTATTTCTGCTGCCTGGCTGAAGGATAAGGAGTACAATGTACAGAGATCCTGTCTCTTTCTCTGCTGGAAATAACTTCTACATCAGAAGAATAAAGAGACTAGTCTAACCCCTCACCTAAACCACGCCATTTTTCTTGGCCATCAGCTTCTTTCTTACTCCTCTATCCTACAAACAATAGCTCACAAAAAGTGAGGAAGACAAGAGCAACTAGATTCCCAACTTATTTGCCAGTACAGTTGCAAAGGGTGCCAGAAATAAGCCAGAGGTATTAGTGAAATGTCTGCCCATGCCCCTAAAACCAAGTTTGAGAAGCACTGTCCAGTTAGAATAATTATTCTGGCAACTTCTAACACGTCAAATAAGCCCAAATGGAGGCAGCGTTAGGTATTCCACTGCCCCTCAGAGGAGCTAGGCTTGCGCCTAGCATCTTCTGTCAACTCACTTCAACTTGCTTTTCCTAGGCCTTGCACAGTGCACTACTGCAGACTTCACAAGGCCTCAGGCTCCTTAAAAATAAGCCCCTGTTGATACCAGCGTTCAGCTGTTGTTCTGGCCTGTACCAACCAGTTGTGGCAGAGACCAGGCTGGTACGAGAAGCAAGCAAGAGACGGGAGCAAGGAAGAGAAAGAACAAAAAAAATATAACATGTCATAGGTATAAGAGTATGTCTCCTTGTCTACACGTGGCAATGGCTTAATTTCATAGATAGCCTTTTGATGACCTAACCAGAATGAGATCTTTAACTCGCTATTGCTAACACTATCAAAAACATGTTTTATAAAGCATTAAGGAGCCATTTGATCTTAAGGCTGACACAAAAGGATTTATTTGCACATGTTCAACATTACTGAATTTACAAGTTACATTTTAAAAGAATGACAAAAGCTTTGCAGGGCAAAAAGCTGGTACACGCTGCACTTAAAGAAAACAGATGGGTGTAGTGGGCACTTGTGTTTTGTGTTTTGACCTGCTTTGGATATCTCTGTTGACTTTTAGCAGTAATTACAAGCCCAGCTCATTGGCCAAGATCCTATAATGCCTGGTGCTGTTTAGACATCAACTAAAAAGATTACATCTATCCTAAAGAACAAATAAGAAGTGTATTCATAGAATGCTGAAGAGGAGGTAGAAGAGCCAATATGCTTTTGTAAACCTCTCAGTTACACCATAGGCTTCCTAAGTTTACATTTTAGCCTATGTTAATCCAAAAAGAAATGTCACAGAAAGAAAAAAAAATAATCAAAGGAAATTATAATGGGCCAGAGTCTGTAGAAGGAAAGACCTTTTCACCTCAACAGCTGAGTATGACAGTGGAACAAGACCAGGCTAGGCTAGGTAATCACCTGGTCTGCCTGGAGATAATGTCAACAGAAGTACATCTTCTTGCCGTATTTGTCATAATGCAGCTTTTTATTAGTTATTAGACAGTCAAATAAGGGCTGTGTCCCTGGCCATCATTCTCCTGACACTGAACTCACAGTCATGTTTCCACTTGCAGGTGTAAGAATGACCCTCCTTCCTCAGCACTTCACACCTGAATCTTGGGCAAGTTTATTCCCAAAAGGCTGACTACCCATCAGTGTTTCCTAGCATTTAAAAAGCTTTTAAAATATCAAAATTGAGATTCTTCCCTTTAAGTTTTCAAAAAAAATTTATGTATCATCTCTTTCACACATTCTTTGCATTATGTTATTTTTGGTTCATAGATTGTATCCCATGATTAACATCTTCAGCAAAGCTCTATTTAAAAACCAGGTCTTTGAAGTACTTTCCATAGACTTTTACTGTTCTCAGCTCATGTTGGAGAGACACCTCCTACATTAGTGAATACATGTGTAATTTGTGTACGTAGATGAGTTTAGATTATCATACAGTATAGCAAGACAAATAACTGTGATGAAGTGGTAGTTCAGCCCAAAAGGAGAACATTCAGAAGAGCCTTAAGTAAAATATACTAATATACTATATGAATATACACTAAATAAAAACAGAAGATAAAAGGGACATCCACTACTGCCCACATTTCTTTAGTATTTATTCTTCCATTTATTTGCTGGCCTTATACTTATTGACAGTATGAGAAAAAGAAACTATTTATATTTTAAAGAGTTACACTGTTTATTTAGTAAGGGACCTAGTACCTGGTAATTCCAGAATTGTGAACTAAATAATCCTTAACAGCTTGGAAACTGCGTACTGAAAGAAGATTACCTCTCAGCTAAGTCACCGCACATACTATAGGCAGTCATCAAGGTCAGTCATTTTCCTGGCTCATGCAGCAAACCAAACACAGCCCTACACAGTGTGTTAGAAATTTACCCATTTATCATAACCTCCAATGATTGGTTTGTAACGGAAATAGAAGAAGTAAGAAGAGGACAAATGAGATATAATATTCACATTTAGCCTGTTTCTCCATTATTCGAACTGCTTGCCCCTTGGCATACTGAACCGAATGGGGATTTGCTCAGGTGTGGAGTGGAGTTGGTCCCTGTGCATTATGTCATATTTGGAAGTGAGCAGGGCTTGTAAGACCAGCATTTTTCACAGTGTGGGTTAGAGCATCACTGGGAGTCACAAAACGATCCAGAGGGAGCTATGCAGCGTTAGAGCCGCTCGGACTGCTGCACACATCCTCCCCTGGGCCAGCAGCAGCAGATTTTCTCCCTCAAGGAGTAAGAACAAATACTACTCTTTCCTATGATCTCTCAAAACTATAGCTGTAAAAGGCTTGTTTCTTGAAGAATAGCTGGAGACGCACGCCTAAATGCTTTACACGCCTAAATTCTCTACTGCTGCATCTCAGCAAGTGTGCAGAGTAATGCCTTTCTGCAGAGAACACTTTCACTCGAGTTTTTAAAAGTAGTCCCTGTATTCCCCTGATGTCCGAGCACCCTTAGTGAAAGGAATTAATCCTGCTATGTGCCTGACAACAAAAATCATAACTTAACTGGATGTTTTATGATAAGGAAAAAAATGCTTCTGAAGCCAGTACAAACTGTTCAAAAGAAATAGAATAGAGAAGATGTTAACTTCAGAATCCTGTTGATCTTACAGCAAATACCCAACTGTATTATATTTTTAACTAATACCACCCGTGACCATAAATATAAGCTGTACTGCAATTGAAGATAGTATCTTCAACAACCAGAATGAAGATAATGTCGACAGACTACTAGGGAAAGTCAGACAGAGGCAATATCCTTTAACTGGCCAACTGAAATAGCTGGGAAAAGTACACAAACTTTGGGCATGCATGTTTGTCTGAAGGAGGACATATTTCAGGGAAGGCTTATCTAGGCTTTCTAACTAGATTAATCTCCTGGAAGAGACTAACTCTAATTTCAAACTGTGGCTACTTACGTCCCTCATCCAGCTCCTCTTGAGCCTTTTTTTCCTTTTTCCTTCTAAAAAGAGCCTGATCTCAATGTTGCAAACTTTTTGGGACATAATATTTTCATGAAAGCTATTCGAAATTTAACATGACAGAGAGGGTAAAGAAATGGATTCAGAGAGGAATTGAGCCACAAAAGCCAAAAGGTTATTTCATACAAGGAGTTATGGATGCACGCTCCTTGGCAGGCCCCACGAATAATCATTAGCAAAGTGTATGGGGCCCAGCAGATTGCGAAGACACACACAATTATGGCAAGCGACTTCGCTATTTTCTTGTCCCGCTGCAGTTTTGACCCGGTCCTTGAACAGAAAGAAACAGAAAAGTCCTTTTCTGGGGTTACGGAATTGCCTCTGGTTGGAGATGAGCTCTCAGTTACCAAAGACTCTTTCTTTGGCCTTGTGGAGGAAGAAACACTGTCTTCTGTTTCCGATGGAGGAGATGCTCCTGGTGTTGGCAAGAGGCAAAATCTCCAGGACAGACTGCCGCTCCTTGGAGGCTCGCAGTCCTGCGTGCTGCCGTGCCGCTGGCGCCTCTGGATGTTGTGGAAGATGTGCACATTGAAGTAGGTCACCGAGAGCAGCGGCACGAAGAACTCCAGGGTGGATGCGCACAGGAGGAAATACCAGTTGTTGAAGAACTCAGCATAGCACTGATCCGCCGCTACCACGCTGTGTCCAGCCACGTGCTCCCAGAAGAGGATTGCTGGGCAGTAGAGGAGGAAGGCAAAGACCCAGATGGCCACCATCTTGATGACAGGGTTGGACGTTATTCCCTGCTGGGCTCTGTAAGATACCTGTGAGAGAAAAAAAGAAAAAGATCACACCTGTAGAGACATGTTTTGGAACCAAGAGAAGTAGCAGGAGAGGAACTTAGAGTGCTTGGTAATTCAGAGCTGCAGCTATGCTGATCAGGTGAAGCTCACCCAAGTATGTTTAATTCATTGATGTTGACATGACACAGGGGTGTCTCTCTACAGGTTAATGTAAGTGTGCTAGCGTCCTGGCCCAGGTGATGAAACATGATCATCCATCAGTACCTAGTAATTTGGTATGCCTTATTTGAGACATCTGTGGTTTGAAGTGCCAGAGTAATTAGCATTTTATAGTTGTTCAGAACATGACTCTCATTCACTGACAATTGCACTGCTTTTTAAAGCATTTTACAAGCAAATAGGACTATATGCGTCACAGTGCTCAACAGAAAATGTGGCACATATATTTAACACCCACCTTTGAGAAAATTATTTATTGCACACTTCATGAGGAGGTAGGAATAGATTCCAGCTCTGCAATGCAGCCTTTAGCTGATGAAACCACAAAATTATCCCTTTTCTTCCTTTTCCCCCCATGCTGGGGCCGGTACATATTTTCCACTATATGTTGCAGAACAGATAGATATCTTCCTGCTCCATCCCTTTCACAGGACGACAGGGTGAATGTGTAATTCTGGGAGCTTAGATATCCAATTGAAAAAAAAAAATATGAGTTAATGTCATTAAAGACTATCATACAATTGTCCATAGGTCTTAACTACATTTGCACAGGTGGTCTCAATTTTGCACTTTGTAAATGCTGAGTCTTTGGCTTTCCAGTGTAATGTTTCTTATGTGCAAAATGTTTTGGTGTTTGATTTCCCAGATTTTTTCCTTTAAATAAAATAAAATAATATAAAATAATAAAATGTAATAAAAAGGCAAGTATAATAAGTAAAATTAATTATATTTAATGAAAATAAAACTGAAATTCTATCATATGACATTATGTTGACATTCTCATACATAACCAAAGAGCTGGAACCTTTAGCTCTCCCCAACATTTCTCTGCAACTTGAGCTAACAGAGTGACTAGTGAGAAATTCTGGTCTCCATTCTTAGCATGAACCAAGACATAAAGCACACGTATGATGGGTAGGATGCTTTGCAGAGAGCAGAGACATAGAGTGCATCCAAAGTTTGGGGTTCTGCCCCAGGCACCAAGAAGAGTTTATTGCCACATGTCTGCAGGCAGACTCTGCAGTCTACCCCTTGTCCCACTCTCTGTCCTCTCTGCTCTTGCTCCCAATCTTCTCCAGGAACATTTGGGGACACGTCTCAGGCCTAGACATCCTCCCCGGTGTCCTTCACCTCACTGCCTTTGCCCCACTGCCTTTTCCTCCCATGCCTGATTTTAGGTCCAAACCCAAATCCAGTTTATTTCAAATTTCTTCTTTCCTTATCCCCTTTTTACCAGGCTCCTTTTTATCAGGCCTTACCCTTTTCACCCCTCAGCCTGCTTTCCCTCAAGCAGTAGCACAACACCAACCTGCAGCAGAAATTGTGAGAAAAGTCCTGTTTGACCAGCTCTGGGCTGGAGGACGCTCAATGCAGAATATTCACCGCAACTAGCTGCAAATATCTAATAATCTCCACATGCCAGACATTTTTGAGGGCTATTATCTCAATTAAATTTGGGCTTATACTCACCAATTTGGCAAAGGTTGGTCAGTATAATCCATCAATGATCTTGCAACAAAATCAGAGAAACTATAAACAGGGTACTTACAGCTTTAGTAACTGACAGGAAGCGGTCGTAGCTGATAAGAACAATGTTAAATACTGACGCTGAGCACAGGATATAGTCCATAGCTAGCCAGAGCTTGCAGACGCCTCTTCCCAAGTGCCATTTCCCCGTCAGGCTGTAAGGGATGTAGAGAGGCATGCAGAATGCACCTATGGAAAGCAACCACAGAGACACTATGCAGTTCATATGGATTGCAAATGGTACTTCTGGAAGCAGAGAGAGACACTATTCTGGCCTTTGGCTAAAAAAAATAAATCTATAAAGGTGAATATGTAATTTATATACAGAAATTCTTACATTTTCATTAAATCTGACGGTGACTTTCTACGTATTAGATCTTGGTATATTTGGGTAAGCTGATTGTTGGGAATAAGCTCAGGGCAAATCAGCTAAGAAGGATCTGGTGAAGAAGAAAACTGCAGTCTAACCAAGTTACGGTTTCTAAAGATATATAATCAGTGCTGCAGCATATATGCACTGTGGTTGTGCTCTGACATGTAACCTCATCCCTGTATATCCTCTAGTCTTTTACCTGTGTTAGAGTTTTCCCCCAAACACATCTGCAGATGTTGCTAATGTCGGTTATTAATGTAAGATTGGTTAGCATTTGTAAGTTAAAGACAACATATTGGACAGTCTCTGTGGTATCTGAAAACCCCTTCTACTAAAGATAGAGCAAACACAGCAGAGGTGTGAAACCCTCTCCCACTTTTGAGAGGTGTTTTAATTTCATGCAAGTTCTCCAGCTGAGATTAACTCCAGAACTATTTTTTGGTTTGTTACATTTGCTTTTCCTTCAAAAGACCTTCCACCGAAGTACTTTTATAAAAAAGTCATGTGTGTGTTTTATTTTTTAGCCAGCAACTTCATTTTACCACTATATTCTTTCAAAAGTATGGTGCAATATCTGATGCTACCTTCCTGAAAACGCTGGTCCGCTAGAGACAAATATAAAATTATGTGCAGCTTCAAGATCCATTTTAAACTCTTCAGATTATTCTTTTTCAATATGTCCATCAAGATCTTAGAAGTTACTGAACATATCCAGGCTGATGTGGCCCACTGACAATGATCCTCTGGGCAAAGAGCTGACAGACTGTTACCAACAGGCAAATGCGCACAGCGCTTTCAATACTGATGGCTTGTTTTAACATATACCTTAAATACAAGCAGCATCACTTTTGTATGAAATACTCATTTTTCAGAGTTGCTGATGACAGCTGCTGCTCTCATCAACTTCAATGGGATCAATGTTTGGCACTATGTCAAAAAGTAATGACTACTTTTAGCTATAGATATAAATACAGATGCAAGAACCAGGCTTTAAGCATTTATATTTGAAACTATTCCCACTTTTACTAATTAGAGGATGCAAAAGACATGAGTCACATGCCACTGCAAAGATTCCAGACGGCTAAGAAATTAAAAAAATACCACAGCAGCTTCAGAAAATAAAGCATTTTCTGACTGATCCCAGAGACAAAGTCCTAGATTTACATGGTCTATAGGCCAACATAAAACTGATAACAATCATTTCCTCTTGGCTGATTTAAGACTCCATGTGGCACCAGCCACAAACAAGAACTGATGTAGAAGGTAGATATTTAAATCTGTTGATTAAACTGTAAGATATGAGGAGAAACAGACTTTTGCAGAAGACCTGAGCAATGAAATGGCAGCTTTAGCAAATTGTCTGCCCGCAGCAGGAAAGCAAAGGCTCCAGCACACATATCGTTTGGTTTCTGCCCCATGGGGCGAGCCCCAGAATTAGGGACCACAGGTTATAAATGGCATAAATGAAGGAAAATCTTAAAGGCTAAACTAATACACTTCACTGCATAGCACTGGCAGAGGAACAGCAATTAGGAGGGACAGTATCGCCAGAAGCGGAGTAGGTCGATGAGTGCTATTTCCTTCCACATGATTTAGTGAATACTGGTCTCTGTGACTGTCCTGAAGAGAGAGCACTTGTGGGCAGAAATACCTCCTTGCTAGCCTCAAGTCAAGATGTTTGCTGGAACATTTTCCACAGGACCGTGGTTTTGTCAGGCTTTCTCTGCTGCATGGGCTGTTTCCCTGGCCTGAACCCTGAAGGAGTGCTGCACAAGGCATTCATGGCCCCCACCTCCTCGCCTGGCATCACCCGCCAGGACTGGATCCATGGCACCTCCAGGGGCGAGCCCTCCTGGGCTTCTGCAGTGACACTATGGGAAGAGGGGACTAATACGGAAAACAGATGGGAGGTACCAGCAGGCTGTTGCTGGCATCAGGCAAGCCATCTGATCTTGCATTGAGTTGAAGCCAGTAAAAAGCCGTAGTGGTAAAGTGTTTTGTTGTAGTGTAATACACTCATAAGCCATTAGTACTATGTAGAGAAGTCATTCATTTACCTGAATGTACCACAGATAGATAGCTGTGTAAGAAAACAGTTACACTGTCAAATATAAGGGTGTTATGAAGTGTGTGACCTTACAGGAGGAACAAATGTAAAATCATAACCTCTTTCCTTCAACTGGTATTCACATACAATAGTTGCCCCTTTTTCCTGACACAACATTAAAAGTATTTATATGAAAAAAGGATGCATTTCTCATTATAATATATTTTGAGACATAATAGGCTGCTAAAACACTTAATGCAGTTTCCACCATGCCTTGCCCTTCCTCTAGACATACAACTGGGAAATAGTTCTCGTAGAAGAAATCACCCAGAAAAGAAACCCCCTTGCTTCTCCTAAGATTTCTAGGAAACAAATAGCACGTGCCTCCACGGCTGCGACTTACCCACTGCAAAGTCAGAAATAGCAAGATTGAGAAAGTAATAGTTGCTCCGATGCCTGAGGTTTCTGTCCATGATGAAAGCAAGGATCACCAGGACGTTTCCGAGGATGGTGACCAGAGCTAGCAACACCATGAGGAAAGCCAGCAGCACCACCACTCCCAGTGAAAACTCGGAGCTCGGTGGCCGTGTGGACAAAGTCTCGTTACACGTTCCAGCCGTATGCGGAGTTTCGGCAGTGCCGTTGTGCATGTTGCATATCCAGGTCAGTTCAGTCTGGGAGGAAATGCCCATCTGGCCGCGATATCCAAAAGGTTGAGACAAACCTATTATCAGGATAGGCTGAATACTGAGACATCCAAAAAAATTCACAATATCAAAACAAAGGATCACAAGACTTCAATGTCAAGACTCTAATGTCTCTTGATCTGAGTGCACGTATTGGCCTGAAAAAAAAATCTATAAAAAAGACACCTCATAAGCACCAGTAAGTGCACACTTTAAAATAAATTATCTCTTTCTCTCCTGAACGCTGATCCTTATCTACTGAGGTCAGAAAAGTTAGTCTGAAAACAACTCTTTTCACAGTCAAGCAGTTTGCATATTAGCATTGTGTAAGCATTTTTACACATTGAATTCTGCTGAAGCTAAAAACGGATCTCATTTTCACTTCCCCAGCGGTCAACAGGATTTAAATTATTACAATTCTATTTCTCCTACAGTAAAATGTCGGCACTGTTACACTTGCTGCTATACCCCTTACTAAATTTTACAGTTAAGAAGAGAGATGTGTATTTCTTAATGCTGATGATTACAGAGCATTTAAAATTCAGTTATACACAGCAAAAGTATCACCAATACCTTTTCAGCTCACCTTAATCAGAAGCAAGTCTAGCCCTGGGCACAGAAAACCAAATACCTGGACTTTGGAGGACCTTTTAAGCGTGGCCCATCTAATCCTCCACTTCCCAAGTAATTCCGGGTAAGCTGGAAGCACTCTACAAAGTGCCAAACCCTTGGTCCTTTGCAAGTGTGAGAAGGCGTATCCCTTCCTTATCACAATTTCATTTATGTTGGTAAGAGTGCACAGAACTCGGCAGGCCACGGCTGTGACTCATGCCTACAGCTCACCGGCTCCGTGGCACCGCAGCACACCCTGCGACCGGCTGTTCAGACTGCAGCCGTAATGCTGGGTGCTTGAGAAGACCTAGGGCAAGAAACAAGGAAAGAGAAGGTGGACATGATGTGGGGAGGGGAGGTGTGGTGTTCTGATCCTGTCTTGGGGAACAAAGAGAAATGTATTGTAAAGAGCAATTAAAGCAAAAGGTGTAGGGCAACAGGAACAGACGAGACCTCAGGAATGATAAAACATGGCAAACAGACACCTGCCTCGGGTGCATGTGCACAAATGCAGCCTGCGAATAGCACAGGAGGAACTAGAGCTCCCTGTGCAGTCACAAAGCCACCAGTCACGAAGCCAGTGACATGGGTGACATAGTGGCGGGAGTGCGTTGCAGAGCACCCCGCTCAGGGTGAGGGAGGTGATGAAGTCTTTAAGCAAATCAAGGAAGCATCTGGTTCACAGACCCTGTTTCTTGTGTGGGACTTCAATGTTCATGACACCTGCTGGAAGGGCAACACAGCAGGTACAAGCAGTCAACAAGATTCCTGAAGGGTGTCAGGCAGAACTTCCTGATAGGAGTACTGAATAGGCCAATGAAGGTGACACACAGATAGATCAGCTGTTCACTGGTAAAGAGGAGCTGGTTAAGGATGCGTAATCAATGGCAGCCTTGGCTGTAGTGACTATGAGGTAGTGAAGTTCAGGATCCTAAAGGGAGTGAGGAAGGAGAGTAGCAGAGTACAGACCATGGAGTTCAGGCGAGCAGACTTTGGTTTATTCAGGACAGCTGTAAGTGGGATCCCATGGGAGGCAGCTCTGAAGTGCAAAAGAGCTCAGGGAATGTGCAGGCCTTTAAGGACAGCAGCCTCCACGCACAAGACAAGCCCATCCCAATTCTCAAGAAAACAAGTAGACGTATCAGGAGACTGGCTAACCAGGGAAGCTATAGTGCAAAAAGACAGCATGGAGGAGTTTGAAGCAGGGACTGACTACAAAGGAGGAATTTAGAAATGTTGCCTGGCTACCTAAGCATGATGTTAGGAAAATCAAAGCTCACCTAGAATTGATGCTTGTAAAGGACATCAAGGACACCATGAAGAACTTCAGCCACCTCATGAATAGTAAAATGCTGAATAAGAAAAAGGTAGGTGCTTTGCTGAATGGAGTCAGTGACTTAGTGACAGTAGATGTGGATAAGGCTGAGGTACCCAATGCTTTCTTTGCTTCATTCTTCACTAATTAGGTCTCCCTCTCCTCCATGCTTAGTGAATGAGTTCAAGGAGGAGACTTGTCAGGAGCAGGTAAGAATAACGTAGGGATTAAAAAAAAGTAAAGCCTTTGACACTGTCTCCCACAGCATTCTCCTAGAGAAGCTGGCGGCTCACAGCTTAGACAGGTGCACTCTTCGCTGGGTAAAAAACTGGCTGGACGGCCAGGCCCAAAGAGTTGTGGTGAACGGAGTTAAATCCAGTTGGCGGCCGGTCACGAGCGGTGTTCCCCAGGGCTCAGTTTTGGGGCCGGTCCTGTTCAATATCTTTATCAATGATCTGGATGAGGGGATCGAGTGCTCCCTCAGTAAGTTTGCAGACGACACCAAGCTGGGCGGGAGTGTTGATCTGCTGGAGGGTAGGAAGGCTCTGCAGAGGGACCTGGACAGCCTGGATTGATGGGCTGAGGCCAACTGTATGAGGTTCAACAAGGCCAAGTGCCGGGTCCTGCACTTCGGCCACAACAACCCCAGGCAACGCTACAGGCTTGGGGAAGAGTGGCTGGAAAGCTGCCCAGAGGAAAAGGACCTGGGGGTGCTGGTTGACATGAGCCAGCTGAACATGAGCCGGCAGCATGCCCAGGTGGCTCAGAAGGCCAATGGCATCCTGGCCTGTATCAGAAACAGGGTGGCCAACAGGAGTAGGGAGGTGATCGTGCCCCTGTACTCGGCACTGGTGAGACCGCACCTCGAATCCTGTGTTCAGTTTTGGGCCCCTCACTACAAGAAGGACATGGAGGTGCTGGAGCGTGTCCAGAGAAGGGCAACGAAGCTGGTGAAGGATCTAGAGAACAAGTTTTATGAGGAGCGGCTGAGGGAACTGGGGTTGTTTAGCCTGGAGACTAGGAGGCTGAGGGGAGACCTTATCACGCTCTACAACTACCTGAAAGGAGGTTGTAGCGAGGTGGGGGTTGGTCTCTTCTGCCAAGTAACAAGCGATAGGACGAGAGGAAATGGCCTCAAGTTGCGCCAAGGGAGGTTTAGACTGGACATTAGGAGAAATTTCTTTACTGAAAGAGTGGTCAGGCCTTGGAACAGGTTGCCCAGGGAAGTGGTGGAGTCACCATCCCTGGAAGTATTTAAAAGACGTGTAGGTGTGGCGCTTAGGGACATGGTGTAGTGGGCATGGTGGTGTTGAGTTGATGGTTGGACTCGATGATCTTAGAGGTCTTTTCCAACCTTAATGATTCTATGATTCTGTGATTACTTTAGAGGACTTGACCCATAAGAGTTCATGGGACCTGATGGGCTGCATCCAAGGCTGCTGAGAGAACCAGCTACCATCCTTGCAAGATCTTTCTATCCTCTTTGAAAGGTCATGGAGATGAAGGGAGGTTCCCAACAACTGAAGAAAAGCAAATGTTGCAACCATCTTCAAGTGATGCCACAAGGACTAAAGGTCAGCCTCTCTTTGGTCCCCGGGAAAATAATAGAGAAAGTCCTCTTGGTAGGTGTTCCTGAGAACTTGAGGGAGGAAGAGACGACTGGGAACAGTCAGCATGGGTTTACCAAATCATGCCTGAGCAACTTGGTTGTCTTCTTTGATAAAATGACTAGATTAGTGGACAAGGGGAGATTAATCATTTGCTTTTAAAAATTAGGGAATAAATCAAACGTTGAAGTTTTAATCATAGTCTTTCACGGACCTGAGGGATAAATCAATGTGGTCTCTCCTTCCTTCCTTCCTGTGGAGGAAAACCGTAGCCTAAAGGAGACAGACATTAGGAGAATCATTAGCGTTAAATACTGATCCCAGAAATAAATAAACAAACAAACAAAAGATAACACAATTTCTTCCAACATATATGTTTTATTTGTTTGGGTTTTTTTAAGACCTGAGAAGGTCAAGTTAGAAAAACACTGTTGTGGTTTGAGTTGAACCTCACAGAGTCATATGACTACTGTCACTATGTATTTACAAGACCCATTGGACATCTGCAAAGACAGAAGAAAATTCAAGGACATGAAATGGTGAAATGGATGAGTGAGTGGATAGAGAGACTTGGCTTAGAAATCACTCTGGCAAGCAAAGTCCTTTTGTGTCAGCGCATGAAAGGTACGCCCAAGAACAGATGCTGAATAAGTATCTTACCATAACCCTGCAAAATGTCCGATAGGGAGGAGAAGACGTAGGATGCCACCTTGACCAAGACAGCTTTAATTCTGTGAGCACAGCAACTAAGTGCTTGACTCAGCCTGGGAGCACTGAGCAGAATTTTCAACAATTAGAAAAATACAACGAATTCTTCCAATACACAGGAGCGGTCTGACAAAACAGTTTGAACCTCGTGTGTGTGGACATAGAACATGAAAACCATTGATCTCTAGTAGCTTCACTACTCTACGTGGTTTCAAATTTGCTGCACATTGTGCTCCCAGACAAATCCTATTTTTCCAGTACTGCAAAATGTGGATACAGTTTACCTAGTCAATAATTTTGTAGGCCATTTTTCCAAAGTAAACAACACATTCTTTAATTACAAAATGCAAACTGAATTTTGATACTAAAAGGATAGGGATAGAAAAGCAGACGACTCAAATACTTTCCCATTTTGGGCCTACCTACAGTTTCTCTGTTTAAAAGATGTTTATTTAGTACACTAGCTATTCTATAAATGTTTTGAATGTGTGTGTGTGTGTGTTTGGTTTTTTTACGCCTCACAGAAAAACAACCCCCACAAAATCTATGCCAGCACCTTAGCTCAAGACCGTGAAAACAGCTGTGCTGAATCAATGCCCTCCTCCTGAAGCTGTATCTCTCTTAGCAATCAGGCTCACAATCCATAACACTATCCATGTGAGGCAAGGAAGCAGAACGAGAATGAGTGGTGAAAGACAATCTTCCACCAGCATGAAAACCGGCAAGAGAAGTCTTCCGTTCCAGACTTCTGAACAGAACGGCATTTTAGCTCCTCAAAGCCATCGACTTTTGTGTTATGATTAAGCCGCTTACATGCATTTGAATTGTGCTTGCAAAGGAGTACTCTGCTTTTGCAACACTTTTACACCCAATTTCAAATTAGATAAAAAATACTATTTAAACTGACTATTGCTCTTCATTGTTCTCTACATCAGATTTCTCTTTCCATATTTTATACATTTCTATATATATACAAAGAGGAAAGAAAATCATATAAAAGGAGAGAAAAAAATTTAACCAGTGACTCTCACTTACCCATCCATGAAAGCCTTCTGGGTGAGTTACAACACCCAACACAAGGCAAGAAAGTTTGGTACATGGAATGGGTTATAATCAAGCTCCATTGCCTTCACCCACTCCTTTCAGCACTGCATATTCACCCACATTGTTTATTAATAACTGCTTAAGACACCTCTGTGTCAGCTTTCAGCTAGACCTCTGTGAATCCCATTCTCAAACAGTGAATATGGCCCTTATTCAGTGATAGAAAAAATCCTGTTTGATACTGGTTCAGTGGCAGAGAAAATCTATATAATGTCACAGTAACAGGACACAAAGAACTCATCTAGTATAAAAATCACTCTGTCAGTTCAGATTTGTTCCAGACGTTTTGATGGAATATCTTTGCAGTTGCAAAGCTTTACACCCAAGAGGGTATTGTCTGTTCTCGCACAGCCAGCCAAAATCGTAAATCCAGCATGAACTTTGTATCGCTTGCTCTGCTAATTCAACAGGAATGTGATCATGTGCCCAAGCCTGGCATATCTATTAGGTAATCAAATAGTGCACAAATCTGGCACTAAAGATAATTTAAGCATGACCAAAGAGGCAGCCACTGTCAGGAGAAAAGACAGTACTGGTGAAAAGAGTAACAACCATTTATGCCTGTGACAATTTTGATAACCGATCTCAAAATTCCATTACCACGGAAACTTTCATTCTCTGAAAATCATCCAGAATAACTAACTTACATGTACTTCGTCCTGCAACACCGGGCATGGACTATATTAAAATTAGAAAAGGACAGATATGCCGGATTAGGCAGTCCATTCACTGCATATTGCTTACTGCGGGAATTATAATGACTACAGGGCACTATCTTGCCTTCATAATAGTTTTTAAAATGAAATTATACTGCTCCTGTGAGTATTTATACAACCTTTCAAAAATGTAGCAGAACTGCTTCTTCACTGGTAGCTTTAGGTTCACAAACAGGACATAAATTTTGCTTCAACACATACATAAATAGGTATCTCCCTCCAATGAACCTCTATGGAGATACCTATAGAAGAGTTCTTTCATAGTACCAGCTCTATATAAAAAAAAAGAAAAAAAAGAAAAGTACCTCAAATCCACAAACCAAGAATGACATCCAGCACAACTTGTTATTCTTTTCATTGAACTAGATGGTGTTTAACTTGGCATCAGGCTAGCAAAACCAAAAACAAAATCCTGAAAACTACCAAAATCAGGCCAAATGCATGCCTCTGCTGCACTCTTAACCAATGCCATTAGTAAACAAAAGTTTTTTCTTTGTTTCTATTGAAGATATATATGAAAAAATAGCACTAAATAAGACAGGAACCTCTTATCTCTAAGTCATTTATTTTAAATCTCTAAAAACAAGATGTGTTACGTGATCTCAGTGTTGCAAACTTTTTGGGACATAGTATTTTCATGAAAGCTATTCGAAACCTCATATGACAGAGAGGGTAGAGAAATGGATTCAGAGAGGAATTGAGCCACAAAAGCCAAAAGGTTATTTCATACAAAGAGTTATGGATGCACGCTCCTTGGCAGGCCCCACGAATAATCATTAGCAAAGTGTATGGGGCCCAGCAGATTGCGAAGACACACACAATTATGGCAAGTGACTTCGCTATTTTCTTGTCCCGCTGCAGTTTTGACCCGGTCCTTGAACAGAAAGAAACAGAAAAGTCCTTTTCTGGGGTTACGGAATTGCCTCTGGTTGGAGATGAGCTCTCAGTTACCAAAGACTCTTTCTTTGGCCTTGTGGAGGAAGAAACACTGTCTTCTGTTTCCGATGGAGGAGATGCTCCTGGCGTTGGCAAGAGGCAAAATCTCCAGGACAGACTGCCGCTCCTTGGAGGCTCGCAGTCCTGCGTGCTGCCGTGCCGCTGGCGCCTCTGGATGTTGTGGAAGATGTGCACATTGAAGTAGGTCACCGAGAGCAGCGGCACGAAGAACTCCAGGGTGGATGCACACAGGAGGAAATACCAGTTGTTGAAGAACTCGGCATAGCACTGATCCGCCGCTACCACGCTGTGTCCAGCCACGTGCTCCCAGAAGAGGATTGCTGGGCAGTAGAGGAGGAAGGCAAAGACCCAGATGGCCACCATCTTGATGACAGGGTTGGACGTTATTCCCTGCTGGGCTCTGTAAGATACCTGTGAGGGAAAAGGACGTGTCACGTCTTCAGGTAACATTTTGGAACAACTATCTCAAAAAAACATAAGCAAGCAAGCCAAATATAATATTCGTTCTGTAATTCCCTGGACACCTAGAACATTTTCATTTATGTAAGGTCCTGAAAAACTCTGTTAGTCTTGCTCACCAAATATTGTAGCTCTATGATTGATTTTAATACTTGGGATTGGAGAGGAGCAGAAATTATGATGGCTAAACTACTGTTTGGCTTCCAGGTGTGAAAGGACATGGCTTGTTTTCATCACCACCACAGTAAGGTAGCAATAAGCAATCAGTTTATGATTCATGAAATGCCCAGGCTCAGAGGGGAGTGAAAGCAGCTGTGGGACTTCCTTGCTGCGCAGGCAAAAGTAGAAGCCTTCTATATTAGACAGGTTGCCATGTGAGACTGCAAACACTAGACAATGTAATTTTTAATACTATTTCCTCTTGCCATAGCAGAAAAATCTATCCCACACATATGCTTTAACATCCCCTGCTTTATTGAAACATTCTGTTTTAACACTCACTTTACCTTGTAAACAGCTCATTGTATTACTGCAAATCTTGATGTTTTCATGTCTACCCAGATGACATTAATTTATTTTACTCTCTAGCCATAAATATTTATCTTTGGAAAAAATATTAAGAATTAAAATCATGTCACCCAAAGTTAGGAAATATGAGAGTTAAAACCGTCCTTGTAATAGCCCAGTCAGTATGTACAATACATACTTCTAGATCTTGGTCCCCTGAACCTTTCAGAGCGCAAGATGATCAGTTAATGAGAAGCTGGACGATTTTATTTTCTCCATACTGTTCAACACTTGTCATCCCAGGCTTTACTCAGACTCAGAACTACTACCTTCCTCATCAGCTTCCTATGCTGTTCATTAGCATAGCACCTGCATGCTATACAAATATTAATGAATGGTGTCTTCACAACTATATACAATACGAGGGGCATTGTCCCTATTTTGCCAGTGAGTAACAGAGCAGTTATGAAGTGTTACACACATTATTTTAGATTCTCTGTTTTAAATATCTGTAGCTTGAAGATTCAGACTCCTTTACATCTTAAAGCAAAGTATCGGCTCAGAGCACAGTTCCTGTTGTGCAATAATGAATTTCCAGCCCTTTGAAAGACCACAAGCATCTCAATTTAGTAGGCAGAAGACAGGAAGCTCAGCACAGCTTCACAAAAAGTTAAATCTCGAATAACCGGCCCCTGACTACAAGCTAGGTTTGCAGCAGAGGCAGAAGTGGATCGCAAGTCCATGAGGAAGCATGATAACTTTTTCTTTTGGATGTCAGCCCTATGTTACACACTCCTGGACTCACTCTATCCTAATTACCTAGAAGAGAAAAACAGCACGTGAACACGTAAACGAAGACCATCAACAATGCGTAAGAACATGGAGATCAGTGGGGTTGCAGAGGCCTTTTTAATTTACATTTCTCATATTCTGAGCTCTGCAACTTCATTAATATTTTTCAATATTACTATCTCTTAAATACAGGGGTTTTCGTACTTCATTGTTCAGCTTTTTAAAAAAACACATCAACAACCAACCCTCAAACCACAACACTGGGGAAGAAGAGAAAGAGATTAGGCATTGTATCAGCACTTCCCAAACGAGAACCTCCCGATCTAACACAGCGCATGTCACTCGAGCTGGCAGACTCATCAAAAGCAAAGGGTGTTGATCATCTTCCATCTGGACCAAACACCAGGTAGAGCTTAGAAATGGTGAATGCTAATATCTGATTCCCAGATATCTTCTGAAGCAGAAGAATGATAATACTCAAGAAACACCTCTTACCTCTCTGCATATTTTGATTCATTCTTCTTTAGTTTCCACCCAGCTGCTTGTTGGCAGCACATGTCAATCACCCCCTGCAGTAATGCAGATCCTCATCTGATCTTCAGTCAGTCCATCCCACATCTCTCTCCATACCCTCTTCTCCTTTTAAAATTTATCCCAAGTCTAAACACATCCCTAACTCAGCCTAGTTTTGTTACTACTCTTCTAATGACCAAAGCCCAAGTTCTTCAAGCTCCTGCTGCCCCTTTTCTACCTTGAGCTTCCGACCTCCTCTGTAGTGTAATTAAATAGTTTCTAATCCAGGCAGCAGGAGGGAAACATTGAAATCATAGGCAAGGCATTGTCCTATCTCTGAGTCCCAGTGCAACACTAAAGCATCAAAGTTTCTGCAGAAAAAAACGGTACAATAATGAAGGACTATTTAGCTTCTAGTGCTATTGTGAACACTCTGAGTTTTATAGAAATCCCAACATATATAAAGAAATAATTAGAAATGTTCTTCTTACAGCTTTTGTAACTGACAGGAAACGGTCGTAGCTGATAAGGACGATGCTAAACACTGAAGCTGCGCACAGGAGATAGTCCATAACTAGCCAGAGCTTGCACAGGCCTCTTCCCAAGTGCCACCTCCCTGTCAGGGCATAAGGGACGTACAAAGGCATACAGAACGCACCTATGGAAATAAAGCAAATGCACATGTCAGTCAGCACTGCAGGCAGTGCTCATGAAAGCAAAGAAACATTTCTGCAGTATCTGATAAAAGCGCAATACTGACTGGAATTGCTATGTGGAAGGCTTTGTATTCTCATGCAACCAATGAACCCTTGACCGCAAACTGGGCAGTAGTAATATTGTTGTAATTAATACCTTTCTGAAAGGTGTATCATGTTTATTGTGTATCATTATTACTCCTCCTGTTTATATCACCTGCTAAAGGAAGGAACCACTGACTTTTCTACCTGCTGAAGTAAACACTACTCTCTATTAAACTACTGAAATTAAAACAAACAAACAAAAAATCTTCCCCCCCCAATGTAATTTACTAACTGTTTTCTACAATAAACAATCTAATTGCCATGCTTCTATCCTCTTAGAAGCATGATACGGTGTCCAAAAGTGCTCCAGAAGTAACTTTATAGAAACACAATATGAATTTCAGACTAATCTTTAAAACTATCTAATCAGAAGGCTGACAAAAACTGCACAGTTAATTAAGTACATCCAGTCTAACATTTTTTCTCATCATAATTCTTGATCATAACCACATTTCAGTGGTGAGCTGATAGGGTATTATCTATGGGAACACACCAGGCGGTGGGAACATACTTGAGTGACCCGCGCCCATGGCTATCTAAATTTAGGCTGTTAAATCCAGATGTTGTGAAAGTGCCAATATGGTCTCATTTTAATGGATTTCTAGGTGATTTCTGTCTGTGTCTGTCTACAGACAGTCACAATGCAGCCCTGCGAGGCTGAAGAGCTAACAGTGTAGTTTGCTGCAATGCAGAAATGCAGTGAACAGCATCGACACTGCAATGAAGTGGAATCACTGCATCTACAGAGCAACTAACATTTGCTCCTTCCAGCGAAAGGTTACATTATACATTTTGACATTCATGGGTTGAGGGGGGAAAGGGTATTATTTCAACTTTAGATTTACTTCATGGTAGTGCGTACTCCTGCAACGGGTACCGAAGAGTGTCTTGAGTGTTTCCATTTCCCTAAAAATCTTACAATTCCTGTTATTCTCCCTCTACTAAGAATCAAGAGATCTCTATTCAAATCTAGCTATACAGAGATAAAACAAAGGTTGTTGAAGGTCAAAATCAGACAGATTAAATATATCAAAAGAATAAGCAACGGGGTCTGCAAGCATGAAAGTGTGTGCTTTTAGCAATTAGGATGAAGTAGAAATAAAGGATAATCTAAGTATATCCGAAATCTAAATAATGTAGCTACGGAACTATAAACCAGTTTGACTCCAAAGTACGCAAAACTTTTGACCAAATTTAGAATGAAAAACTAGACATTCAGGTAAATGTAATATCAAGAAAAAAAAAATCATGGAAGTTAGGTAATGCCAAGTAAATTCTACTTCCTTCTTTGATAGAGGACATTATTTACTTCATACTTCTCAGCTAGATGTCGGTATTTGTTCACTATGGTGCTAGATTGTGAGCAAGATGACAGAACACCATCTGTCCACTGGTTTTCTGTTCACTGCTGTGTTATTTTCCCTGTGTACTGTAGCCGGACAGCAGGCAGCAAGAGCTTTGTGGCGCAACAAGGCAGTTATAAGCTGGAAGAAGACATCATCCATATGGGGGAAGGGATCAAAACATTATACAAGGAGATCTGGACATCACGAGGACCGAACTATGAGAAGCTGTGCCCTGTAACAGAATTTCTGACACTGGCAATAAATTTTAAGAACAAAGACAGTTTCTAAAGTTCTTTCAGTATCCTTTTTAAATGTGTAGGTTAAAAAAGTAGAATAAAAAGAGTTTCAAAAGATTTTGTTGTGATATGACAAGTCAGAATATAGATTTCATGAAATCTGTTTAATTTCATGAAAAACCTGTTTAAAACCATCTTTCTGCCTACTCAGTAATTTAACCAAGACTTTTACCAGAGACACTCAACATTTCACAGAATATTGCAATATATCAATCTCCAACTGCACATCGCACTAGCATTTTAATTGTACTTTTTCTCAGTACAAGTTTCAAAATAAAATGTGTCCCTATGTATAAATATATATGTGTAACATCAAAATTCTTAGAAACTGTTTGATTTGTTATTTTAATTTACCTATACAAACACATATTCCTAAGGTATGACTCCAGATAGAGCACGTACTGCAAGATGTTTAAAAATACTATTCATCACTATTTAGTTGCAAACTTCAAGTGATTATCTGTATTGTGTGAGAGTAGATTGAAACAGAAGATATCAACCACATATGCAAGATCTGCCAGATAACATGTGCTGTATTCAGTTTGAATATCTAGACTTTAGTCAAGACTCTTCACAAACAACTCCCATTCTTCGTTATTCCACATCGATTCACACACAGTAGTATTTTTTCCTGAAGCGATAACATTAAACATTACCTGGCAAAGAATCCACTTCTTATGATAATGTATATTTCTGAAAAAAAAGTACTTAATGCAGTTTCCACCATGCCTTGCCCTTCCTCTAGACATACAACTGGGAAATAGTTCTCGTAGAAGAAATCACCCAGAAAAGAAACCCCCTTGCTTCTCCTAAGATTTCTAGGAAACAAATAGCACGTGCCTCCATGGCTGTGACTTACCCACTGCAAAGTCAGAAATAGCAAGATTGAGAAAGTAATAGTTGCTCCGATGCCTGAGGTTTCTGTCCATGATGAAAGCAAGGATCACCAGGACGTTTCCGAGGATGGTGACCAGAGCTAGCAACACCATGAGGAAAGCCAGCAGCACCACCACGCCCAGTGAAAACTCGGAGCTCGGTGGCCGTGTGGACAAAGTCTCGTTACACGTTCCAGCCGTATGCGGAGTTTCGGCAGTGCCGTTGTGCATGTTGCATATCCAGGTCAGTTCAGTCTGGGAAGAAATGTCCATCTGGCAAAAGGTTGAGATTCATAAGGAGTATAGACAGGATGGGCCAAAAATCCAATAAACATCCAAAAAAATTGACTCAGGAGGGCAAAAATTAAAAGGTTCTGATGCTAGATAAATCTAGTTTTCCTAAGATTTCATAATTTTAATAAATACCAATGCATCTGAAACCATGTACATCTCTAGAAGTTACCAGTAAGAAATATGTAGTTTTTCCAAGCTTGTCTTTTAAAACGCAAGTTCTTCTTTATGCAACCTGATCCTTATCTGTGCAGGTCAGGAGGCCCAATCTGAGAATATCTCTTGCTTTCCTCGCTTCCTCCCTCCCTTGTTCCCTCCCTTGCAGAAGCGTTTTGCTTGTTAGCATTACGGACATCAACTTTTTCTGGA
Source organism: Calonectris borealis (assembly GCF_964195595.1). Classification (NCBI taxonomy): domain Eukaryota; kingdom Metazoa; phylum Chordata; class Aves; order Procellariiformes; family Procellariidae; genus Calonectris; species Calonectris borealis. The sequence goes on from NC_134313.1 coordinate 52,468,345, forward strand.
AATTATTCCTTCATCTTGGGTACCTGTCCTTATGAGAATGTAAACTACTTTCTAATTTCATCCTTGTTTATCTAGTGCCATTGTATTTTGGCAAATACTCTCTCTCTACTGCGTTATATATTTTTGTTGACCAAAGGCATGGTCAACTTTGCGGTTGCTGTTGTTGTTCCTCTTCCTGTGGACCCTAGAGCTGAAAACTGATATGCTGTAAGTAAGCATATGTACAATTACTTACCACAGCACTTAACCAGTAATGGTCCAACCCTCAGAGATCAGTTGCAAAACTTCCACTGAAATCTGTTTCAAAACTCTTAGCAGCCTCAGTGACACAGCATTGGCTGCTGCCGTCCCAGAACCAAGGAACAAAATACCGACTCCCCGAACGTGAATGAGAGCTTGGCAATTAACTTTAATAGGACGAGGCTTTTCCTTCCACGCTGGTGGGAGAAGTTGTGCGTCTTCCATAAGTGCTTATATTTTGTATGAGTAATGAAGCCACTTGCAGAGAGCTGTGAGTATTCTACAGTTGTAAAAATTCAATCATTTTTATTATGTGTTCTAAAAACACTTTGGTGTCTAATTCTAGATACTTAAATTTGAAAAATGTTGGCTGTCCTGGCTGTGCTTCTGTTGTGGGAACAAATTCATTAGCATTTGCCAAGTGTTTTTACTAAATGTTTGAATGGCAGCAGTACAAAAAATGCAAAACTTTATTATCCATACAAATATCTTCACAGCATGCATGTCCATTACTGCTTTAAGCTTTATTTTGTTTCCAGGTAATGCTGGAAACGTAGAAAACACACTTTGGCAATGACTAGTAAGTAATACTGCTAGCCTTTCTTTTCCTAGAAATACTGAAGCTGATCTACATGACGTTTTTGAGGTCCAAGCTATTATGTGGCTGAAAAGAAAATAAAGTGGTGAACAAATGTGAGGTCAAATTAAGGGTTTGGCCAAGTCTGTATCCTGTCTGTCTCAGATGTCCGTAACCTAAGGAAGAGTGTAAGAACATGGCAAAATATACTGCTGGTGTGCTCTCCATGCCTCCAGTGATTTGCGTCTCAAGATGTCAATATGGTACCAGAAAAGAAATTCGATCATTTTATTTTCACTTCATCTTCTAAACAGTCACCTTCTTACCCCAAGAATTTCTGCTTCTGCATTTTATTGATAATAAAAGACATTGCAGGGGCTTCTATAGGCCTCTAAGGAGGGTAACAGTCCTTCTGTGATTGCTTCTCTGCATTCAAATCCAGAGAACAGCAGGAAAATTGCCATGGATCCTGCCAAGTCATGGATCCTGTATAAACCGTTACCATGTCCCAGTTATACTTCTTCTTTCCTCATACCTAACCCAACCAGTCCTTTTTGACTGGTCTCACCTTATCATGGGGGCAACAGCTCATTCCTGCGCATTCAAAGTGACAATCCCTTGGTAAGAATCACCGAACCTAGGGCAGCTCATATGCACAGCGTATACCTGCTGCAAACCTTCGCCAGTGGGTGCTCAGAAACCGCACTGAGTCACATACCCTAGAGGAAAGTACGTAAAAGGTTTTCTTCTTTTAGACCTGGGGCTGCTTGCCCTCAGTCAGGAAGGGGTCTTGGAACAGGTTTCCCCATTCCAGTAACACTCCCCCCTTTTCAACTGCAGAAGAGGGGAGAAGAACTAAGGTCTTAAGTATTCTTTTCTACTGCAAACTTTCGAATATACTTTTGATTCCTAACTTGTCCCTGAATGGCCAGAAACGCCAGCTTGAGCTGGCAGGCTTTCTACAGACTGGAGTCTATGATGAATCAATCCACAGCCACCAGCCTCAGAAGAAAAGAATTGGTTACAATCTCCTGAAAGCCCTGTGAGGACCAAAAGGCTGCAAAAATCTTACAAAAGCAGAAAAATCATAGATCCAAACTGTACTCCAAAAGAATACAGTTTTGTAAAAAACACACAAATAGACAAGCCACCAGGCTGAAAGCCATTGTTTGTAGCAATTGCAGTTAAAACTAGATCCTCTTAATAGCAAATCCCTTACTCAAGTTTTATGCATTTTTTCTTCAGTGAGAATCTATGCTAAAATTGTTAAAGCTACAGTGGCAGTTAAGTTACTGATGTAATTTGCAACTACTCTGCCTTAGAGTGGTGCAATTACAGCTCTTTGCAAAAGTGAATATAAAGTTTTGGACCTTTTTTGTTCTCTCTCAAGCTGCTTTACAGAGCATAAATAGAAAAGTTCTCTTTGTATCTTAACCCAAAATCTTCTGTGCTGAGGAACTGAATTAGAAGGGTATCATAGAATCACAGAATCATTAAGGTTGGAAAAGACCTCCAAGATCATCATGTCCAACCGTCAACCCAACACACCATGCCCACTACACCATGTCCCTAAGCGCCTCATCTACACGTCTTTTAAATACTTCCAGGGATGGTGACTCCACCACTTCCCTGGGCAGCCTGTTCCAAGGCCTGACCACTCTCTCAGTAAAGAAATTTCTCCTAATGTCCAGTCTAAACCTCCCTTGGCGCAACTTGAGGCCATTTCCTCTCGTCCTATCGCTGGTTACTTGGCAGAAGAGACCAACCCCCACCTCGCTACAACCTCCTTTCAGGTAGTTGTAGAGCGCGATGAGGTCTCCCCTCAGCCTCCTCTTCTCCAGGCTAAACAACCCCAGTTCCCTCAGCCGCTCCTCATAAGACTTGTGCTCCAGGCCCTTCACCAGCTTCGTTGCCCTTCTCTGGACACGCTCCAGCACCTCCATGTCCTTCTTGTAGTGAGGGGCCCAAAACTGAACACAGGATTCGAGGTGCGGTCTCACCAGTGCCGAGTACAGGGGCACCATCACCTCCCTGCTCCTGCTGGCCACACTATTTCTGATACAGGCCAGGATGCCGTTGGCCTTCTTGGCCACCTGAGCACACTGCCGGCTCATGTTCAGCCAGCTGTCAACCAGCACCCCCAGGTCCTTTTCCTCCGGGCAGCTTTCCAGCCACTCTTCCCCAAGCCTGTAGCGTTGCCTGGGGTTGTTGTGGCCGAAGTGCAGGACCCGGCACTTGGCCTTGTTGAACCTCATACAGTTGGCCTCGGCCCATCGATCCAGCCTGTCCAGGTCCCTCTGCAGAGCCTTCCTACCCTCCAGCAGATCAACACTCCCACCCAGCTTGGTGTCGTCTGCAAACTTACTGAGGGAGCACTCGATCCCCTCATCCAGATCATCGATAAAGATATTGAACAGGACCGGCCCCAGTACTGAGCCCTGGGGAACACCGCTCGTGACCGGCCGCCAACTGGATCTAACTCCGTTCACCACAACTCTCTGGGCTCAGCCGTCCAGCCAGTTTTTTACCCAGCGAAGAGTGCTCTTGTCTAAGCCGTGAGCCACCAGCTTCTCTAGGAGAATGCTGTGGGAGACAGTGTCAAAGGCTTTACTGAAGTCCAGGCAGACCACATCCACAGCCTTTCCCTCATCCACTGGTGGGTCACCTGGTCATAGAAGGAGATCAGGTTGGTCAAGCAGGACCTGCCTTCCATGAACCCATGCTGGCTGGGCCTGATCCCCTGGTTGTCCCGGACATGGCTCGTGAGCGCCCTCAAAACGAACCGCTCCATGATCTTCCCCAGCACGGAGGTCAGGCTGACCGGCCTGTAGTTCCCTGGATGAGTATTAAATAAGGAGACTGCCCACATAATGGCTTCCATTGGATACAACCACACATCCTCACTTTTGTAGCATGCAACAGGTTATCATAGTTTATATATAACATATACATATATATATATATAAAAAAAATAGCTGTGCTATACCTTGTTAAGGTAAGATATGGAGAAGAATCTAAACAATTAAGCTAAGAAATATGGTATCACTTTGAATTCCCTGCTTTTCTTTGACATTTTTACTTATTGCTGCAAGAATTAAGACATCAGCTTAAGTGTAATAAAGTTTAGCAGTCCTAGAGTCCCTTGGGAACCTGGAAATTCTGGGCTCCACTTCTGGCCCAAGTGGACATCCCTTGTAACTTTTCAGTCTGGTACTCATCTCTTTGCTTCAGTTTCTTCAACCCTAAGAGGAAAGTAATGCTTAGCGAGCTTCTCAAAATCTGAGTGAAATTCTGTATTAATTAATAAAGTATTTCAGTGGAAGAGAATGAAAGATACACTCTCCAAAGTGCCTTCAGTCTATTAGCTAAGGTAACTCATTTGGGAAACAAGGAAGCCAGATTTCACAGCCTCCAAAATCAAGCTGAAGACAGGATTCATCCTAGCTGAGCACGCTACCCATATGCTCTTCAATCTCAAGAAGTGAGAACCTAAATCCTAGGGTGCTTTCTAGGAGTATATAGCTACCTAATTCCTTTCCATCTCCCTCCCTCAACATTTCTTCTTGGAGCTAACTTAGATCTAACTTGGTTTCTCGAAATCTTAGATATCTAACTCTTCCACACCATGCTTGGAAGGTCTGTGTGCAGCTGGGCACCTAAATTATGAATGCCACACTCATGTGCCTTGTCAATATACCTCCGACATCACAGACTTATTTTGTAAGAGTCATGATGCCATGTAACTAATCTGTTCACATCCAGAAGATAATCTACACAAGTCAGCAAGTTTTTTTAAAACATCAGCAGTATAAGTGAAGTTTAATAGAAGACGCATTACCTAAGCTTTTAGCAGAAATTTTTTTTTGTGGCTACAGCTATGATTAAACCAGTCTAGAACACGTCGAGCTAGAAAAATATCTGAAGTAGATAATAAACTGCTGATTTTCTACTGGCGTCAGGGCAGCATATGAACTGTTCAGTGACAACCCTATAAAAAGATATGGAATTTTTATTCAAATAGACATGCTAGACAATAAACACATAGCACAGATTAATACATCAAAAGGATCCACAAGTAAATGTTCCAGCTGTCTCTTCGCTTCCTTCTTCCCCAGGCATTAAACAAGAACACCTACTAAACAGTAAAAGAACCATCCTGAATTACCTGCTTATTAAAGCGTTCAAACTTTGAAATATCAAGAAATAACAAACAGTCCAGAATTGCTACGCTGCAATTAGAGAGACAATTATCTTCACTTTTAAAAGTTAAGGGCAGTAGATTTTAAAAACAAGTGACCTTTCCATATTTCAGCAGGGAAGATTTCCAGATATACGGTAGGACATTTAGATGAAATGTTCTGTCTCATCACCACTTCTTGAAGAGAAGCTTGTAAGAATGACAGGAGTTCTTTTCCATTGCTCAACTGTCTTGAATTCATTAAGGCTCTTCTATCCAAAGTCCCTGTTTTACAAAGAAACCACCTGGCACTTCTTTAGAAGGTACTTTGCTAACAAAATACCCTGATCAGAGACCAGATATAAACTCCAGCTCTTGGTTCAATCTCTTAAGTTTGAGCAACAAAGAAAAAAAAAAATCATTCTGATACTACCTTGTAGTATCAGAGACATTGGGGTGCAGTAATGGCTAATCCGGTTTCAGTCGTACTCCTGATTCATTTCCAGAAGAGCAAAGAGAAAACAGTAAAAGAAAGAGGTAAGACAGAACAAAAAAGTGGCAAAAAAGATTAAATAGAAGTCACAATCCACCTTTTTCTGCTAGTGTTTGATTCTTCACAGACATATTTTTATGACAGGCAACTGTACTTCAGGTATGGATTAATGCTATAATCCTTTTCTTCTTATTTTTTTCCAGATAATTAAATTTATAATTCTTCCACAAGTAGGGGATATGTGTACAGCCTATATTTTCTTAAACAAATTTGCAATATTTGACAACAAAAACTTACTGTTAAAACTGCTGCTTCAGTTTAGCATTATACATTCCATTAGGACATTATTTTTAAAGTTAAAGTTGTTGCAGGCCATTTTTGTAATCTCTTTCCCTTGCTGTATCCCACTTGCTAGTTCACATACACATGATTTATTTAATGCAATCTGATTTCTCATCAGGTTGCATCATCAAGCTCTGGACTGAAGAACACTGGTGCTCCATTCTGATTTAGTCGATTTTCAATACATTCCTCCAGATCCTTACTTATAAACCTTTAACTTGCAGGAAAATATTAAACCATCATAGTTTACGTTGATAAACAAGATTATTACATTGTTTAGCAGTAGGAGTTTAGAATATCAGTATTTATAATAATGCACTTAACAGGAGTATGGAGATTGCGTCCCCAACTTACTCAAAAGCAAAGGCTGATTGCACCCTTGTTCCCTCCCCTCCCCTGGTAGGGGAGGGAGCTGTGCCAAATCTAAACTTGCCAGCACACTTCAGATAACAATGCAAAACTCATTCCTTTCCCACCGTCAGGGGTGCTTTTGCTGTCTCTGCTTAACTTCGTTTCACCACAGAAACTTGCAAAACTGGTGACACATCCCTAACGGAAAAGGCAAACCTTTCTCTTTTCTGCACAGATGCATGCTCAAGGCTACAACTTCTCTCTTATCTGTAAACCTTACCCCAAAATAAAAAATGATTTCTTATGTCAGCAACATAAAAACTAAATGGTTGTTAGTTGTTAAAATGACGGGGTTGTTATGACTCCAAGTAGTTGTCTATTTTGTTCTCTTCACATTTTTTAATTAATAAAGGAATACCAATCTAAAATCACTATAGTTCAGAGACAAAAGACGTCTGTACTTCCAGTCTGTTGAAGAGCAATAGATGGCTTCAGAATAACATACTTCACAAACACGTACTTCAGCACTCTCAAACTTCATCAGAGATACCAGTCTATCCACAGTGAGACTACAGCAACCTGCAACTTCCACAAATATTATGAAGTCTAATTTCACTTCTTTTGTTTTTTTAAAAGGTATCTGCATACTTTTTGGAGCAACAGTTTATGGCCTCAGAGCACAAGTGACTTATGAAGCAAGCCAGCTGCTTGTAAGAGTAGGCTGACTTGTTTTCTTTCTCAGATTCTGAGGGACTTCTGTTCTCCACTAAGTAAGAGAAACAAAATGCTTTATAGCCCAGTTTCTAAAGTTGTTAGGTTCTTGATTTCTTTGTTAACAAGCCAAATGCATAATAGGCAATGATGAAAATATGAGGATCGAAATATATTGTGTGTCTGCTGCTGCTCTGCTCGACATGCGGAATCGGTTATTTGTGTCCCTTGGTTACCAGTCTTTTGTGGTTTAACCCCAGCCAGCAACTAAGCCCCACACAGCCGCTCGCTCATTCCCCCGCAGTGGGATGGGGGAGAGAATCAGAAGAGTAAAAGTGAGAAAACTCAGGGGTTGAGATAAAGACAGTTTAATAGGAAAAGAAAAAGCTGCGCATAAGCAAAGCAAAACAAGGAATTCATTCACTCCTTCCCATCGGCAGGCAGGTGTTCAGCCATCTCCAGGAAAGCAGGGCTCCATCACGCGTAACGGTTACTTGGGAAGACAAACGCCATCACTCCGAACGTCCCCCCTTCCTTCTTCTTCCCTCAGCTTCATATGCTGAGCATGACGTCATATGGTATGGAATATCCCTTTGGTCAGCTGGGGTCAGCTGTCCCAGCTTCTTGTGCACCCCCAGCCCACTTGCTGGTGGGGCGGGGTGAGGAGCAGAAAAGGCCTTGACTCTGTGTAAGCAGTGCTCAGCAGTAACTCAAACACCTCCGTATCATCAAGTTTCCAGCACAAATCCAAAACATAGCCCCATCCTAGCCACTATGAAGAAAATTAACTCTATCCCAGCCAAAACCAGCGCAGTCCCAGTGTGAAAACACTCCTGACACATCTCAAGGACTTCAACTGCTGTATCAGTGCTAAATTTTTGATCCTGACACATAACAATCACCGCTGCTCTAACATTCTCTGAATTACAAAGCAGAAACACTTGTATTCAATTAAGTGATGGGATACAGCCTCCTTGAAGCACAGCTAATAATCAAAGAGCAAGAATCACAGTTTCTTTAGGCCATGAGGTATGCCAAGGCATCGCTTTCAAAGGAAGGGACAAAATCCTGCATTGCAAAACTCTTCTGGAAAGCCACATGAAAACTTGTTCTTAAAATAAAGGAAGTTTGAACTCAGGAAATGCTTACAAACAAAAATAGTAAAGAGAATGCAACTTCTCTAAGCAAAAGTGTGTACAGTACAGCTAGTCAGCACTTCACATTCTCTCTGAAAGAAATAGCATGAAAATACACATTTGATGGTCTGTTTCCAGCCATTTTAAGGGACAGGGGATTCATTTTGCTCACTGATTGGATGACCTATATGGTCTATTTCATTTACGCAGCAAGTGGTTATCAGAAACTTTTCTTCCATTTGGGGGTTTTAGTTTTTGCTAACACACAGCACTGAAACATGAGATTCTTGGGGACAAGAATGAGTACTTTCTGAAAAAAACAGTAATTAAAAAAAAGATAATCAGACACCTAGCTTTCACATACCTCAGACTGAACACCCAAAAATTCAGACCTTCAGAATAACTTGTTGATTCTGGGCGTTCAAGCTTAAAGGATGCTCTTTGGAAAAACAACATGTATTACCATGAGTGGAACTGAATCTTGGGCAGCTGTAGCAGAACATCTCACAATTTACCTGCTTCCCATATTAAGTAATTGCTACAATTTCAAACCTTCATAAAAGCAACAGGAACTTTAGAATACTTAAGTTAATAAGGTACGGGAAGTGAATGGCAAAATAAAAGAGTTTATCAGTAAGACAGACAAACTATGAACAAGAAATGCTTGTATGACCCAAAAAGTGCAAGACTACTACATACTGTAATATATGGATTTCCTTCCCTGGGACAAATGTCATTTTATTATTACAAGTACAGATGCTAAGGCTGAACCCAAAAGAGCTTTGCTATGCAGACAAGGTAATGTAACTGCATAAAATTGTTTCAATAAATCAATGCAGGATCTATCTGCCACAGAATTAGTGGTAAATTTTTTTTTTTTTAATCCTGTATTTTAGTGGTACTTTTCAAGCTACTGAAATTCTTAAGGAATATCTCAGTTGCTATATCAAACTCTGGAGTAGTTACTTTGATTAGATTGTTTGCCTTGGGAAAGGTTTTCTGGGGTACCCCTACTGGAGAACTATAATGAATAGTTCAATATAAGAGCATATTAGCAAAAAGATGTATACTGAACTGGTGGTCAAATAAGCTGGTCTTGCAAATACACCTTTAAATTATGCAACTGCCACTAGAGAAATGTCATTAAAAATAGTCACAGCCCTGACATTATTATTTGAGTAAACTATATAAAGTGTACCTGACCTAAGAAAGCACCTGTGACTCAGCTAGTAATTGATGGATCACAAAGTTTAGAAATCAACTTGAGAAAAAAAACAACCAATAGATCATTAAAGTCCATCCTCCCCAAGTGGAAGGTATTAAGGGAATGTTAAAAAAATTATTTAAATCTCATCTAAATAGCAGTATGACAATTAACTGACAAAAAGTCCTGTTAATTTTTTTCCAGAAAAGTCTGGAAGGTATTAATAAAAGAGTAGAAAATTCAAGTGTTTGTGATCATATCATCATTTGTTTTTTCCCCCACTCTACACCAATGGAAGTCACTTCAGAATGTTTACTAATGTTCACTACTAGCTGGAACAGCCCGATTTCAAAATCCCCATATTCTTTGTTGAAATCACTGGTTCCTTTAATTATACACTTAATCCTCAGCTTTTCAACTGGCTCCTAGAGTCCCAACGCTCATAGCACAATCCTCAAAGAAATTTTGAAGTAATTTCTTTACATTTCTTAGTTCATCGCCCATGTTCAGTCTTTCTTATGTCACCAGGCAGGCCCTATCTAGCATGACCAAGAACTGCATAGGCAGGACCAGGCTCTCCAAGGCCATATAGCATGGGGCTATACACCTTCCTTTCAGGTACAGAAAATCTAAAACTTTGTAAGTGGCCTTGTCCATGAATGACTCCAGTCTCATCCTCAATACAACAAAGTAGGGAATTCAACTACTAATACAAGACAGGTGCTTGAGTTCAAACCCAGGAATGGAGAAGATAAGTAATTCACATTTTAAATCAGTCAACCATCGTTGGGTGGGAAGGGGTGGGATGGGGAAACGGTTCCAGATGTTACAATGCCCTCAAAGCAAGGAGCTGAAATGTGTAAGAATACAGAAAACTTGTGTTTAAGCTCTACTTCACAACAGCAGAAGAAATCACAGAACAAGATGAAAATATATCTATAGCTTTACTGAATTCTCTTTTGAATATAAAATGTCTGTTGTATTGGATAAGGCAATAGTGTCCTTGTTTTCTTTGTACAAATATGTGCAAAATAATCTTTCATAGTTTTAAAAAATAAATTAGTGTTCTGTTCTCTTCTTGTTGTCCTTCCTTATCTTTTTGCTTTTTCCTGCTTGTTTAGATGATTCTTCCTGAAATGAAAAACAAGCATTTCAAAATTTAATCAACATTCTTATAAACTGTGAGTATTTTCTCAGGGTCACCCACGAGAATTATTTTTAATATGAACAATGTTCATAGTTCACTGGGATTTATGAAAGTTTTGAGTTGTATGATATTTAACCACTTAGTTTCATTAATTTGTCTGCTCATCCTGCTATTTATGTCTATAAAATTAGAGACATAGCTATGTGTCCCAACAGAAGTATATAATGTAAAAATATTTCCACCCAAGGAAGAGATTACCAGTATAGGAATACATCTACGCTTTACTGCAAAACTGCTTCTAGTGTGGATGTGGCCTTATCAAGAGGTATACTGTACACCAGCACATTACAACCACTTCCCTAAGTGAAACCAACCTACACTGAGAAAAACAAACTTTTGCCAGTCTTGCTGGATCAACATTGTAATGTACAGCTTACTCTGACTGCCAATTCTGAGAAACAAGATTTTTCTTCAGTAGGCATTCATCACAAGCACTCCCCAAAATGGTGAGGGAATCTGCCACTATATCTGACAGAACCTGGGACATTCTAATCTTCTCCCTTCTACTTCTTGCACATGGGAGGGAAATGGACCCTAACAGGATGTTTGAATTTTGCTATTCTGAAGAGAGTTAGCTAAAAGAATACTTTTTCCAAGAGCCACATCTATGATACTAGAATAATAATTACCCTAAGTTCCATCTGTTATTTTTTCTGATGGACACTGGTAACAAAATACGTTTGTTAATATACAATAAACAAATATAGTCCGATTTAAATTGTTAAAAATAGAAGAAAAAGAAGTCATTTTTGGTACTAAGCCTTCTCTAATGCTTAAAAGTCTTGTTAGTTTCCTTCTATTTTATGAGCAATGCTTTCAAATAAGAGAACATTAATAAACTGCCAGGAAGGTAAATCAGTAAGTATATACAAGCACCTCTAAAATGCAAAAAGCAAATAACTGAAAAGTGCAGGGGCAGGAATGGGGAAGAATGCTCAGCTTTCCGCCACAGCAATCTTGGATACTTTCATATAAAAAGGAGAAACTGACAGTTGCATACTTCTTCAAGTATCCATTAGTAATTATTTCCTACCGTCTTGAACTTTCTATTGTTAGCAATTACATACTATAATGTACATAGACATATCTAATATGCTGTTCTGAGGATGAAGAAAAGAAATGTTGAAAACCATGAATATTAGATGATTAAATGACCTAAGCCCCTTAAGAAGTAAAATGCCATTTAAAGACATTTGGAACTTTGTCTCCTGAGTTCTTTAAGCTCCCTTGAAACATTTTCCCTTAATCTTTTCTGTAACAGTTAATGTTACTTTGTTTGAATTCTTCTAGTCTACGTTTTTTTAAATGGTGTCTATCATCTATAATTCTGAAAACTTCTTTGGGTCTAATAAAGCTTTCAATTTTTAAAATGCCTACTAGTTACAGTGATTCCCCAGCTCAGTCTGCCTACACACTAGAACTGGTGGCACAGGTAAGTATAAGAAGCAGCGGCTTCCAGTTTTCTGAACGCACAGAAAGAGGCATTTCCCCTTCCCATCCTCTCCCAACCCTCAAATTTGTGTTCTGGACCAATGTCCTCAATGGCTGCCACCCTTCTATTGCACACCTCACGCTTACAAACCAGGTCACTAACTTCTTTGGAAGTTCTTCGGGGATCTTTGCACTGCTCCTATGCACATTATCAGTGCATCAAAGCAACCAGAGGATGACACAGGTAGTAGTATTTCTTTTCTGGCTTCATCTAACAGTGACAATTTACACAAGTTCACATACAAATACCTTCATTCTAAGTGGCAGAAACTTACCACTGAATGTACGTAGTTGTATTCCACAAGCACATTTCTTGCACAATTGTTTATATGTTTAAAACGATCTGGTCCTAAGAGAATACCTCCATACCAGCGGGATACCACGACTAACACATTGTGGACATTCAAAATCTGGTTTAAAAAAGAAAGAAAGAAAAGGTGTTATTTTTCACTTGAACTAGTTTTACTGTTGACATCTTTTTTAAACATAGAAAAAGTCTACCATCTTGCACTTTTAAGAAAAACTTACAGTCAGGTCTGTGTCACACATATTGTTATCAGAGGATAACAAATAATGACAAGTCAGGAGAAGTTGTAAGCTTCCCTCTCCAAGCTCCCACCCAAAGGTAAATTCAAAGTAAAATAAGTCAATATATCCCTCAGAAAGGGCACAAAACTATCTCATGCGCACTACAGTTGCTCATTCATGTGTCAAAGGTTTCAGGCAGTACTTAAAGGGAAAATTACTGAGTTAAATTTATTATTCTTTAATATGATGAATTATTATTTCCAGAGAACCTCTGTCACTAAGCAGATTGTCTATCCACGTTTTTTGGAAGTCTTGGTGGATGAGGCTAATAACAGCCAGGGGACAGGCATACACATGGATACCTAAAATGCCATAAGCTAGCACTGTTGCCATGTGCAGGACTTAGCAACAGCACCTGGATAATACATCAAAACCTCTGCATTTTCCAGGTTTGAGTCTTAGTCCCTTACAACCAAGCAGTCGCTTTCTGAATTCAAAAAGGCATATATAAAGTTCACACAACATGAAATACTTGTATTAGCAATTAGGATTGAAAGGAACTAAACAACTTTTATATAGCTTTTTCAAGACTGTAAGTAACTGTCGTGGTTTAACCCCAGCCAGCAAAAAAACTCCACGCAGCCACTCGATCACACCCCCTCCCCGCCTCCGGTGGGATGGGGGAGAGAATCGGGAGGGTACAAGTAGGAAAGCTCCCGGGTTGAGATAAAAACAGTTTAATAATTGAAATAAAACTAAGTAGAACAGTAATAATAACAATGAGAACAACAACAATAACAGAATACACAAAGCAGGCAATGCACAACGCAACTGCTCACCGACCGCGTGTCACGAACGGGGGGGCGAGCCCCCCCCACACACCTGGTTTTTATACTGAGCATGATGTCACATGGTATAGAATACCCCTTTGGCCAGCTGGGTCCACCACCCCGGCTGTGCTCCCCCTTCCTGGTGCAAGCATCACCCAGCAACAGCCACAGCATCAATGGGCCATCAACGCTCCTTTCACACAGAACCCAAAACACAGCACACCCCCCAAGCTACTGGGAAGAAAGTTAACCCTGTCCCAGCCGGAACCAGGACAGTAACAAAGTCAAGTAGAGAGTTAAACAGAAGTGATGATTGCTTTTAATGCAATTAAAGGCAAGAAACACGGAAGGCCTTGAACAGCTTTACTTTTCACAAAATCTAAATGTGACTTGACTAGACTTGAAAACTAACACATATTCCGCCTTACCAACTCTGTGCTCAAGATCTCCCCATCATCAGCAAACACTAGTAACACAGGGAATGCCAATTGACCAAGCATCAGAGAAACTCACATCTGGTCAAAATATAAGACAGACATTGCTGCACAGAAACGTGTAGTGACAATCAGCAGTCAGCATTTTTGCTCAAATTAAGTCTTGCATGATTAGTGACCACAATCCTGAATTTGTCCCTCAAACTAAGGCATCTGAAATCTCTGTGGAAGGTCTTCACTTATAAATAGCTTTCTCTCAAGTCCTGCGCAGTACTACACTAATACATACAGATGGCTTGGAGCCAAACAGTCTATGTATAGCAACTGTTCACAGTAAACAGGATGCCAAACATAGTTGGGAAATTTTTTAACTCTAACTTTAAGTTCGAAAGAATTAATCTGAAATACAGTTTTTTGTAACCGGAAAGTGCTATCTTGACTGAAGTGCTAGGTTTATCTGAAACAAGATAAGATTTCTATTGCAAAAGAAGAACTATAAGTACAGCAACAATAAGTGTATTAAACCATGTAATTTTCATGCCCATATCATATAATGTAAGTGCTTGTAACAGAAAAACTACAAGACCTATGAACATCTAGAAATTGGCCCATAAACTATTTTAATATTTTTCTACGGGTGAAAATTGCACTTTTCTGATCCCTACAGCAGTACTCTTCGAAAACAAAAATATTCCCAGTAACTAGGACTACAGATGAAGAGAGATGATCCATATGATTCAGACACATTCACATTTGAAAGGGGAAATTTCGTGTCACTTTCTAAACTGGACTTTTATGGAATGTTAAGTGCATAGACACTAGTCTGACAACTTTCAAAAGTATACATTAACATGCTGAGAAAAAGCTGATAAGCTCAGAACAAATTGAGGTACAGTAACTGCAAAGTTGTTTCTTTACATTATTTTTATTACAATAATGTTTTCACGCTTACCACATATACTTGCATATATTATATAAACTAAGTTTTCCTTCCCAACTCAAGTTTGAGTTAATTAGGAAGTTTCAAAAAGTTCTAAATGAAAAATGTCAAAATATTTTCATCAATTGTATTTTTTTTTCAGAAAAAAAAGAAAGCTTTGAAATAATTTTAAAAAAGCTTTAAAACAGTCTCCAGGAATAAGTTTAATGCATTAAGCAACAGAATATGCAAGCAAGCAAAGGATGGGAAAAGAAAACCCTTGTTGTGAAGGGGACATCAATCTAAAAATCAAAATTAAAAACAGTTATTAGAGTGCTGATACAGCTAAGTGACTTGAGGCACAGCGTAAGATGTACTCAGCTGTCCCCTGTAGTTATGATATTTCATTTATGGTTTTACTAGGGCTTGCATCATGCTAGTGAATCAAAATTTATCAATCTCAATTCACATTTAGTAGCAACTTTGCCAAGGGAGTATTATTTCAACACTTGAAAACTAAAATATATGTGAGTACGAGAGCTAAGGACCCAGAACTGGAAACAGCACAAAGAAACAGATTAAATGATCAAAACAACTTAAGTCCTTCAGTCCCACTACCTTTTGCATTTGAACCTCTACTCTGCAAGTTCAAATATAAGTGTCTTTTTATTACGAACATTTGAGGAAACTGAATGAAAGGCTGTGCATAGGTCAGCTGTTGCCTTCTGTCAATCAGCTTCTTTCAGTCTTCGTTTTCTATATACCTTACACTACATAGTAAGCAGAGGAATCAAAACTTCTTTCTCTTTTAAACCATTCAAACTATTACTACCACCTATGAAACAGTATTTGTTTCTATGATCCAAGACTTGGAAATCCCAATTTACTACATGCATGCAACAGTTTGTGGTTTTTCTTTCACCTTTAAGAAAGTAATCATCTATTTGGCTAAGAGCAGAGCAAGAACAAAAATAACCTTCTACAAGTTTATTTACATTGTAGTGATTTTTAAAATCTGTTCAAAATTTCCAGAAGTCAGATTAATTTCTATAACCTGCATAAGATGAAGAAGACGTCCACCTGCTGCTGTCTCCCCATCATCTTCACAGTCCTGTAAGAATGTCTGCTTATCTTCACAGTATATTCTTAAAAAGAAAAGAAGGGAAAAAAAAGAAAAAAAAAGAACATAAAATAGATTAAAAAAAAATGTCAATCAACTAACATTTTGACATGATTAATGAAGTCTCAGGGATCTTCCATACACATGTGTATCAATTCTAATTCTCTACTAAGGACATTTACCTGAAAACAGGATGAGGCTTAGGGTAAACCACAAACACTTATCTGTACAGTAAAACAAGTTTTGAGAAGCTTTTACATAGACTTTAGCTACTTCAGGTTAACTCCAGACTCATTACAGCATAAAGTCCCTAATAAGAAAAATCCTTAGGTTTTTAGCCTAATAATTACGCCTAGCTGAAACCAACTCTATCAGATACAAGTTCAAATCATGGTATACACCCACAAGTTGTAAGAACTTGGACAAAAATATTATGAATAATCAGTTAGGTCTATATTTCAGCAGCAGCATGAAACTATTACTGAAATCCACCTTCAGGTTCTCCATGCCATCTCCTTCCTCAGGGGGCACTCCAGGAAACTTTGGGGTGTATTGTTTCATAAAAATGACAGCTGCCCAGGTCTAATTTTCCAGAAGTAATGCTCAGAGGTCTACTGTTTGTTACCTATTGATTTCATAACTTCCGAACTTAGTTAATACATATCTGACACAATGACAAAGAGGCTTGTGGTAATAGATGACAAATATGAAGCAATAAGTATGTTTCTGTTTCTTTTTTGAAGTGTATTTAGATAGTATGAGTGAAGGAAGTGAAAGAAGCCAGATCAGCAGCAGCAACAACAGAAATCCCCTCTTTACAGAAACCTTTCACTTACGAAGACTTTTTGGTAAAGTAAGCTTTCACTTGCTCTCATTCCATGTTTTATTAGGATCACACCAGGATGTGCATGAATGGATCAGTGTCTATACATGCTTTTTCAGATGACTGGTTTCTCCAGCAATGAAAGGGGCTCCTTTCCCTGTCACTTACACTGCTCAGAAAACCTACATCGTTATCTGGACTGAGACCAATTCATTTCACATAAGCTATGTTCACAAAAGTTGCCAGAAACAGACCATTGCCAAACTCACTTTTACCTGTTTCTCATTTTCCCTGAAGTTTCTCGTATTTCAGCTGTAATTTCATATGCCAGATGTGTGCATCAGGCTTTCTGTTTCAGCTCTTATTTCAACTAAAAATTTTCAGCTATTTCTAAATATAAGGTTGGGGGGAAAAAAAGTTACTTTGCCCAAGTAAAAACACATTTAGTTCAGTATGATGTAGCATTTCCATGCTCACACATACTACACAAAGTATAACAACACATGTTCAAATCCACTTTTAGTTTATTTTTTATTTCTAATGCTGCTTTACTATCTTAATGTATTTCCTACTATATGTTCTACTTTCTTGACCTCAAATTCAAAATAAAGCCTAAAACCTTTACCATACAAATAAGAAACCTACTCCCATAAAGATTTAATAGCAAGGAATTTATTTGATGGATTTTACTTTTCTCATTTCCTGCACTCATTTGTCAAAGAACACTGAAAAAAAAAAAAATCACTATTCATCTCTCACCTGTATGCATATATGTTGTGGGTAGCACTTGCAATTTTCTTATTCTCATACAAATTTTCAAGAACTCTCTTTACCTTTAAAAAAACAGAAATAAGCTTCCTTTTATAATGGGGATTTCATACGCACCATCTCAGTATCGCTGCTAAACAAACGTCTCCTTATTAATACTATAATGAAACAGTTTTACACTTTGACATAAAATGAATTAAATATTCACTGTGATAACACAAGAAGCAGCTTCTCAATACCCTCATGCCAGTTTCAAATCATTTTTCTGGCATACTGAAAACAGCTGTTCCTTGAATTTGTACGTTGTGATGTTATTGCTGAAGATGTAAAGTGTCAAATTGCTTTACTAAACAAGAGAGACAGTAAGATCTAGAAACATTTTTAATCAGTATTAAGTATCAATTACACCTGCTTACTTTTTAAAATGCTAACATTAAGCTGGAATATAACACAACTTGACATATGTTTTCCCATCACACACTGCTTTTCCCTATTCCACAGAAACATGTGATGTTTAGAAAACTTACTACATTTCGAGTTTTTCCTTTTTCCACAGATATACTTTTTTTCAGAGTTTCCATTTCACAAAAAGAATAATAAATTTAAAAAAAGAGGTTCTATTATGGGTCTGAAAGTGTCAGTATTTCCCAGAAAACATATATTCCCACCATTTCCATCTCTCTGCTCTTAAGAAGTACCAAATTCAAAACATTTATCAATATCAGTTCATCTTCTGTTTCTAATTAAAGAAGCTAGCAATTGTTCAACGCTTTCCAATTTGGCCTAGCAAAAAGGAGAGCTTTGATCAAGACGCTGTTTTAGTACGTAATACAAAATTAATACTACTTTGAGCAAAACATTACTGAAGTTGAGAAAGCTTGGGAAAACATGCTTGGCAAGTAAATTGCCTTCACTCCAAAAAAAAAAAAATATCTCTGAGGAGTAATCAATATACGTACATAATATCTGTCTTAGTTATACTGTGCTATTTCCAACTCTTCTGGAAGAAATTCAACTTACAAAAATCACCTCAAATATAAGATACTTCAATGAAAAAACTCATATTATTAATGGAGAACATTGCTTCAGACACCTGTTTTCTCCCTTTTTTTCCCCTAAAAGACAATATTGAAGAAAGACAACTTATATTACTTAATACACTTTCATAAATACATTTCAATACATGGACTTAGGGTACAAAGCATATGAAATTACCATCACCTTTGACGATTAGTTATTTGTCAGCTACCAGAGTCCTATAAACATACCTTAAAGATTCATTATGTGTCTGTATTAGCAATGAACCTCCAAAACATCTTACAGCTAAGCAATAGTTCATCCTTTTTCCTGTTGTAGCTCCTGAGCCTTTTTTTTCTCCTGTTCCCCTCTCTATTATTCCTGCTTTGGGAATTAAGGGATGTAATTCTCTACGTGTCAATGAGGCACCTGCTCATAAAAGACACAAGATGCTTAAACAACAGACCAGTTCTTAGTCCCACCTTAGTAAATCAATGTCAAGTCCAAGAACCACATACATTTTAAATGTCAGAATAAGCAACTTGAGACAAGGAAAAGCAATGGTACCAAATATAGCCTGCTACCTGAAATAGGCCTATCACTTTCTTCGCCCCATAAGGTTTATGATTAAGTAACTACAGTATTACTCTGGCTATCATTATTGAAAACTACATTAGAAGTTAAGTTCCCCTATTAAAAATACTCAATAAAGGAATTTACACAGCAATCGCTGTACTGTCTTAAAGTATCGATGAATATCATTGCAGTATATAGATTGTGCAGATAAAGTATTATGGGCACACACTAATCTCTTCAGTTGGTAAAGAAGCTAGCTTTCACTACAGGTGCAGTGTTTACCCCATTCCTCACCTCTTTTGGCTTTCTTTCAGAAAAATGAGTCCATGCCACAGTAAAGCTTCCCTGCAGTCTGAAGACCAATCACCTCACACTGTACAGCAAGACTCTGTGAAACAAGATGGATTTGACACTTGCGGAATGGCTCTATCTTTATACTAACCACATAGTCTTGCCTGGAAATTCCTAGGTTTATTGAGTATATGTTGTCTTTAAAAAAAAGTCATAAAAGAAGAAATTAAGAATGTCTTTGCATGCAGAAGGGAAATTACTAACCTGCTTTAAGTGAGCACTATTTCTTGACACAGACCTGCCCTTTTGGAAACCCATGTCTGTGGGTACAGACTTTGTCATAAGAAGGAACAATCTTACTCATAAGTCATGACCAAAGAGAGAGAGTTTTTTTAAAATGAGAAAAGGACATTAAGCCAATTACTCCAATTTCTTCCCTTTCTAAAGCAACACAGTTCATAGGGACTGAGCACAGCTAAGAAAGCCCCTGAAGTGCAGTGCTACTTTAATGAAAATGGTAATGTACTGAGTATTTTAAAACACTGAGTTATTCCACATTAACCTAATGAATAAAATTACTTTCACTTTGCAAGCAGTAAAAACAAGCTGAAAGTGCGTTCAAAAAAGCTCAAGTTGTATCCAGATAGAGAAAAATAAGATAGATGACAAAATAGATGTGAAAAGCACAGCACATTTTTGAAGGTGTAAAAATAAAATTAATAATAATTTTTTTCCTCAAACACATAAGAAGCTGAAGCTTCCCAGAGATCTGTACTGCCAGCTGATAAATATAATAAATACAATATATATAAAAGAACCACTTAAAGAAGATACAGTTGTAGCACAAAAAAATAAATGAAGGTACAGTATTTATGAACTTAAAAGGTCAGGTAAGGATGATATAGCGGAGCCTAACCACAGAATAAGGTTGAGCAAGCTGATAAAATGAATAGAAACAAATCAGCAAAACCGCATCATATTTATTTAAAAGTTTAAAGGGAATTGAATTATGAAGCTGTGGAACTATAGCTAAGATATCTAACCTACAAGTTAGAACTGTTTCGGCAGCAGCAGGTGACTGATGCGTTACCAACATCTCAAAAGTACTCCAGGAAGCATGTAGGGAACTAAAGACCAACAAGTCTTAAGTCCATAATAGGCAAACTAATGGAGGTGAAGTATAACCAAAAAAACCACAGCTTAAAATGTTACAGTTTTTCTACAGAGAAATATGCCTCAAAACTCTGTCAATCTGTCAACATTCTTTCAGAGTCACTGAGCATGTAGTTGATCTAGCTTACCTGGAATTTCAAAAAGCATTTGACAAGATCCCTTACCAAAAATTCTCAAAATAAAAGCTAGAATTGGATAAAAGGAAAAAGGAAAATCCTCTTAAGGTTTAACTCTCAGTTAATGACAAGAAAAGATGAGTAATCAGCAGTTTCCACACTAAACAGGGATCATCAAAGATGACTGATGTTAGTGACATACAAAGTGACTCCAAATTAGTTATTAGCACTTGCAAAAAGAGACCTTGGGGTTATAACAGACATTTCTATGACAACACCACTCAGTGCTCAGTAGAGATCAAAAAAGTAAACTGAAAGGTACTACTAGGAAAAGAACACAGAAAACAGAAAAACTCTTTACAACACTTTATAAAGCCTTGGAGTGATTGCATCTTCAGTATAGTGTATAGTTCTTGTGTATAGTTCTAGTCTGCATCTTAAAAAGGTTAGAGCACACATTACATGTACAGAACCGCCTACATCTACAAAGCACCAAAATAGACTGGGGGTCTTCAGCGTGGAAAACAGAAAAGTAAGGGCTATAAAATATGATAGATGTCTATAAAAATCCAAACTGCATAGAGAAATCGGAGAGGTGCAACAAACAAAGTTATGAGTGACTGATTGACAGCAAACACAGGAAGGCATATTTTCATACAATGTTGTTGATTCTGAAAGTTAATTCTGGTGCAAGAAGCAACTGTACAAAGTCCACAGAGGATTAAAAAAAAAAAAAAACAGTAATATTAAACACAAGGATACTTTCTTTACCTTGTGTTAAACTGCTGAAAGCGGGGAAGCATGATAGGAAAAAAAAATGTAGCTGCCCTTTTCCAGCACTCCATCTAGGTCTACACTCACCACTGATTCCAGAAAGAGAGAGGAACTAGTGCAGACATTTTTTGTAGCTGTAGGCAAATACAATTCTAGAAGCATGCTTACCCCTCTCATTTAGGTCTAGATAAAGATTTACTCATGTGTTATCCAAGTGTATTTTTCAATAGAATTCCTTTCTGAAGGAGGGAAAACATTTATAAACCCATTTTAGTTAATTTTCCAAGTAACACATGGCAGACTCAGTAGCTTCCAAATATACAATAAATCTGCCAAAAGTCAAATTTCGATGTTCCTACTCTCTTGCATCTAATGCACTTCATGGTAAAGAACAGCAGGAACCACTACAGAGCTATTTAGCTGACAGTGAAACCAAGAAACTGATGACTACTCAGACAATGTTATCACACAAAGATGCAAAGACAGACAGACAGACTTATTCGGCTAATCCCAAGTATTTCAGTAATACTTTGTCAAGCTCAAAGTGCAGACAAAAAGAGTAGAATTAATCTCTACTAACTTGTCTGGGTGTCACCACAGGAGCCAGATGTGCCTGGAAAGTACTCCTTCGATCTGTGATTGGGTTTCCATGATATATGGATGGCAGTTCTTCATCTACTGATCACAAACAAGGAAGTGTTTGTTTTCTTTTAAGGATACTGAAACAAGGTATACGGCTACATAAGTAAAGAATGTCTCAATTTTAAAAAAGGAATTTGTTAAAGTTAAGTACACAAGATGACATACAGAACCACCAAAAATATGTTGGGGTTTTTTTATGATTGTTATTAATCTTTATTATAATTTTAATGTTATTAATTTTACTCAAAAGCTGAGTAGAAAACCAGAATCTTAAGGCCACTCTCTTCTAAATTATTTCATCAGAATTAACAAGGGCATATTTTTTACCTTCTTGACTTTCAGATGTAATAAAATTTAACATTTTAATTGGATCTTCCTGAACTGGCTGATGGTCTAGGAGAAAATAATCTCCATCATCTTCATCAACTTCTTCACTGGTTTTCTTAATATCTGGTTCTATTAAGATACAAGTAGGAGAATTTATTACACATTTTTTGTGAGACAAGTAAGAGGAAATTTCAAATTCTTTTTCTCAAAAATCTCTGGCTTTTCAGTTCAAATCAGTTTGCCATTAAGAATTATGAAATGCAGAATAGTAATATTAATTACAACAAACCCCAGAAATTTAGTCCAGTATTAACTAAAATCTTGCTTAGAATTAGGAATACAATACTCATGCTGTGGGATCCTTACATAATATCTTCTGTTTCAATACTAATTAACAGTATTTCTAAGAAGAAAAGAACAATAATGTTTACCATTTCCATTAAACATTTACAATGCTACCATTAATTTAATCTGAATTTAGAGGCCAAAATAATCTGATGTTTCACAAGAACTCCAGTCATTTATTGGTCATTTGGGGAAAAACGTAGAACTGTTGTTCAATGCTAGTTCATGAGGTTATAAAGTCATTATATTTGAAACATCTCTCTGGACATGTTTCAAGCACTCTGGGATTCCAAAAATCCTATTTTCCTTCATGCACAGGACATACAAAACACAATAGCCAATAGCAAAAGGCTAAATATCACACACAGTTAGTGCTCTAGCAACTGGATTTAGAAGGAATCTACCATACAGACAAGTTAATATATCACAATCTAATTTCCTATTTACAGGGCATATGACCTGATGATGATGCAGTTTTTATAACACAGGTATTTTCAATAAAAAAGCAGAGGGGTAATATAGCATGTTCAAACGGCCTAGAAAAATCATTAGATGTATTAAGTAGAAGCCAAAAGGTTGCTGTCAAAATACTCAACAAACTTCCAATATTGTCAGTAAAATTTTTACTTCTCAGTATCCACTCCTTTAGTCATGTCAATGAAAAATGACTTTTTAAATGTCTGTGCTGTAGCAACAAAATGCACAGTTTATTGAAAGACTAAAACTAGACCTTATCATGAAGAAGCACTGAAAAGATATATTTTTCTTCCTCTTCAGTCTTTTATTCCCCACAGGACTAAGCTAACATCCATGACATAGAAAAATACTTCTATTTCCTTTTGCCACAAGTGCATGCATGCATGTCACTCATGCATTTCATAGCAGTTTAGCATTTTAATGCACAAAAAAACACACAAAAAAAACCCACCACTTTTTAAAAGAACTGTGAATTTACACAAACTCTATCACTATAAGAGTAACAGCAGAAGAATCACTGCAACTCTAGTGATGATATACTTCTCATCCCAATATAGTAAAATGCAATTAAGATGGAATACTTGGTCATTTGTCTGCATATTCCACCGAAGTTTATTTTCTCTTGAGGCTAATTCCAATCCTCCAAGAGTGCACTCAACACCAGAAAGTAATTACTGATATGAATGATTCCTTTGCAGAACAGAGGACAATGCATGATGTACCTGCGTGCAGCATTCTGCTTTCATGCAAGTAATTTAATTCCTGAAAGAACTGAGGACCTTGTTCTAGTTCACTGAGGCCACCTCCTTCCTTTTTTTCCCTACTGCTTTTTAAAAAGGGAAGCTATCACTGTAAAACAATAAGCGATGAAACTGGAGACTGTTGTTTTCTGCTATTTAGATCCAATACAAAACTGGGCATAAAGCTTTAACTTGTAATGAAATCGTACTTTGCAGCTGAACAAGAAGTAAACTGAAAAATCCATGTATTTTCTGAAGTACCTGGATCTGATGACTGTGCCTTTTCTATGAGAACTTCTCGTATCTTCTCCACCCATAAATAAAGTATACTTTCACCAAGGTTCTGTCTGGAAGTTAAAACTCACAGTGAACAAAGAATCATTTTTCACTTGGAAAGTACACCAAGTAACATACAGATTTCAGACATGCAAAAATAGAACATTATAATAGAACATTATAATCTAGCGACATAAAGAACTTAGACAGGCTTGTGGAAAGTTCTGTCTCAGTAGTTCACTGGGTGAAACACATGATATCTGCATCATTATATACTCTCTTTGTGGCTTGCTTTTTTTTTTTTCCTTTTCTTTTTTTTTCCTTTTTTAAACATTAAAAGCTCCAATGCTGGAGGAAAACGGGCAAGTGACGGAAACTTTCTGGCCACTAAAGAAAGGGAAAGCAACTGTGAGAAGAGTAAGTTGGACAGTCCTCAGTATTTTCAAAAGAATACTAAGCCAGGATGTCTAGCCTTAGAGCTTGGTCTGGATCAGTTTTCTCCACAAAAAGTACCATACTGCCAGTGGTGAGCTCCTTCAGCCGCTCTGTGGCTGTAAGGAACTCTTCCCCTTCATGTTTGGGAGGGAGGCTCTTCCTTGGAACAGTGCCACTTTTTTTCCCCCTGAAGCAGTCAGTGCACACAAGCAGAGGTTGGTCTTGCTGGACTGTGACAGTAGGTCAGTGGCAGTAGACACAGTGGAGCATTGGACTGATATGCTAGAGTTTGGGTAACAAGCAGTCCTATAGGATAGGGAGGTAAGGATTTAGGTCTAGGAGTCCTCAGTCAGGGGGCACAGGTCTGTATTATGGTACTGGGGGAAGATGGTTTTTATGTGCGTATTCAGAGTTAAGAAACGCTGCCTTAATGTGCAGCAGGACCCAAACAACTCAAAATATATTTAAAATTATGTCCTGAGAAGTTGCCTTTGTAATTATATTTTTATATGTTTATGAACTGTGCATCTTTGTCTCAAAAACAAAACTAAAGATTTAGACCTGTCGGTAACTCATGGTTTCTCGTTAATTTTATTCTTACTGCCACCATCTGGGGCACCACATAAGTACATATCAGTGACGGAATTACATTTTTAAACTCTTACTTTGGTTAATGTATACAGCACTATTCCTGAATGCAATCAGAAATTCAAACAAATATACGTATTTTAAGAAAAATATTCAAGCAAAAATAATTTACAACCTTGTAGCTCTGTCTTCAAAATCTGGACAGACTCCAGAACAATTCAATGCTCTCATTTCATGCTGCTTCTTATCATACAGAAGCACTACTTTAATATGTGAAGAACTATATTTGTTTTAATGATGGAATAAGAGATTAGATAATGAATAAGATATCTCCGTTGTATGCAAGTAAATAGCAATTTCTTCAGTTATAACACAATTTCAGTTTCTGCCTATTCACAAATTACATTTAGTCTCAAAGGTTACCTTTCTATGTTGCTATTTTTCTTGTCACTTGTGTCTAAGTCATGAAACAAAGCTTTGTATTGAGTAAAAGTCTTACCAGAAGAATATCTGGGGCGGAGGGGGGGGAAATCCAAATATTTGCTACATTTTTAACTTCTAACAATTTTGGGTCTCCCAAAACAGACTTGTGATCTCTAATTATCTGCTTTTTCCACCTCCTTGAGAAGACAGTGGCGGACAGTATAGTTCATATTGTTTTAGATTGCAGAACTAAGCAATTTAGATCACTAGGGACTTGAAACCTGGTAAAACACACATTGTAAACGATGCAGAGTACCTCTCTTTACCTGACAACTATTTAGACATTGGATAGATAAAAGGCTTTCACAAACACTGCGCATCAATGACTACTCCAGAAGGTTTTTAAACAGTCTAAAATTACTTATATGGCCTAAAGTACAAACACATTCATTTCTGGCTGAACAAACAAAAATGAGAGGAGACCAGAGAGGGCTCTGAACAGCAACTGATATAGACAGAACAGAGTTGCAAGGGACTGATCTAACTGGCCCAATTTAACAGCCTACAAAACTGCAGGGGGGAAGAAAAAAAAAAAAAAAGAAGAGTGTCCTTCACAACCATGCTATTTCTCCTCACAGTCCTCATGTGGCAACTTGCACCAGATGCACAGGACATTTGAAGAACCACCTACAGCAGCTCTACCTCTGGTAGAGACTCCAGCAAATCCTATGAATCTGGACAGAGCTAAGGACTATCTCTGTCCTTTTTGCTCCACTGAACAACTGTGGTTAATATGATCCCATAGAACTTTTCACTTAAAATCCTTGTGCACTTTTAACACTTCAAATTCAATTTTACTTGCTTAAATTATCTATTGCTTAATTAGATAAGAAACCCAGCCAATCAAAGTAACTGAGTAATTAGATAAAAAACCCTCATGCAAGCTAAGTGCTCTCTTATTTTATGGCATTAAAAAACATTTCTTATGCAAGATGTTCAGATTTCAGTATTTTGGGCATGACTGTGCTTCCTTATGACATACTTTCATTTCATTTAGTTTATATTATCTTTGGGATCTGAAAGAATTAAATAAACCATATAAAATTACTACATTCACTACTCCAATTTCACAGCAATTCAAAAACATGTAATTTGAGTATTTCTAAATGTTCCGTTTATTCTCATGCATTCATTACGCATTGTTGTTAGCTGCACACTGTGATAATAAAGTCTGCTATGTTACCGATTCTAGTTAATAGATTCTACATGTGTTTAATTTGTTTTAAAACCTACTTATCCCTTAGCTATCTTTTAAGAAAAACTGTTTTGCCACTTACGCTCTAAGACACAAACAAATGTTTTTCATATCCTGCAGTTTAACATTCAAACACAGAATAGATGCAGAAACCTCATACTTCATAGCACCAATTCGTAAGCAATCTCATAGACTCTAAAAGGGAGTCAAAATGAAGACTTCTATCCTTACAGAACACCAGGTCTAAAACAACATAAAAGAAATTTGTCAGAATTTAACACAATTCATTCTTGCAAAATGCTTAGTAAATACATGGCATCTTTAACTGTTAGATTTATAAAAGAAACTTGCTGTTTTATGGTCATTGCAGCAATCACTTCACAACTACTAGTTCGTGCAGGTACTTCAAAAGCATACATTCCGCAAGGCATGAAACTGAAAATACATTGTCTCCTTTTATATTCCACAGTCTCTAACTTACACATATATTTCTTCCAAGCTATTTGCTAGTTCCATATAATCTTGTGCTCGAAGCCAAGGGGCACTAGAATGAAAAGAAATACAATGAAAATTGTGCCCATATGCTGATTCCAACATCTCAACAAACATTCATTTTAAAATAAATGTGATAAACACCTTGAAAATAAAACATTGTCAGTCACTCCCAATTAACAAGATTTCAGTTGTAAACATCTTAGTAAAAACATGATCACCCAGTTCTCCTTCAAGACTCCTAACTTGGGCTGCCTTTTCTTACCTCAGGTAAGAAAGCTGGACTCGTTTTTCATGGTAGGCCATTGTCACTCCAGAGTCACCTTATGTATTATTAGTTTACCTTTCCAACTCCTTCAGCACCATAGTACCTATTACATTTAGAATGACCCTTCAGTTCTGTACCTGTATCCTCCCGGTCTCATGTTAAACTATAAACTTCACCTCAAGTTTACCAGCACTATTTTGTATTGCCTTGTCAATACTGCTGACCAAAACTCAGTAGATATGCTGTGTGTCATGCCCTGCAGGTCCCAAATCAGGGACCTGGCTTACACTTCTCCACTCCCATCTCGTTTACATGTCAGGAGACAAGGGGAGAGCAGGGAAGGAAAATAGGAAGATGGCACGTGCCATGGCTCCATCCCAACATGAGTCAGTGCTCAGATGAAAAGCATGCCTTACAATCTGAAACAAGGATCCAGACAAGAGGGGTACACCCAAGGAAGCAATGAGATATCACTGTCCTACACAACAGGCAGCAGCCACCATGCCTCCACAGTCTAATTCCTGCCTTGCCACAAAATTATGCTGCAAGAATTAGAGTTGAGGGAAGAGAGCAAACTGTCATAAGGAGCTCCATGAGGCTAACTCAGGAGAAAGAATAGAATATTCTTGTTGGAAACATCCCTCATCCCTGGTATAGTTTAATTCAAGGAGTCATCTTAACTAAACTTCAACTTGCACTGTAAACAATTAACAGTGGTAACTCAGAAAAGAAATACAAATGTTTGAAAGAAAACTTCACTTACTTTAGTTGATAAATAGGTGGCTCTGCAGTTGGATATCCTGGCGGCAAAATCACCTGAAAGAAATTCAGGGTAAGTAGTCACTGGACTATCCCTCTCAGCTAGCTGAGCTTTAGTGATGGACTCTGATGTCGAGCATTAGGACTACAATCAGTGTTACAAATGAAGACAATAGTTGGCTATGCTGTTACAGAATGACAAGAAAAACTGAGTATCTGTATTTGGGATTCCAATAATGGTAATGCATACAAATATTATATTTCATGGTGCAATTTTTGTGGATGAAGCATCATGCAAAATAAAGTGCAGAAGAAATTTGAAAGGAGCTGTATACATGGTTACTGGATTTATTTAAGTGGCACTGCATTTGCATAAGTAGACACTTCAGTTTTTCTTCCACTAAGTAAACTTACTGTTTTCAGTTCTGTAAACATAAAGTAGCAAGTTTCTCAGTTAAGTTGATCCGAATTTCGTTTTGTCTCCACACTTTCCAGAAAGTAAATCTAGAAGCAATTGCAGCAGATTCACTGAGGTGAAAGTACACCTTGACACAAAGTCAACGTACACAATATTTTAAAAATTAGTCTTTGGAGAATAACACTGAAATTAATTTTTGTCAGGTATGGAATTAGGATATGTAACTACTGAAAATGTCACAAGCACATTGATGTGTTATAGGAAGAATCACTGAAAAGTCTATCACAGATTCCAATCCAAAAGCTCCTTAATCCATCTAAGTAGATAACGAATCCTATTTAAACGGGTTTCATGCAGGCACAAGATTTTGCCTGCATCAGTCCAACTGCAAATTCTATGCCAAACTCCTTAACACCACTATACCTGCAGACAGAGGGTCCATTTTGGGTGATCCAGACAATCATTAATCTTAATGCAATAGATTTTTTCATCTTCATCAACAACACACCAATCTTCACCATATATGGATGAAAGGGCTTCAATCTCATCAATCTAGAAAAAGCATTATGCAAAAATAAATAAATCCCCCCAAAGCCCACAACCTTGTGTGCCAATCACAGTTTTAAGTCTTGCTCTTCTATAGCTTATTTACAAACGTGACAAGACTCAGCACACTGAAGGCCATAAATATTGGGGATCCAGTCCCGACTCACAGCATAAGTAAACTTTGCTCAGTTCTTTCGTACACACACCAGCTTTTGCATTTCTATGGATAATCCTGTAATTCTCAGCAGTGACAAAGCGAGTAAAGTGACATGGAGCAGCTACAACACATCCCTGCAGCTCCCAACCACTGCTACTCCTAGTTGGAGCATCCTCAGCAGGAGAAAAACCCCAAGGCCTTGGCACTAGTTCTTACTAAGACTGAATAAATTTATCCAGCAAATTCCCTTAAAAACCGGACAGCCACCTTCCACCTAGAAATCAGACACCTGAAATGGCTCTTCGGTGCAAACGTGCAGTCACCCGTTGGTGCATGAACAAAGACAATCGCGCTGCCACTTGGCCAGCACCGCGGCCCAGGGGCACGGAGCTCCTCCAAGCCCGGGGTTCACAAACCGCCTAACGCCACCGCTTTCGACGCGGCGCTCATGCTGCCTGCCCGAGGGGGACCGTGACACCCCGAGCGCACAGGCACTGCTCCCCGCAGCCCTCCTCATCCCCCACCGCCGCTCACTTGTTGCTGGGCCGTTTCCGCGTCACTCGCCGCCATCGGCACCTGAGGGGAAGCAAGCAGGAAGAAAAGGGCAGGCGACTGCACGGCACAGGGCCGTGCGCGCATGCGCCGAGGAAGGAGTTTGCGCAGTAGAAGCGGTGAAGCTGCCTGCCCTTCCCTCTGCCAGCACCCGCTCCCCGCCGGCGGCGGGCGCATGCGCAGTGCTTCTCAGTGGGGCGGTGGTGCTAAGCCGCTGTCAGCCACGAGTGGGTGTCCGCGTCGGTCGCCGCGGGGCTCGCCCCGTCCCTCGTTGGCCGGTGTACCCCTGCGGTTGCTGTTGCGGCCCGGAGCGCGGATCCCAACTTGCGAGAGGATCGAAAGGGCAGAGACGGCTGCACCGGAGAACTGACAGACTCCTGAGGAGAGAGCCGGGCTCTGCTCGCCCGCCCTCAGGGCAAGGCCACGGCGAGTTGGCGAAGCGTCCATGTATCGGCTACTTCTTCTGAGTGAGGCGGTCCCGTAGGCCTCCCTGCCCTGCCCCTTGGCTCCGGTTCTCTCAGGACTGGCTCTGCCTACACTGCTCGTCTCAGCGCCCGCTACCTTCGCTTCCCTTCCTTATGTACAGCGTACCTCAAAGCAGGACTACCCCGTGGCCCGAACAGGCCTTCAGACACAAAGCCCAGCTACATCCGAGCTTCACTCCCAATTAACTATCTGAGCAGTCCCTCTTTCTACTCTTTTCATCCCCGGTGCACTGCAATGCTGCTCCCCTGAACCACTCTTGCGTGTTTCTGAATGAGTGATCTTGAGTAATCTCTTTGTTTCCAGGTTAGGTTTAATAGCTGCCCCAAGTAAAGGAAATTTAACGTATTCATACAGTAATACCCCAAATAACTAGGTCAAAATGTAGCATTAATAAATCGTTACAAAAT
The DNA here is from genome assembly GCF_964195595.1 of Calonectris borealis. Taxonomy (NCBI): domain Eukaryota; kingdom Metazoa; phylum Chordata; class Aves; order Procellariiformes; family Procellariidae; genus Calonectris; species Calonectris borealis. Next base: position 52,499,236 of record NC_134313.1, read on the forward strand.
GTACTTCTGTCATGCATTGCCACAGAATCAAGATTACACTTGTCAGGTGGTATTTTCACCTTATTCACGACATCCTATTTTAAAAATAAAGTGTATAAGCAGTTTTATTTCAGTGATGATTTACAGATACAGTCATTTTTACCTTCCATTTATGTCACTCAAAATGAGCAATTGTCATTCTCATAACTACATGATTTCCTCTAAACGGATTGAAGAAAAATCATTAAGTGTTCTGTGCAGTTTTCATTACAGTTATAGAAATACAGTTCATTTATTTAACATTGACAAGTTTTATGTATCTCTTTTAAAGACAGCACTGATCAGTAAAGATGTCTTTTTGCTTGAGTGCAAAGTATGGGTGTCACCTTTTTTGCAGTTTGCAGCTCGTATGTTTTCTTCCATTTCTTCTTTTGTTGCGAAGAATTCGAGGCGAGCTTTGTTTTCCCCTTGCTCAAAAGCTGGGAGAATCTGCACCTGCTCTGGAGAACAGGGTTAGAGTTCAGAACGATTTTGACAAACAGGGGACATGTTCTAAAAACAAAAACCAGCAACAAAATAACAGGATGCAACCCAGCACTGTATTATCAACAGCATACATTCAGGGTGGAGAACTACTGGTTACACAGCAGTTCCACAGAAATTATTTAGGAGTTACAGTGAATCCCAAGCTAAGCATCTTCCAACAGTGCCGTGCTTTTGCTTAAAGGAGAACCATCATGCCGGGATGTCCAAACACATGTGAGGTAATGTAAGACACATGAGGTAATCCTGCTTTGTACGGAACCACTAAAGCCCCAGCTGGAATTCTGTGTCCAATTTTAGACACTTGAAGAAGGATGTGCACTAACTAAAGTCTGGATTAAAGCAATGAAATCAATCACAAATCTAGAAAGCCTGACATCTGAAAAGACTGGAGAGGAGGAGTTTGTTAGTTTAAGGAGAAGTCTGAGAGAGGTAGGCATCCTTAATATGCCACAGATTGCTGCAGAGCAGAGACTACATTTTTTTCCCTCTCAGATGTAGAAAAGATGCACAAAGATTTAATTTTGATGTTTGAGAGAATCAAATCAGAAGCTACAAAGAATTTGTCAACAATAAAGTAAGTCATCCTGAGCGAAGAGGGGTGGTGGTGTGATAATCATCCTTATTTACACACTGGCTGTTGCAAAGGTGGGCACAATACTATGTGCCGATGAAGCAGCATGTCACCTGACATTGCAGGAGGCAAGATTCAAACAATTATGAGGAAAAGCTAAGCACTGAGGAGTTTATTGAGCCATCATCACTGGAAGCTCTAAGAGAGTTTAGGCCTGGACAAAGTTAATCTTGTCTTGGGGCAGGAAAATGGGATAGATTGCTGTGAAAGCAGTAATTCCTAGGATGATTATGTGAACATATTCTTGGGCTTGCAGTTCTGTTGGAAATAAGATTGCCACTATTAACTACGACCCTAACTTGAGGGCAAAAAGATGACAGAGATGGTAAAGAAGGCAAAATTTGGTTCCACATTTAGACCTAGGTTCAAGAAAATACTTAGTTTTCATAGTCCTATTTTGGGTCCTAGATTTTAATTGGAATTAGAACGTATTTAAGAACATGCATATTTTTATATGATATTTTTAGTCATATTTATAGTCATATTTTTTATGACTGTTGTTGACTATAATCCATATAAAAGCATCGATATGAAGGAGTTTAGCAACCTACCATTGGGCCAGGAAGAAACTATCGGATAAAAAGACACAAAGAATAAATCACAAAAACTGTATGGACTGCAGACATCTCTGACAGATTTCTGAGGACTCTGTCATTTCCTTTCATTGTCAGTTTTATTCGTGATAAGTCTTATTATATTGAAATGGAAACAAATGTGGTTAATGAATCTCCAACACATTTATGTATACTAAATTAATAAGAGTAGTTGAATTGATATGATGCATAGGAGTATTTGACAGCTAATTACTGTCTGTCTGAAATAAACATTCTGTTAAAGCAGGATATGACATACATAGCCACAGCTTTCAAACTAGGGATAACAGCATAGTAGAGCTTACTGAAATATTTGGGGTCTTCTTTTAGTACATAACTGAACCTCACTGTTCTTTATGGTGAGGCATGTCCCAAACTGATACTCTTCACAGCAACGCATGAACTTTGATATTTAAAATTGTTACTAAATCCAACCTTTGGTCTGTCTGTTCTGTCTTTGTGAACTATAGATAGCAAACAAAAACATTCAAAGCTCAAATCAAATCAATTAAGCAAAAGAAGACCCTGAAGGTCAGGAAGTGGTCCAAATTGCTACAGGGAATTCAAATTCTTTGTTCTGTCTTGTCAGGGCAAGATAATACTGATGCCTTTCTGGAACCAGAATCTAATCCTAGAGCACAAAAAGCTTAAACCAGATACAAATAATATTCACGTAGTTAAGGAAGCAATATTTACACAGAAAGCATAAATAAGAAGAATGTTGTTTAAGTGTACTGTATGCAAAAACTATCAACAATTTTAAAAGAAAAAATTCAGAAATACTCTTTTATTTAATGAAATACTGCTTACATTCTACTACCAAATCTGTCCAGAGGGGGGAGGTAAATAGCCACATATTTATGTTACTATAAAGAAAAGGGAACTGGCTGAAAACTAATCATTATCCCTATGTATATAACTTCAGCTCACGTGAGCTTTGTTTGTTGCAAAGTCGTTTATGTTCTCTAGTTGGTTTTTAACTTCATGATTCAAACCTTACAAACTTTAGATTTGCATAATACACCAAGCTGTTATATGAAAGATGTTAGGAAGACAGAGGAAGACATTATAGAGTTTGACAGCACAAAGTAAATGCTGATTAGGAATAAAATGCCACAATTTATACGAGTGAAGAATTCTGATTTGTGAGTAATAATCACATGTAAAGCATACATCATGAAATCTTAACTTCACTAGAGCTGATGGGATTTTGACTATTAACTTTGATGGGGCCACAGTATGTAAACATAGAAGGATAAATCAGGATTAAATCACAAATAAGTGAAAAACATAGAACTAAGAAATATATAAGAACTAAAACATTGAAGAAAAATAACAATAACCCTGCTTGATTTTGCATACAACAGTTAAAGCAGCATGATGTATTTGCAACTTCCCTTTTATAAAAAAAGAGGAAGATTAAGAAGAAATAAGGACAATATCACGTCATGTACTACCAATTAATGCCCTCAGTTCTGTATTCTGGTTTTGAGCAGGATTTTCTGAGGCTCTGCCAGTACTGTAGCTTTCTCTTAATAATAGCTCAATGAGAGCATTTTGCTATAGTAACTTACCAACAAACCACAAAATTTTCTCTAATGTTCCAATACCACTCTACATCCAATACAAATCTCAATCAGGGCCATCCAATAAGGAGTATATATACATTTAAGCACAAAATAGTTCCGCTGATTTCACTTTCACAATGATGTGTTTTGCTAGATTGTGGTCTAAACTGACATAAATTAGCTGTAAGATTCGTAGTTATAAGCTCTCCACATGCAGCTAATTTATCATTTTGGAACTAAAACCAAACCAAACTGTTTCAATCACAGAACAAAAAACTGCGTTAAACAAGCGTAAATCTTGGTCTAAGACTACATGTCTGGTAAGACTAAGGGGAAGTATATGTACAGGTGACTTACACCTTGGTTAAGAACATTTCTTCTCTTTTAGCCGCAACCCAGTTGTGTGCTGGCTATAGCAGTGTACAGTTGTCTTCTGTAGAGCTAGAGAAATCCAAAAGCTTTTCTACAAAGTAATAACTGCTAGCAGGTTTTAGGAGCCTCCTGGCAGAAGACTGAATTCTCACATTTTCTCTTGCCTTACCTGCATTTGGATAAAAAGGGCATGTTATAATGAACTCTTTTCTATTATATGATTTTTTTTTTTTTCTGCTGGAGGACACCTCCAAAAACTGCCTGAGCTTGCTTCAGTGCTGCTTTGAGCAGCAAAAAGCATTCCTAATCTCAGCAGTTAATCCGGCTCATGCCATCTGCAAATTAAGCACATTACATGGTTATTTCCTGCAAAGTATGAAATAAATATCAGCAACAGACTTGCATCTGTAAAAATTCCTATTGTAGGCAGTTCAGAACAACACGAATATTTGTTTTCATCACTCACTCAAGTTGCTTTTGGTAATCCAGGGAGAAGATGCACAGGAATCACGTCTGAGAGTGTCAGCACATTAGTTAATTCTCCTGTGCCTGTCTTCTGCGAGCCTCGTGAGTAAAATCAGTATGGAAATATGGCAAGGCCCTGTGCTTGCTGTATTGCTTTCCAGACAGAGTTGAGGAGTAACTTTCTCAAGAAGTGCAGCAAAGCTGCATGCAAGCTACTAGGAAACAAATTTTTAATTTCTGCCTAGTGACTGTTGGTCGATCAACAAACATTCAATCATTAAACATTTTACTGCATGAAAATACACATGCAACCTGCCATGTATAATTTATTACATCACTAAGCATTTCCATGTGTACATCCCTTGCTAAGTGATATATCTCAAATTTGACCAGCATGCTCTAGTCTGAAAAGGAAGAAAACAAAAAGTGTCAGTGCAATAAAGTGTTGTTATATCATAAATAAAATTGTGATATTTCATGGGAGGTAGCAATATAAATGCCCAGTAATTCCTGTCCCTTTCCAAGTTTGAAATGTTTTCCAAAAGTTCTTTAGTTCAGCCCTGGATAAACCACTAGCAACCTAGCTCAACGGTGCAGAGGCAGAAAGGGGTGCAGGGAGGTGCTGCTTGTCTTCTCTCAGCTGCTAATGGTACCTTGCAAAATGAGAAATGATCAGCATCTTGGCTCGTATAGTTGCTAATGATGACACCAACCACAATAGTGTGGTTATTTTTTTTTTTTCAGGTAATGGCAATGAAGAGTGATATTAGTTCAAAATTTCCAGCTGAAATACTTCTTGTCATAGGGTTTGGTTGCCTGCAGCAATGAATTCAAGTAGTTAATTAATGCACTACACCCAGCAGAAGCTCTCTCAATAAGTTTCTCCTCAGGAAGTGCTATGGCCTTACAGCTTCAAATTCTCCAATCAGGTTGCCCCATTGCCCCATCCCAGAATACAAGATGATGTAAAATATACTATGCTGTGAAAATCAGTGACAAAACAGTTCAGTGAGTCCTGTGCAAGGCTGTTTGCCAGTGCATGCTGCCCTAACATGGGAAGTGTTTCACGCTTCCTGCATCACTAATTTCAGCAGGTTATCTGAAAAAGGAAAGACATGGAAAAAAAGATAAACAAACTCAAGCTCAAAACAGAAAGAACCCTTGATATCAGCAACACTGTTGTTCTTATTTCCACACTTCAAAGTCCAAAACCCACTGGGATGTGCCAGGAGGCAAAACGTCAGTGAAAAACAGACACTTCTTGAAGACGCTGGAAGTAGGGGGAGTGTAGTGATCCTGACCAGGAGACCACTGTACATCCAGAAGTCAGTGATCCACCGTACAGTTAACCCGAGCAGGTACATGTCTGTGCTGTGCTGCCTTCAGGCCTGTGATGTGGTGCACAAATCTCTTGGCTGCAGGATAAACTCCACCAGCTCTTTGTCACAGAGGAGCCTATGGGCAGCTCCCGCTTACAGGCAGGTGCAGGCAATTGCACCACCTGCGTGGCCTTGCCTTTATCTAGAAGTGCAGCAAGAAGGTCTTATGTGAACATCCTTTATGAATAGCTGTTTTCTTGTAAGAAAATTAAAATAGCTCGAATGACCAAGGAGGAGATTGCCTCCACAGATGGGATCTGTGCAGTGCACCATGGGAGAAGTTCATCCATGGTCAGTCCAATGCTGCAGGAACGTGGAGTTCAGAGCATCTGAAGGGACATAAGATTTACTCGCTATCTGTATTACTCTTCTCTATTCTGTCTTTTTAAAGCAGTAATTTTATTAAGCCATTTGATGTCAGGCCTTTCTTACTGAGATTCAGAGAAAAACCCTGCACCATCCCTCTCAATTCATTGCCCCTAATCCCTGGTGCAGAGCAGGCAGCTACGATATAACTGACCGGCTGAAGGGTAAAGCGCTGTGCTATAAACTCTGTGCTGCATTGCAATGGGTAGGGGGATGCTGATACTTTCATTTTATTACCAAAAATATGATAAATATGAGGAAATAATATAAATATTTTTGTATAGCATTTGTGTATGTAAAATGTAATACAAAATAGGAAAAGTGAGGGATGCTTGATTTTATTGTGAGGTTGCTTGGAGCAGTTACGGCATTGTGAAAGATGCCTCAAAGCCAGAAGCAAGAGAAAGAAATAAAGAGAAAGAAGCTTAGACAGACTGACAGCAGTGGCGGAGAGCATAAGAAAAGATAGGCATATGGGCATGAAACAGCTAGTCCTCTGAAGTAAGGGCAGTAACTTGAAGACCTGCTCCCAAGGAAAGAAGGTCACTGTGATCCTTCACTGAAGCCTCTCAGATGTCACATACTTACTGCTGAAGCATCCCTGGAAGCAGGTCTCCTAACTAAGATAAACTACTTTAAAGTAATGAAAAGCAGGAGAAGTCCAAACACAGGAAATTTTTGTTATCTCTGCAGGTGTGGAACTGTTCCTTTTCTTCTTTTGGTACTTTATTCTTAAAACATTAAAAATGTATGTAGCTATAGACAATACAGAAAAATGAAGCATGCCTCATTATTTGTGTCTCAAGAGTTTCACAAGAATTGCTCAGGTTTAAACTTGTCCACTTTTGGAACAGAAGTTTCGTCCTAATCTTTTCAGATAGTTTCTCATGGCACCTGTGGCTCCTGCCCTGCCTTTTCAGTGCTCCTTCTGCATATGACACAGACTCACTCATGCCTCAACACCACAAAGCCTCCCTACTTCCTTCATAAATTCCTGCAGGATTTCAAAGGCAGCGTGGGAGGTTTCAAAATGCAAAACCCCTCTCAGGTGCTAAAGGCAGAAAAACAAGGTGCCAGCTATTGGCTTCAGTGGAGAATAAATATGGGCAGGATGAACAGAGGGGAAGGAGTGGTGGACCAAAGGGCCTTGAACCAAGGGAGTACTTCACTTTTTGTCCCCAGTAGTACCAAAACTCTCGCTCTCTTCGATTGCTTTTGGGCATGCTCTTCTTAGGAGCAGTGCGTGTATTCAATTTCCTCTTACCTGCACCACATTCGTATACGAGACTGAAGCGATTTCCAAGGACACCCTTTCTCCCCCCCCCCCGCCCCCCCCCGGTGATACATCATTCTCGGACTCTTACAGTCCTCTTTTGAGGCCGTTTTTTCCAAGCCCTCTACATCTCTGTGAACGCCTGTCAGCGTCTTCACGTTCCCGGCGCCCGTCTGCCCCCATTTGGTAGCTCCCCTCAGTGGAGGGCAGGGGCTGGGGCGCTCTCGGGGCAGAGGGGAGCCGAAGCCGCGCAGCCATCAGCTTGGATTGCGGCGGCCAGCAAACCCCAGCGAGAACAGGGCAGTCGCTCTCCCTCTCTGGGAAGGGCGGCCGCCGCCGGCTGCGCCCGGTGCGGGCTCGTTTCTCTCAGGGAACGGGCGGGCGCAGGGCCCTCGGCGGGACCCTGCTTCGCCCTTCCCGCCTCTTCGGGCAGGCCCCGGCGGGCTGCGGCGAGCCCTGGACCCCCGGGTCCGGCCCCAGGCGTGCAGTACGACCCCGCCGCCTGCTCGCCCCCACCCCCCAGCCCTGTGGGGAGGGCCGAGGCGGCCGCGGACAGCGCCGTGGGCCGGGTCGGGGGGGCGGCGCCGTGGCGAGGCGGGCGGGGCTCTGCGCCGCCGGGAGCTCGCGCCGCCCGTCCTGCGCGGCGGGGGGGGGAGCGGCCCGCGCTGCCGAGCCGCCGCCGCCGGTCACGTGCGGGGCCGGTGCGTATAACAACGGCGGGGGGGCGGGCAGCGGCGGCAGGAGCTGCGCAGAGCGGTGAGGCGAGGCCAGGCCAGCGGCGGGTCAGCCCACCCGCCCCGGGCGTGTTTTCTTCCGCGGCGCGTAGGGGGGGACACGGGAACGGGAGGAGACGCGCCCTCCCGCTGCGGTGTTTGCTTTGTTGCTGCCGTTATCGTGTCTCTTGCTGTCCCTTCTACCCGGGCTGTTCCCGAGCCGGCGCTGCCCGCCTCTGCCTGCGGAGCGGGGGCGCTAAGTTCAGCCAGAGCCGGCTGCGAGGGGCGCGGCGGGGGTGCCGGGCCGAGGAGGCCTGCGGGGCCGGCGCTGCATGAGGAGGTGCGTGCCCAGCCGGGCCGCCTGCCCCGCAGGACCCCGGTTCGCTGGCCGCCTCAGGCGCCGCCTCTCTTCAGGCGGCGGGAGCGTGTTTGGGGGTGGGATGGGGCTGTCGCTGCGTCCCTCCCCTCAGAGCCTCTCACCCGGCAAGCCGCCCGCCGTGGGGGGTGGGGTGGCCCGAAGTAAGGCTCCGCTCGAGGCTGAGGAGATGAAGCGGAGGCAGCCGCGGGGGGGGGGGGCGGTGCGAGCACCGGGTGTGGTGCGCGGGTGGCCCTTCCTCCTTCTCCTCCTCCTGCTTGCAACCGCCCCGTAGCCGCGGGGCGGGTGGCCGGAGCCTCCAGGTGCGTCGGTCCCCGCCCTCGCTGTGAGCGCGCCTCTCCCATGGGCAAGACGTGCAGTTACTGTGACGCGTGGGCCTGTCGCCTTAAAAAGTGTTTAATTACCAGTACTGAAACGAACTGCTCGATTTCAGACGCACGTAGAGAACTCCAAGCGGTTCCACTGAAGTTCTTTCTTGCTGGGAACTGTGCTTGCCTGCTGATCCGGTGAGATCTCGCGCTAGCTGTGGTAAGCTTATTCAGAGCTCCTGGGCTGAAAGAAAGTCTTTGACATAACAGAACTAAACTATGTGCAGAAAACAGCCAGGAGATGCCTAAGAATGAGGATTAGTTTAAATAGCTGTTGCCTTGGCAATGGTATTGAACAGATACTGTGTTATTGCAACCATGTTAATTGCTACCGAGCAGACAGTAACTTTATTTTAGATAGGTGGTGCTTTCACATGAAGTACCATGAGACTGTGTCGTAGAAGCATGTTCAACTTCTAGAACCTTTTAACTGAAGATTAAAATAACTACTTTTAGATAACATCGCTTGTGCTTCTAGTACTGCAACTCTTTCTTCTTGGAGCAACTCCTGTCAGTGCAGTGTGTTGTGTGGGTTTGTAGACAGGTTCTGTCTGTTTGTGCGGTTTGGTGCATTTTGTCCTCCTTCTTTACAAGCATCATTTCATAATGTGTGCTTGCTGAGACATGTAAGAAGTCTTCCTAAGCAAGTATCATCCTTTCCTACAGGAATCTAGTTTTCATTGCTAGAGGGACATCTCTTGAAATACTAGTCAGTGCTGTGCTTTTTACCAACCTTACTATTTGTCATGAATAGAAAGCTTCCTATACAACCAGTAGCTGCTGTCTCAGAGCCTTAATGTTAAATTAGGCAGTGCTAGTACTGCTTCATCTGCTTGTCAAGCTGCAGCAGAGTGAAAACCAGCCATCTTCTAGTTAGTGTTTATTGTCGCTGTTCTGGGCTGTGTACGTGGCAGGAGGCCTCAGCAGGAGGAGAAATCAAAGCAAAAGCAAGTGGGTCTTACCAGTAGTGCTGCCCTGTGGTCAGGGATGGTGCTTTAGGTCTTTGTAGACCGCTTTGTGAGAAAAGCAGCTTTTTTTGCTTGGACTCTCCTAGCAGTTGGGTAAAGTTGGTAGTTTGTATATGGGTAGTTAGGTGGCCTTTCATGGTTAAGTATTCTGCAAAACTCTCTTAAGCAGGTGCGCAGGCTTAATGGTAACCTGGGCACTCGGTGTTGGAAACAAACCCTGTGTGAAGACAGATGCTGTTAATAGCATGAGAAGATCACTCTGGCATAGGTCTCATAGAAGAAGGTAAAAGCGGAGCATCTTAATGCTATTCTATATACCTTCTTAAAGGATAAGATTCAATTAGCAGTCAAGTACTGCTCTGGTAGCCCTAGTGAGTTCAACAGAAGTACCCTGCAGTCACATCTCAGCTGTATAGGAGGCACTAAATATTGTTCTTGTGTTGTTTTCTCATTGTATACCAGTGACTGTAAAGAATACCATACAAGCCTTTCAACAGTACAAGGCATAAAGATGAGCTGTGAAAGGCAGTTTAACCTATATCAGCTGGTTAACGGAATAAGGTAATGATGGCAACACCACTAACTGAACAGATGTCTGCTCTCTTAAGTGGCTAGTAGCTTTGCATATAGGCAGCACAATTCGTACAGATTAACCTGTTAGTAGTATCTTATGTCTAATAAATTCAAACTAAACTATTAAGTTTCTCCCTCAGTGCTGATAGTCTGGCTCAGTATGTCAAAACTGGTGGGTGGGGATTTTGGAGCTCTCTTGATGGTGGGTCATGTGACCAAATAAACCCCTGTCTGCAGGGGAATGCAGGTGTATAAAGTACAGTCATGAGTGCATAATATTTGAGGGCCCGTGTATTGATTTCTTTCTGTACTCTAAACTTGCTGCTTAAACTTCTGGTGGTGGTTGCTCATCTCCATTATAGAGCAAATCCTGTTGCTTAAAATAGTATTTTCAAGATTATGCTAAGTTCTGTTAAGAGCCCCTTTGCTGCTAGCTTCATTTAGGCACTTCATTTAGCTTGTTAGCTGAAACCTCTGTATCACTTGTCTGATGAGTAACTGCACACAGATTCACTTTCCAGCCCCAACTGTAGGAACACTTTCCTGCGAATGATCCTTCTAACTATGATTAATAGCCAGACAGTCATTCTTCCGCATCATTGCATGCTTCAAGCTTACAAAGTGTACTTGAAATTGGAGGCTTGGCCTACACAGCAGTCTTTGGGGACTGTGAAGCACAGACCTTTCTTAGTCATGTTACTATGCATATCACTCTACTGCTAATATTTGCTGTAAGAGTACAAACAAATTGGTGATTTTAACCTAATTACTATTTGGGGGAGAAAAATCATGCAAGTAATTTTACACAGTGATTCAGCTTTCCTTGTATCTTAAGCTGTTTAAAATTCTGCTCGTGTACATAACTGGTCTGGCTGCATACAAGAGTTGTGCATTTGGATCAGCTTCTTGGTTCCCTTCCCAACCAGTTTTTTCTTCCTTCTCATCAATATCAAATGGAAACTGCAGGTTCTTAATGTGTTGAAAGTGCATTGCTATTCATACCGGCTGTGTATGTGGGATGTTGACAAATGATATGGGGTAATGATAGGACTGTGTTTCTCTCATCTGAGACATTTGAGAGATGGCTAAATAAATATTGTGTGGGAGAGGGTGAAAATGAAGGATGAGCTTTGCTCCCCTCCTGCCCCCTGTCCCTGATGGATAGGCCAGCAAAATGAGCTCTAACTATCCTCTTAGCTTCTGTCTGTATGATTCTCAGTGCTGGCATTCTGTGCAGCACTGAGTCCCCCTGAAACAGCATCACTCAGCATCAGAGAAAGTATTACAGACTGGTAATGCATTAACATATTTGATTTTGACCTTTCTCTAGACACTGTTATAATTGATTCACTGAGGAAAATTATACCTGCCCCAGTAACAACAAACTGTGCTGTGTTGCCTCAGACAAGTGGATAGACTCCTGTTTAAAGGAGAGAGTAGCTTCAGGGCTCGAAGGATTAGTGAAAGGACTAGCAAGGTTTTGTTTTGTTTTTTTCTAGTAGAACTGAAAAGCAGGCACAAACAAGAGTGTTATCTAACCGCTGCTGGAGAAGGCATTTGTATCCTGTGTCTGTGGTAGGTTGCAGGTGACTGATCCAGTCTGTTTTTCTGAAACATGCTAGAAAGGGCTTGCTTAGTCTCTCTGTCAAATTCCTTGGAAATGGATTCCCTCTTTCTCTTTGCTGATTGAGTAGGGGAAAACTCTTCTCTGTATTGTTAGCGCTTTGGCAGTCTGTCCTGTTCTAGGCTTCTGACTCAGTCTTGAATATTGCAAGATCTGTCACTGTTACAGGCTTTTTGTTGCTTACCCAGGGTTCTCACTGTCTCTTTTCTTGCTGAGTGCCTTCTCATCTTACAGTAGTCAAAGAGCTCCTTGTGTCTGTTTTAGGTAAGTGTGTGTGGTGCGGTCAAGCTGCCTGTCCAATGCAACAGCTTGTGGGACCAATCAAAACCTCTGATAGTATAAGAAAACTAACTATATGAGGTCAGTAATGTTCTTTGCAATCATTAACTGACTTCAGAAATCTAGACTGCAGGATCTGGTAAACCTAGTGTGTCAGGTGAAGATGCTAAACTGGAGACACTAAATTTGGGCAACCTCTTCTTTTACTGTTGTTTTGAGCAGGAATAAATTGTGTATTACAGCACAGTCTTTTAAGGATGCTTTTAAAATTGCTTCTTGATACCTGTTAAAAGCAGTATATTTAAATGGGACATTAAAGTTGGGTTTTGCCTGTGCTGAGCTGTGCTGCATCTGGGTCTAGTTGTTGTAATAGCATTTAAAAAAAAAAAAAGCAAAACAACTTCAGATTGTGATTCTGTCAGTGTGAAAAGATTGGTCAAGACATCACTTAATAAGTGTATTCAGTGAGAGACCTGGTAAATAGCCGTATCACTTGCCCAAAGGTCTCACGCTCACTATCTAGTAGAGAGCTGTAAAAATAGCAATGATAACAGTATTTTCTCCATTCTTTGAAAGATGTAAATGCACCTTTTTTTGTAGTTCAAAAGCAATGGTAAGATGAGAATTAGCTTGTTTGTTTTACAGTCGCATGTTAACTTCTTTATATTGTACTATTGTGCTTAAAGATAAGGTCAAATCTACAAAGTTGTTTGAGTATCTGATTCCCCTTCCAGTCAAGGTTGGAGGGGGTCAGGTATCTGAGTTCAAGAGCTGATTGTACCAGGCAGTGATGTATATCTGGGAACCTCCATGTGAAGATGGATTCTGTTCCCCAAGGTTGGCAGTCAAAATAAGTCTCAGTTAATTCTGAAGAAATACTTGGGCTAAACGGCATATATCTTTTTTTTTTTTCCTTATTGCCTCTGCAAACCTTAAGGATAAAGGTGAAAACCTTAGGAGGAAAAGTAAATGCTTACTGGTTATACTTGTAGCAAAGCTTGCTTGTTTGTGGCATACAGTTCCAACTCTCAAGTCACACTTAGAACCTAGAAAACCAAGAAGCAAGGAAACATGGGTATTTTTTTACTTGACTGCTTTGTTTGTATGAGGAATTTTAGTGCCTCTTAGTGGCATGTCTGGGTGCTGGACAGTTGAAAACAGCTTGCACATTAAAAGTGTTCCACATAGGAAATAATTGTCTTTCTTGTACTGGTGTTAATATTAAATAAGGGAGAAAAGTGACATAATATTAAGCCATAACTTATAGCTGCCTAAGAGATTGCAAAATTGGTTCTTTCATGTCTTTATTAGAGATGAGTACTGAAGCAGAACAGCAGCTTCTCCATGATGCTAGAAATGGAAATGCTGAAGAAGTTAAACAGCTGTTGGATACCATGAACAAAGGAGAAATAAGCTTTGATATCAACTGTAAAGGTTAGTAGCCTTCCTCAAATGTTTGTAATCTCACTGTTGAAGGTTGTGAAACTATTACTGATAGTATAACCTTACTTTCTGTGGAGTGCTCAATAGAGTAATAAAAAACACTTATGCAACAGCTTTTACCCTGTGACTCTTAAAGCCATGCTTGCATGGGGGAGAGATCGTAAAAGCAGACTACAGATAATTGTAATGTACAGAAAACCTCAGAGTAATTCATGGAAGCTAGAAATGTCAACAAGGCAAAGAATTAGTACCTCTTGCTGCCTGTGTTCATGCTTATGCCAACTTTGGAGCTTTATAATATTAAACAAAACAGATCATGGTGCCAGGGGATCATTCAAGGAGGTAAAGAGTCTCCAACAAGGCAGCAGAGAAGATTAGGTAGCTTATGTTGTGCTCTGCTAGGTGTGAGTTGCTTTGTGTTTTGTGTGTTTTTTTTTTTTAGGCCCATGTTGCATTATCATGTAGTAGGAGCAGCTACATCTCTTGCCACTTGCAGGAATGGCTGGAACAAATGTATACTTTTTACTATTAGCAGTATACTAGGTTACTGGAGAAAAGAAAGTAAAACTGCCAGTCATCTGTGTCTGGGTCTTTGGCCAACACTGAAGTTTTGCACATGCATAGCTAACATAGTTATGGCTAAGCAACTTGCTGAGCATTAAAACTTCAAACTGGGGCTAGATTTGCAACCTTGTTAGCAGTCACAGTCTGCCCTATTTCTTTATTCATTTAGTACATTTCTATTTCTCTTTATTTACATGAGTATGTTTCTGGTTGCTTAAAAAAAGGGGATATGTATCCCACTCTTTCTACATGGGCTGGTATATATTTATATTGTTCAGCATTTAACTGTTAAGCAACACTGAGAAGATAGTGCTGCAGAGGGAGAGGGGAGAGAGCAACTGTGCTTCCTCTTAGCCATGACAGAGGGAATACCTTGCCCTGAAGAGCAGGGAAGCCTTTTATCTGAACAAGTTCTATCCCTTTCCCAACTCTAGTTCTTAATCATCAGTTTACTCATCCTTTTTTTGACTACTCAGCCATGTCTGTGTTTTCCCAATAGTTAATGTGGTCACCTCTGAAAAACAAGTTGTAAAACCCAAACCCTTGATACTTCATCTTCAGGGAGCTAGTTCATAATTTAAAGGGGAACTAGACAGAGCTTGATGGAGCTAGAGTCCTCCACCCTCACAAGTACGTCCTTTGAAAATATTCATGACACTGTGTGTAGTGCCTAAACAGCTGGAATAAAAATACCTTAAGGTTCATTCAACAGTACCCGTAAATAAGTTGCTGAAGTCTCTTGCGCTTAGAAGAGATTTCAGAGCTTCTCAGATGTGTTCTTAAACATAATCTGAAGTCAAAAAAGCATGATGAAATGGCATAATCTGCAGTCCTGTATTATATCAAGCAAACTGGTCTCTGGTCAGCATTCCTGCTCAAAGTCAAGTGTTAGTATTGTGAAAGTTTGCAGCTAGGCAGAAGAGACATAGCTAATGAAGGGAAAGATAGATGGTGCTTAGCTGTTAGTCTTTCAATTTAGCAATACATGGCTGTCCTGGTTTCAGCTGTGATAGAGTTAATTTTCTTCCTAGTAACTGGTATAGTGCTGTGTTTTGGATTTAGTACCAGAATGATGTTGATAACACACTGATGTTTAAGTTGTTGCTAAGTAATGTTTACACTGGTCAAGGACTTTTCAGCTTCCTATGCTCTGCCAGGTGCACAAGAAGCTGGGAGGGAGCATAGCCAGGAGAGCTGACCCAACTGTCCCACGGGGTATTCCATACCATATGATGTCATGCTCAGTACATAAACTGGCGGGTTGGTTGGGGAGGGGCGATTGCTGCTTGGGCACGGGCTGGGCATTGGTTGGCGGGTGGTGAGCAGTTGCATTCTACCATCACTGTATATTCTACCATTATTATTATTTTCCCTTCCTTTTCTGTTCTATTAAACTGTCTTTATTCAATCTTTTACTTTTTTTCCGATTCTGTCCCCCATCCCATTGTGGGGGAGGTGGGGGTGAGTGAGCAAGCGGCTGTGTGGTGTTTAGCTGCCTAACAATGGCCAACCAGCTAATACATGCTTGCTAATGGGAGGTCTAAGAAACTAGAGGGAACATGCTGGTGATAGTTTTGGTTAAACAAAATAATTCTGAATATGGAATGTATACACAGTGAAATCTCTGTTCTCTAAGTTCTGGTTCTTCTAAATGTTAGAGGACACAGAAGTGTAACTAAAGTGTTCTCTGGGGGAACTGTTCTGGTTGTGTGAAACTTCAGAGTTAAATCTCTGTTCTTCCACAGTTGCTCTTCAGAGACTGATTGTTTGAATCACTTTGCACTTGTAGAGTACCCCATTAGAAATAATCTATGACAAATTCAGGCCAGCCAGCCTCTGCAGTATAACTACCCCTGCCATTCTGCCTCCTCACTAGCAAAACCGCTATGTCTTGCTGCAAAACCACTATGTCTTGCTACAAATCCTGATCTGTTAGGTACTACCAGATAATAATTGCACAACTGCATGATGGTTAACTAAAATACAGGCTGTAGATTGTAACTGACTTTTTGCAACCCACGATCTTCCTTCTCTTCCCTACAGCCTCTTGTCCTTCTGTCATTACCTTCTGGATAATCAGATAGCCCTAGAAATTCAGGGTATGGGGAATGTCTTCAATGCTGCAGCAGTTCCGTCAGGACTTGCATCTGATGTGGCAATGACACTTGGCTTGGAATAAAGTACTTTTGGAGCAGGTGGGAGACTGTTCTGGAGGTAGTGTAAACTTCCCCCAGAGCATGCCTTGTGAGACATAAGTCCGACACATTAATGTGCCTGGGTGTCAAAGCCTACCTTCAACATCTTGTAAAACCTGTCTTGTCTTTCAAAGGGTGAGCTTATATCTGAGGCTGTGCTCTGGATTCACAAGTGTGAAGTCTGACAAGAGTGATCCCAAACATCTTGATTTCAGCCAAAATGAAGGAAGAGACAATAAATCCAGGCTTCTCCTACTTGTTCTGTTGTGACTGGATTCTAGCTAGTCAACACTTGCAGATAAGCAAGACTTGCTTGATGAGAGTCCAGCCAAATGGTGTGAACTTCCATTTGCAGTTTCCTCAGTTCACTGGTTTCAAAAGAAAGTATCCTGTTAAAACAGCACTAAACCTAAATCCAAAGCGATCATATTTTCTAAGGCTATGTTAGCTTATTCTCCTTAAATACAAGAAAATAGAATATCTAGGACTTTGCAAAGTAAGAAAACTGTAAAATAAGGTCAATGGTCAACAGTGTGTTATGCCAAAATACATGTTTGAATGGCTGCACAGTAGCCTGGCAAACCACAGCCAGGAGATGACTGCCTAGTTTGTCTCCATTATTTAAACAAATGGTAACACTTGAGACTTACAGCTAACTGGCATCAAAGCACAGAACTGGGTGGGAGGGCTAGGGGAATTATTTTTTTATTGTGTTTATTCTACTTTCCTATCCTTGCATTCTCCTCGGTGTAATGATGTCCTAGTTTAAAATAATAATAAAAAAAAAGTGGAACACTTGTGGTCACTTGAAGAGAAGTAACAAACATCTCAAGAGCTTGAGAAGTAACTGGTCAGCTAACATTAGAAATGCAAACATTCAGAGTGGATGCAGAACAAGGGCCTCTGGCACTTTATCCAGTAAGAACTACAAATCTGGCCAGGTTCCTGATTTTGTCATGACTGAATTCCTTAGCAGCAGCACTGTCTTGTAAATGCTGTAACTAATGACTGTCTTGGGCTAATTGTATGAATTCAGTGCAGCTTGGACCTCTTTTGTGTTCTTTGAAAGAACCTTCTTCCCTACTAGACTGAGGGATGAATGATGTCCATTTAGTATGTTGTCCAGCATACATAGCCCAGAATTAGTGATCCACACAGTATTCATCTTCTGTGGTACTTTAGCCCATCAGCCACATAGGGCAGGAGTTCTGTTGTAGGCCAGACTGGGATGGGGGGAAGATATTAAATCTGGGGTTGGAACAACAGCAGGAGTTGAGAAGGAAGAGAACCAAATAGCAAAAGAAATAGCCAACAGAGGGCAGAAATGTTAGCTGGAAACAATTATAAGAAGTGGGAAAATATTTCATCTGTGCACCACATTCTGATGTTAATTGTAACATGAGAGCAGAAAGAATGATGAACTTGCAAGACCAGCAGTTCTCTTTTCCCTTGCGCTAGTGGCTTGTCCCCTCAGGGCAAACAGTGTTATGCATGTTCCAGACTTCAATGCTTGAGGGTACATGAAAAGGGAAAACAATGGTAGCAGGAACTTCAAAACCATTTCTAATGCCTCATTTTCATTTTGTTTCCAAATATAAAATGATAGCTTTTAGGTAGCACAAACAAAGCACAAATCAGCTTTGCTTAGTACAACTGAGTGTTGCAATTGGAAACAAACATGAGTTGTTAAATTAGTAATCTCTAATGCTTTTAATGTCTTGCTTTTAAAGAAATAATTGTAGGACAGTCCTTGAATTCATTCATACAGCCAGGCCTTCAGGACATGCTTTAAATGCTCTTTAAAGCATAAATGATAGTTTCCTTTGCATGGTCACTTCTGTGCCTGCTTCCTACGTTGGCGTATCATTCCTGCAGAGGCTTGCAGCTGTAGATGATACATGAGTTCTGCAGTGCACAAAGATTTCAAATCATGACACTTAATAAGGCTATCTTTATTAAAATTGAGTACAAGCACAAGACAATAAAAACCCCTAACATTAGGCCATCCTACCTCTTTTGGTTTGAATCATCCGTTTGGAAAGATGGGTTGTCCTACCTCTCATTTGCGTGCAGGATGTAAAATCAGATAACCAAACTGGTTTTTGATAAACAAGAGAAAGGTGTACTTGCATGTGCTATTTTCATAGTGAATGAAAGTAACTGAAGCTTCTTGCTACTGTTGAAGAACAAGGTATTACATGAAAACAAAAGTTTTATTCTCCATCAGACTACATGACTTTCTCCTTTCAGAAAGATTGTGTAGATTTGAATCTAATGCTCTTAGACTGCATCCTGATTTAGTAATTCAGATGATGTGAATAGTGTTGATGCTTCCAGTCTCCTTGCTCCTCTGTTACTGTGAAGAACGATCATCCATGCCAACCTCCAAGCACATGACAGAATCTTTTTTGTACTGTGTGACCAAAACTTAATTTACCTGTTTTGTCTTTTAGGCAGAAGTAAATCTAATATGGGTTGGACGCCTCTTCACCTTGCATGCTACTTCGGACATGCTGTTGTGGTAGAGGATTTGCTGAAGGTATATTTCTGTTTGCCTGTGTGTATAAGGCAGAAAATTCTTTGTTATGCTAGAAGCAGTTAGTATTTATTCAGGTTTTTGTGATAAAGAAAGGTGGCTTTGTAGAGAGGCAGAGCCACTCCTACAGTTTATCTGCATGTAACATAGACATAACTAAGCTGATTGTTAAAACTAAGGAATGAAATAGTTGCGGTATTAAGATCAGCCCAGTTTACAAGGGCCCAAAATAGCGACACTGGAAGTCTATACCGTAGTATACAGCTGTTACTCTGAACAGTGTTTACAGCTATCAGTACTTAGCTAACTTTCCCATGAAGTATGTGTGTTTGTCTATGTCACCATCTGAATATAGGAATTAAAGATATATAGTATATAGGAATGCACTTGTGAAAGCTTCAGCCCTTTTCAGGCTCAGTGGATATCTGCATATAGTAAGCCAGCATCTGATACTAGTAATGCAAATGTTTCAAGGGCCTGATATAGCTTACTGTAGTACATAAAGTATATAATTTAGGCAGTTTCACTTACTGAGTTGCAGGAACGGCTGAGTATTTCAAATGCAAAAAAGTCTGTGTTATCTAATTGGATGTTGTACATAGAAATATGTCCAGAATTCTGTGCAAAGTAACTTGTATGTGTTTCTTTCCAGGCACAGGCTAATGTAGTTTGACTCATTATTTCTTTCTAACATCTTTGGAATAATGAACTGTGTGACGAACTTTGAAATGATGAACCTCTGTGGTGAAAGCTGACCTATTTGTATCTTCATAGCCACATCTGCACTGCATGTGCAGTTGTTTCTGGCTGAGTTTAGTTTTTTTTACCCTCAGCTCTCACGGTAGCTTCAACCAACCTTAACTGTATTATACCCTGTTCCTGTTGGAAAGGTGGTGGCGTAGATGGCAGGAATGCGCTAAACAGCCTCAAATGCAAAGGTAGCTAACCTAAACTTGAATTTCATTTAGAATAAAGGCTACCAGCCGTAATCATGACTAAAGCAGGAAACAAAGTTGAGATTTCTTTGAGTTCTTTCTAGCCTACACACCTGCTCAGTAGATAATGCTATTCTCAATCCAAGAGGGCTACTTAGAATCGTAGCATCAGTAAGGTTGGAAAAGACCTCTAAGATCATCATGTCCAACTGTCAACCCAACACACCATGCCCACTACACCATGTCCCTAAGCGCCTCATCTACACGTCTTTTAAATACTTCCAGGGATGGTGACTCAACCACTTCCCTGGGCAGCCTGTTCCAAGGCCTGACCACTCTTGCAGTAAAGAAATTTCTCCTAATATCCAGTCTAAACCTCCCTTGGCGCAACTTGAGGCCATTTCCTCTCGTCCCATCGCTTGTTACTTGGGAGAAGAGACCAACACCCACCTCGCTACAGCCTCCTTTCAGGTAGTTGTAGAGTGTGATGAGGTCTCCCCTGAGCCTTCTCTTCTCCAGACTAAACAGTCCCAGTTCCCTCAGCCGCTCCTCATAAGACTTGTGCTCCAGGCCCTTCACCAGCTTCGTTGCCCTCCTCTGGACACGCTCCAGCAACTCAATGTCCTTCTTGTAGTGAGGGGCCCAGAACTGAACACAAAAAGTTAAAGCAAAAGGCAAAGTTTTGTCACTTGATGCATTTATCAACATTTCCAGAGTTAGAAGAGTATGTGTAACTTTGTGCTTTCTTCTTTGCTGATAGGGCTCTTGAAAGGGTATTATTTAAAGAATGTGTGGAATAATAAAGGAGGCTGTGCACCTCTGAAACCTAGACATATATAGGTGTCTCTGTGTACTTGTGCCTCTATTTTGTGCTCAAAGAGCGAGTGAATGACGTATTACCAGAAACAGAGCTCTGGAACTAGAGTGAGGTTCATCAGTTAACTTTAGGCAGGCAGCAGTGATCTCGCTAAATATGTGATGTAAACACATGTGATAAAGTTATATGTTCTGCCCTTTTTCTGACTTTTTGAGAGGTTAGGTAAGGTGGTGTAGAAGAAATGCTTAAAGAAAAGAAAGGTAGGATTTCTTGGTTTCCTGGAACAATGCCTGTGCAAGCAGTCTTCCTTTCAGAGAAAAGGTATGGGATGGAGAAAGTGTGTGACAAGCGGAAGGGAGGTTCAAGACAAAGATTGTAGAAGAGAAAAGGGAGGAGAAAGGTTAAGTTTCAGATGGTACCATCTTAATGTTGACATGGAAGTTTTCACTTCAAGTGAAAGAGCAGCAATGGGTGCTTAGAGAGCACGCCACTTGTTAAATCAGGAGCACCAGGAGGCTCGTGCTACTGTGTGTACCTCTGTAATAATACGTGTATGCATGTTATCGAGTACCATTGCAGTTCTTTCAGTAAGTTGTTTGGTTTTTTGTGTTGGTTTTTCTTCCCAACACCTACCCCCCTGCCCATCCCCCCCCCCCAAAAAAAAAACAAACCAACAAAACACCAAAACCAACCACACCCCCACCGCCTGTGTTAAACTTATTTTCTATATACCTTCTTCTCAAAAGTGAGAGAAATGCCTGGAAAAAAGGCAGGACACTTTTCCTCTTTGAAGTGGTTTATATAATGCTGCCTATGAATCTTACATATGTGCTTTATCTTCGTTTCCAGGATGGCTGTGTTACAGTTCTGATCTGATTTGCCACATTAGTGTCCTGTCCTCCCCCTTCCCCCAGTCAAAGGGAATAGTTATGTAGTTCTTGTTGGAAGGACATTCAGGTGTCTTTTGGTCTTGCTGTTTAGGCTGGTGCAGATGTGAATGTGCTGAATGACATGGGGGACACTCCACTCCATCGTGCAGCTTTCACAGGACGTAAGGTAAAGTATGTTTGCTTTTTTTAAGCCTCAATCATAGAATTATTAAGGAAATACTAGCAATAAGATCACTTCAAAAAGATGTCTTTACAGCATCTAAAAATAACTTACCGTCTGTTTTGGTACAGTGCATTCAAAACAAGTAGCATATTGCCCAGCTTGTATAACTGTCCGAAACAAAAACATGGTACAAATATCTTTTCTTGAAAACAGGAGGAAACTGGTCCATGGTTTTCCTTGGTATACTTTGTCATATCTTTTTTAGCTTTTTATTGGCTAAGATTTTGTTGGTAGACAGAAAAAATAGTAGTTGTCTTCCACTGTAGCACTGTGCATCAGTTGTGTAACTAACTGATGTTGCTTCTGTTCTGCTTCTGCTGTGTGTCAGAGAAAATGCTGAAGCGTAGCACTACCTCTAGCTGCAGGTGCTAATTACTGTGTGGAAACCAGTGTAAAGATCTCCCATCTACTGCTAAAGTACAACATATTAATTTGTGTTTGTGCCTGGTGTGTTTGACACAGTAAAAGGAGTAGGGATTGTTCCTCCTAACTAACTGCATATTTACATAGAGAGAAACCATATTGTTTTAGTCTTAGTTGCTTCTGGAGGGGAAAAAACTATACATTAGGATACACTGGTCCGTTTGGTGGCTGGAAGTGCTGTTTCTTCATAAAGAACTAGAACTAAAGAGCTTTTTATAGGCCTGTAATGTGAGACTAGTTTGTATGTTCCCAGCATGCCACCATCATTCCCAAACTAATACTACCTCTATGGATAACCTCTTGGCCCTTCTGAAGGAGTGACTACTTAGTCTCTTATCAAAAGAGCCAATCATACTAATTTTATCTGTCAAATTCAGCATTTGCACCAGGTATTCCAGCTTTTACATCGGAGCGGGTCTGTTCAGCCGTAACTAATCTCCTGTTAGTCCCTTCAGCCTGACTGACGTGAGAGAGAAGGTTGCAGTTAGTCCCACTCTTCAATCTCTCTAAAACATGCCTTCCTGTTTTCGTAAGTCAGCAGTGGTGAGAAGCCGTTCTACAGCTCATCTTACAGGATGTCAATAGCTGGAAAGCCCGATTGTGGCCTTGCTGTAACAGAGATAGATAAGCAGTGTTTTTCAAATTGTTTTCCAGGAGGTGGTGATGTTACTCTTGCAGCGTAATGCTGATACTTCTATTGTTAATGGGAGTGGAGAGACTGCAAAAGAAGTTACTCATGATAAAGACATAAGGAATATGCTGGAAGGTAACTTTAATAGGTGATAGCCTGTTTTTTTTCAACACTCATACATTCTGAAAGCTGATTTTTCTCTTGCAAGTTACATAGGCTCAATTGAATTTTCTCTTTAAATTTGGTCGTTAGAAAGAAAAAAGTTATAGTTTTTGGTTCCTGCCTGCAGTACTGACAATTGGTTTTTTTTCACAATATGTCTGCAAGCGACTTGGAGAGTTAAGTATCGTGAATGCCAATAGTATTATTCAAATAACTGTTTCAGTCCTGTTGGGGTAATCCTTGCTACAGCTATGAATGGCACATGGCAGTTGAAGCCTTAGCTCACTGGAAGAGGAAAACTCAAGTCAAGAATAGTAAGTGACTTTGTGTCAACAAAATCATTAAAGACCAAAATTCTGAACAGTTTGCAAAGGTGACCCAGTTTTGGCTCAAGTTTAGGACTTGCTATTGCAGTCTTAGAGGTTATGTCAAAAAGAAAAAAAAGCAAAAACCATTCCCCTCGTTTCCTCCATTGCCTCACAGGTGTTGAAAGTGAGGGAGATGGTGTCCAAATACTTACATAGGCTCACTGCTTATAGTTTTGGAGAGTTCAATGTGTTACTTCCTGGTATTATTATGTGATACCTCTAAATACTGCTGAAGCTCTGTGTCCAATACCACAGACTCTATATGTGAAAAGTGATCTCTCCTTTGATTCTACATACAAGTGCACAGATAACAGTCCTTTCCGCTGCTTATCTGCTGGATTGTTAGAGAAGAATAAAATTTCTGTAGGATGATAGGAAGAATAGAAGAGAAACTGAAAAGAATACAGGAAAGATCCAATGCGGGTGTCACGTAGTTCCCATTTTCCCGTTTACTAGGGAGTGGAGTTGGGTTTTAAGTGTTTAAAAACAAACAAACATATATATATGTGCATGTGTATACACACTCACACATCTTGTCAAATATTACATTTTTTTTAACATATTTTTGCTCCGACACAGACTTTGCTGAATAAATATTCCATTTATACCTGTCCCAAATAAATACTACTGGAAACTCTTGTTTCTCTAGGCTTGTTTTGGTATAGTTTCTTGAATGCTGTACTTTATACCTACTTGCTACTTTATTGAGACTGACCTTAAATTTGGGGGGTTTTTAAATAGCAGTGGAAAGGACACAAGAAAGGAAACTGGAAGAAGAACTCTTAGGAGCAGCAAGAGAGGGAGAAACGGGGAAACTGACTGCCTTGGTAAGAATGCAAGTGCTTGTAATACTTTTGTGTCAAGTGATTCAAGCCGTAATGCTAATGTAGCAACATGTGACATTAGGCCTTGCATTTCAAAGTGCTGTGACTTCAGAATATTAGTGCTGTGCACCATGTTATGTTGGTAAGGTGCTGAACGCTCAAGGGTTTTCCAGCCTCCTTGTTGGAGGCTGCAAAACAAAGGTTTTCAGCTTCTTTGATGTTTCTAAATGCTCTTCAGTTAGTTGTAAATAGCAGCGTAATGGTTCTGGATCTACTGACACAAGCTTGTTACATTTTTGTGGATACCTTAATGTCATGGGTGCTTAGGTTTTCACCACAGGATGGCCTATTTTAAATCTTGAAAGTAAGCTTTTGTTGTTAGCATCTGTTGCAGCTGAAGTCTCTGTAGGTTTTAATGGACAGCATCTGCACAACACAATTTCATGCTGAGCAGGACTTGAAAACTGTGTATGTGCACACACACTCTCATAGTAATTCAAGCTGAACAGTACCACGGTAAGGCTATAGGAGAAGCAAATCGCAGAAGAATTGAGACTGGAAGGCGCCTCTGGAGATGATCTAGTCCAACTCCTGTTTGCAGCGCAGAGTCAACTAGAGCAGGTTGCCCAGGACCATATCCAGTTGGGTTTTGAAGCAGGGTCTCAGTGCTTGAACTCAAGCTTTTGAGAGTCCTGAATAGTTTCCTTGGAAGTAAGGTGTGCAGTGTGGAACATTATTCTACCTGGCTAGCACCTTTGGTAATACCTTTTAAGACATCAAAGCAGTCTGAATGCTTCTACTCACTTCTAGTGGAAAATTCACAAATGAGATTTGAATGTTGAGAAATTTGACATTCTTCCCTTTTCTGCCTAGAAGCCAGAGTGAACATCTATTCAAAATTCTGTTATCTTTCCCTCCTCTAAACTTATCTCTTCTAGTCTGAAGAACCTTTGTCTTTCTAACTCCTTCTTGCATGGAAACTGTTTTTAAATCTTTGGTCATCCTTGTAATTTTTATTTGTACTTTTTGTACTCCCTTCGAAATGGAGGGAGAACCAGAGCTGTACACAGTACTTAAGATGTGCAAGATTAGTGCATTAATACACTGGCATGATTTTATTAATTGTAATTAATACACTGGCATAAGTGATCTGTTCCTGATTCTGGTAATTCCTAACACTTGTTGCATTTGATGTTGCATGCCTGCAAGCCTTAAACTGATGCAGAAAAAATTGGAAAAAGGTGACTCCTCATAGAAATCTGTCATTAAAGAACTTTGTGCTTTCTCTCATGTGGCATGTAGCCATGGATGCACATGTAACTCTTCCTGTAAACATTTTTCATTTCTAAGTGATTTTTTTTTTTTAATTTAGTATCATTGAGCTCTGTATATGTGAGGACAGCTATATGTTGACCTCTAAAACTTTTCAAAGTACTTATCACTTTTTTTGACCCTGAGGCAGTTTTTAAGTCAAGTCATAACAGGTTTTTCCTGGAGTCCTTCAGTAAGTACTTGGACCTCTGGCCATTGAATTACAATTTTAAGACTCCTGCTGACTCTTGAGGAAGTCCAAAGAACTTTCTCCACTTACAGTTCTGTGGTGTAAACCTCCTTGACTTTCCTACTCTTAGATTAATACCTCTGTGGAGAATTTGTGTAGCTCTCTGAAC
Organism: Calonectris borealis; assembly: GCF_964195595.1. NCBI lineage: Eukaryota > Metazoa > Chordata > Aves > Procellariiformes > Procellariidae > Calonectris > Calonectris borealis. Next base: position 52,524,990 of record NC_134313.1, read on the forward strand.
TGCCCCTCATCTTGAGAATTCCTTACACTTTGCCTATTGATGCTCCTACTGTATCTTTTTTAATTAGCAGACTATTATGCTTATGAAACTTCTTTAGTTGCTTAAGTCTACTTTTATTGTGAGACCTAACACACTAGAATTTGTCCTCTGCTGCCCTCCTTTTGGAACAGAGTGACACTTACTTGAAAGATACCCTTTTATTGTTAATTCTCCTTTATCTTGGTTATTTTTACTAAAAAAGACTGTACTGCATATTCTAATACAATTGTCTGGAAGAGATAATTTAATGGTGCAGTTTCTCTAAACCTTCTAATTTGACTTCAGACTGTTCTTTCTCCTTTTCCTGCATGCGCTTTAACTTTATAACTGCTCCTTCTATTGAAGTTTCTTGAAGTCAAATGGTAACGGTGGCTTTTGTGCTTCTCTTCTGGCAGGATTATCACTAAATGACAGTATGTTTTGCTACTAAAACCTAGACCTTCAGTAGCTCAATCTTAACCCAGACTTTTTAGCCTACTTGAGGCAAAACCGGTGTGTTCTTCCTGTGAGTTCTTAAAAATGTACTGTACACTTACTGAAATAACTGGAGAGCTTCTTGTCTCCATGAGTCTATGCATGAAACTTTCTTCAAAATACTGCCTTCTAACAAGTGTGAGCTGCTGAAAGCACAGGCATGTGGCTTAAAAGGTGTGGAGGCAAGGACTCAGGAGAGGTGGAGATAAGGCAGGCAGATGTAAAACAGCTGGTCGGAAAGAGCTAAAACCTAGGATTCCTCAGAAACTCAGGTATTTAAGACCTCAGTATTAATGAGGTTATATTTCCACAAGCTGTCTTTTTTGACTTGTGTTGTCTTTTCAGTTCAGTCTTTACAGTTGAACTGTAAATAACAGCTGTAGCAGTTTATCCTTTATAGGACTATTTCTCAAGCACTTTCAAGGTGGTTACTGTTGATGCTAACTTAAATTGCTGCCACGGGAATTCTGTTATTATGAAGTAATTTCTCTGAGATAGCATATGGCTAATGCAGAACACTTAAACTGAGTTTCTCTAAAATTGTTGTGATACACTTGTGACTCTAGTCTGCTAAGACTGATTAACAGTAACTTAGCCTTTCTATTAAGGCAGTCGCATTTGGCTTGGAAGCTTAACTATAATGGCTGATATTACATAGAATGGTTTGGCTTGGAAGGGACCTTTAAAGGTCATCTAGTCCAACCCTCATGTACACATCCAATAGCCACATATTTGAGTAGAAGTGTGGTGGTATTTTGGGGCGGTTAGTAGCGTCATGCTTAATGACTGTTCTCTTTGACGCGGTTAATTTCTCAAAACATTTATATTATGTCCAAATAAAACTCAGGGTTTTTTTCTCAGTTACATAGCTGCTCTAATCTTAAGTTCCCACAATAGTTAGACCTCAGAATGCAGCAAAACTGTTTGTATAACAGACTGCCTATACTAGGAGCTTCTAAATGGCCTAGGATAGCTCTGTCACTGAGACTGGCAGGCCTGCCACCTTTCTGTACAAAGTCTTGCCCTCTGCAACAGGGTGGCCACACAAAATTGTACTGGATTTAGCACTGGCCTCTGCTAACTTTCAGACTGTGCCTGGGAGTCTTCTACGGAGAACAGTAGAACCAGACAGGCCTGTTCTGGCAATATAAATGACTGAACTGCAATGCTGGGGAACTCTCTCTGGCACTGTGCAATATTTCCATGTTGGGCAGTAGATGTGGAAAGCGTATAGCAAGCAAAAAAACGAGAAGTTCCTTACTCTAGCTGAACATCTTGCTTGATTGTTGTAGTCCTTGCCCTTCTCTTAACACTTGCTACATGCCCTCTTTGCCAGATCTACACTGAAGCATCCTAGTTAGGGACAGCTAACTCTCAAAAGAATGAATGTGGCATCTGGAGAGGGAGGAAAACTGATAAGTAAGCAAAACTTTGTTTTTTCCAGTTGAACAAGCCCAAACCACCTGATATCAACTGTACAGATCAGATGGGGAACACACCATTGCATTGTGCAGCATACCGTGCCCATAAGCACTGTGCATTGAAACTTCTAAAAAATGGAGCAGATCCTAAAATAAGAAACAAAAATGGTGAGTACCAAATGAAAATACATAAAGCGTTAAGAAGAGACAGAAATTTAACAGCTTCTATAAGCTACGTTTCTTACTGCTCAGTGTTCAGGTAAAATCTTACGGTGCTTTACAAGCTTTGTATCACTAATGAAGGAAGCCCAACACTGACTAAATTGCAAGAGACTTAAGAACTGTAGCAAAATAATTGTCATATATGCTTTTATCTTCCAAACTTACCCATTTCTAGAAAATTTACCTGCTGTCTGTCCTAACCATGAAATGTGCCTGGCTTTTGTTTTCTTGATGCTAAACACTGAACACAGGTAACAAAGGAAGTGGTAAGATTGAAGGTGTGGCCCAGACAAAGTGACTTTTCAGAAGAAGGCTTCTAAGGGAAGCAAATCCAGGAAAATATTATGCAGACTGTGTACTTGTCATCTGATTAAAGATGCCTCTATCTTGATATTTGTGAATGTTCTGAACTGTTTCATATAGTTGAAGTGCAAAACCAAACTTAAGCAAGAGCAAAGGCCTCTTCTGTGGGCAGTTCAGTGCACTGAAGTTCAGAGCCTTTTTTCATCTGCTGCCCCTGAGGAGCTTATGTTCCCCAATTCCAAGTAAACTTGGATGCTTGTGGGACCAAACTCGAATGGTGTCACATTCTAAACACAGTGTCAGAGTGATTATTTTTAAATTAAGTATGTCTAGGCTTATATGCATTAAATTCTTATGCCTCGTTTTGGTTAATAAACAGATCAGACACCCCTTGATCTAGCCCAAGGTGCAGAAATGAAACTGATACTGGGAAGTAAAACTGGAAAGGTAGGAACTTTTTGTACCCGTTTAAAATGCCATTTGCCAAGGCTGTCTAGTTGAAGCTATTCCTGCAAAAGCTTTAATTTCTATGCAGGTTATCAACAAACCCCTGAGACGATACGAAGGTCTCCTATGGAAGGTATGTCTCATTTCCTGTTCTACAATAGCTTATAAGATCTCGAAGTATGTCATTTTCTGTACTTAAGTGAGTAGATGAATGAGGGAGCTTTTCAATAATACATTTGTTAAATGACTTGACTTTAATCTGGTATATTGGATAAATTATAGATGGGCTGGCTGAGTGGAGCAGTTGCTCGATTCATGGCACTCTGATCTTAATCTCAGTCCCTAAAATCTCTCTTCATTTCTTAGTAATTTTTGTGGCAAAGCTTCACTGTGGTAAGGTTTTGTGCCTTGTCTGTGTGGTGGGCAAAATGTGGTGTGTGTGTGTGTTTGGGTTTTTGTTTGTTTTTTTTTTTTCCCCGAATAGATGTCTTACTCCCTAATAATCTATAACTAATATTTTGCCACAAGTTCACCTTCTTCTGGATATTTTAAAACTTAGAGGGAAGATATCAGTCAAATGCTTGTTGAAAGCTTGTTTTGCTCTGATACTCAGGTGAATCTTCTTTTTTCCCCATGTTAAAAAAAAAAAGTTTTCTCCATCTTCTACATGAATGCTTAATTTTTATGTTCCTTAATGAAATCTTTGAAGACTCTTTGAAGTTTTCTTCAGTGTAAATTTTCCTACGTATTCACTCAAAATTGTAACATAAGGAACTGTTTTTAGACCAGAACTTTGTACTAAGGCTTCTGAAAGGTAAAATGTTGTAGTTAGATATCTCAATGTGTTTTGTTTCTCATTTGATTTTATAAAGTAGAATTATGTGGTGGTCAACAACCCCTGTAATATTAAAAATGCAGCATTTTAACATTTCAGAATAGCAGGCTCAACAAAACTTGTGTGCTATTTCCAAAAAAGGAAATAGCACTGTAATTGTAAAGTATTCTCAGGTTGTTGTGATCACCAAGATGTGTAAAACCTAAAATGTTTTCCTAATTACTGCCAGTTTTATGTAATAGTCTTCAAGCTAGCAAACTTACTGGGAATAGTAACTCTTCAGCTGTTAACCTTACTTGGCCTTTTTTATTTTGCTTTTGTTTTAATTTTTTTAGAGCTCACGATTTTTTGGTTGGAAACTCTACTGGATCGTTCTAGAACATGGAGTCCTTTCCTGGTATCGGAGACAGTAAGTTCTGTGTTTAAATTTCTGATCAGCGATTTAAATAATTCTCATCTTCAATTTATTCAATCTCTCTTTCTTTCAAAGAGCTGATGCAGTAAATAATGATCATCGTCAGGGATGCAAGCATCTAACACAAGCTGTCTGCACGGTAGGAAGTGAAATGACTTGTAACTACTGTTTTTTTTTTTTTACATGATGATGTTCCATACTTCAGCTAGGTTGGTAACCATGCCTTTGTTATAAAAAAGGAGAAAAGCTTGTGCTGCTGCTTGACAAGAACCAGTGTTTCGTGCAAAGTATTCTTGTATGCAAAGTGGCCATAAAGCTCCTTCACTTCTTTCAAAGTCATGAAGATTTAAACAAACATAAGGCTTCCTAAAAGCATGCCTCTTCATTTGTGCAAATGTGATACAGAATAGCAAAGCTGTAGTTCCTCCTCTAGCTGTCACTGGCTACTTGTGACTGATGGCGTAACTTCAGTTCTCCAACTGAGATCAGTTTATCAATTCTGAAGGTGACTTTTGGAAAACTTCCTTAATTGGAAGGGATGAACAGAGGACAGAGGAAAGACAAGCCAGGTATCATGTATAATACACAGGAAGATGAAGTGTGAATGCATTTAGGATCATGTCCATACTTTTCCTTCTATAACTAACCTGTCCTAGCTCTATAGATTGGAGCCACAAGTCCTGTTAAACCACAGTACTATATGAAAAGGGACTCTTGCTTTTCTGTATCTACAAATTTCTTAATATTGGTGGTCTTGCACCATTGCTGAGATTTTGTCTGAATCAAGTGGTGCAAATATATGCAAATACAAAATTCTGACATAAAGAACCTCTGTGTTATTATTCATGTAAAGTGCAAGACAGCAAAACTGTTCTGACCAAGCTTTTTGTAAACTATAGTTGTTTCGCATCAAAACTGGGGCAAAAACTTCTGAGTTAAGAGTAATTCTCTACCTTGCTTACTCTTAACAGTTTTGTCTTTTCTTACTGATTCATTATACTAATTTTGTCTTTTCTCCATGTTGCTTTAGGTAAAATCTACAGACAGTTGCTTCTTTTCTGTCAGATGTTTTGATGACACTGTTCATCGTTTCAAGATTCCTAAAAATAGCCTTCCTTCTCAAACTAGAGAGGTAATAATGACTCTTTATCAAAGGCTGTAAAATGTAATAACTTCTGTAATGAATAATTTGCATTCTGCTTGCTATGGATGCATTAGTAGTGGGTTCAGTATCTTGATGATCAGGACTTGGTAACATAAGTGCATATATTGAATCTTTTAGCACAACTGTAGACTAAATAGCAAAAATGGACAGATTGCCATTCTCTTCTTTAAAATTAGTGTCACCTTGTTTTCCAGCTCTGTGCCTGTATTATGCCCTGTAGTCTAACTTCCTTTTTTTTTTTTTTTTTAACTTCTCCATGTGGTAAATTTCTATTGCAACTTCCTTCTGTTGCACTTTCTTTTATAGTTCATTATCCTGAACAAAAGAATGTTTAGTGTTACATTCTACTCTTAGCCATTCTCCAAGTTGACCTAATAAATTATATTTTCTTAAAAGGTGGATCTGAAACAAGAGAATAACTTTTTTTTTTTAGGGCTATTTGTAGTGTAGTTACTGTTGTACTTCTATAGGTGTACTAATTAGAGATGGAGTAGGGGTGGAGGCAACTGGACCATTGTGACCAGCTCTGGGCTCTCCACTACGAGAGAGACGTGGACATACTGAAGAGAGGCCAACAAAGGGCCACTAAGATGGTTAAAGGGACCACAGCATCTCTAATACTAGGAAAGGCTGAGAGAGCTGGGACTGTTCAGCCTGGAGAAGAGAAGGCTCAGGGGGACCTTGTCAATGCACATAAATACCTGAAGGGAGGATGCAAAGAGGACAGAGTGAGGCTCTTTTCAGTGGTGCCCAGTGACAGGACAAGGCGCAATAGGCACAAACTGAAACACAGGAGGTTTCCTCCGAACATAAGAAAAAATGTGAGGGTGACCGAGCACTGGCACAGGTTGCCCAGAGAGGTTGTGGAGTCTCCATCCTTGAAGATAATCAAAAGCCGTCTGGACATGGTCTTGGGTGGCCCTGCTTGAGCAGAGGCGGTTGGACCAGAGGACCTCCAGAGATCCCTTCCAACCTCAGCCACTCTGTGATTCTGTGAACAGGAAAAGAATCTACCTCTTAATTATGATAATGCTTGAGGTTTTGTACACAGAGTTTGTCATGCGTAAGGCGGCAGACTTTGTCACAGAGACCTTGCTGTCTGAATAGAAACCAAAAGATGCAAAATACATTCCCTGCAGTCTTTTCTTAATTGATATGACTTTTTTATGTGACCTTGGATAGACTGAGGGGTGGGTGTCATTTGTGCTTAAAGTTTGATCAATTAAGTCCTAGATAGCACTCTGACCATAGAGTATCTCACCTTGAATACAGTTACAATTTTAACAATCTATTTTCTGCTCATTAAGGTGTCTCATTTTACTAATGAGTATCTTATTCACATCAATAAAAAACTGTAATTTGTTCAATGCTGTTGCCTTCTGGGGATGACCTTTGAAATGTGTATTAACTGTTTTTTTCCGTTCAGAGTTGGCTGGAAGCAATAGAAGACCACTCTGCATATAGCACTCATTACTGCACACAGGAACAGTTGAGTAGTGATGATGAAGATGATGATACAGTATCTGTTACAGTCCTACAGGATACTCTGAAAGTATGTACTGAGTACTTATTTGGCTCATGCATCTAGGCAGTTGTTTTGTATTGAAATACTTTAGTGTACTTTTGGCTGAAAGTAATGATTCTTTCTTTCCATGGATGCATAAATGCTGCTTATATTTGCACTGCTTACTGTCACGTATTCCTGTTCAGACTGTATGCATAAAATGGCATGTTTTTCATAGCTACAGGGTTGTGTTTTTCAGTTTTAGCAGCACTACTGCAAGGTAGAAAATTGCTTGAGACTTTCAGCCAGGAGAGGGAGCCTTGTGCACTTGGTGACACCGCGACTGGAGGATAACAAAGCTGACCCTCAGTGAGCTGTACCTCTGTAAAATAGGCAATGAAATGGCTTAGAAATGATCCTTTAACACCTCAGGTCACATTAGATGTACAGTGATTGTTCAGACTTGGAATGGAAATGAGTTTTCCTTGATAATTCTGGCACTCAGCCTGTGATTCTTGCTTTTTGCCATACAAACACTTCTAAAACCTTTTACTTTAAGGGAAAGTTGACACTGCAATGCAAAAATCTTCATGTGACTGAACTCCAGGTGGCTTGTACCATACCTTTTGGTACAAGAACTCAAAGTAGCTCATGGCAGAACAGAGATGGGAGGATAACTGTTGTTGGCAGTTCCCAGCAGCCTACAGAAGAAGATGGTATTATCTAATAAATAACTGTCTCTAAGTTCAAATGCAGGCTTGGAATATGATCTTGAGGTGGGTTCCTGCATGTCGCTGTACTTGCCACACATCAGTTAACCTATGCATTTGCTTATTTTGGCCTTAGCTTTGTTGAAGAACAAGCAATGGCTCTTCCTGGGTTTTCAAACTTTTTAATAAAAAAGGGGGGGGAATGCAAAAGTGGTACATAGAACATAGCTTTGGGGTTTGGTTTGCTATGCTAGTTTAAACAAAAGCCAGTTAGCAATATAATGTGCATAAATATTCTGTTTGCTTCTGTGTCTTTGAAGGTATTTCAAGAAATTTCTTCCAGTTTTAATGTATCAGTCTCTGTCACTGGGAATCTTTGTTAAGATTTAATGTTCTCCAAATTTAAAAAGTTCAGTATAGTTAAGAGAACAAACATACACTTTCCTTAGAACAAGGCTCTTCTGAACTAGCTACCCTTGCTGTCTTTCAGAAAGCACAAGCATGCCAACAAAGACTCAGTAAAGAGATTTCAGACTTTCTTGCAATGGTTAAATCTTTGGATGCTACAAAAGGTAAAACTTACTCTTCTAAAATGCAGTTTGTTACCAGGCAACTGTTTTTTTTTTCTTTTAAGCTTTTAAGCAGCACATGCTTTAATTTCACTGAAATTAAATTTTCAGGAGCTTGAAAATACAGGACTGTTTTATTCATTGAAAAAGATTCAAATATAATAATTCAATTATTATTCAGTTATAATAATTGCTAAGAATTAAGATTTCAGGTTTGGAGAAACAACTAATAAGTACGTTGATTGAAAGAAATTTTATTAGTGGGTGTAAATGTAGTGAAACTGCCTTAGATATAGTACTTTCTGAGTCATATCACAGGAATATAAACATAGGGGTTCACTTTCAAGGTTTTAAAAAAATCTATAGTTGGTAGCTTATTGTGGAGCATAAGTGTCCCCTGACAGGTACAAAGAGCTAGCTGTCTTTCTCTAGCTTTCCCCTCAAAAAACTTGTCTTGTAGTGAGTAGAAAGGCAATGAAAGTAGAGGCATGATGAACAGGATGTGAAGTGAAATCACAAAACTGTATAGGAACTGGAGGCATGGTGCGATGGGATATATTCCACAGACTTCTGCCATGAGTTTTATGCCAGACTTGAACTTCTCGGGCTTCATTTTAAATAACAACTCTTAAATTAACATGTACCTGGATTTTTTGCAGCATAACTGCCAAAAAATAGCACAGGCATCAAGCTGTTGCAGACTATAACTTGTTTCATTTAATGCCTTAAACATGTACAGAAGTTGCTAATGTATTAAACACACAAAGGAGTTCTGTAAAAACATCCAACTGTTGCTCCTTTGAAGCTGAGTCCTAGTTACATATTGTGACTAAAATTTTTGAAGCTCAAACTAGAGAACAAGTTGTTTATCTGTACAAATCCATAGTCTGTAATAGAATAGCCGTTTTGGGAGGAAAAAAGTTCTTCCTTTTCCATCCCTGTGCCTTCCCAAAAGGAGTCTAAAATACAGCTTTTCCTCCATAAGCCACTGAAGTAAGTTACTGTGTGATGTTAACCTGTCTTGCACTAACTGCACTTATTTCACAAAGAAAAGTAAGGTTTCATAATACAGATGAGTGTTTTATTGGGAAGCCTTTGTAATTAATAATACAACAAAACTGAACTCTTCACAAAAACTGAACTCTTGAAAATTAGTATGGGGTGGATAAATTCCCTTTGGTAGATGTAGGGGCAGTTTCTCTGACCCCATATTGCTGTCCTGAAGAACCAGTAAGGACATTCACTTTTTTTTTCTTAAATACACAACTTGAGTAACCAAAACCCATAGTAAAGCAAAAACAGATATGTCTCTTTCCTAGAAACTGCTAGTCTTAGCCAATAGCAGTAATAAGTTCCTGTTTTCCTCCCAGTTAATGTTTTTAACTTGGTGGGTCAGTGAACTCTTTCCAGGTTCATGTGTAACCTCGGTAGGTCTCAACAGAGAAAACTGCTGCAGGTCTCCCAGTTCTCACATTGGGTTGATGTGGTATCTTTAATGTATTCAAGTCCTCTGGCTCCAGAAGAATGCAAATTTCTGAGTTAAAAGTCCGTCCATGTGGAACTTTTTCTAAAAGCTTTTGAGTAATATAAAAATGGCTATCTTGGGACCTGATATTTAAAATTCTCTCCCTAACTGTCTCAACATGCTATTCTAAATCTGTGAGATTTATGCATATTATTACAAATAAAGATGTCTTCTGCTCCTGCACTTAGTGTGCTGCCCTTCCTTCCAGAGGCCCTAGCTGTTCTTGATAGCTGCTGTAAGTAGAGACTCCTAATTCCAGTCAGTAGTGAGCTTTGGTATCAAAGACAACAATTAGTGTGTGGATATGTACTGTATCTTGTCCTCCACAAGCAGTGTAAGTTGCAAAATAAATTCAAGAACTGTCACTGCCAGACCTCTTAATCTTTATTGGTGTAACATCAGCTTGAAAAACCTGTGTTACTAAATGGTGTCAACTGATCCTGGAGTCTGTGGCCACTAAATGAACACCTACTTTAATTGCAACAAGTATGCTTCCTGAGAGAATGGCTGCTTGACTTCTGAGGAATTGCTGCACATCACAAAACTTCAAAGATGAACTCAAATATTAAATAATTTCCACCAGCTAATTGGGTTATCATGGTTTCCTGCTGGTTCTAGACATGTAGCCCCTTCTATAAATGGTCGTAGAAGTCAGGGTGTGCGGTGGCATTGCTCTGCAAGCTGTGCGACTTATCCAGAAGATGAGTCCATGAAAATAGGATCTCCTTCCCCTTTTATTGATCAGTGTCCTTGTAACTCCCCATCTATTTTTCAAACCTAAATCTCCAGCTGCACCGTGGTAAGCTTTTTCTCTTCTATATAATACCATGGCAAAAGGCAAAAAAAGCTACATTTCTCACTTTAACTTATATTAAACCAGTGCAGTATCCTTTGTACTTGAATTCTGTCACCTGGCAACTCTGAGGCTTTTAAATCTAGAAAGAGGTTAAAAGGAGATTGTTGCTAGTCACTTTTCTCGCTGCCATAGCTTACTACCTCTGCTTTCTAAGCCATCCTGAAAGAGAAACTCAATGTGTTCATGTGCCATTTATACCAGTACTAGGGAAAGGATGCAAAAGAAAGAACTTGAGTTCCCTCAGTGCTACTTTTGCTTGCCCTTTCCTCACACAGATCTTGCAGCGCACCAGCCTTCCTGTAGAATATGAATGTTATGTCTATTACTTAGAGGAAAAAATAATTAAAAGAATCCTGTAGTTTACAATGTCCCCCTAATGCCACTAATCTTTTGTGCTCTCAGGAATATCTTCTCCCCTCCTGCAGAAAGTTGATGTGGTCTCTGAAGTATCCCAGGAAACATGTGAGGCCCTGGCTGACTGCCTCAACCTATTCACAAAGCAAGAAGGGGTATGTATTGTGCTGCATGGGTCTATGAAGGGTCTGAATAGCTTAGTATATTTTGCTAATTCCCTGCTTACCTGTTACAAAAATAAATACATACACCCATAGAACTTCATATTGTTGGTAAGCTGTCCTTTTGCATGCTGAATGTCTGATGAAAACTCATGCTTCTAGAGAAAGAGTAGCTAAGTTCCTCTACAGAAGGGTATCTTAGTATTTGAGTGTTAGAAGAGACCCAGATTTTGCTTACAAACTACTGCTTGTGATGTTCAAACTGAATGCTTGAATTCAATAAAGCAGTTGCTTTGCTGATTTGAAGGTTAAAATATTGAGAAAATTAATCTTTTTTTTTTGTACTGGCTAACTGAAGTGTTGAACAGTATTACTTCTGAATTTGTTTTTCAGACCATGTGCTTAGTGGGTGTGTGAATGCTATCTGTTGAACTTCTGGCTTTCCCAGTGACAAATATTTTGTATGGTGTTAAACATAACGCAAATGCTTCAATTTGAGAATATATGTCAAACTCATTAATTCCTGCGGTAGGAGAGCTGGTATTTTTCTCCCCTCTAGAAGATACCCTAGTACCATGGAATAAATTTGTCTTCCTGTATTGTGGTAACAGTAATTCCTCAGTTAGGCTCTTGTTGTCATCAGTAGGCTGTGTTTCAAAATGAGGTTTGTGTTGGTGCTGTTAGTCTTCCAGTTATTTAACAGTGAGCTGCAAACACTGGCTCCATTGTCTAGGTTTGGTTTAAGATTCCCCCCCCTCCCCCTCCCATTCCTTTCCAAGCCTTTTTGTCTCCAGTCACAAGTCTTCTAGACTTCCTTGAGTCAAGCTCTACCAGAGCGGAACAAGCATTGCTTTTTTACATTGAGTTTTTTCTTTAAGAAAATCTAATATTAAAGTTGCCGGTTCCATTTGTGGATGAGGGGGAAATTGTTACAACGGTGGGTGTATAGTGTTAGTATTCCTTAACTGTGTTGGCATCTTGCTTCAAGCCAGACTAAAATAGCTTTCCAGAGTGGAGAATGGCAAAACATATGGTGAAATTGTAGTTTCACCTTACTTGAACTTGAACAGTCTCAGTAGGTGTTATAGAGGCCGTATTTTAATGTGGAATCACATAGATTTGGGCACAGAGGGATAGGCTGAGGTGTGAACTTGAATTTCCACCATAGCTAGTGAAATCAGTTGGTCATGACAGGGAGAAAATGTGATCCTGGAGAGTTTTGTGTCTTGGTATTTTTAAACTTCAAGCTATTGCAATTCCAGAATATAATGCAAGCTTTTAAAGATGCCATAAGTTCATATGGGAAATTACAGCAGCAATCTCTTCCTAAGACTTGAACCTTTCCAAAAAGTTGTATTCCTTGAGCGTTACTGTTCTTAAAGCCACAGCGTTTGGTTTTGTTATCTTTTATAAGACAGGGCCCTGTTCTTTGCCTTTCAGTGTTGATTTCTAGACCGTAGTTCTGTTGGCATTGCAAAAGCATTATATTGGGTTCTGCATTAGCAAGTGGTAAAACCCCAATTAAATGCTTTAATATTCCTTCTAAGTATATTGAGTAGTGAAGATAACTTTGAAGTATCGAACTCTAATATAAAAACACTTGTCTAAAATACTCTAAAAACAGATCTTTTTTAGTGTTTGTTTCTCTTCTGATCATGATCTCAATAATGAAGTTAAGGTTTAAGTGTTGTAAATGTTTGGGAACAACTGCCATAAATGCTCTGCTCTGGCAATAATTGGCTGCTGTTAACCTAAGACTGCCAAACTACCTTCAGGAAGAATAACTACAACTGTTGTTTAAAAGCTTCTTTCCTGCCTGTCCTGTTGTCTCCAGGCCTCTTTTTCGTTGTCAACGGGACTGTTTGACTGCAGCTTGGCTTGCGGGGGCTCCCCGGTAGAACTTCCTTTGCGTGGAGAGGAATTACTTGCTCCACAATCCCTTTCAATCGTATTGTGCATGTCGCGTGAAATCTGGTTCTCTCTAGAAACGAACGTGTTCTCAAGCTCAGTACCTTTTTATCTTGCCTCTTTAAGGAGAATTTTTTTCCCCTCTCACTTAAATTGTCAGCATACCAGAAGCCACTGCTTGACTAATGAGGAGAGGTTGCTAAACTTAAGTAAGGATAACCATAGCAAACACAGTTTTTGCCTTTTAGAGAAGACTCTTTGTTTAGTATTGCCTGTCTCTGTGCTGCGTAAATTGTAGCGTAATTGTGCAATATGCAAATGAAACTGCTAATACAGCAGTAAAAAAAAAGAGATAAAGGTTCAACTGTCTTCCACTTGCGTTAGAAATAGTGCATGAGCCTGATATCCAAACGCTCCATCTGTCCGCTGCTTCTGCTTCCCCCCCAGCGCGGCGTCGCCCCCGGTGCCGCCGTGCAGGGCTCGGCGTGCGCCTTGTCGCTGGCGGCGGTGACGCTTCCGAGCGGCTGCGGGAGAGCGCGGCCGAGTTCCTCGCCGTGCCGCTCGCTGCGGAGGGGTGGTGCGGTCCGCTGCGGTGCCGGCTCTGGGGAGGAGGGAAGCCCCGCAGCAGCATGCCGCCCGAGCCGGAGAAGGCGTGACCTCAGCGCTCCGCACGGCGGGAGCTGCTGTGACGCCGTACGGGGCAGCAGGGGATGGAGGAGCTTCCAAAAATAACCCACTGCGGCGGGGCCCCATGCGGGGCGGCCCCGGCGGGCTCTGGCACCTGCCTACGCTGCGGCTCCGGCGGGGCCGCCCCCCCGCGCCCGCCTGGGTAGCCGCGGCCCGTCAGCGGCGGGCAGGCGCCCCTGCCCCGGCGGCGGGGCGAGGGCGGGGCAGGGGCGGGAGCGCTCGGCCTGGCAGGCCATTTTTAGCCGGGCTGGGAGGCGGCTGCCGCCCCGCTATTTCGGGTTGCTTTCCTCCGCCCCCTCTCCATCCCCCCGCGCTCGGCGGGACCCGCTGGCCCTGGCGGAGCGGGGCGCGGAGCGGGGCGCGGGCTGCGCGGGGCGGGCGCCACTCCCCCGCCCTGCCCTGCGCCGCGCCGCGCTGCGCCTGGGCTTCCGCCCCACTCGGTGGCGTGCTGCAAGGTGAAGGGGCCGCCCGCTGCGCTGCCCGGCCCGGCAGGTGCTGCCGCTACCGCTGCTCCCGCTGCTGCTGCCGCAAGCGCAAGCCGGGCGGCTTTCCCAGCCGCGCGGGGCGAGGTGAGGGAGCGGCTGCCTTCCCGAAGTCGTGTTCCGCGGTATGTAGCGTGCGTGTGATGGATTGGAATCTGGTTTGGGTTTTTCCTTCTTGACATTGGGATGAACCCTTCTGTGTCAAGCGGAGAAGGTAGAGATGAGCACAGATACTTTTCGCCGAACGATTAAAACGTGAGGGAAACCCGGAGGTAATCTGGTTGCTTTAATCTGAGTATTTATTGAGGCGTTGTGTCGGAGCTAGTGCAACTTGAAACGTTTTCTGCAGTGACTTTGGCACAAGGTTAGTAAGTATTGTTTCAAAGCAGGACTTCCTCTGTACTGTTTCTAGCAGATACCAGAACCTGCATTCCAAAAGCAGTTTGATTCTAGTATTTTTATATTCTAAGGTATTTTTATATAGTTGTAGGAGAAGTTTAACTTAAGGTTCTTTGCACGCTATTATCTCTGCTAGATTTTTCTGGGTGAGTTTAAAATTTATTTCCTATACTTGAGCTGCATGCACTAAAGCTGTATGAAACTGCTAGGAAAGGTATTCTTTAAACAAATCCGCTTTTTTTTTTTTTTTTTTAGCTTGCTTCTTCATTAACCAGTGCTAGAAAAAGTGTGCTGATGGGTATCTTGACTCTCCTAAGTTTCACTTTTATCATCAAAAGTTATATTTAACAGTAAATTAAAAGCTCCTATTGCATGAGTTTAAAACAAATAACAATTGTAAGCTGACTTCATTTGTTGTCTGTTTGTGGCTTTGATCTTCTTCCTTGGTTTGTAGATGTTGTCATTCTTTCTAGGGTTGGTGTTGTGGGGTTGGTTTTGTTTTTTTGTTGTTGTGTTTTTTGTTGGGTTTTTTTTTTTTAGAAAACGAGATTTGTTTACAAGCTGATGAAAAACCTTAGCCGATGAGATAAGGGATTCAGAAAAGGTTTCTTCATTTGTTGGTTTAAATGAGTTGTATACTCATTTAGGTAGAATTTGTCATAACAAACTAAGCTTGTCATTTTTACAGAAACTTTAAGGCCAAAATACTGTGGGTCATAGTCCTTGGATTTTGTTAGCATGTTACACCATGGTAAAGATATCTCTTGTATGTATAACTGATGTACTGTAAATAAAAAATGTGCGTGTAGTTCAACTAGCAAATACTAATCCCTAGAACTTCAGTGTACTGCCTTAGTTTATTTCATATTTCTTGGAAACGTAATTGAATGTCCAAGGGTTAGATTTGTCTGTGTGTGTTCTTGTGAATGAATGCATGCATGCTTTTTGGGATACAAATAGTTGTCTTTAATACGTGTCTGGTTTGTGGTCTGGGAGACATGTATGAGCATGACTGTTACCACTTAGACCTACTGGACTGTGAATGAAGAAGGTGCCTGTAAGCTGTGTCCAGGTGACTCCTTAATGAGACTTTTTATTATCCGTTTCCTTGTGGGGGTGGAGGTGCGAGGAACAGTGATGACACTCTGCAGTCAAGGGAGAACTATTGGTATGGGCACCCTGAGCAAATCTGTTTAGAAAAGTCCTGGAGTCCATCAGCAGTCCTTTTCTGCCACCTGGCAATAATAGTCAGCTACATTAATCTGTCAGGTAATGGGAGCCTTTGGTGTGGGGGAGGGAGAGATGAAGAGGGGGTGAGGGACTCAACTAAGATCAGGGAAGCTAAGAAAGAGGTTAATTTTATGATTTCTGAGTTAGGGCTGGGGAGGGGATCATGTCTTGGCTGGCTGTTGTACTAGACCTAGAACCGTAGAGTCCTTAGCCCCTCAAGTCATGAAACTAGTGCTTGTGTTTCTCTGCTCTTTTCTCCTTGTGCTTAGAAACAGGTGACAGCCCTATTGTTTTTTGCTTCCTTTCAGTCACTGGAGCATACCAGAGCAATTCTGTTGTCCGTTCTGTTCTGCAGCTCTTGCTGAAAGTAGTGGAAATCAAGGCAAGACCTTGGTGTGTCCAGGCCTGTAGGCAATGCCTGAAACAACTGAAATGCTGTTCAGCTTGTAAACTTGGGGAAGGGAGGAGAGCAGTTTTCAGGCAGTTGATAATTGCACTGGGCACAGCAAGAGGTGTTTGGTGTTGAGAGACTCAAAGTGTGTCTGCATCAAGAAAACCTTTATTGGCTGTATGAGTCTCTAACTGACTTGACCCTATTTCTTCCCCTCTCCTCCAAATGAGTAGAAATGTACTAAAAATACCTAGTGCCGCTCAAATCTTGTTTGAAAGTAATAAGTTAACTGGAAGGTTCTCTATTCTCAAACAGGTGCCCAGGTAAAGACTGGTATTTTTCCCTTACGCAGAAAAGCATGGGATATAACGTGTTGTGGAATGATGTATAGGCATGGCATGTAAGAGAACAAAAGCTACCGACAAGAAAGTCATTTGGCAGGTTGTTTCTCCTGCTAGAACATCAGCAGTTCTAGTCACGCCTTGATGATTCCTGCTGAACTCATTTTTGGGTGCTGTACATGCATATGTCTTTCACCTGTGCTGAAGCTCTAAAGATGAGATATTGAAATCAGAGGAACTTGATAGTGAAATGTTTGCAGATGGCATAGTGTTCTTTCTCTGGAAGCATTTTCTTTCTGCCACTGTACTGCAGCCTTGTAGATAGAAAGCTAACTACAGGTCTGTGAAGACAAGGTCCTTATCAGTATTATGTAAAGCAGTTTAGTGAGTCCAAAGCATCTAGGAGGTAGGGGAGTTAAAAAACATAACTTTTTTTCAGAGACTTTCCTAGAGCAGCCAAGACTGAATAGGTCACCAGAGTGGGCAGAGAAGCTAAGCAGCAGCCTGGACGGAAGCTTGTTAAAATAACGAATACTGGGATTCCATTCAGGGAAAAGATAAAAAATGACTGCTTTTCTTTTATAAAAGGGTATTATGTGTGTAGACAGAATGCTTACATTTTGAAGCAGTTGGTAAGATCCTTGGTGGAGTGCCATATATACAAAAGGCTTCTGAGTGGCAGACGGTCCTGGCTGACAGAATGACGCCTGGATGTTACTATAGAGCAAAAGATGAATGCTACTGGTCTTTGTAGTACAACAGGGTCCCAACTTTTTTTTTTCCCTTAAGAGTGCGCACTTCAAAAGTTAACCTTTTTCCTTGTAACTGGTGATATGTTTGAATATAATCTATTGGCAAAGTGACATACTGATTTCTAGTGACAGGGAAACTTGCTGACTTATAGCTCTACAAGCCTGTGTGAAAGCTGGTCACACAACTTTGTCTGAAGGCATTCTCCACTCGGTACTGCATTGCCCAACTCAAAGCACACTGCTAACCTGTTCTTGCACTTTCCAGGGCAGATTAATGCTTTTTCAAAGCTTGGCTTGTAGTTATTTTTTTTTCTTGGCAGTTGTTAAGCAGCCTTGTGTAAACTAACTTGGAATGTGTTCATGGGCCTCTGGGGAAAGACAGTGTAAAAACATATTAGTTTGAAATGAGACCCCTTCTCACTGGGCTTCTGCAACTCTCAGTCTGAGGTTTACTTCTGAGGTCTTGTCTATGACTTGTTTGGGGATTTTATTTTTTAATGCAAAAACATGGAGAAAAGGGGCTTAGCTGAGGCTGCAGGGAGGAAACATCAAGCAGCAATCAAGTTTAATGGTAAAGTATTTGATATAGTAAGCTTCTAAAACAGGAATTAGCAATTCTGTTTTCTGTGAATGTATTTGAAAAATGGTGCTCTTGTCTCTGTGTAAGCTGATAGAGAGGAACAAAAAAGAAATACATAACATGGAAATTTTCTTTCCGTGTTCTCGGTACTTACTGTTATGAGGATATGGTTTGTATTCCTCTCTGTCATGCTTGGAAAACAAATTGGAGTGAGAAGAGAGCACGCTTTTATCCTTCTAGTGTCATTGTGATTTTGTAATGGCATGTAAAGCTGATCAGCTTGTTTTCAGTGTTCTGGCTGAATGTATATCTGATGTGTTTTGGAAGAATGGATTAACAGTAGAATTCTAAAACTTGCTAGCTCCCAGACAGCCAGTCTATTGTCAGCTAAGCACCGGTAACATTTCAGGAAAAAAATGAAGCAGCAAAAACCAGGATTTAAGGCTGAACCTCTGTGCATAGCACCATACTTGTTAACTTTGTTTGCTGGGATTTTGCATGCAAGTGTGTGAGATACTTGACTGCTGCGGCAATCTGGCTGAGTCGTCTGGTTTTGTCTCTCAGCTGCATAAAACATCAGAATGCTGAACTGCGTGACTGCAGTCACACACGTTTACTAATTCTTTGGAGGTGTATTCTCCTTCTTGACCTTTCTTTCTTGAAACTTAGGGGTTTTATAATGCCTTTTTGCTTGTAAACCTGATAAAAGCTAGTTTCTTAGAATAATAATAAATTATTTCTACACATGTGAAAAAGAAATTTCATGTAGCCTGGCCAGTACTGGATATTAACACATGCGTATGAGGGAGATATGATATTTAACTTTTTATTACGCATATGGTTTGTGTGAGGTTGTTTTAAAGGCATTGTCTGAGTAGCATGAGTAACTTAAGGCTTCGTGTCACTTAACTGCTGTCAAATCATCTTAAGTTCGCCATGTGGTGGGATTTTTGGTATGTTTTATTTGGCCTCCTTAAACATCAGTGATTTCAGATCTCTTGCCTTATGGCCTACTAGGCTGTCCATGTGCAATTGTGTAGTGTTTCCTTGAATAAAGGAGGTTGACTGAGTCTAAACTTACTTTTCTGCTGTTCTTTGTTGTGTTTTTAGTTGGTGTATTTTAGTCACTTCTGGTTCCATGAAATATAGGGATCTTCTAGCTATGAAGAATAAAATGGGGGCGGGGGTGTTGTCTTTTTTTTTTTTACTTCACCTGGCTGCAATTATGGTTTTCAACCAAAACTGCTTTTTTCACTTTTTTTTTTTATTCCATGACTCCTCAGAGCTGATACCATTTTTATAATAGAGGTAAGCCATTGTGGAATTTGACCTCTTGTCTGATTTTTAATCTTGTGAACTGAACGCGTACTTGTTGGCCTCTCTCTCTCTTTCCCAGACTGCCAGTGACTTTAGAAACTTCTTTGGTTTTAATATTAATATTCAGAAGCGTGTTATCTCTGCTTGATGTGCTGTCCAGTGAAGAAATGTGTTTGTATAATGCTGAGTGCTGAGTCACTGGTTATCACTAGAATTGGTAAATGGGCTGTATTTAGAAAGTGTTTATGTACTGAAAATAAATCACTGCTATTACAGTTTTCCTTGAAGGTACATGCCAGGCCTGGTCATCAAGGAATGTTAGTAACCTCTTTCTCCAGAGTGCTTGTATTGTTCTTAACATCACCCCCTTTTAAATGCATCAATAATATACTTTAAAAATAAATGTGTTCCGTGTTATGTACAAATGGGAAATGCAGGCCTATGCTATCCTATAAGGATAGCTAATAAGCACACACAAAGCAAATGATGCTCCATTTATAGTAAAGAGCTGAGCTGAATGTTGCTGCAAAGGAGTGGTAAGATAGAGGGCCTCTTACGAATAGAGAGTATCAATTTGTTGTGAATATCCTGAAGCGTCCAGTATAAGAGGATGTCTAGCTTTGATGTAAGGATAGCTCGTCTGAATATCTCGTCTCTCTTGAATGCATTTGGGAGTGACACCTGTGATGTGCTTACTTTGCTTGCATAGCTTCATGTAAAGCCCCTTGTAAGGTAAATGTGGACTCGGTGGTTTTGAAAAGGAATGTTTTCCCTTCTCTCATACTTGTCACTGCTACATTATTAGTGTTAAAACTTGGACACCAATGCAATAACTCTTGGATCCGTAGGTACACTAGGAGACATCGAGGATGGCTTTAAAGCATGCCTATTTGAAGGAAGTCTGCAGTGTACATCATAATATAGGGGTACTCCTTAGCTTAGAAGTAGAACAGTTTAGTCACAGAAGCAGACTATAAACTTTTTCATCTGCTTCGGGGAGTTTTGTGCTGCCAAAGCTACGCTGCTTCCACAACATAAGCTCGTTTAGATATGTTGTTTGACCCTTGAATAGAAATACAGCTTCCTGTTAATCTTGAAATTTAATAGTGTTGCTATTGCAGGTCCCTTTTTTTTTGAGTCAAGAGCTATGGTGGGAGAAAGGGGGGAGAACAAAAACTACTCTAGCCTTGTCTGGGAACACTCAGTTTAATTGGCCAGAGCATCAGCCTCTAGGTCTTGTGCGGGTCTACCGTAGCAGAAAGGCATCTGCAGGAACTTGGAGGGTTTGAACTGATAGACACGAACTCATGGGGCAAACTCACACATGGGGTTTTTATCATTGTGGTGGGAAATAATCTTAAGTTGTCAAGATGATGGTATAGCTCCTCTAGGTAATGTGGTAATCCATATATGTCAGTAACTTATACCTTTCTGGAGATGCCAACAAGACTATTAATTGTGGAAGTATTCTGTGCTATGCATGCAAATTGGATTGCCTGTTGTTCCAGTGAAATACCTTGCTGCAAGGTCAGACAAATCAAATTGAGGTGAAAATGAGCTGGCTGAGCCTTTAAGACAGCTTGAAACCTTAGACAGTTGCATCTGTGCTCATGGATAGCAGAAATCTAGTTTTGTCTGACCTGTATCTCCTCCAGCTCTGAAGCCGCATTTCAGGCTAAGGGCTAAACTATTATCTCACAGTGGTTGAGGTTGCAAGGGGCCTCTGGAGGTCCCCTGGTCCAACCCTGCTCAGGCAGGGCCAGCTAGAGCTGGTTGCTCAGGAACATGTCCAGATGGCCTTTGAGTACCTCCAAGGATGGAGACTCCACAACACCTCTGGGCAACTTGTGCCAGTGCTCAGTCACCCTCACAGTAAAAATAAATGTTTCTTGATGTTCAGATGGAACCTCCTGTGTTTCAGCTTGTGCCCATTGCGTCTTGTCCTGTCAATGGGCACCACTGAGAAGAGTCTGGCTGCGTCTTCTTTGTACCCTCCCTTCAGGTATTTATATAGATTGATGAGATCTGTTCTGAGACTTCTCTCCTCTAGCCTGAACAGCCGTCAGACATCCACACAGTACTTGAGGCAGTCCACTACAGTAGTTTTAGACAATTTCAGGGAACTGTGTGTCACAGATCAGCTGATAACACATGGTCAGAGTTTATTCTTGTCTTTGCTCCCACATACAATTTATTGAATCTAAAAAATGACGTGTCACTCTAGGCTGTTGGATTCTTCTTCAGCTTGGGGTGGAGAGAACTCTTGGTGTTCCTTTAGACTTAGACTTTCATCAGATCTACCTTCCAGTTTTATTCTAGTAGCCAGTGGTTTTTATTGGAGAAGTTCATAAAAGAGCTTACTGAAAGTTTAAGCTGGGGCCACTTCTTGGTCTGAACTGTAGATGCTACTGGATTGCATATTGGGGAGTAATAAATAGAAGATTTATCAGTAAACAGCTTTGCTACAGTGTTAAGTATGTATCTCAGGGAGAAGCAGGCTTGTTTTAACTACTGGATTCTTCTTTAGTTACTTTTTGCACAAGGGGGCCCCAAGTAGCAATGAGTAACACACTGAATTCTTGCAACAAAGTAAAAAAAACAAACAAACAAGCAAAAAAAAACCAACAAACAACAAACCACCAAACCCCCCCCCCCCCCCCCCAAAACACCTCCCACCAGATGAAGGCAAAAGTGTTTGAGATCATTCATAAGGAGAGAAGATCTGTACCACTGAGTAAGAATATTTGGATTATCTAGCTGTTCTGCATGGCGATGGTGGTGTTCTATAGTGTCTTCTTGTAATAAAAATATATCAGTAGGTATCATATTTTGGGATAATTGTGGAGGTTTTCGACTCTAGCAATTATTTCTAACAAAAACAAGAACTGGGAGGCAGTATTTCAGATTTCATTCTCAATATGCAAATATCTTTTTACTAATTTGATCCAAGGTTGTGAACTTTCAGTTTGGGTTTCCGTAGCCCACAGCATAATTATCTGTCTGCCCTAACTGTGGGACGAACTTCTGTACGACATACTCTAATTTCAGGAAATGTCTTATCAGCCTACCCAGGACCTAGCTGATGTCTGCCAGCTGTTGCCTGCTTAGGGGTAAGGTCAAAACAGTGTCTCAGAGGAAAATCATCCCTAATAAGAGACAGGCTTCTTAATGCTGCAAGTCCTTCTGAAATCTGAAGTAGAAGTGGATTTCTGCATTTGTGTCTGTCTATGAAGTCTGATTCATTAATATCGGAAAGTTGAGAAGAGCCTGTTCTGGACTATAGCAAATGAGAATGCTTTCCAGGTGGATTTCATTTGGAGATGAGAACTCCAGCACTGTGGTGTGAAACTCACCATCAACTTCTGGCCTGTGTAGGAGTTCAACTTTTTTTCATTTTTAACTAGTTTGATTAGCATCCAAAATGAAATCAAAACTAGCAAATAAGATGTCTGAGTTTTTCATAAATGCAGAACAACTGTATAGCATGCATGTTTGTTTTGGAATTGCTTTTTTAAAAAAACTGTCAGTTATTCCTCATAAATAATGAACAAGATTCCCAATGTGGAGCTTGTAGAACAGACAACCAGCTTCAGAAGTGTTAATTTTTTAATAGGAAGCTGGTTTCACTCTGAGTCAACAACGCATCCAGTTGTGTAGCAGCACTAGTAAGCCAGTAAGAGCCAACAAAAACATAGCAAAAACATGACAGTTGCTTCAAAAGAGAAAACATTAATACATGCATTCGCTGTGATCCAACTGGGAAGAAGTGTGAGGGAGGGGATACAAAGGGGTTGATCAAAGTAATCGGTGGTGTATACTGAAAAATACTTAAGGGAAGTAGCTAGATCAAAACTGCCTTAAGATCTGTTTTCAAAACAGTCCTTGAGAATAAAAAGGAAATGTTTCCTGTGTGTGTTCTTAAGAACCCTTACATCTTAAAGTCTGGTCTCTCTGTTTGTGAGACTAGCAAACTTCAAAGATGTCCAGAGTGTCTCAAAGGGAAAAGACGCAAAAAATGTCCCTGCCAGGTCTGAAAACATGCAGCAATATACTGTTCTAGTCCTGTTGGCATCAGTATAATGTATGTGTATATATATCAGTATAATATGAATGAGATAGTTTGGGTAACGTTACTTGTGGTATATGCCTCTGAGGAAATAGATGCTTAATCTCACTAGGGCAGCAAAATATATTTGGGGTGTGGTTTTTTTTTCTGGTAATCTTGTAGCTCTGCAACTTGAAACGAGCTTCCCAAACATGTACATCACTGCTGATGTCATTCAGTCCCAGCTTGTTTTGGCATAAGCTATTGGCAAATGTGAATAGCAGCCATATTTAATTTCAGCTTTACTCAGAATAGAAACAATGCTTAACAGAAAATGACAAAATCGGAAGGCTTTTTGTTTGAACTCCCGATACTTGACTAATCATTGTTATAATACTGGAACAGGAGTAGGGACAGAATGCACTGTGGAAACTGGCAACTTCTGCAGCTCTTAAATTTAAGTAGACTTTGTGAGATTTATCAGCTTACAGTTAAGTCATCTAAGTAAAATGCAAAAAAACCAAATACTTTTGAGGGGAAGACTTGGAATTGCCATTAAGTCTCACTTTAGAAACAAACCAGAAAAAGCTCTGTTAAGTCTTGACCAGTGCAGAATCACTTTGAAGAAAGCAGTTTCTCTAACAGAAAAGCTTAAACCCAAGCTTTTAAGCCAAAACCATCCTTCTAATCTGCAATCAGAAATGAAGTCTTTGCAGTTTGTTCTTGCGCTTCTAGACAGGTTCTTGGCTCAGGACTGTGACATTCTCCGCTGGTTAAAACTGTGGTGCTTCATCAGCCTCTGAATAAACAAACTTTGACATGGCCAAATGTGGAAACAGGAGAGGGGAAGGAAGGCAGGCAGCGAGCTCCATGTTGAGGAGGAAGTGTCGGTGTCTTAGGGAAAGGTGGGAGGCAAACAGTCTTTGTCCTTAGCATATAGATAGTTCAGAAGCTGTTAATCCAGGCAGTCTTGAATTATGAATTTTTATAATAGACTTCGTACGTTGGAAAAAGGGTGCTGACTGCTCTCAGCATCTCCAGCTCTTCTCTTGAATAACAGTTCTCTTACTGCCTTGATATCTGTCTGTGTTGATGTGATCCTGCCAAAGTCCGAGTTTCTTCTGTGTGGACGATAGTTTGGCTCTTGCTTCTATCAGTGGTTCCACTGTCTCTAAGTTTTATGATCATATCTGGTCCTTTCCTTCATTAGCAGAATTTTATTATTTTAATAAATCAAAAATAGGGAAATATTATAACTCTGTACTCAGAAGAATGCAATGTAGCCTTTCCAAATCAACCCTGCTAAACTCCTCCTCTTGAACTTTTGAGGTGAACGTTCGTAGTTGACTAACAATGAATCCTTGTGTTCATCTGGGGAATGATCGAGGCAGAGTCTTATGACTTGATTTACAAAGTCTTTACTTTCTTCTATAGGCTTTGAGTTGGGATGTAAGTGAATAGATTACCAGGACTTCAAATTGGTATGTATGGGATTTGCTTGTGTGTATGGGGGTCTTTCAGCCTTTGTACAAAAAGGAACTTTATTGATGATGTTTCCTGTATATGAAAGAAAGCAAAATCTTATGTTAGCCTTCTGAGTTTTTTTCTCAGTGTGATGATCTCAGTAAGGTGTGGTACTCTGATGCTGGAGCTGTAGAGTCAGCTGGCCAGACTTCCGAGATGGAGACTGGTGCTGTCTTGTGATACAGTAAGTAACCCTTTACCTGTCATCAGTGAGCTCAGCTTACCTCCTTGATTAACTGATCACATCTTGTTTTGCATTTCAGTAGTTGCACTAGCAGTAGTTCAAGTCACTGGCAAGTGCTATCTAACTATTCTATTTTTAGCTAGAGATCTGATAGATCTCTGAAGCCAGGTAAATGGTAAGCTTATAGCACAGAGAGAGAGAAAACCTAAGCAAGAAACAATGGTTGAAGTAAAGCACGACTTTTTTGGATCAGTCCTCCACCCTGGGGTGAGCCAAGGCTATGATGAAGTTTACAAGAGCTACTTTACTCCAGCAAATGAAGAGTTACGATACAAGGCCTTAACATATGTTAAGATAGCAGATGTTTGTCACAAGTTCCTTGTGGTTGATGGTGATGGGGAGCACTGAGTCAGCAGGGGGACTCTGTGTGGAAAGGCGTATGTGTAAACAGATAAGAACGCCAAAAGTTTTGTATGAAATATTTACATGCTTTAGTGCTTTAGGAATCTAGTGATGTGTTCATGAAACCGATTGCATCTGTTTGGGAACACTTTGCTTTTGCTTTAATGTGAGCTGTTGCATTTGCAGTTTTATGATGTGTCATTAGGAGTATTCATAAAGCAGTTGTTCCTTTCTCTAGTACTTCAAATACCTGAGACGTGATTGCAAAGAAACATACGGAAACTAAAACTGTTCCTCTTTTTTGCGGGTGGAGAGGGGGAGGGTTAGGAGAAAAGCAGGATTTTACATATTCATATCATATACTCATGTGTGCTTGGTGGGAGTTAAGTCCCATGAGTAGAGGTAAAAATCAAGCCTTTTTTAAAAATTACTTTCTTTCTCGAAAACTTCCTTTATTGAAGCTCAAATGTGGTTAAAACTATGCGAACTCCACGTGAGAGCAACTGGTTTCAGTTTTCACTTCAGTAGCATCTTAAGCAACAACTTAGTCCTACTCTAGGTAGCAGAAAATCTAAAAGCCCTTTTTCATAGAAGCATATCCTGTAGAATTACTGCTGCAGTAGCATGCTTCAAAGTTAGCTAACAAAATATATAGAACTGTTCCATTTCTAAACAGACATGCCTCGGGGAAGATATTAAAAGTCTCTACATTTTTTCCATGATGAAGTGAAAACACAGGTTTTATTCAAGACATGGAGACAGACCTGACTTCTTGAAACTATGTAGTTCTCATTCTGTATTAAATGTAAAAGAATAACAGATATACTCCGCACTAGTTTAAACTGGTCATCACAAAGAACTGGCTTATGCAAGGAGGCACTAGCAATAGGGACTGTATTGTACTAACAGCAGAATTGCAACTATGTGAGCTTGCCTGTTAGAATAGACAAACAGTGTACATATCAAACTGTCTACATTGAGGTTGTGATTTGCACTATTAGCCTCAGATTTTTTGGTAGGGGTTTTCATTTGGTCTGAAGATCACGGAAAAAGGGAAAGAACCCTCGCTTTGGATTCCCAGTGCTTCCTGTGAGTAGTTTTCCATAGTGTAATGTGTTACAACACAGAGCTTTGTAGGTTCTGTCTTTCAGGATAGTACGTCCTGTTGGAGTAGGTGACCCTGGAAACTAACAGTTTCATATAAATAGATGTAGCGTGAAGCAAATTGGCATTTACCTCATTACAGGAAGCAGGATTACATTTCTTAATGTGAGGAGATGTCCACAGAAAACTGTCAGTTCTACTATAGCAGTGTTTTTTGAATTCCTTGCTTACATGTTAATTTCCAGCCAGGTGTTAGACTAGCCCTTAGCTTGCTACTGAAAACTTGCACCTTGCCTCTGTGCTTCGTGGCAAATGTCCCATAAGCGGTGACGTTTTTGGGAGGATGGAATTTCTGTGGCAGTTGGACAAAGCCATTCATTTTGAAAACCAAAACCCCACTTCTGAGTAGTCAGAGGCGTTGGTGAGGCAGTGTCATAGGCTGCTTTCCTGCACTCAGCTTACTGCAGAGCAGAATTGGTACGTGGGGTGCTGATGCTCCGGCAGAGTCTGGCTTCAGATCCCCTGGTGGTTGCTATGTGAAAGAGGTAGTTCGTCCTTCCTACACAACTCGAAAGTCTGCATATTTTGGGCATTCTTATTCCTAACGCTGAAGTTGAGTGCTTTTGAAAGTAAAATTCAACTAAAACACACTGCAGTGTTGTGAAGTCTGTCTTTTCTCTCTCTCAGTCCAGGAGAACCTAGAGCTAAGGTATGCTGTCTTTTAATTTACTATTCTAATGTTAAAGGCAAGTAGCCCTACATACTGTTGAGGTGTCTGTATTTGTTCTATGCCTTGCTTGCTATGTGTTGTTTTTAGGATTTACTTGCAGCTGCAATAGCATGTTGCTGAGATGATCATTTATTAGCTGGGCATAAGTGGTGTGACCCTTTCCTAGCCCACAAAAGTGCCACTGTTGTTGGGCATTAATTTAAATTAAAAGCATCCAGCACCAAACAAAGGAAGTGTTTTGTGTATTGTATTGAGATGTCTTCAGGATGACAGAGAAGCCTTGGTTACAGGCTGTGCTGATATCGTTCAAAACTTCAGGCTTTAAAAAAGGAGAAAAAAAAAAAAAAGAAAAGAAAAAATAGTGGTTTGGTGCATGTTACTAGTGTCCCACCTACCTCGTGGAAGCTGAGGGTACAGAAAGGAATGGGACTGGTGTTTGTTACACGCAAATAAGCTTTTTGATATTTTGGAATAGGCAAGTGAACTTCTGCTAGTAATATGCAGTGAAGGAGTTAACTTTTAAACCATGCTCTTGTGCTTAGCAGGATTTCTGATAGCATGGAAAGGCAATAGAAGTGTCTGCAAATAGCTTGTTGCTTTCCTTTTAAAAAAATAAAATAAAATAGAGGTCTGACTGCTAAAATAACTCAATTCTGTATTTAAACTCACAATTCAGCGCTTACAGCCTGAAGGTCTCAAGTATTTATGGGAAGCTGTTGGAAGCAGATTCCCATTCAGTTAAATCAGAAGTGAAGCCAGTCACCAGAACTTGGCTATCAAACCTCTTCAGCTGGAGAAGTATTTTTAAAAAAAAAAATTGTTGCACTGACCTAGATACTGAAGTCTTGGTGGTTCTGTGTCAGTGTATCAGGTTATAGCTGTGTCTATAGCTGTAAGGTTAATGACCGAGTGATTGTTTACTTCTGTGAGACAAAGCTAGATGGTTTCCATCAGCAATTGTAAATCTGAAGTTTCACTATAATAGTATTCGCTTTAGAGATGAAAACAAGACTGATCTTAACTGTCGTTGTCTAACAGTGCAAGCACAAGCCCAACTTTATTGATAACTGGAATTGCTCTTGTGCAGAATAGCTCCTGACAAGGGTAAGGTAGGAAGCCTGAGCAGCTGAACATCAGGAACTCAGCTGGCCTCATGCTGGGCTCGCTAGAGTGCTCTGTGCCACTGTCCCTGTGAAGCTCTGTGGAGAGCTTATGACGGTGATGGTGGCACTGGCATTGTGGGCACCAGCAACAGGGATCAAAAAAATGGCAGCTGTTCCAGAGCTGGAGGATGAGGAGCTGAACCCAGTACAATGTGAATTGCCATCTGTCTCTTCCTCAGCTCGGGCATCACTACCGAAGGTACAGGAACCACGGCTGTATCACAAGCTGTGCCTTTATGCAGGCTGTCAATAAAATGTCTCTTCTGAAACTTTCCTGGGTATGCTCAGGCTGGATTTCCAGAGCTGTGTATACACTGATACCTGCATCATTTTGATGTGGTATTTACTACCTTATATAAATGTTTGTGTCGCTGTGTAAAATAGTGCGGTACTCAGCTAATGCAACTTCACGAAATCAGGTGATATTCCACTGAAAAATGTTGGTCTATCTGCATCCAGTTTAATAGACTGAAATGCGTATTCTTCTGAAAGCAGGTGTTTTCTTCGTCGTTTTGTGCTTGTCTTCCTGCTTTATACATAGATCCTAAAGATTTTGTGTTAATAAGCATTTTTAAAACTAGTCTGGAGGTTCTTTCTATAATCTTGTGGTTGCTTTTGTGTTGGGACACTGAAGAAAGACAGAATGGGAAAGAAAAAATTTTGGGAAAAGGGATAAAGCTGAAGTGTCATCTCCAAAAATGGTGGTGGTGGTGTAGCCAGGAAGATGGAATAATTCACCTCAGAACTTAATCATTGGCCAAGTCTTGTGAATGAAAAATAAAGCATGGAAAATTATGCATAACAGCAATCTACTTCTTACATTTTGGGAAAACCTATCACTCAGTTGGTCAATTATGTGGTTCAATAAACTTATGCTTTGAAAATAGTGCCGATCTGCCTGCATATATCTTGTTAAGCTTGGAAGAATGGAGCATGTGGTTCTGGAAAAAAAAACCAAACCGCCGACCTTTACAGCCAAATTACTGCAAGAAGATTTTAGGAGATTTATCTTGTCAATAATAAAAGACAAGGTGACAAAATGGTGGTATTGCTTAAAGCTGCTTTGTGTTTAAAAAATAAAAATAAACAGTATGCTTATTTCAAACAAGGTTATTTCTCCAGTGATACCTGTATTTTTAAGTAGAGTACATGAAGGTTGTACTATAAGTATTACTTTTCTACAGGTGAAATCAGTCGAATAATGGTAGTAGAACATTTTTGTGGGTTTTTTTTTTGTTAGTTTGTTTTTTTGAGTTCTCACATTGACACTGTAGAACTGTTTTGGTGCTTAAGGACATAGTATAGTTACAGACAGTATTTCCAGACCACTACCTTCAAAGAGCTGCTAGTATAAACTCTTACCCTTCACCGAGTACTAGGCTGTAGAGGTTGGTAGACCGACCTCTTGGCTTTCTGAACGTGTGTGTCCAACCCACAAGCTCAGTACTGTTGACAAAATTTTTATATTGGTCTTCCATCTCCAAGTATTGAACTAAGGTTGCTTTAAAGCCGGTTCATTCAGGTATGAATGAACATCCCAAAGGTTACAAGCAACAAACTTAAACATGTTTTCATTTTTCCTTACCTTGTGGCTAGCCTTGTGCTGCTTATGTAACTGATGAAAAGCTTTTTTTTGTTGTCTACTAGGTACTACCTACCTAGTAGTGCTTAATTGCTGTGCTAGTAAGTGTTTGGCAGCTAGGAAGTCTGGAAGTACACAGAAAAGTGAACCTTACTGTAAAGCTGGCTCCCCTTTTCCAAAAAGGGAATTTTTTTCCAGTACATCTTCTGCAATTCTGAATAGCTCTACATTACGATAGGGCAGAGGAACCTTAAAGTCAATAAAAGACTTTGTGGGGGGCTTTATCTTAAACCTGTATTTGTTGTTGCTTGTTTAGTCACACTACTGTGCTTCTAGGGGATGCAAAAAAAGGTTCATCTGGGGTTTGTTAGATATATTTTGATTTTCTTTCAATTTGCTGTTAAATAACATTGAAACTTAAGTTTTAGGTAAAGATTTAAA
Source organism: Calonectris borealis (assembly GCF_964195595.1). NCBI lineage: Eukaryota > Metazoa > Chordata > Aves > Procellariiformes > Procellariidae > Calonectris > Calonectris borealis. The sequence goes on from NC_134313.1 coordinate 52,555,252, forward strand.
TCATTCAAATCATTTATCAAAACAAAACATACAAGCATAAAGGCATCTAATTCAATACCACAAAAAAATTGCAAACACCATTTTAATAACTGGTTTTACTTTGCTCTTTAGTAATAATGAAAAGTACTATTTTATTTTCAGTCTTCCACCTTCCCTCTCTCAGGAGAGTGAAATACTGGTGCTGTTTCTCTAAATGGGCAGTTCCTTAACTATTTGATAGTATACAAAATGTAACCCCTGCAGAAACTGCTTAATAACAGATCTTTTGCAGTGGTGTGTCTGATTTTTATGAAACATTGCAGTAATTGGCTTCATCGGTACTGTCAAAGTGAACTTTAAATGAAAGTGACAGTAACTAGTCCAGACTTTTTTCATTTTGTTCAGGGTAAAACTATTAGACAGTAAGTGACTTACTGGTTTTATTGCTTTCAATTAGCAACCCGATTTTATACCCTTTTAATTATCATTTAATTGGATTGCCCCTTTACACTCAGAGCCTGGCAGCCAAACTAGTTGATTTAGTATTTGGCACAACTGAGGAGGTGAAAATTTCTTCCATAAGTCTTTCTCCAGAGTATACGTTACTGCCAGCATAGAAACTCTTCTCTGGAAATGGCAATTCTGCTTTAATATCTCCTTTCTAGCCTCTAAATCTGCACACCCTCATTTGTGCCCGACTCTGAATCCACCATTTGAGTGGTTGTTATAACTGAGGGGGCTGAAGCCTCCAAAGTAAAGCTGTAATCTAAAGTGTAACCAGATAGGACATACGAACAGTTCTTAAATTAGATTCAAAAACGTAACGTTGGTATATGTGTAAGTTGCTTAGGAAAGTGTGTAAGTTGTCCCTGTAACTGTTCCAAGAGATTAATTGCCATGTCCTTGCATGTTCTTAATGGAGGGGGAATTAGCGTTGTAAACTGACCTTTGAGAGTAAACTAGAGAACAAGGCAGGGCTTGGGCATGCTTTTAAAAAGGGACTGGAAGGGAGGAAAGGAAGAGAAAGGAAAAGAGTCAATGGTTTAGGGACTGGAGGAGAAGTAGCACATTGAAGCCTTGCTGGGCTGGGAGAAGAGGCCCTTCCTGAGCCTTCAGCTACAGCCCTCTCCCCCCCCCCGGCAGAAAGAGGAGGTGGGAAAGCACCAGCAAAAAAACCCAGGAGGAAACAGGAAGGACATGTTGCTCTTCCGTTACTAGTCCTGGACTGAAAAAGTGGATAACATCATCCTCTCTGGAGCCGGTTGCATTTGTAGGCTTAAAAAAAACGTCCACCATCTGGTGGCTGGGCTTCTTTTTTTGTCAGCTTCTGGCTCCTCTGTAAACTGTTTTGGGAGTGGAGAGGGAGGACTGTTTATATCCATGTTAAATCGGTTAGTAGAGGAATCTTTTTTAACCTCCTTCTGTAATCCTCAGGGTTAAATGTTTTCAGCTCATAGTTCAGTTGCAGTTATTTGTAGCTGGCATTCACATTTGCCCTGTAATTCAATTTAGATGATGCTGCTTGGCCCAAATTAGAGCAGACTAGTACAAGGAGCTTGGTGCGTGTAGAAACTGATCATTAACTGCATAGTTAAGGTCATCCAAGCAGAGTTGTAAATATTTCCCCTCAGTTTTAATGTATAGTTATCTGGCCTGAATTCACTTGTGGAATTGTGATTTATACTGTCAGATCTTATTTGTCAGATTTCTCAACTATGAAAATGCTGAGTAACAACCTTAGTGTCATCACAAAAATACTGTAGTATTCTCATTAATCTATGTGATTTCAGTTCCAGCTGTTTGCTAGTTATTTATTTATTAGAGTCTATTTTCTAAATAGCTTCCAGCTACACATTCTTCAGAGAGATGAGATTTTATTCATACGTGTATCTACTTATAGGTGAGGAATTTGAAACTGGAGCATGAGCAGGAGAAAAACAAGATCTTGTCAGAAGCTTTAGAGACGCTAGCTACTGAACACCATGAACTAGAGCAGTCTCTGGTTAAGGGATCTCCGCCTCTCAGCATCATCAGTGAAGAGCAGTTCTATGATGCTGTTTCAGGTAAGTGATGATGTCCAGAATGTGAGTGTGTAGCCAGCACGTGTGTGATGAGTGTGTTGGAGGGGCGATGCGGGTGTGGGAACAGTCTCACTTTAAGTGAAATCTCTGCCTTTCTAACGTGGAACTAATTTTAGGAGAATGCTTCATGTGCTTTATGAGCAGGCCTCTCAAAATTTGCCTGTTCACCTGTAGAGTTGTATTGTTTCACCTTAGCATGACAAAAAGTTACAAAACCACAGGGCAGTCATGATTGCTTGGGTGTCTACGCCTTTTTTTAAATAGCAAAACTTAAGGCTCCTATTTTAGGAGATGTAACTGTATCTGGTAGCCTTCTGACTTGCTTTCTCCATGGTGGTGTGCGTTTTTTCTTTTGTTTTGTTGTTAAGGTCAGTCCATGAAAATCCCTAGTTTCGAGGGTTAATGAGGTTAAGAAAGGCTTGTTTTATTTCACTTTTGTATACCTTAAGTGTCACAGGTGGAAGAAAAGGATGAATCAAAATCCTGTGTGCATTTCTGAAATATCTTTTCTTTCCCTGTCTGCTCTTCAGTTTAGTAACTTTCATATTTTCATGTGCAGAACATGCAAATAGTGATTTGGGAAAACTCTGAACGGCATAACAAGATTACAACATGCATTTGTATAGAGAGGCTGTACATAGTGCAGCTCAATAATAGCTCTAACTGGGTGATCCCCCAGCGCACAGCTGTCTACAACTATGAAGGATCTGGAAAAGCTTGAGGGTGAACATAGTCTAACTGTAGCAGATAATTAGGTTGTGATGGCATACTTCACAAGCAAGTATGGGGTTACTTTTTCTGCGAGCTGAACTGTCTGATGCTTCTGACAGATGAGAAGAGCAGTGTTCCCAGACTCCTTGATAGCTGTTCCGCAGTGCGCAGCTTAAGCAGAGAATAAAACCAGGCAAAGTGGAGTCTATGCTCAAGTATAGCACTAGCACAGGAATGCAGCGAATCGACAGCAGACTTTGCTGCTTGGCAGACTAACAAATTTATCAAGCCTTCAAGGAGGAGAAGAGATTGAGGAACACTAGAAACGGGTTCTTCAACCAGAACCAAACGAACAATTCTGCTGAAAGGCCTCAGGCTCTTTGCTTGTTGAAACAAAGCAAAGAATAGTGTTTATCTGGTGCTGCTGGAATGTAGTCTCTCCAGCCAGGCTTGCTTTGTGTATATGAGAGAATACTCAGCTGTTAGTCTATACATCTCATAACTGACCCAGTCTCTAAATCTTCTTGAATGAAAGTGTCCAAAGCCTCCTCTCTAGCTGGGAGAGGTGGTGTTTTTGTCACCTGAAGCTGCAAAAAAATCACATCGAGTGGATTTGTATAACTGTGAAACTTGTTGAGCGTATATATACACACACGTACATATATATATACACACACACATACATAAAAAACATATATGTCAATTCTCTCTCCTTTGGGAGAAATTACTTGACATAATTCATCTTGATTACAATTTAAATAATTTTCCAGGACGGACTCACTTTCTTGACTGTCTGTCAACTTCATCAGACAGTGTGTTAGATTCTCCTCTCTCGATTGTTCACATTCAGTGCTTGGCAGTGGTTAGGGTCCTCTCTGCTTCTGAAGGCACGAGTTTGGGGGAAGGGCACTCTGATTTTTTGGGGGCTAGAGAAAGGGAAATGTGACATATTTTCCTGGCTGCTGGATGCATGTTATGACTTTCATCGTAAGCACAAAAGGAATTAGTTTTTTGTGGGTGTGGTTTGAGGTGGATTTTTTTCACTAATCACTGGGATCTTGGTAATACTTTCTAACCCTCTTGCTTTTCTGACGTGTCTGTGGAGTCTCAACTAAAAGGCTTTTTGTCTCTGTATGGCAAGAATACAGTGAGAGCAGAGGAGTCGGGGATATATGACTGGCTCAGAGTTTGGGAATGTGGGTCATCTTTCTTGGGCTAATGAGACAGGGGATATGATCATAAATATTTTCATAAGAGAGAGCATTGACTAGGCCTAATTGTCAGAAGTTAAAAATTCCTATCTCCAGAAATCTAAACTACTAGGACTTTGTCTTCAAAGCTTTTGCTAAACCTGATTTGCAGTCTGATAGTATTTTATTAAGTTAAATTATATTGATTTTGGATTAAAAGATATATTCATCAATTATCTTACTAGGCTGCATAGGAGATTGAGCAAACACCAATGTGTTTTAACAGGGTGATGTGACAAGTTATAATGTCACATAGTGGCAAAATGCCACTACTTCAAGAGTATTTTTTCTATTAGGATACCATCTTTTTCTAGTTACAGTTCTCTGAATTCTTAAATCTCCACCGTAGGAGTGAGTTTAGAAGTGACAGTATTGCATAACTAGGCTTGCACTTTGAGCTGAAGAATCGTTAGCTTTGACTTGACAGGTTGAAAGAAGCAGCCACTGCTGCTTCTTGTTCTGCTTTTTTAAAAGAATGTTGTCTGCATATTAGACACTTCTGCTTGTTTACTCTCAATGAAAGTATCACTAGCTGTGACAGTTCAGAGCAATGCAAGACTTTTCAAACAGGTTTTTGAACAAGGAGTGCATTAAAAAGGATATGTTCACAGCAGCAGCGACTTGTCCCCATTTACCATGCTCTGATTCACATTGTGGAGCAATCTGATTGCATGAACCAGACTCCTGAATGAAGCTGAATCAGAAGATACAGTCCGGTTGCTATTGGACACTCAGTCTGTGGTAGGAGAGTAGAGCTGATCTGAAGAGAACACCACCAGAAATGTGTCTAGTTCAAGCGTTAAGTCCTCAGCACCATCTGTTTGGCTCGCAAATCTGCTCCAACTGAGCCGTGCTACCTGCTAATGTTGGCATAGACTAAATTGGTCACTGATAAGTCTGTGTTGTGTAGTTCTGTGTAGAAATTGTGAGCACAATGACAGAAATATCCTCTTTCTTCCCAAAACTGGGATGAGGAAAATGTAATGTGGTAAGATTGCTTACTGAAGGAGTAGTTTATTTGCTGAAGTCTCTCCTCTTTTTATTTTTAAGTGATATGCTATTATCAATGCTTTCTGACTGTTGTGGTAACTCCTAAATCCCTGCAATGGGAGAGCAGTAGATACTGAATATGAAAGGAAGAACCTACAGGAAATGGGAGTTAATTTGTGTTTACAAAGCACGGTATCTAATGTTAAGAATAGCAAAGTTAAGGGTGTTGCTAATCTGAACTCCGATAGCAATAGGTCAGTTAACAGTGCCTCCCGGTGCAGTGCGGTGATCCTCTCATCATGGGAGTGGTGGAAATGTGTAATTAAACTCGATAGCACATGGAGTGCTGGAGCTCTCAGTTTCAGGATTGAATGCTTAACATGTGTCAAACTTCTTCTATGTTTAAAGCAGGGTGGGGCGGAGGGGGGGGCATTGGGGAAGGGAAGAAAAACTAAACAAGTAGCAAAATTTACTAAGACCAATGGTATCTCCTAGAGAGCAGGAGAAGTTATTAGCTTTGATTAAGTATATAAACCTCAGGAAGCACATGAAAACGGAATACAAATGCAGAGTCCATCCACAATGCAGATAATATTCCCTGGTTATATGCAAATTGCACACCCAATTTGGGAAGAGCTTAGAACTGTCCTGATTTTTCTCTTTAATGGGTTTTATCTGTGAGGTGGGGTTTTTCTGCAAACACAGCTTTTGTGTGTGTTGAGGGGAGTATTGATGGTTTTACATAGATGCAATCTTACTATAAAAGCAAATATTTAGCTACAGGAATATTTAGATTATACTAAAGCTAACCTTTAGTCATAGTACAGCTTCAACTGTTAGGTACCACTAATGGGTGCTGTGTTTATAAATAATGTTCCTAAATGAAATGGCACAAGAAGTAGTAGACTAGTTCTGTTGCTTTTGCTCACTTCCTCATTTGTCTCCAGTTATCAGCTCACATAAAAGTAAAAATCGTACAAAAAGCATAGAAACTTACTGCCCTTCCTTCCGTGTTTAGGGTTGTTTGTCAAGTGGCTTTTTCTGAACACGTACCAGAAATTCTCCACAACGTTTGTGAGAACACTGTTGCCTGTGGACTTCTTGCCTTGAATGTAGTTAAAAGAATTAATTCAAGTATCTCAGAGAGGGATGGGAAACACCTGGTCAGAATTCAAACCCAACCTTGCCAGTGGTTAAACACTACCTTTCTCAGGTGTATTTATTAGTCAAATATGTTGGCCAAACTTTTCTATGTGGAACTGAAGACTTACCAGTTGTTGCAATAAGAGATGAACTTCCCTTGAGTTAAGTTTCTGTCACTGCTTCTGCTGTTTCCCCTTGCTCTCCCATTCTTGCAAAATGTAGCTGGTGTTTTTACTGTTACCCTGACACTTCAGGTTTCATGAGCTGGAGTGCTTCCTAGTCAGCCTGATCTTGTCTCAAAGATCACTTAAAAATTTTGGCTTCTGAACAGGGACTCTTATTCCTTCTCCCCCCTCCTCAGCTCACACCCCCTTAAGTTCAATAGAAAAAATATCTCATTTTCTCCTAGTCATCTGTTTGACAGCTGCTCTGTAGCAACTTGTGAATATAAATCTTTTTTTGCAGTGACGGGGGAGTATGCAAATCTTAATTCAGAAAAGAGTTAGCTGCAAGTACACAGGGAAAAGCTTAGTTTGAGTTGCTTGTTGATCTGTGTTCACAATACAGTACTAGGCTTGTTCACTCTGACACCTAAACAAACTCTCAAGGCTTGTTAAGCTCGTTGGGTCAAAGGATGTAGCTGAGATTTAGGGATTGGAGATTGATATTTTTGATGGCAGGAGCTGTTGTAGACATACTTTCTCAATCAGAGCCATTTCTCAGGAAAATAGGAGAGAGGTCTCTAGAGAGCAATTTCTTGTAACAGTGTCTGGTTTCGTTCTTCTACTGTTCTTTGTTGTATAGCATGCTCTTGTATTAAGTAAGGCATATGCCCTGGAGAAGGCTGGCTGGTCAGTGTCTACAGCTCTGGAGAGATTTGCAGGTGCTGAGCTCAGTCCAGCATAATTGTGTCTCAGCACTGTAAGGCCAGCATTAGGAGAACTGATCATGTGTAGTGTTTAAAAATCCTTGTTATACTGAGAAGCATTTCAGAGAGTTCTGGTGAAGCTTACCTATTCTTCCCTTTCCGCCTCTGGAGTCCTACGTCTGTTGAAGAAACTCAAATAGAGGGAATTGTGTGTCATGACTCTTGTCTGAAAACAAGACAGTCCTGGATGGTACAGAAGAAGAAGGGAGCCTTACAGGAGGCAGACTCTTTGCTTTATGTTACAGGGTTTGCTTCATGCTTTCCTTGTCACGATAACTATTGGCACAGTTGAGCAGCTCTTTCAATAGGGAGGTGGAATACTTACCTTGAAGGGTTTTATAGCTTGTTGTGTGGTCAGGATGCTGAGGCCAAGTTGTGTTACACTGCTGGAGTGTCTCTTCCTCTGTGATATTTGGATACGCAACAGTGTTTTCCTGACTACCTGGGCTTATGATCTCTGGAGAAATCTGTATTTTATGTAACAGACTTTTCCACAAGTAAAAATGCTTCTCCTTATCCTACTTGTTATATACAGTACCCACTGAACTCATGCTTTGGTAAGTTATATCATAATTTGGCATAGAACTAGACTGACAAATTTGGGGAAGCTTGTGAGAAGGTTCTCTGGAATGCCAGTCCACTTTTTTAACATATCCTTAGCACCAGCTGGCAGTTCTTTTCATTCCCTAGCAACTGGCTTAATTTCAAGTACTGTCTTGATGAGGATAGGGGTGGATGTTTTTAATGAAAGCAAAGATCTCCTTTATGCTTCTAGATCTCACTCTCTCTAGAGAGGATGGAGACATTGTGGCACAGCCCATCCATTCATCAGGATTTTGTCCTGTTCTTGACCCTTATGTAACCTGGATGTAGTAGAAAGTCCTCTTGTCACTGTCCCCTTCACCAAAGCAACATATAATTTACATTCTGGAGAAGCTACTGGCATCATTTTTTAAGAGAAAACAAGAAAGCACAATGGCAATGTGACTGAGATATTCTTTTGGATGGACTACTACTTCAGCAGGTTTTGATTACTAGGTTTGAATTAGAATCTGTGTGTGAGAGAGTGACTAATCTTGCAATTATTTCTTTGGGTATTTGCAGCCAAGAGCAGTAGCATATGCTGAAAGAAGTACATAGCAGGAATGGTGTCTACTACAGTTTGGATTCACTTTTTTTCAGAAGCGATGAGGCTTGCATTAAGCTGTTTACCGTTCAGTGTTGTACCTGGTTTCTGCTAAAGGATTTCGCAAATGGGATAGAAATTGGTGCATCTTCACTTGTCTTGAGCTGTTCCCTTGCTGCTTGGAACTTGCAATTGGATAATCTTTTGACAATCTTGTCAAGTTTGAAAGAAAAACATGAAACTAAAATACAGCCTTTTGCCAGGGAATTTTTACTTTGTGATCTGGGGCAAGACTGATTCTTCTCCAGAGCTGGTCAAGCACTACCTGACCAAAACACTGGTTGGAAATAAGGTGGTTTCATTGATGTTGTTTTTAGTTTAGGTGTGGTGTGGATTGTACTATTAACCTACCTTCCAGAGTACAAAGTTTATCTTATTGATTGGTGAGCTTATCATTTAGACTTTGCTGGGACTTACGTGGCTAATGTAATCCACTGTATGTATCCACATATGATACCTCCTTCTGTTCTTTGATACTTGCTTAGTAAGTTGGGAAGTGAAGGTTGCTGAACAGCACCGAGTGCCTAAGAATTTAAACCAAACTGAAATCTTACACAGGAGGAGTCAGTATTTGAATGTTGAGGTAACTGGTGTTTAGTTAGGTAAGATACTGGCATCTAAACGACACTGGCACTTGTCCTAAGCAAGTTATAGTAGCTTCAATTTAATAAAAATGTCAATTTTGGCTCTGTTTGATAGAGGATTTTTAATCTACTGATTACTTTCGCAATCTCTGTATCTACATACAGAGCTGAAGCGTTCTGTGGCAGTACTAGTTACTTACCAAATGCATGCTGTCATCAGGACACAGTAGTCTACTTAGGTTTCAGTTTTGTACAAAGAGGGAAGATCTGTTAGTGACTGAAGTCTAGCACAGGCTGTAGATTCATTAACATGCGCCTGCTCTTTTGCAGATTCAGAATCTGAAAAATCGTTAAGTGGGTTTGAAACAACAACAGCCTACTCATTACAGGACAGCATGGATTCAAAAGATACAATAACTTCAAGCATGTCTGAAGAAAAAGTTTGTGGCAGTGGGGAGTCGCTGTCTAATGGAATCAAAAAACACAGGTAGGATGTTGCCCGTTCTTCGAGTATTATAGTATGCATTAATGGTGAGTAAAAGCCCGCAGGAATCTCTGAAAAGCTAACTGTGAAAACTTTAAAAACTTTGTTAGGGATGATTGACAAGTAGTTGGTTGTGCTATGATTTTCTAAAGAATATTTTTCCAAGGCTAGTGTGCTCCTTTGCATCTTGCTTTTTGGTCATCAAATCTGAATAAGTAAAAATAAAATATAATGTGCTGTGTGAAAATGGACACACTTGTTTTTTGATAGATCTTATTGAAATCTATGTGGATTTTAATTCTGTCATGTATCTTTAATGACCTATGCCTCCTATTGCCTCTTTAGTTTCCAGTCATTTGATCCTTCTATTGGTATCAGGAATGAATGAAAAATATTGCTAGCCTGGCATCAGAAACTCAAATGTGAACAAAGGGAGTCTTATTCTAAAAGTCTCATCTATGTTTTATGTGCTTATTTTGTGTTGTCAAATGATCCATTTTTGTTTGTTTCCTTGCCGATAAAGGAGGACAATACCTCTGGAGTTAATGAGATGTAATAGACACCACTATTCTCGAGTTTCAGTGAAGGGGCAATATGTAATGTTTGTGCTACAGATCAAGCCAGACTTCGGTGTGTTTCAAAAAGACTACTTTCAAAGTGTTTTGAATGTGTGGAATGATGATGGGGACACTAGATTTCTGTAAAAACAGGAAATTCGTATTTAATTTTACAGAAGCAAGCAAAACATGCTTTAATTACTTGGTACCTTAAATAGTTAAATTGCAGTGACCGTTGAAGTATGTTAGTCATGTCAGAGACCTGATGTTTCAAGGTTCAACCTCTGCATGTATATCCCTCCCATACTAGGCAAAGACTTAAGGCAAATAAGGGCTTGGGTGGAGTAACGGGGTGCTTTGGGGAGGTAACATGAAGCAGCTGACTAGTCATGTTGCTCTGTGCTCTTGTGCTGTTAGCAAGGGTGGTATTTATGGCCTTGGCTAAGTGCCTTTCCTAATTAGAGCAGGAAGTTTTGGGGTGGGGGGAAGCACTAGGTGAAGGTGTACATCTGACTGGCATTCATTGCCTTGGAAACAATGAGGAGAAAGGAGGCAGTTCATGATCAGCATGAAAATGATGATGCATGTTGACATGCATTGTCTTGAAGAGTTTTAACAGGAATTGATCTTCTATTTACTATCAAAAAGAAATAACTTGGCAAGCTTCCATAACGCTGCACTATGTTGTCAGAACTGTAGGGAGCAGGTGACTGGAGGACCATTTAGGATCTGCTCATTTTATAAGGGGGAATGAAGAATAATGAACAAGTACCTCTGCGCAAGTTGTTTCTCTGAGTTGCATGCCTTTTAGTAGTAAAAAAAGTATAGGATGTTGGAGTAAAATGAGTGCATAAATTGGCTGGCTAATAATTTACTGCTAAAGAAAAGTGGAAACATCCGTTTTGCATATAGATAAGAATGTTTGGTCATATTTTATGTGACTAAATGGCTATAGAGCAATTCTAGGTTGAGCTGTAATATCAAGCTTTTTTACCTGGCACCTTGGTGACACATTGGGATTTGTCCACAAATATATTGATGCAAACTGTTTCTCCCCAGAGCTCAGCTAATATAAATTTTAATTTGAAGAGAACCTTCTCAGGGGATGGGAGTCGTGTGGTGTTTATAGCCTCGTTTCTGAGGCTCTTGGTGGCAGCGATGTTTGACCTGGTACAGGATCTGTTTGCCGTGTCTGATTACAGTTCTGACTTCAGAACTGTGTTACCTACCTGGAGCTGCTGGCTCCAGTTTGTGCCTCATTTGAGTTTGGGGCTCGTTAGGGGGCTTGTGGTCAAATATGCATCACCTGTGATGCCACCTGTGTACTTTTCGGAGCAGAACCCTTAACTTCTTGATGCTGTGCAAAGTGAGGGGGTCAGAACATTCTGACAGCACTTAATTCCATCCTTACACCCTTGGGTTTGCTGTAACTTTTTTGTTTAACTTACGTTTGTGTTAACCCTATGGAAACAAGTCATTTAAAGAATAGACCAGATTAATTTCTTTTGCATAAAATCTTGATACCTTCCTGTAGTTCCTCAGATGAATAGAGGATCTGCAGCTGCATTTGGGTTGAGAGTACCTAACACTGTTTAGCAGTTAGTATAAATAACACTATTTCCTACCTTCATCTAGAAAACCTGAGTTCTAATCTGCTTCTCTTATTTGAGTGGTGGGGGTTTTGCACAGGGAGGTGGAGGTCGGGTTTTGATGGGGGGTGTGTGTGGTTTGGTTTTGGAGATGTAGGAATAAATCTGTTGGCTCCAAGGAATTAAAAGTGTTGAGATGTACTCATATATATAGATAGGTGAAGCCAGTGCCACTTATAATCTGCTGTCTTGTTTGGATTTTTTTAAATGTAGTTTGCATCCTACTGATTGTTCATAGAGTGTTTGAAAGAATGTGGGCGATGTGACTTCTTGTAGTTTAGGTTGATTTGAGATTGGACTTAATTTTTGAAAACTTTTTGAGAGGGGATTTGAGAGATAGGAGAATAGTACGTTAAATCTGGAAGCATTCAAATCACTTCTTTTTAAGAGGGAAATTTTTAATCTGAGCCAAACTTAAAAAAAAAAAAAAAAAAAAAAAAAACCCAAAACCAAAACACGAACCAACTAACCCCCGCCCTCCCCCCCCAACCGTTGCACAAAAATGTTCCATAATACCTGCCAACATTTAATATCCATTTATCACTGCTGTTTCCCTTTTATTGCTGAGTTTTTGTAGTCAGCTTTCCCTTTGGTCCCCCCCATTGAGGGCCTTTCAGAATGCAGACGTGTTTGTGTTTGGCCTTTTGGGAGCCAGGAGGTTATTTGACCAGGGTTACATGAAGAGCAAGCTAAACATGCATTTTTCATACCATATATCTTCTTCCCCACAAGATTCCTGTAGTAACTGATCTACTATAGATGATGCTTCGAACAAGTGTTTTTGTTTAAGTGAATGATCTTAAATGCATCTTATCTGTTCTACTGCACAGAAATTCCAGCAGATGTTTTTGTCACTTAAAGCTAAAATTAATTTCCTGAGTTGTTTCTAAAATTGACATTTGGAAGGAAATTTTTGCATTCACAAACGTTTCCCTTAATCACAGGGAGCGTGTCAAGGTTAGTGGGCCTCACGTCTTGGCTGCCTGTCATTTTTCCCCATGTTCTTACTTGTCCCTGGGATCTTTCTTGGTGGCATAAAACTGCTTTGTTTCTTCAGTATGTGTGTATTACGTGGAGAAGAGAACTGACTCCCATACCAGGTTTGGCTGATATATGTAATGAATGGCTGAAACTGAATGCCAGCTTTCAAATAATCAAACAAATTGAACAGAGGGACAGGTTAACTTTAATGAAAATGTAAGTTTTATTATGTAAGGAAAGCAATCCCTATGTATACTTCAGCAAACTAGAGGCACATGAGTGTGCTTTACATGCAGAAGGTCTTACTTAAACACAAATACCCGCTCTGCTAATTGACTTCATTAAAGAATACGCAGAAAAAATAAGTAAACACTGCAAATGAAGATAAGACTGAATACTTGGTGGACACTGTCCTCTCCTGGACATTTGTATCAAAGCATCCACAGAAATATTTTGTATTTAATATTATTCAAGATTATCTGTTTCACGAAATATTTTTGTATCAGTGCAAAATCAGAACAGGGAGTGAGTGATATCATGTTGGTCAATTAAAATAAATCCTCCTACCCACTCATCTCCTGTATGGGAGCTGAGTAAAACAAGTCAATGTTAGGCTGATAGCTACTTGCTAACAAAACATAGTTTGGTACCATGAGGAGTTCAGGCATATGACTAGGTTTTTGGTTGGATGGAGCTTGTTGTATTTTAAGGACCATTTTTTGATTTTGCTCTTTCTGAAAACTGAAACATCAGCCCTGGTAAAGGTGTTTCAGTAGCAGATAAGTATGGGAGGTAACACAGCAAGTAGAGCTACTGAAAACTAATAACTTAGCCTGAATAGATTTTTTTTTTTTTTTCTTTTGGCAGTGTTTCTGTTTATCAGAAAAGTGGGGTGGAAGAGCAGCTACAGCCTGTTCACACTCTCTAAAAAAGATATTGCTTTAGCTACTTTGAGGGGAGACAAGACCTTCTTGGTTAGTAGGGCAACACCATCATTTAGACAGAGTTAACTAAACTTTGAAGCTCAAACAGTTCATGCAGTTTGAGTGAGCTGTAGGTAATTCTTATCTATTGAGGATTTTTCTCATTGGTAGTAGCTTCATGATCCAAACATGAATTTTAGTGGTGTTGTGGACAAAAAGCTTTGACCTATATTTATGCCTTTCCATAGGCAGATTGGATTAATAGTTGAGCTGCTCAGTAACAGTAAGAAAACTGAACAAAATCTGTGCCTGATTTCTCATAAAGCTGAGAAATACAGGTTGTATTACAGAGCCTAAACGTTGGTCTTGAAACTGTGTTTAAGACTTGCTGCAGGATATGTTAGTCCCCTGTGGAACAGGCTGCTGTGTTTTCTGTTCTTTAATGCTGCTTTTTCTGTTGTTCCTGAGGACTGATTTTAATATAGGCAATAAATGTCATGACCCTTCATTGTCAGTATACAGGTGACTAGCAAAAAAAACCCCTCATTGTTTAATCCTCAAATCTGTTCAGACAAGAATTTCTCACAAATTTTTTTATCTCACAAAGACACAAATAAGTATCTTGATGGTGCCACTGTGAAAACACTGTTCTGAAAACTGATGTAGAAATTCTCTTCCACTGCTTTTATGCAAAATGAAGGGAATGGTTCTCGTTCTGTTTTTGGAGAAATTCAGGTTTCTGTGCAGGTAAAACAGTTTAGGTGCTTCAAAGTAGCACTGTCATTCGCCCTTGGTTTTTAATTTAAAAATTGAAAAACTGTTACTTTCAAAAAAGAGTATTTGGGTTTCTTAGTCATGGTTAGGAATGGAAAACTTTTCTTACTTCTGCTTTCTTCCCTATTACTTTCTGCAGAACAAGCTTGCCATCTCCGATGTTTTCCAGAAATGACTTCAGTATCTGGAGTATCTTAAGAAAATGCATTGGAATGGTAGGTAATCAGAAAGCTATGATAAAAGATGTGAAGTGATTGTTTCATTTGAGGCCCAAATGAAAACTTGTTGGGGAGAGGGATTTTTTTTTTTTTTTAATTTGCTGCTTATGCTTTATTTGCTTTCACAACTCGAGAAGGTAAGACTTGGTCAGAGCAATACTCCTTAGTAAAAACATTTTCTCTTGATTTTAACTCTTAAAGTACTTTGTGGTAGCAAAAATTGTTTAATTTGACTGTGAAAAAACAAAACCAAAATAACAGCTACTTTAATTTTGCTCTTCTCCCTTCCCCTTAGTATCTCAGTCTTCCCCGCCATGGTGTTACTGGCCAGACAGTGGCCAGATCAGAGGTTAGCTGGTTGCCACATAATCTGCTTCCAGCTAAGGGTGAATTGAGAAGAGTTCTTCTCTCCATTACATCCTGCAACAGGCTGAAAGTACTTAGTGATAAACCTCTGTCAGCCTGTAACAGTAGTCTACAGAAGGGAATGTGTGTGTTTAGTTGCTGGTTTTTTCTCCTCCTCCCCTTGCTGTAGTTAGAAACAGCACCAGGCAATGAGATGTGGAAGTGCTGGGGAATGCCTGTATCAGCAGCTCCAAGTCTCCAGAGTCGTCGTGAAGCATCTGAGCTTCTCATAATGGCTTTAGCGGAAGAGCGTTATAATCTTAAAATACAAAGAACAGAGGGAAAGCCTGTCTTACATAAGGTGTATGCAGGGAAAAAAACTATAAAGGTCTTAATTTTGCTTTGCAGAAATTGCTGCACAGAAGTTGCACTTTGGGGGGGGCGCGGAACTTGGAGTGGATTGTACCGAAGTGTCTGCTAAAGCTGTTAGTGCCAGATTCTGCTATTATAGTTAAGAACAGTGCTGTTTACTGCACACATTGCCAGTGGTCATACTATATGCTTTTAATTTGCCATTGCAGGCAGTTTAAAACATTGCTATGTTATGCATTCAGAGTGCATGCTTTTTAAAAATGGGAAAGAGAATAAACAGCATCAAAACTGTAGGACTTCTTTTAAATTTTTATTCCTGTTACAAAAACTCCTTTTTTCTTCAGAATATAGAATTCCTGTTTTTACTCCTGTGCCTTTTCCCTGTCCTTTCTCATCCTCTTCCCCCTGCCTGTCCACCTGCCTCCAAACTAGATAATATGTTTAATTAATTAGATGGCCTATGTCTATTTTAAGAGTAATAAATAACTTAGTCTTTAAAAGGGTCCTTAATACTTCATTCCATTGTTTCATCTCACCTTCTTAATGCATTTGTTGATAGGAAGTTTGTTTGTTTGATGTTTGGTTTTCTTTTTCTTTTAAAAGTAGCCTTAACGTCAACACAGATAGGCTTATGAAGCCCATAAGGGATATACAGGGTTTTTTCCTTTCAGCATTAGCAGAGCCAGGTCAAGCACATTGCATTAGTACTAAGAGCATCATTTATTTTTGTAATAAGCCAATTACACTTGGGTTACTGCAGGTCAGTGTATCTAATCATTTGGTTTTTAATACAAATTTCATTTGTGCATCAGGAGTTGTCGAAGATCACAATGCCGGTTATATTCAATGAACCACTGAGCTTTCTACAGCGACTTACAGAGTATATGGAGCATACGTACCTCATCCACAAAGCCAGCTCACTTTCCAGCACAACTGAGCGAATGCAGGTAGTTTGGGTGTGGTAATTCGTGCTAGCTCTTGATGAATGCGTTGGGATTTTTTTCTTCATAGATAGTCTCATTATAGGAGGAACTCCTATAATTTGCTGCATGTCAGATTCTCTTATTCATTAACCAATTTTGCTTATCTAGGAAAATGTTTTGCTTTTCCTAAGGCTTGCTTTTTTTAGCCTTTTGATGAAAACTGTTTATTCCCCTGCTTTGCAAACACAACTTTGCTAAGCTGTTTCAGAAGAATCATTCTGTGATACCATGACTGTTGTTGATACTTGATAAAGGCTAAAATCCAGGAGATCAGTGGTGTACTCTTATTCTTTTGAATAGTGTGTTGCTGCGTTTGCTGTGTCTGCTGTAGCCTCGCAGTGGGAACGTACAGGGAAGCCGTTCAACCCGTTGCTTGGAGAGACATATGAATTGATCAGGTAATGAACAGAAGATGCACTGAAGAGCGAAGAGTGGTATTCTGTGTAACTGTTTGATTAGACTTGTCAGGTGGCTTGCAGACTGCTCTTCAGCTTGTAAGATTCTACCCATTCTCCCAGCAGCTGCTGGAGGCGCTTGCAATGTGTGTTGGTGTTCAGCAATGCACCTTCCAGTGAAGGGAAACTACTTAACTTTTCAACTCAGAGCAGGCAAATGAAATTTGCCAGGTTTAAAAGCAAGTTCTATTTACAAAAATGACTTTTTTTTTCTGAAACCTTCTGAATGAAAAGATGCATGGTACATAAGGGAGGTGTTAGTATTGTAATATTCATTATATGAGTGTCCAGAATACAAATAGGCAATATTAGTCTATTAGTGTGCAGCTGCACTTAGGGCAAACTTTTCTCTCAGGTGAGGTTTTGGCCTATGTTTATGCAAAAGTTTAAGAAAGAGGTCACTATCAAAAGTAAACATATTGGCTGATCAGATTTGGTAATTCTTGTTACCTTTTTACATTATGTCCTCAGTTATTTAAAATGAAGATGTTCTATGTATTAGTTGGTCTGTCTTTTTGTTTTATCCTAGGGTTTTAACTAACTCTTGCACTGAGTACAGCAACTATGCATGGGTCCAACTATCTGTTTCATCCTGGGGAAAAGAACTGCAGCTTCACTACACTTGATACGTAGATACATGGTTTTGGTTATCTTTATTTTGCAGAGATGATCTTGGATTTAGACTTCTCTCAGAGCAAGTTAGCCATCATCCACCAATCAGTGCTTTCTATGCTGAAGGTTTAAATAATGATTTTGTGTTTCATGGATCAATTTATCCTAAGCTCAAATTCTGGGGCAAGAGTGTGGAAGCAGAACCAAAAGGCACAATGACTTTGGAGCTTCTTGAGTAAGTTGATAAGTAATAATTGCATAGGCACAGTGGCCATGTCCATGATGATTAGTGTGCATTAGTGTCTCATGGCTTAGGAATGGGCATGTCTAACACCCACATCCTAATGTTTGATGGCAGATCACTTTGCAGGGAGGAAGGAATGAGAAGATGAAAGGAACTGCCATCATTTCTGCTAATATACGGCATATTAATAGTGGCAGTAGTGGGGCTTGTGTTGTCTGTATGTTCTGCAGATGCCTGGACGTCAGACTAGCACGCTTGAGACCTGTTGGCTTTCCTCATGTCATTCAGTGCTAACAGTGACTGCACTGAAGTGTCTGTTTTAAGGAACTGATAAAATCAGTAGCAGTCGGTTAATAAACTTCTTGGGTTTCCTGACTTATTGCCGTGTCCATTTCAAGTCTTGGTGTGATTTATAGATGATGACTTGTTGCAGGAGTGACATCCAGTACAAAGATACAGTATTTTAATTTTTATTCCCCTCCCTTAGACACAATGAAGCCTACACATGGACAAATCCGACGTGCTGTGTGCATAACATTATTGTGGGCAAACTTTGGATTGAGCAGTATGGAAACGTGGAAATAACTAACCATAAGTAAGTTAGGAGTGTGAGTGCTTTCACTTGCTGCAAGTTTGAAGAGGAGAAGCATTTGGAAGTAATTAATGCCCTCTTGTTCTGCCTTCAGAACTGGTGAGAAATGTGTACTAAGCTTCAAACCCTGCGGCCTCTTTGGGAAGGAGTTGCACAAAGTTGAAGGCTACATTCAGGACAAAAGGTAACAGCTTCATTCCTAATGGGAAACAAATGGCTGCCCTCTGTTTCTGATGGGAGCTGTAGAACTGAATGCCTTTAACATCGTCTGTCAAGGGTATGAACCTGCAACAGCAAGGTTATGAATTGTGTAACGCCAATAACGGAGTTTTAAGAGTTGCTCTCAGAAGTTCTTCTTTCAAATATTTTTGTCTGAAATGATGAAATAAATCTCTTTAAGCTTCTTTTAAACTTAGTCTTTTTTTGACAGCAAGAAGAAACTTTGTGCACTGTATGGGAAGTGGACTGAGTGTTTGTACAGTGTGGACCCAGCTACATTTGAAGCTTACAAAAAAAATGACAAGAAAAATGCAGAAGAGAAAAAAAGCAGTAAACAGGTATTAAACACAAAAGAGGTGGTATCTCAAAAGCATGATAAGACAGCTAAATATTTTAGTAGCATTTAAGAGCATTAAGATTTCTTTTCACTTATTCTCTCTTTCCTAGTAGGATACAAAATGGATTGGATGAGTACCAGCATTAAGGGATAAAGTGCTTTCTCTCAAGGATTTGTATTCAAACTTCCCAAAACTTGGAGTGGTCTAAACACTGGCTGGTTCGTTACCTGCCTCTTCCTTCCAAGTCACATGGAGGAAATAGCCTATCCATTAGTTGGACTATGGTTCTGATCATATATGGTAACATTTATATTCTAATAGGAGGATTTGGACTCCTGGAGGCAGGATAGACTAGTTTCTCGTCTTGATAGAAGATCATATTTTCCAGCTTTTACAAGGAATTTTTGTATTGCTTTCTATTAAATTTTCACAACCATAGAAATGGTTGCTTTTTTTGTTCCCTCCATAATTGCATTTTTTTTTCTTCTGGAAAAAAACCTCATTCTTAATTCTTCCCGTTTTCTCGTCAGCAGTACGGTTTTTGTTTAAGGTGAATGGTGATGGCGACAACATACAGCTTGATAAAGAACAACCACTCACATAGTAGCTTAAAACAGGGATTGTTCCCCTTTGGTGACTGAAGCCAGATTTTTTGTTGGTTTGGGTGTTAGTAGTTTTTATATTTAAAAAAAGAGAGAGAGAACTCTGAAAGCAGTTGTTCCTGTGCAGGTTCAGATTGTTGCTGTATCTGAGATTGCTCCAGTGCTTGTCATCAAGAGAGTGCTAAAGCACTGGGGATTACTGCTTCTCTTCGAGTCTGACCCTGTGAGCTCTAGGGAGAAGGAGCAAAGAAAAACACACCCTGTGTTTTTGTTCAGCTACCACTTTGCGTTTTCCAACAATGCTTAAGATGATCCTTGCTTTTCACTTCAAAATGAAGCGTCCTATTGCATAAAGCTCAAGCTGCAATATTGCTCTGACTCTAGAAAAGCACGCTTTAACAGAACTGTTTCTGTGTAGAAAACTGAAAGCTTTGTAATGCGCATTATGAATCAGGTAGCGTTTGTTGAATATGTATTCCCACTGCCCCCTTGTGTTTGAGGAGATGATATTGTTTATGGTTTTTGAGCACCTAGGTGAGCCAAGTCTCATGTATAATGTCTGGATGTGGTTTGTCCCTTCATGGTAGTGAAGGATTCATTTAGGCATGAAAGTACATGGCCTTTCAAACTTCTCCTAATTAGAATTTTCAGATTTATTTAATTGTTTTCCAGCTATTCCTTCATGCTGCGTTGCTACTAATGAAGAATCGCTTCTGTTTCCCTTCAGGGGACTTGCTTGGATGCAAGTCCTTTTGCAAATTGCCCCGGATTTTCCCCCAAATCCCTTTGATTTTTATAGGAATAAAACTTAAGGAAAAATAATTTTGCAGGGAGCTAGACAAGCCTTCATGTATGCAAAGGTGATATTTTACCAACATCAGAAGAGTTATAGTAGACCTGGGGTTAGACCGGGATGATTCTGCTCTGAATGAGCTAGAGCCTTTTTTAATCAAGATGAAGCATTTCGTGCAGAATTTTCAGTGCAAATATATGGAAAGGCATAATGTAAGGCAACAGCAACTGCCCTCACACGTGCCTCTTTTACAGACACCAGAGGTCTTGCTTTGGCAAACTCCATTATTATCATCCTAGCAATATACTAAGAGATTGAGTAGCCCTGAACATAAAATATGGATCATTGTGGCAAGAACACATGAAAATCCCCTTTTTACCTAGTTCTTTGTCATTCTTATGACATTTTTAAGGTTATGTATCCAACAAGGCACAAATTGTAGCGTGTATTGTAGCCTTTCTATAAAAGTTGATTTGGAGTTTGATGGTCTGGTATTTGAAGTGTCTTTGTTTTGATATAAGGATATCTTTCTGATCTGTTCTGCTTCAAATTCCTGATTTCTGAAAGATTGATCAGTGTCCTTTAAAGGACAGACTGGCAGGTTGCCAGCACTGTTCAGATGTAGTCAACTAAAAGCCCTGTTTATCTTCCTAATAGCTGAGGGACTGAACCTGGTCTGCATGTTGTTCTGGTTACTTTGCAACCTGTTCATTATTAAAAGCACTGTACTGAAGTGCTCCACAGTAAAACAGAGTCCTTAATACTTCCTAATTTTCTTGGAGGCAGAACACATGAATCATCTCAGAGGACAACTGAATCCAGTTTGGGTACTGGATTTTTTGCACTAAAACATCAATCTGTATTATCTGACGCAACCATCAGAGAGCAAAGCTTATTAGCAGCAGCATTAAAGCTATTGGCATGTAGCCAAAGTATTTAAAGCATTAGTTGCCGTTAAGTTCATCTTTACTCTCCAGTGGTCTCTGAAATGTGCTGCTGTTTTCAGCTGTGGTAGTGACACCAAGTTTTCTTTGGAGAGTTGTATTCATTGTCTGGCTGGCTTTAGTTCCGTATTGTAACATAAGCTCGTGTGGTGGAATTAATGTCAGCAGCATTGGACCTCAGCAGCTTTAAAGCTGTGTGTAAAAAGGGTGATGGTTTAGAACGAGTTCAGGTCACATTTACACTGTGACCATGAGTTATTCTGTACTGTGCTAGTAACCCTGGGTGGAGTTTTTCCCTTTCTGGGAAAACCATTTCACAGTGCTGTGGCTGCAGCTGCCTCAGGCCGTATATGTCAGCCTTCATAGGATACCCTTCCCAGAAGAAGTAGCTAATCTAGGATATTCATTTAACATTTACGGTTTGCCATTTCAGTAGTGTAGTGGTCAATGGAAAGGAAGGTTCCTCTGAGCAAAGAGCAGTAGCACAAACTGAAGACAGCAGTTGCATTATGTGCTGACGTTTCTTTGATGTGGAAGGATGAGGAATGTGACTTCTATTCTTCAACTTTAATGAAGCAGTAACGGAGTTAAATATCAGGCATGGCAATGCTTGTGTTTGAGGAAACAGGACATCTCTGTGGTGGAAAAATTGACATTTCTTAATGCTTGAACATCTAGATTATATCTACAAAGATGTTGATCAAGAAACTGTTGGTAGACTTCCACTGGGAGGAACTGGGTGTATGTAAATGTCTTTTCCAACCTAAATGATTCTATGATTCTATGTATGCTATGTTAATGTTGTTATCCTTCTTGACAAGCATCTAAAAAGTTTCTTTGTTGCTGAAATTATTTACTTTTGGTGAAGGAAATAATTTTATGTAAGTTCCAGTGTTGGAATGAATGGGTGTAAATGGTTTATGACTCCAGAGAACCGCTTCTTTTTCCTTTGTGTGCTGCCTTTAGGTGGGCAATACTGAGGAACCAGATGAGATGCCGTTGCCAGATTCTGAAAGTGTGTATGTTATTCCTGGAAGTATTTTGCTATGGAAGATAACTCCAAGACCTCCAAATTCAGCACAGGTCAGCTGTGCTTCTGCTTATTGAAAGTGTGTGCTGTCCTGTTATTCTGTATGTTCAATACAAAGCAAATCCATTTGTTGTCTTTTTCATTAACAAGTCTGGATTTGCCTGTTTATTGCAACAAACTTTCCCACTACAATTGTAGCTCTATAATGTGAGGTTGGAGGGATAACTACCACAGGCATGACTCTAAAATTAGCGGAATTTCTTTGGAAAATGGGATGCTTCACGTAGCTAGCAGTATGCGGGCTTTCCCCACCTCTTCTCTCCACCCTGCTCCCCCCCACTGAGGCACCTGCCTTGTGAGAAATCTCTTCTGAAGGGCTTTATGAGAGGACAGACGCTTCCTGAGAGACGCTCGCAAAGCCTGCGTAGCATGAACTGGTGTGTGAAGGGCTGTGGAGCTGGAGGGCCAGTGGGTGGAATACAAGGGTATGTGTGCAACTGGAAAGACAAAGAATTGGAACAAGAAAAGGTGCCCTCAGTGGGTTAATCAAGGGGAAATCTCTCTACAGAGATAGGGAAAATACCAGTAGGACTGGAAAAAGAAGATAAGAGAGAAATAGTGCACTGAGTAGTTGGATGCTGGCCTGTTTAAACAGAAGCACCAAGGATCACCTACGCTCTGCCTGACAGTGCAGTTTTGCTGGTAACTTGAGTTTTCCTATCTTGAGTGATTAAATGATAAAAAAGCACTTGGATGTTTGTTTTTAGACAGCAGCTTTCTTGTGCTTTAAGACTAGCAGCTAGAGACATCGTAAAGTCACCTTTTATCTTTGTCTCTGAATTTCAGATGTATAATTTTACTAGCTTTGCTATGGCTTTGAATGAGTTGGACAAAGAAATGGAGAGTGTCATTCCCAAAACTGACTGCCGGCTACGACCAGATATCAGAGCCATGGAAAATGGAGAAATAGGTAACTTCAGTTATTGGCAATGGTGTTTTTATTTTTTTGTTAAAACTGAGGGACTGGAAAAAAGTAAATTCCACGTTCAAATTGTTAGATGAACTGTAAGTAGCTACTCATAAAGATACATTCCTCCATGCTTCAAGACAATAACTCTTCAATACAGCTTTCTGCAGGTTGTGGTATGCTTCTAGTGAAAGGTAAGTCACCCATCTGTACTGGGGCTGGTTGGGATGGAGTTAATTTTCTTCATAGCAGCCCATAGCTGCTGTGTTTTAGATTGGTGACCAAAGCAGTGTTGATAACACATCAATGTTTTAGCTATTGCTGGACAACATATGCACAGTGTCTCTGTTTCTGGGGTTGGCAAGAGGCTGGGGGGGAACACAGCCAGGACAGCTGACCCAAACTGACCAAAGAGATATTCCATATGATATAACATCATGCTCAGCAATAAATTGTGTGTGTTGAGGGGAAGTAGCTGTTGCTTGGCTGGATACAGGTCTGCAGTGGAAGGTTGTAAGTGATTGCCTTTTCATCACTTTTTCCTCCTTTTTTCCTTTCCCTTGACTTACTAACTGTCTTTACCTCAACTCATGAGGTTTTTTTACTTTTGCTCTTTGATTCTCTCCCTTAACCCGCTGGGGTGGATGGGAGTGAACAAGTGGCTTGTGCGTTGCTGGCCAGGAACCTACCACACCACCTACTTGCTTCTTCCATATAAGCAAGAATATTAAACTTCACAATGCTATGCTTTTTATTTAGCTTTAGACCCTCTGCTGTGCTCCATAGTCAAGCCCTGTAACTGGAAACTAATCTAAGGAGACAATCTCTGAGCATTGAAAGGAAGTATTTGTGAACTTTTCAGTTTTCCCATCAGTCTGATATAAAAGGAGTATTTTGATGTACCAATTCTGAAAAAAATGCAATCTAAACTATTTAAGTGAAACTGCAATGCTAAAAAATACGCTTGATGCAAAATTACTCTTCTCTGGGAGTTGAACACTTTTGTTGTCCTAGAATAGTCAATTAGAAATACATTATGAAACTTTCAGTGAGTAGAAATAGCGTGCTTTTTAGAAACCTCATAGAGATCATTACTGTAGATGCCATAGAGTGAAAAGTGTCTTTTAGTCTTCTGACATGGGACTTGGTGTTAAATACTTCGATATGGTGTGGAACAGCCTTCCCCTGGCCATCTTTTGCTCCTTTTTCTTTGGCATTTTGCATATTAAAGCAGGATGGCCAGCTTTGAAGACTGAAAGCATGGGGTCTCTTGCTTTCTCTGGGTTGCTAAGTGATTGGAGTAAGTCATGAAACCTCTGATTCAGTTTCACCTGTGTAATAGGGCAATGACTGTGACTACCTCTGGTAAATAGTCTGAGATCTAGGTATGAAAAACAGTGACATGGGCATAATACAGTGCAGTTGTACTTGTGCGGTTTTTTCCTCAGAAGCTGATAACCACTGTTTCGAGGCTTTTAAAAAAGGCAGATCAGTGAATTCCCACAACCAGTCTGTCCCGCCTGTACGATTCTTTTGTAGCCAACAGGATGGACATACTTGGTTCAGAGCATCCCCAGTAATTTGTCTGTCTAAACTTGAAGGGCAAATAACAATGCAGTTAGCAACAGACCATATTCCTTAACTATACTAACAGCATAAAGTTTGTCTAGCAGATAGACTGGTAATATGCAGTGTGTTAGTAGCTGACAGGGTGTCGTGGTTTAACCCGGCAGGCAGCCAAACCCCACGCAGCCGCTCGCTCGCTCCCCCTGCCCCCCAGTAGGACGGGGAGAGAATTGGAAGGGTAAGAGTGAGAAAAACTCGTGGGTTGAGATAAAGACAGTTTAATAGAACAGAAAAGGAAGGGAAAATAATAATAATAATAATAGAAGATTATAAAAAATGAGTGATGCACAATGCAATTGCTCACCACCCGCGCTGACCGATAACCAAGTAGTGATCACTACTTCCTGGACCACGCCTCTTATTTATATATTGAGCATGATGTCATATGGTATGGAATACCCCGTTGGCCAGCTGGGCCAGCTGTCCTGGCTATGCTCCCTCCCAGCCTCTGAAGAGTCCTTGACTAGCAGGGTACTTAGCAGCAACTAAAAACATCAGTGCGTTATCAACATTCTTCTCATACTAAATCCAAAATACAGCACTAGGATGAAATTTAACTCTATCCCAGCCGAAACCAGGACACAGGGTAACTGGGAATAGTTGATACTGTTCCAAAAATGATTCTCTCAATTACTTCTTTCTAAGATGTTTATGAAATGCTTTTTGAGGATTCAGGTATGAAAGAGTTCACCCTTCACCTAATCTGCTTCTTCATCTGACTTACTCCTCAGACCTTCCGACCATCCTTTCTGCCAAATAGAAGCAACTGTTCTGCTTTTTTAGGACCATGACCGATGCTACCTCAGTGCGTTAACAAAAAAATGAAAGGTTGCTGCAGGGAGACAATTCTTTGTGGTTTGGAAATGAATATTCCAACCCTTTATTGATCAGGAACTAGGCCCTAGTAACAACTTACCCCAAATCTTAACAAGAAGCAGGTGGCCAGGCTTCTGAAATAAATCCAGCAGATCTTAATCAGTTTCCCTACTGAAATAAATTCTAGGTAAGTCACCTCCCCTAGTTCACGTTTGCTGTCACGTAAACACATTTTCAGCATCCTCAGGCCATGGATAAACATGTATTTAGCACTCTTAAAGATGGGATTCCATTGGCTGATCTTGTGCCACAGCTGGCCTGGCTTTGCTCATAGACTAAACCAGAAGCTCTTCTGTGTTATGTAGAAGGATTTTTAAATGGACAACTTTTTACTACTTCCCTTATTTATTTGCTGGGTGAGGTGAAGTAATGTCCCTGTCTTATATTACACTTTAACGTCTTCTGTATTTTTATTTGTGTATTTTTATTCTTTCAAGATCTAGCTAGTGAAGAAAAGAAGAGGCTAGAAGAAAAACAAAGGACTGCCCGCAAAAATCGTTCAAAGTCAGAGGAAGACTGGAAGACGAGGTTAGTGTGCTTGCCTCTGTGTGCGTGTAGTTATGTAAAGGTTTTGAACATTCAGGTTAACTGCCATTCCACGCTGGTGGTGTGCGGTACTCTGTCAGCATGAAGAGCTGACATCATCAGGTTTGGTAGTGCCACTGTTGTACTTGCAGACTTGGTCCCTGCAGGCTGTAGTGCTTCCAGAGAGAAGCGTCAGGCTTGGTCTCAGTTCCTTCCCTCTCGTTCCTTGCACAACCATAGTGAAATACAACCTTTGTTGTCTCTTCTGAGCACCTCTTGGTTCTGACATGAAAAAGATGTTGCCACTCATAGCTGCTTGTAAGGACTGTTGTTGCTGGTTAGTTTATAATTGCCTCAAATTCGCATGCTTGGCCAAAGAGAGGAGGAAATGCTTCCTCCAGTAAACTTGATAGCCCATGACTTCTCAGCTCAGTTGCGGTGTGCTGGCAGTACTGTATTCCCACTGCATACAGTTATTCTCAAAGTTGGTGAAATGACTTCATCACCTAGATATCCAAGTCATTGTCTCCTTTCTGAGAGGGTTACTGACTACAAAAGTTAGAAGAGCTAAGGGAAAAATTACCTTACAAGGGATCTGCCAGGATGTTTGTGTTTTCTGTTTTTTTTTTTTTTAATATAAGATCAGAGGGAGCTCTTACACACAAGCTAAGTGAAACTGTGAAAACATGACCAAATGAATCTAGTTTGACCAGACAAGGTCTGCTTAAAAGTATAGTAATAAATCAGGAGTCTCTTCACAGAAAAAAAAATGGTAGGGCTAAACTCTCTAAAAGTAAGCAAGCTTCATCTTTTCCCTATTAACTAGCTATTAATACACCCAGACACTGTGGATTAAGTATCTTTAAAATGTATGTTTGTAACTATAAATCACTTCTTTCTTTTTTTCAAATGAAGTCACCCATCATCCCAGAGTCCCAGGTTTGGACATGTCTGCCTTTGTCTTTTTCCTGTGCCTGCTCTCCTGAAGTGATTGGGTTTGTTTGCCCTGAGACTGGTGGAAAATAACATCTTTGTAATGCTTCCAAGTAAACATGTTAAGTGCTGGACAGCCTTGCACCTCCCTCTTTCCTGAATTCAGAGTGGTTCTAGCTCTCACAAGTGTTTTCAAAGCGAGGGATAGTTATATTCTGTTCTTCCAGGTGCCTGAAGTCGCTTAAGGTATAGCTTAAAGCACCTGAGGTTGGTATTGGAAGTTGGGGAATTCCTAGGGGGCCACTCAGAGCAATGGTTTTCGGGGTGTATAATTAGTGCAGACACCGTTCACAAGGTTCTTCAGTTGCTGTTGTGCAGGTACTGTAGACCTACTCAGTGCTTGCCTGGGATGTCCTTTAGGAACTCTTTCTTTTCCAGGATGTTTCTAAAGCTTTGGTAGAAAATTCCTAGTGTCTGATCTCTTTAGTAGGAATGCCAAGTGCGACTGCCTCCAAAGGATGAACATATAAAGCATGGAGGAAGAATTGTGCTTTGGGGAAAAAACATGCATACTGTGAAGGGAGACTCTCCTTCCTGTTCCCAGAAGGTCAACTGTAGGTCTTAATCTGCACTGTAATATAAACTTTGATGTAAACTACTGCAATTTCCTTGCCACAGAAAAGCAGGCTTCTTACTTTGTCTAGTAGAGTTCCTCCCTCGTAAGACAATTCTCCAAAGTGCCTAGTGATTTTTTTTAAATTATTTTGAATCCACTTTAGAAGTGGGATCTTGGTGTTTCTGAAGAAGTGATTCATGTTGAACACTTAATGTTTTAGAGACTGACCAGTAGTCTTGAGTAAAAGACTAGTTCAGTTCTGAAACACAGCAGTGGTCTGTTGCTTTTGATGAAAATCAGTCCCCTCCTTCCCCCATCACTTACCTGGCTAGATTATCTGATTGCTTTGGGTATCCTATGTCTCTCAAACTTAGTTCTTCCCATCACCTTTCTCCTTCCTGTTGAAGTAGGTGGTCACTGGAGGAGGGGCACATTGTCCTGACCTGTACAAGTGTTGAAGACACACTAGTGAAGTATTGGGTGGTAGAATTCCTTAATGTGAGAGACGAGGTGACTGTGCTTATAGCCCTGCCTCTCAGCAAACTCTTTGTGCTCTGGAATGAGCTGCTATTACCTGTGAACTAGGAGGTGAACTGGTGAACACACATGCACCAGTTACTTTGGAATAGCTGACGCATCTTGTGTGGAGGTGATGCAGTAGTGAATCATGTGCAGTACAAGGGTTGAATGACTTCTATCTTCTGTTGACTCCGGTTCACTTAACCAGGACAGCAGGAGAACCGATGAAGTGTTCAACTGTTCAGTTTACCACCGTGAAGACGGTACAAGGCATTTCTTCTTTTGAGCCAAGCAAGACTTGCCTGTTAGCTGCCCTGCTTTGTAACATGACAGTGCGATATTGGTCTTTATGCTTTCGCTTTTTAAAGAGATCAAGTCATATTTGGTCTGAATGTGTTTTAATTTCTGTTCTGAAACCTTATGGTACCCTAGAAGGGAGGAGCCGAGTTAAAATGGGCTGCCTTGCACATGCATGATTTACTTAAGTGAGTGTGTTCGCTGCAGTGAGGCATATAAAGGAAGAACTGGCTTTTGCGGCCAGTGAGGAGATGAAAGGAAGCTGTGGAGCATATTAACCACAGAAAGAGCTTCTAGCAAACTGACTTGTGCCATAAACACGGCTTTGCAAAACACAAGAAGTTGTTAAAATGCTAGAGATCTGGTACTGTGCAGTGTGTGCTTTCGAGGCAGAAGACTGAGTAACTGCGCCCAAACAGAAAGCAATGTTCAGTAACAGGCTGCAGGATTGCCAGAAACGTGTGTGGGAGAGGAGGAAGAAGGACAAATTTCTGTGCCATGGTGATTTGACAGGGTTCTGCTCACCACTGGGGGATCCTTGCCAGTAGTATGGCCTTGTAAGCGCACCTTATTTTATAGTTAGCACCCCCCACACCAAAAGGTCATACACACATGCACATATAATCTGTGCGTGTGTATATATAGTGCCTCCAGATTAGGTAGGAGGGGAGAGGGAAGGAAAGAAGGAAGGTGCTAAACTTCAGTGTTCCTAGCAACAACCAGCTTAGCAAAAGCTTGCAAATAACTTCATGCAGGCAGAATCAGCTTTCTGGCCATTCAGTGCTAACAGTGTAATGCAACACAGTTAAGTTGTAATTGGCCAGGACTTTTCCTGCAGCCTGTGGGTGATACTTCATCTATGCTGAGGGTAGCTGGCACACTTGTTCTGAGTTAAATGCATTGCAAAACAAGGCTTTAAAAAACAAGGGGAAATCTAGATCCCAGGGAAATAATGTTTTTCTGTTTTCAGGACTGCAGTGCTTGTGGTGTTTACATGTCTTGCAAAAACTGTTACTGCTTATGCATGTCAAAATCATTGTTCACAACTGCTTTGAAGTAAAACTGTACCTGTCCTTTTTTATGTGATAGTCTCGACTCCTTCAAGTGACAAAATACTGGTGCCAGTAATTTCACATAGGAGACATTTAAGCGGTGCGGCAAATGGGGAGATGTAGCCACTGAAGATGACTTCCAATTCACTTACGAATTTAAAACCAAGAGGGCTCCTGCAATCACAATAATGACTTTGAACAGTAAACTGCTGAAGATGCAGCAAAGCAGTTCTGAACTTCCACAAAAGTGTGTGTTAATAGCTTCACTAACATGCTGTATGTTTCCTTGCAGATGGTTCCACCAAGGCCCCAATCCCTATACTGGTACGCAGGACTGGCTTTATTCTGGCAACTACTGGGACAGAAACTACTTTAACTTGCCTGATATTTATTAAAATGCAATAAGGAGCCTGTGACTGATACAAACAAGTCTTAATCTGTTTTAGTGTTTCCCCTTGTTTTACTTATCTCCTGAAAAAACTGACATGTTATCAAACAGAATATTAAGCATCTCCACAGTAAATCTGGTGGTACATGACCTGCAGTCCCATAGGTAGGGGACTAATTTTTCTGGCTGATGGTGGGTCCTGTGTGGACAAAGTAAGTCGCCATGGTTTCGAGCTGCCCTGTTTGCTGAATACACCTATATTAGGTTGTGGTGTATGAGGAGTAGAACACCTTCGGCTGTTCTGTGAATACTTTCTTTCGTAGATAACATTGGCACAAGTAAAACTGGTTTTATTTATTGTGACATGGGAATGTTTAAAAGCACACACAGTAGTTGCAATATTCTGTTCTTAAATGAAGAAGGGTGTGTCACTTTTGTAAAGATGTAATTTTTCATAAAGTGACTTTTCTTTTACTAAAGTAACTCCCTTAAATCCTGAGCTCTGGTCAGAGTTTCCAGAAGTGTTCCCGTCCCTGGAGCATTAATGCAGTTGTTTAAGCTGGTAACATTACTCAGAGGTATTTATTCAATGTCTCGTGCAGTGTGTTTTGAATTTTGCTCTCCTGTTTTGCTACCAACCTTATGGTTTAAGGAATTAAGAGCCATTTAAATATCTACGGATTTGATTTGGACTGCACACTAGTAACAGGTTTTAAAAAAATCTGTTTCATGCACTAAAAGTTCTGGTGCCCAGCACCACTGCAAAAAGGTAAGAACCTAATCAGTCCAGGACCCAGTGGAACGTGGCGGGGGGGACAGGACCTGTGTCTGTACTGTGCAGACTCCCTGGGAGGAAGTCTTGTGCATTTCAAAGGTAGTAGAGCACCTCAGTGAGGCCTCCTGTGCACAGCTGCTTTACCCCTGTTCAGTGGGGTGCATTCAATCTTAGAGTGTAAGTTTATATTGAACTGTGTACAGAGCTTCTAGAGGGCAAGCTGCTCTTTGTACAATATTTTAACTGCTGTCTGGAGGTTAGTGTTAATTGAGTAATTTAATTGCTACTAAATAAAGGCTTCAAAACTTCTTGCATCTAGTCTAGAGTGAGTGGTGTTTGACAGCGCTGACCCTTTCTGAGCAAGCCTACTCCAAAAGCTGCTGCAATGAAGTTGTGTAATGATGTGCTTCAAGGACCACTTTTCCCCTAAGCAGAACAGTCTGCGAATGGTGGGGGGGGGATGGCTGGGGAACTGAGAGCTTTCTCCTTGAATATGCAGTGAGGCTGCAGCTCTAGTCTTGAGGGTGGACTACTGAAACTGTGAATAAGGCAACGAGATGCTTTCTGTTTTTATTCTGTGGACTACTAGAATTACCCATGTAGTGATGCTGAGATATATTTGCGTAGGTAAGGGAAAGCCTTTTCTTTGGCAGTCTTTCATGTGAGGGCCCCGTTCTCACAGTGACATCTCACAGTAGATGCAGAAATTGAATACCTGCACTGCCTCTTGGAAGTGTCATCTCTGCACTCAAGCCTCTGCTCTGGCCAGCATTCCTTGAAGTCTGACAATTCCTGTGCAACTTCAAGTGGGATTCTGAGATACGTAGAAACAGTCGAGCTGCTGGGTCAGTGCTTTAGCAGGTCACACAGCACCGAACACTTAGTGCTAGGAAAAACAAAGCATTTGGTTCCTGCCTGCCCACCCGGGTTCAAGAGAGGGAAACCGCTATACAACATCAACTTTTTTTCTTTTGTTTTGAGCAACTTACTTCTGTTTCATAAGAACAGAGGGGTTTTTTTCCTAGACCTATTCATGCTTCAAGAGTCTGGCATATTTAAGTGACCCTAGCTGTAGTTGTAAAACCTCTAAAGCAAAATAAAGGTACTCTTCCTCAAAGCATAGCCTCAGCTGTCCTCCTCGATAAAGCATAGTTTGAATGAATTGACCATGTGTAAGAATAAGTCCTTTCTCTAGTTGACAGTATAACTGTCCTCTTGTTCCTGACATTTGTGTACAGTTCCTTTCTAGAATATAACCCCAGCAGTATAGACTCCGCCTGGTTACACTGAACTAACTTTGGCTCTGTATGTAATCTGCCAGCATCGTTGGGGCTTATGCATAGACCACGTTAGCTCAGTGAAGAAGCTGGGCCACTCTTCAGCTGAAACAGCTGCAGCAGATGTGTCTCAGTGGTCGTAATTCACACAAAGTTAACATTCAGGGTGTTGTGCTAGGAAAGTACAAAATGCACAGGAATGGAGTTCCAGTTGCTGGCTTTTTTGCAGCGTTTGCATTATTTGATTTATTACGATGTCAGCTCCATTCCTCCGGAACTCTTCCAGAAGTTCAAACGGTCTCTCTTCTCAACCTGTTTAAAAAACAACATGAACTCAGTAGAAAGTATGCAGCAAGAACTACGTTAATTGCTACCTAAATGCACTCTAAGTTGAGGGTATTTTACCACTCTGAATATTACACTGTGCCTAGCCTGAACCTTAAGGGTTCAAGATGTGTATGAATGCGAGATTAAAATCTTGGTTTACTTTAGACTAAAACCAGAGCAAGACTCATACTAATAATTGCCAAGTGTAACAAGCAGAAGGTGGCATTGGGTCTGTTATGTATGACAAGTAGTTTAACCACTGGTCTTAAACCTTATTTTATTTTGAAAAGGGTGAAATTAAGCTTTTAGTAGTAAAATCCAAACACTAGCATCACCCTATAGCAAGACCCATGCAAGAAGCAAGCTTACTTCTTCATGACCCTGCTCTGGGCATGGGCCCACTGTAATGGTGATATCTGTCCTGCAGTTCTACAGCTTTCTGCAAGAGCATTTATACCTGTGCGCGTATCATCAGCTGGTGAGCCTTTCTTTGCAGATATCACATCATCCAGAGGGATGGCAACTGAGAAGACGTGGGGTGTGCATGGCTTAGCCGCAGTTTCCTCTGCAGAATTAGAACTGGGGCTTGCCGTATCTGTTTTCTCATCAGCTGGCCTGGCAACTGGGACAGGGGCTGTAGTGAATCTCCTCCTAGCACCTGTACCTTGCTGTGCAAAGGCAGCATGGCTAGGAATAGGTTTCCAGTCCTGTATGTTCTGAATGTTAGAGCCCACTAAAATGAAAGGTGGGGCATCTCTCTTCTTGCATTTTTCTTGCATCACGTAAATTGGAGCAGATGCTTGTGACAGCTGAGGAATAGGTTTCCAGTCCTGTATGTGCTGAACATTAGAGCCCACTAAAATGAAAGGTGGAGCATCTCTCCTCGTTCGTTCTTCTTGTACCACATAAATTGGAGCAGATATGTGTGACAGCTGAGGAATAGGTTTCCCGTCCTGTATGTTCTGAACGTTAGAGCCCACTAAAATGAAAGGTGGAGCATCTCTCCTCTTGCTTTCTTCTTGTATCACATAAATTGGAGCAGATACTTGTGACAGCTGACCACATTGTTGATCTTCTCCCCTGGAAAGACTGAGGGTTGCCTGGGAATAAGGAACACCAGCTCCAGCAGAAGAAAGGGATGGTGGTGATTTTTGACCTTGTCTCAAGTCAGTTAGGCGATAGAGGGTCCACACATTAGAATGTAGTGGTGGCTGTCCTGCTTCACTTGATGCCATGGCTACAAAGATAAAAACAGGAGCGCTGGTATCAGAAGTGGTGAATTCCAGTCATATTATAAATCCTTATGTTTAAAACAAACATACCTACACCTAGTGAAAGCAAGCATGTTAGAGAACAGAGCTGGGCTAGCAAACGCTGTTTGGCATGTGGCTGACACGCACCTGCAGCCTAGAAAAAGTAAAACCGTTTATGGTCAGAGCAGAGGCTCTTCTGGGTAAGCATTTGTCTGGCATTTCTGAAAATAAAGTTTGTCAAACTCGCCCAAAAGTTTGGTTTTTTCTTAAAAGAGCCAATGTTCATTTACAAATCTGTCTAAGCTCAGCTCTCCTCTACACAGTGCTTTGCTGAGACCTCACAGCTGTATAAATTCTGCAGCCTGGGACAGGGCTTGGACAGATTCTGCAGTACCAGGGGGACTCGAGGCAGGGGAGCTCTGCCCTGGAGGGTTTCTCCAGCTGGGCAAGGCAGGAGCTTGGGCACACATCACCACCACCAGGGAAGAGATGCTGGTGAGGGCCTCACCAAGAAAGATGAGCACCAGCTCTCTTGCTGTTTGTGGAACTGATGACCAGTGCTTAGCCCTCCCAGCCCAGCTGCGGAAACTCACCAAGCTCAAGACAGCACAGGCAACCACCACCATTTTTTCCCCTAATGGAAAGCCTTCTAGGTCAGTGCTGGAATATGAGATCTTTCAGGGGAAGAGAATCAAAACTAGGCCTCCAGCTGGCCACCTCTCTTCAGCCACACGTATTACATCTTAGGTCTCTCACACCTGCTTCAGAAAATATGGCTTGTTTTGAGCAAGACCACTTGCCATCAATGGGCACCTCCCCATCGCTCTTATCTGCATATTTGCTTACGGGAGGCCTGCCCAGAGCTAGCCACATCTCTTGGAACAGACGGCAGAGAGATCTGACACGTGCACTGGGGCCAAGCAGGCAGCGTCGGCAGAGTAGTTTCTTTGAAGTCATCTCTACCCTGCGTTGCACTGACATAGGTGCTTTTCCATTTAATGACCACTGATGAAGCTGTAGACCTGGAAGCTGGAACAGGAAGATGACACAAAGACCCAGACTTTCTTACCTGACAAGACATAAACTTGCTCAGCTGATTCCGCTTGGGCTGTAGATTCCATTCTCTTAGGGTAGCACACTAAATCATCAACAGATGGACCTAAGGTTGTAGCACTTGAGCCCTGGCCTGCATCTAATGGCTGCTCAACCTTTAACATACAAGCTGTTTGGTCTATAAAGGGTATGGTTATTTTCTCTGGAAACTGCTCCACATAATGGGGAACCTCTGCATCCATAATCAGCTTAGCCCAATACAGTGAAACAACCTCAGTGGTTGAGGTAACCTCAGCTTCATGGCAGGAAGGCCCAGCCTGCAATGGATCTTTAGGAGCAGGTGATGGTGACAGAGGTGATGGTTCTTCCCACAAGGGGACTGAGGAAGCTTGATTTACATCATTTGTTGAGGCATCAGCCTGGCTGTCTGAGGGACCTAGTTCTCCAGCTATGGAGGACTGACTCCACGCTCCTGGTTGTGACCTAAGAGCCTCTAGAGAAGCCTCAGCTGCTGGGACAGCAGAAGCATCTTTAGCAGCACGTCCTACTGGTGTAAATTCATTCTCGGAGGTCTGAGAGTCCTCGTAAAGGGTCTGCACACTGGCTGCCACATCCCTCACAGAATAAAGAGAATCACTGTTACCCAGCTCATGGGCAGCAAGCTGTGCAGCCTCAGCAGGGACGTACACCAGGTCAGGTCCCTCAGGGGATGAAGCTCCATCAGACCCAGGGAGGGATCTGCCTTCTGCAATGGATCTGGCAGTTGATGGGTATTGAGTTATTTTGGACCTATATTCAATATCAGGTTCTTCAAGGAGCTGGTCTTCCTCTGTGTCCGTACACTTGTCCCTTTGCTTGGGCTCCCCAGAAAACAAAGTATCTGTGTACTCTGATGTCTTCTCTTCTGCAAGGTAAAAAGCACATAATGGCAATACATGAGCACCTCTTTCCATTTAAATAAAATTAAGAGTGATCTCAGCATCAACTCAATTAGATGCTCTACAGCACATTTATGAGGCTTCCCGGGTTGCAGAGATGGAATAATTCAAGGAGGGGGGTTGCTGCTTGTCTATCAATAAGGGCAAAGAAAATTCAGAGGGCAGTGGTACCACTTCAAAATCTAGGAAGCTTTAACAGCATTCATGGTCCTGCGGTGATGGCTACATTGTTATCTACTACCCATAAACATTGCTACACTTACAGGTTAAAAGATTAAACCTTTTACATTAAGCACGTCATACAAGCCAGCTAGAAGAGCAACGCTCCTCTTTGCAATGCCTCAAAACTCTTTGGATCCATACAAGTTATTTTAGATGCACAGGTGGTAACATTTTAGCCTCCCCAAAAAACTGGATTAGTTGAAGTGACAGGTATCCAAATGATGAACAGGATAAGCCATGAACAAATTTTACAAACAGACTGAAAAAGGGCTTCTAGATTAGTTATCAAGGGAGGAACACAAGAGAGTACTCATGGGATCAAAACAGTGTTCCATCACATGGTTAATAAAACCCTCACAGCCGTCCTACCTCTCCCGCGGCCTGGGACAGGGCTTGGACAGATTCTGCAGTACCAGGGGGACTCGAGGCAGGGGAGCTCTGCCCTGGAGGGTTTCTCCAGCTGGGCAAGGCAGGAGCTTGGGCACACATCACCACCACCAGGGAAGAGATGCTGGTGAGGGCCTCACCAAGAAAGATGAGCACCGGCTCTCTTGCTGTTTGTGGAACTGATGACCAGTGCTTAGCCCTCCCAGCCCAGCTGCAGAAACTCACCAAGCTCAAGACAGCACAGGCAACCACCACCATTTTTTCCCCTAATGGAAAGCCTTCTAGGTCAGTGCTGGAATATGAGATCTTTCAGGGGAAGAGAATCAAAACTAGGCCTCCAGCTGGCCACCTCTCTTCAGCCACACGTATTACATCTTAGGTCTCTCACACCTGCTTCAGAAAATATGGCTTGTTTTGAGCAAGACCACTTGGCATCAATGGGCACCTCCCCATCGCTCTTATCTGCATATTTACCCACGGGAGCACGGGAGGCCTGCCCAGAGCTAGCCACATCTCTTGGAACAGACGGCAAAGAGATCTGACACGTGCACTGGGGCCAAGCAGGCAGCGTCGGCAGAGTAGTTTCTTTGAAGTCATCTCTACCCTGCGTTGCACCGACATAGGTGCTTTTCCATTTAATGACCACTGATGAAGCTGTAGACCTGGAAGCTGGAACAGGAAGATGACACAAAGACCCAGACTTTCTTACCTGACAAGACATAAACTTGCTCAGCTGATTCCGCTTGGGCTGTAGATTCCATTCTCTTAGGGTAGCACACTAAATCATCAACAGATGGACCTAAGGTTGTAGCACTTGAGCCCTGGCCTGCATCTAATGGCTGCTCAATCTTTAATGGATAAGCTGTTTGGTCTACAAAGGGCATGGTTATTTTCTCTGGGAACTGCTCTACATAAGGTGGAACCTCTGCATCCATAATCAGCTTATCATCCCAATGCAGTGAAACAACCTCAGTGGTTGAGGTAACCTCAGCTTCATGGCAGGAAGGCCCAGCCTGCAGTGGATCTTTAGGAGCAGGTGATGGTGATGGTGACAGAGGTGATGGTTCTTCCCACAAGGGGACTGAGGAAGCTTGATTTACATCATTTGTTGAGGCACCAGCCTGGCTGTCTGAGGGACCTAGTTCTCCAGCTATGGAGGACTGACTCCACACTCCTGGTTGTGACCTAAGAGCCTCCAGAGAAGCCTCAGCTGCTGGGACAGCAGAAGCATCTTTAGCAGCACGTTCTACTGGTGTAAATTCATTCTCGGAGGTCTGAGAGTCCTCGTAAAGGGTCTGCACACTGGCTGCCACATCCCTCACAGAATAAAGAGAATCACTGTTACCCAGCTCATGGGCAGCAAGCTGTGCAGCCTCAGCAGGGACGTACACCAGGTCAGGTCCCTCAGGGGATGAAGCTCCATCAAACCCAGGGAGGGATCTGCCTTCTGCAATGGATCTGGCAGTTGATGGGTATTGAGTTATTTTGGACCTATATTCAATATCGGGTTCTTCAAGGAGCTGGTCTTCCTCTGTGTCCGTACACTTGTCCCTTTGCTTGGGCTCCCCAGCAAACAAAGTATCTGTGTACTCTGATGTCTTCTCTTCTGCAAGGTAAAAAGCACATAATGGCAATACATGAGCACCTCTTTCCATTCAAATAAAATTAAGAGTGATCTCAGCATCAACTCAATTAGATGCTCTACAGCACATTTATGAGGCTTCCCGGGTTGCAGAGATGGAATAATTCAAGGAGGGGGGTTGCTGCTTGTCTATCAAATAAGGGCAAAGAAAATTCAGAGAGCAGTGGTACCACTTCAAAATCTAGGAAGCTTTAACAGCATCCATGGTCTGCAGTGATGACAGAGCTAAATCCTCTCTGAAAAAACATTATT
The DNA here is from genome assembly GCF_964195595.1 of Calonectris borealis. Lineage (NCBI taxonomy): Eukaryota > Metazoa > Chordata > Aves > Procellariiformes > Procellariidae > Calonectris > Calonectris borealis. The sequence continues at coordinate 52,593,144 of NC_134313.1, forward strand.
CTGAATACCATCCCAAGCCAACACCGACCCATTTATAATCCAAGGTCAGTCTCGGGCAATGCCACAGAAAAGAAAGGCTCCCTTGAGCTACACAAACTAGCTAGCTACCTACTGGTGCACAAACAGTCCCAAAACCCGTGCAGGCACTGTGGGTGGGAGACTCCAAGGAAACCTTCCTCGAGCTTGCTAAGGAATTCCTCTCTGGTCGTCCCCTTTCATAACACAGTTATGTGACCGCATCGTAGGGGATGGACAACACAGAAAGAGACGGACTAAGTAGTCTACAAGGAAAAAGGTGCAGGAAGGACCTGTTTTGGAGCTTGGTGAACATGCAGGGGTCAGTTCACAATCACATAAGCAAACCACCGACAGGCATTCAGACAGAAAATTTCTCCATTATGCAGCCGCTCTCCATCATATTTGAAAAGTCACAGTGTCAGGCAAAGTCCCCAGTGACTGGAGAAAAGGGAATATTGCACCCATTTTTAAAAAAAAAAGGTAATAAGAGGACCCTGGGAACTACCGACCCGTCAGCCTCACCTCCATGCCCAGTAAGAACATGGTACAGATGCTCCTGAAAGATACGTTGAAACATACAGGAGACAGGGAGGTGATTAAAGACAGCCAACATGGCTTCATCAAGGGCAAATCGTGCCCGACTAATCTACCGGCCTTCTATGATGGATTGACAGCATCAATGGACTCAGGAAGAGCTAAGGATGCCACCTACCTGGACTTCTCTAAGGCCTTGGATACAGTCCCACACAACAATCTGGCCACTAAATTGGACAGAGATGGGTTGGATGGATGGATAAGGAATTAGCTGGACGGCCATGTCCAAAGAGTTACAGTCAACAGCTCAATGTCCAAGTGGAAACCAGTAATGAGTGGTATCCCTCAAGGGCCCGTACTGGGGCCAATACTATTTAGTATCTTCATCAGTGACAGAGAGTTGGATTGAGTGCACCCTCAGCAAGCTTGCGGATGACACCAAGCTGAGTGGTGCAGTTGATATGCTAGAGGGACAGGATGCCATTCAGTGGGACCTTGACAGGCTAGAGGAGTGGGGGCCCATGCGAACCTCATGAAGTTAACAAGGCTAAGGGCAAGGTTCTGCACCTGGGTCAGGGCAATCCCCAATATCGATACAGACTGGAGGAGGAACAAATTGAGAGCAGCCCTGTGGAGAAGGACTGGTGGTACTGGTGGATGAAAAGCTGGGCATGAGCCGACAATGTGCGCTCTCAGCCCAGAAGGCCAACTGTATCCTGGGCTGCATCAAAAGAAGCATGGCCAGCAGGTGGAGGGAGGTGATTCTGCCCCTCTCCTCTGCTCTGGTGAGACCCCACCTGGAGTCCTGCATCCAGCTCTGGAGCCCTCAGCACAAGAAAGACATGGAACTGTTGGAGCGGGTCCAGTGGAGGGCCACGAAAATGATCAGGGGGATGGAACACCTCTCCTATGAGAACAGGCTGTGAGAGTTGGGGCTGTTTAGCCTGGAGAAGAGAAGGCTCCGGGGACACTTATTGTGGCCTTTCAACACTTAAAGGGGGCTTATAAGAAAGATGGAGAGAGACTTTTTACCAAGGCCTGCATTGACAGGACAAGGGGCAACAGTTTAAACTGAAAGAGGGTAGATTGATATTAGCTGTCACGAATTTTTTTTACAATGAGGGTGGTGAGGCACTGGAACAGGTTGCCCAGAGAAGTTGTGGATGCCCCATCCCTGGAAGTGTTCAAGGCCAGGTTGGATGGGGCTTTGAACAACCTGGTCTAGTGGAAGGTGTCCCTGCCCATGGCAGGGGGGTTGGACTAGGTGATCTTTAAGGTACCTTCCAACCCAAACCATTCTATGATTCTATGATTATGCCAGAATTGCCGTGTGACATCATTAATGCACATTTGCAAACGCACTAAAATTTAGCCTTTGGTGATGCTTAAGTCACACTGCAATATCCACCAGGCATTTTTACAAGAAGAAAACTGCTTCAAGTGCTGAAATCAGTGGTGGTTAGCTTTTGTAGAGGAGATCCTTAGCTAGGAATAAGATAGCAGCACTTTCTGTTCATAGCTGGGGTTCTCTTCATTGCTGTAATTACCTTAGTGTATAGCGCTCCATCTACAGACCAGGGCTTTCTCAAGTACTGGCTAGTTTCAGCATTACTTGGAACCTAGCTTAGGTGGCCTTTGTGAATAAAGAGAATATTTGAAGCTGCTGACACTTAGGGTAAACAGACAATGGAGACTCAAACCAGTGGGGCAGATACAAACGGGCTGTGGGCTAGACAACGCACCCACATCAATGCTCCCACACAGCCTTCATGTGGCACCGCGGATTCCAGCCCTTACAGCCAAACCCAGGGAGCAGATGAAAGCTCCCAGCACTTCCCAAAGGAATGAGCATCCCACAGAATCAAGTCATCTTTTTATAAACAAAGAGATACAATATTTCTTTGCACAAAATAGTGTAAAGTCGCTATCTGCTTAGGGGGTGATAAATCACACTGCAATATGTTAAAATTAAAAGGACCAAAAGCATCCAGGCTCTCGCCTATACTCAAGGAGAAAGTACAGCATCCCAGGGGACTCATTCTTCCCACATTAAACAGAAACAAGCGTTTTCTGAAGGTGCCCGACTCTTCAATAGCACAGAGCTTATGTGACTAGAGACGGACGGGATGCCGCCCATGATAAGTGAAAACTACTTGCATCCATTCGGGTTGGAACATTGTCTCAAAATATCTTAAAAGAACAAACAGCAACCATCTTACCGCTAACGAACTTAAACTGTTCAACCAGTTCTGTTATATCCAGATTTGGATTCCCTGAAAACAGAAGCAGAAATTAAGTTGGAGTAGGATAGCACTCTCAAATAGCTCAGCTCTTCAGATAAAGCAGTGGTAGGAACAAACCTTTTCGAAAGGCGACGAGCTCTTGGAAATAGAGCGCGACAAACTCAATGATGTCATCCGGGTTGTTTTCTATGACAGCCCGACTCACCCCCTCAAGCAGGGTCTTGAGGCCATGTGGAACAACCAAACTGGTCTTTGAAGACTGCATCTTCGTCTACTCAAGTTGGCTTACAGTTTCTTATCTGTACAAACAGAACCCCTCAGCTGAGCGTCTACCCCGCCCCAGTGTGAAGCATCTAACACCGAGGACATGATCGCAGCTGCTCAGCCCTTGCAATGCCATCAATAACCCTCCTCCTCCACCCCTTCCCAAACATTCCTCTAACTTAAAGGGGGCATTTACCATTTGCAGTGACCAAATCCTTTACCCTGCCTCTGCACCTTGAGGCAGCAGAAGGCATGGTCAGGGGGGCCAGCCCACTAGGGAACAACGATGGGAATTCAAACCCACGCCATGAACACCCTTTTTTAAAGATAAAACCCACCAAAGCACACTCCCGATGAGCCACAAAAGCTTTTTCGTGTTCAAGCAAAGGGTTTACAGGACACTTCTTCCACCCCTCTCCTCCTCCATCCCCTCCGGCTGCTCTCTCCTGGTCCCTGCCTCCTGCCGGTGCCCCCCGACAAGGCCACCATGCCCAGCCGGGAGGGTGTGATGTCACAGTGCCCGTGCATCATCAGCGCGGCAGCGCTGAGGTTCGCAGCTGTCAGTGGCTGTGCTCCAGCTCTGCAGTGTTACTGTTTGTTGGTTGAAAAGGGTTAAAAGAAAGGAGCGGAAGGCGAAATACACAATTTAAATTCACAGTCAGGCAGCCAGGGCACTCCGCGGCCGCGTGACACTGCAGCTCATCAGCGAGGGCTTTCCTCCTGCAATAAACACCTTGATTTTCACTGTCACACAAGAATCGGTGCATTTTATGGACACAACCGTTTGAGCACAACTCTATTTATAGACCTTTTAATAATATATTTTAAGGTCGAAGTATGGTGTCATGGCCGCTGCCGCTCAGGACAACCAGCATAAGGGCTGCAAGGGTGAGGCCGAGCACCTATGGGTGCTGCCTGCCACATGGCGCGGGGGAAGCAAGCGCCCACAGCGCTCACACCATGTGAGCCGCTCCCTTTTCTCCCTTCCCACGCTGCTGTGAAACCCGTTCCTGCTTTCTGCTGCTGACTTGCCTTCAAGCGTGCTCAGCCTCAGGTTACGACGACTTCGCACGATCCAACGCTGCAACCTGCGGAAAGCAGAAAGGCTGCAGCCGCATCCCTCCCACCTCTCTGCCAGCCGTGGGGAGCGGGTGGGTGCACAGACCCATCCCCCGGTTCACAGCCTGGCCTTTTATGATAGGTGAGATACAACACTCAAGGGATTTAAAGCGACTGACAGACTGCAAAATGTAGCACCCGAGAAGCGATGTTCTGTGGTGACCTCTGGCAGGTGCTCAGAGCAAACGGCTGGGGACTGCAACCTCTTCAGCCATGGCAGTTACACCCAAAGAGGAACCAGATTATTCCTTAATACGGCTCCGTTCATACTGCAGAACCTTATGATTGCAAGGGCAAAACTTGAAACAAACCTCCACAGCCCAAGGGACAGCATTTGCTTTCCAGTACACATTTTCAGTGGATACACACAAGATGACTTTCTGTTCCAATAAAACAAGCACAAAAAAAGTAACCGTACAGTGCCATATTTTCAAGGTTACCACTAACTGGGTTTCTGAGGATCATGAAGGCAGGAAGATCATGGAGGAAGCCATGATCAGGAGACTGCTGTGGGATAAAAACTTTTATACACCAACAATGCTACAGACCAGTCTTCATCAAAGTTGGAAAACCATCATCTACCTACCTGCTCTTGCATTCCTGGATGTTTGCATCTACAAAAACCTGAGGGGAATCGCAGCAGCACTAAAGACTGAAGACTCAAGTGTCATTGCTGCTAAAGCATTTAGATTATCTACAATAGCTTCCTTTAATAAGATAAGTAACATTCATAATAGTTCATTCAAAATTAACAGAATATTACATCACTTTCAAGTTAGTTCACTGGAAAGTACATTAATGGTAAACTCACCACAGAATGCTTCTTCCATAAAAGAATCCTTAAAAAGTAATTTCTCATTAAGAAAACTTCTCACAATAGGCTTATCAGTCCTGGAGAGCGACAATATAGACCACGCTATTAAAAAAGTTAAATATGAATGTGCTATGACTTACGAAATTAGGAACAACAGCTTTCCTACACAAAGAATAAGACATACTTCAAGAATGTATATGAGGACTAGAAAATGTATCATTTCTCAAGTCAGGATAGTAATCTGAAATCTAGATTTCTGTATGGAGAACATACGGAAGCAACAGGACTTCATAAAGGCATTAAACATATCTGTGTGCAAAGACAAAAGCACATCTGTCAGAAACTTAAGAAGAGCATATAGGAAAAAAAAAGCCTGGAAACTAATTCACTGTGCTTGAACTTGAATGCTGTTTTTGGAAACCATCTAGAGCAAATCCATCATACAAAGCGTACCAGCTACTCTACTAAACCACGTTGCCCTTTGGCCCCAAACTGAAAAGCCTGCCAGCATAAGAGCTGTTTGCCCAACTGAAGGTAATTACCTCGTCCTACCACTCTTTGCCCCATCTGCAGAAGTAACAGCTTCCAGACAACGTTGAAGTCTTAGAAGACAGAGATTGGACAGAAGTTCAGCAAATCAAGGTCACAGATAAGCCTTATTTTTCTGCCAAAAGGATCAGGTCACTCATTAACTCTTCATTAGATAGTTCACAACAGGTTCATGAATCACACTGGTTGGGGGCCTGTGGGGTGTGTTCAGTTTTATTTCGTTTTTTTAACTTGCTGTCTCTTTCAAAGTTTCAGCTAAATAGGCAGAAGAGGACTTGCATTTTTTGCAAGCACCGTCTTTGTTTTTCTACCTTTTCTACCTCCAGAGACTTCAGTAGAATTCTAAGTGGGGGTTTCCATTCATATACAAAAATCTCCATGAAAACCTTCTTGTTTTTCCTACCAGAGGTACAAAATACTGTTTTTATTTAAGGTGTCTTAAATGCGTATCCTTCTGACTCTCTCCGTCTTCCCCTTCATTGGGAAGGCCTTTCTACAAGTGGGGAGAAGTATATGTCCCAGGAGTACAATTATCTTTTTTCAATACAGTAAACATACTACTTTTAGTGAAAGACTGGGAGGCGTTTGTTACATAAATGGTTTTGCTCAGCAAAGTCTGACAATCTCTCTCTCCCTCCCTCCCTTCTCCTCCCCTCTCAAATATGCTTTTTTTTCCTCTTAACCTTTTCACCTGGGAGCCTTTCTGGGCATCTCCTATAGGTAAGCACAGCTTGCCAGAAAATGACTGAAAAATACTGACGACCAGCCAGTCCTGCTGAGCTCAACAGATTACTTGATCAAATTGAATATTGGAACAGCATCTTGGAAGAAGCCACATCAAAAGATAAAGTTTTTTTGAAGAAGCAGAAATGAAAAAATAGGAGTAGGAGTAAGAGTAAGACAACTGAACACGAACTCCCCATGGCTAAAACACACTGGTTAAAACACAGCAGCTAAATAGGTCATGAAAACCTTGGGTAATTAAGAAAAGAGGTTCTGAGCAGGAAGGCAATACCTAACTGTAACAGGCACCTACCTTGGTAACCTATGCTGGGTCCAGTTTTGGAGTCTTAACTTACATTAAAAAAAAATGGTGAAAAATAGAAATAGTTCCGTATTTAACTCTAGAAAGCCTTCCTCAAGTTGACTTTCTTACGGTCTTGTTTATATTTTGCTCATGCAAAAGAACAGTAAGAGGTGACCTGAACATTATTTATAATGCCTACACTGAGATACACAGAGCATACAGCATCTGATACAGCAGAAGAAAATACAACGAGATGCAGTGTCTGGAAACCAAAGCTAGAGACCTCTATGTTTAGAAGAGTAGAGGGACTGGATCCTTTCAGATGTTGTCCTTTCACAGCAGTTCACCACACTGACCTTCTGCACCTCATGTGCTGGTATGTGGTCCCTTCTGCAAGCCCTCTGGAGATGTATGCAACGCCAGCAACAAAAAAACCTACAAAGATGGAAGGGATACTAAACAGTAAGATACTTAAGTGTAATTCAATCAAGGCAAACAACCTTGAGTATACACGTGTTGGTGGGGTGGGGAAATCACTTTTTGCTATCTACTACCAATGGCACAATTTTGTAACTGATCAATTGAGCAAGTTTCAAAGTTCAGGGAGAATACAGATTTGCAACATTGTGACAAAGTTAAGCCTTTTGTAAAATAAAAAAACTTTTTTCCAGTGCATCTTGTACACCAGCTGATTTCATACAAGAATTCGCTTTGGCATAAATTAAAGAGTATTGTATATAGATATGGATTAACTCAGTGTAAAAACAGCAGGTTCCCATGTTTTCTGAATCTCTGTATAGAATACAGAGATTTTAATTGTTCTTTGGTGAAAATGAACCAGAACTGGAACTTACCTGTATATTTCCATCTTCTGTAAGTCAACTTTTCCAGATAAAAGTAGTTTTTGAAGCAGTATTTTCTGGCTCACCTCAAAACATTAGAATGCAAGACAATATTGTATAAGCATCTACTCAAACTCTAATTAGCAGAGAAACAATTCCCCGTCCTGCCTTTTTTCCTAAACACCCGATTTATATAAAATAATTTGTCACACAGTTTCTTCAGGATGAAGTTTCAGAAGCAATATACCTGTACTTCTTACCACTATAGTCCGATGGAGTCTACCATCTATGTTCCAGGCTGCCTGCAGAGCCTCTGCCGAGCCAAGGACAGGCGTGCTGGTCAGATGCCACTGGCTGCCCAATTGCCTTAAAAGACAGCTAGGTATAAATTTACTTCTTAACATTAGCTTTAATACTACTTGTTTGTGATTGCATAATTTTTCATGAAAGTGATTGCTACCGCTGTTAGTATTTTGTAATGATGACTGGATAGGCAATTTGAGTGTCATTTATAGGCTACCCTGCTTTCATTCCACTGATAGCTTCAATTAGCACCCTTGCAACACCACGCATAGCCCAACACCAACGTAGTTGCTCAAACTTCAAACAGTTACAGAGCAATTTTTAGAGTACAATCAATTATCAGAAAGACAATCAGATTGTCGTAAATTGAAAAGCAATTCAATAAATCATTTGGGGAATTTTATTTAAGAATAAAGCATAAGTAGAATATGAAACAAGCATTCAAAGTCAGAGAGAGAAGAAATTAAAGTGCTTGCTTTAGAGTAAATTAGAAACATTTTTCAAAGATGTAGGAATACAACAAATACAATTATGTGTGGTTCTTTTTCTTTAATGAAGAACAAGTAAATTTGATGTCTTAAAAACGCATCTTAAACCTTGTTCACTCTACGGTTGATCTCAACATGACACATGTAACTCACTTTCTAAACCAGGAGACTATAATTATACTGGAAGAACAAAGGCTGAGGTAATTGCTGCCTAGAAAACTTTGTTACAGAGTAACTTGACATCCCAGAAGTTTTCCCAATACTTGATATCATCTTGTTCAGGAGGCCACCAATTAAAAGACAAACTCGAGGAGCAAGGGAACAAAACTCATGTCCACGTTTCTTTTAATTTTACTCAGAAATATAAAAGTGCAAGTTCTGTAAATTAACAACATTTACAGTACATCACGATAAATATGCCACTTTGTGACATCTAAAAATTCTAGTTATTTATTTGAAATGAGTCATATTGAGATAAAAACTGCATCAACATCAACAAAAATACCTGACCCAGTAAAGATAGTCTTAACATATTAACTAGCAAGATGCATATTCCGTTATTGCTATTAGACCATGCCTCCGAGTTCCAAAGTATAAAAACCTATTAAGTTTACACAAAATACAGTTGAAATTTTTCTCATCACAGGCACAATCTAACATAAAAAATAATTTTTACATTTACAATGTAGGACATTCTCCTACGAGGGGAGGAAAAAAAATAATACAGAAACAGATAGTTCTATTTCAGTGATGATTCGCTAAATCCACAGAAAAGCTGCAATTTGCACAGAGTTAAACTGTTATATGAATATATAGTGTCTTTCCATACCCACTCCTGACCTGGTAAGAACAACAGGCCTTTTAGTAAATTTACTACAGTTTTCTAGCTACCTCCAAGTATGTAGACCCTAAATATCCCAACAGAAATTGCATGCAGGTGCTTTGTGTCCTGAACAGCCTAGTCTCACATTATATTTAAGCAGTGTATTTAAAAGGAATTCTGTCAGTAACTGTACTGTTTCTAACTATTTACTCAGAATGGACTGTCTCTCTCATTGCAAAACATTAAAAGTCAGATAAGACAAAATAAGATTTCAAGTACATTAAAGCCCATTTTTAAAATCATTATTTGAATTCTAAGTAGTCACTATATATACAACACATTGTTTTCTAGTCAATACTTATTTGGATTGACCAAATAAGGTTGAACACTCATTGGTGACTCAATCTTACTGTCAAAGTTGAATAAAAAAAAGAGTGTACTATCTGTAACACACCTACATTATAGAAAAATAAAACTGCTTTTTTAAGAGTTAGGAGTGTCTCCTCTCCTTCAGGAACTGCAACAGAAGTGTTTAACTGCTCTAGGAATGCCTTTCATAGCAGGAACTCTGTATTTCTAGAGAGAAATAAAAGCATCTCAACTGTTTCATTTGGCCTACCAAACAGAATATTACTTTTCTCCTCCATATCAGTCTTGCTTTAGATGCAACCTCAAAAGCAAATCAATGAAGGTTAGGTGTGGGCAAGGTCTAAAACTTTGGCAACATATTCTACAAAAAGGTAAGGGGGAAAAAAAAAGTTTCAGCTAAGGAACTGTTTAAGGCAACCTGACCAAAGTAAAGATAAGGCTTTTGGATAACTATTTCCAAGGATACCGAGTTTTCTTAGCTTTGCAAAGTAACATAATTCAGCTAACTTTCTGGTCAGATTTCCGTTCATAAGCTTCTTTAAAAAAATATTTACCTTCCCAGAATATGGTATTAACTGAATATAAAACATAAGGACACTACTTATTATGGACAAAAGTAAAAAAAGTTACAGATGAGCACACAGATGGCCAAGTATTAAAAATTATATGGTCATGATAAAAGTTTTAAGCTCTCTGAGGTATTTCATATCTTAACACCACAGGTTTGGAATACCATATAGAGACTTAAGATATTGTAGTACTGGTATAACTACCAAAGTAGATTTTTGGTTTTGTGTTTTGTTTGGTTGTTTTTTTTTAATATCTTTAAACGTCACTGCTATAAAGACTCAGCAGCTTGAATGAAAAATATGTAAAATTACTGTACCTGGCCTATGTATTTTAGCATAATATTCAGAATATTAAGAGCAGAAATAAGAACTGCCCACACTGTAATTGCATGTCAAACAAAGTAAGTATTTGGCTGGAATGTACCAGAAGCAGAGATCCTAAATATTGACATAATTTATATCACAAGTATGAGCGGGGTTGGGATGGAAGGAATGAAGAATGGAAGGGGAAGTGAGGTTTAAAATTCACACATTAATCATCATGAAGTCACTGACATAAGCCACTAAAGTTTAGTAAGATATGCTTTTTGTGGCCGAACAGTTTTCCTCCTCCTGTGTATTGGCTAATGCTCAAAGAAGAAAAAAAAAAAAAAAAAAAAAAGTGTTCTGACCATTCCCAACTTCAACATTTACATGAATTACTTTTATTGTATTACTCTAATCAAAACAAAAGTGCTCCCGTTGGCATATTTTAGATCTAGATCCATTTTAAAAGGTAAAAATCACACCTGCCGATATTGTTGAAGTAAATCATGTGTGCTTATTTAGGCTCACCCACAGAGTTACAAGCAATTGTGTTCAGCTTGGTTTAAACAAAATAAAAAGTGAAGAGTTAAAAACACAAGGTCACTTAACCTTCTTCCTGGTTGATTTACTTTTAGTTAAAATTGTAATGTTTTACTAAGCCATACCAACTCTGACCATACTAGGAAAGTGTCTCTGGCACAAGTGGTTTTCAGAAGAAAAGCTGATCTTCCCAACAGCTTTTTCTTCTGCTTCATCTTAAAGTGCAGAAACTGTGGGAAAAGGTGACAAGACTTCCTGTCCGTCACTGTGGAACTACTTCCCTTAGAGAGGCTAAGGCTGCGTGTATGCGGACATGCAATCTGTTCTCAAAATCATAGCCAGTAAATTCCTCCTGGGGGGAAAAAAAAAGCATATAACTATTAGCCTCCTTCATTTTATGATATGAAGATAATTTTAATACTAACACTTAAGAAGTCGTGTTACAAAACAGACCGGAGAAGAGAGTTGAAGTGGAGATTGCATGTTGCAATATCCCCGCATTACCCAAAGTAACAGAATTATTACAGAAATTCCAAGTTGGTGAAGAAAGCAGAAAGCTTCCACTTCCAACATGCTACATGGGTTTGGATCCCATGTAGTTGGAACAGCACCTAGGAATTTCTGCAAGTCCAAAAGCTTTAGAATATCTCAACATGTCCAAGGCAGGAACCAGTTGGAACAGTAAGAAGTGGAGAGTTGTCATTTTCAAATAAAAAATCTTAGCCAAATCTTAGTTGAAAAACTTGGCAAGGTTCTAATACTGCAGGAGAGGTCACTGATGTGGGCTCTGTGCTATGACTGACCTAGAAATAGGTATCAACGTAACATACATAAATGTGTATCATATACATTAATGTATATCTACATGATAATGTTGTAGATTATAGGTAGGGGACACTGACGCTTAATATCCCTCCCCCTCCCCCAAACCCCCAACCCAGAACCTCTCAGAAACATGAATTTGAAAGTGTCTTCGTTCTTACCTTGGCTTGGAGAAGTAAAGTTTTGCCTCTTGGCACAGTCTACAAAAAGACAAACATTGTATTAGAAATGCATTGTAAATGTTACAGAAAATACCTTAAGTATATGGCCTGGTCAGTCCGGAATAGCATCTCCATCTTGAAAACAAGGTACCAAGCAGACAAACCCCTCTCAAATTAGGAAACTAGAAATACAAAGGAGGGACCCAAGAAATGCAGTATTACGTATTTCTCGTCTTCTACAGCTTTAAATGCAAGTTGCTACTGATGATGGTGAGCTACAACAATGCGCAGGGAAACAAATGAGGCTACAGATAAATGACTAATTGATCAATACAGTAATGTTTGTTTCTTAACCAAAGTTTAAGCCATTTATTTACAAAACTAATTACTGGATTTTAAGCATTAAAAGTTGTTTCAGAATCTCAATTTCAAACTCTTAAGGAAAAATATACGTATTTGCAGATTAATATTTAATACTGAAAAGCTCGTATTTTATTTCTTATCATACATTTTTATTTTAAGCCTTACAAACAAATAATTAACGGCCTGATAAGTAGACAGAAAATAAGTTTTCTTATTCAAATATATGAGTATGAACATATGTATTTATATCGGTTAAATTACATACAGTGTCTAAAACACCTACAAAAAAATCTGTAGATTTCTTGACGTAACCATATTAAAATCTTAAAAAACTTGATTAGAACTAAGTTTAAAATAACAAAGATAGTTCAGATGACTTGATAAATCAAACATGTAACTGAGTAATTTTAAAGTAAAGTAAACTTAGTAACAGCATGCTTTTTATACTAACAGACATACTCATATCTATATCTGTTGCTCAGGTCTTTAATATGCTCAGCCTCTCAGGTAAATTCTCAGCCTCTAATTCTAGCTCTTGCTTTTCCCCACCCCATCCCACTTTATTCAAGTCAAGGATCATCTACCTCCTCATTGTCTGAGTGCCACGAGAGGGAGTTTCCTGCATGTCCTTCACATATTAAGTGCTACCATAGCTTCTCAGTACAACTACAAGCCGAGGCTTGTTCAGTCCTCAAACACCCAAAGCGAAGCACCTTCAGTTACTTATGTGCACATACTACACATAAAGCAGGGAGGAAAGAAGGAGTGCTCCCACATTCTCAAAATCTTCAGATAACTTCACTACCCACCACACTTTTTTTTTTTTGAGACACTTGACATGATCAGATTTAAAATGAACATGGCAAAAAAGGCAGCAGGAACATTACTGGACTCAGACCTCCCTACCAGGCTTCAAGGCCCAGTTCTAAGTTGCAGGGCAGCAGGGTTTAAAAAAAAAAACCACCCTATTATTTTTAAAAGCATTTTCTCTAGTTTTGTCCTTTGTCATAATAACAATTTTTTATTGAAAGATTTTCCCTTCCTTCCCTCTTTAAGGGGAAGGTTCAGCTTAGATGGTTAAATCTGACGAGACTGAAAACAACTGAAAACAGAAGCTTAAGAATATGAGATACTACCAGCCCAACTACTTTTTACACTGCATAGAACGATGAGGGGGTTCAAGTCATTACCCTGTAACTGCTTCCCCTAACTTGCAATCTGATTCAGGAAGTAGTACATAAAGCAGCATAAACTCCAAATAGTGGTGTTATATGTTTGAGGAGGGAAACAGCACCGAGAGTGGTGCAGAAGTTGCCCTAGTTTAAGATTCTCTGTGCAAAGACCTGAACAATCAAATGTATCACCAACCAAGCTATTTGGACAGTCTGAAAGCCAGGTGGATTATTTTCCTCTTCATCCTGAACAACAAAAACCTCGCTACTCAGGGTGAAAGCCAAAATGCCGACACATACCGCTTTAACAGAATTTAAATGACTGAAATCACTTTACTTATACATCCCCTGCAATGAAATAACACAATGGTATGCGTGCCCTCAGTCCAGCTAGGTTTCCAAGATGCACTGATTAGGAAGATGCGAGATTAGGAAGATAACTGTCCTAAGAGTGAAGATAAATAATACCAAAGTAAAAAGACTTTTGACAAATACCATATTGTTCCAAATACAGGTTTGATCCCAAAAACATGGAGCTGTTCTAGGAAGGCATCAAATTCTATTTGGAGAGTACAACTACAGGTAATCTTTGAACTTGAACAGCATCCAACAGGAAATTAAATACTTAAGAAAAAGATCCTAGGTACTCACCACACTAAATGCCACCTGCAGACAACAAATCCCTGCCTACCCAAGGCATTCTTGCCAGGCCTGTGCTGCCACCGCAGCAGGACCACTAAGGCAAGTGAAGGGGGAGAGAGCTCTTTGCATCTTGAGGGGCGACGGAAGTATTTCCATACCCTACTATTTATATACAATGTTTCTGTAAGGCACATACGAAAAAATGGGCATCATGGCATGATCAGAGAGGTGAAAAGCGAAGTTTTTGTGGTGCTTTTTGGGATAAAGTACTAAATAATAATCAAAACAATGCAGTGCTACACTCATCAAAATTCTTGCTTTACTGCTTGCTGTAGGTTTGCAGACGTGTTCATTTTACTGCTAGACAAAGACACCACTAATGATCAGGAATGTAACAGCTGCCCTGAAGAATTCCAGAGAGCCTCAGGCTCTGTTTTATATGTAAAAATAAAACCCAGTAACAACAAAACAAGTCATTGCAGTGTTATCAACAGATAACTAAGCTCCTCAGAATGTCCTTATAGCTCTTGGTATTGAAAAATTAAGATGCTAACCAAAACGCATTGCATTTCTTACTTTGCAAAAAAACAAAAGTAGTAAGTTTCTTTATGGTAGGTATAAAACGAATTTTTAAAACTTAACATTATCACCTATAAACTTTGTTTCATTGTTTGTGTAGTGGTATGTTGACTCCCCACCCTAATTTTAAGAGTTTAAAAATAGGTTACGCTATTACCTCTGGATTGTCTAACAGAAGACAGCCAAGTTCATAGCAAGCATATGGCTGGACGTATAAGTTGTTTTGACGGCACAGTTCATCTTTAGCAGCTCGCTGAAAGAACTATAAAAATTAAAGAAAAAAAAAGAAGAAAGATTGCAGTAATACATTAAAATTGACTGTTTGATACTTAAAAAAATCCAGAAGTACCATTCAACTTTAAGTACTAGGAATTAGCCCAAAGCTAAAATGAGAATATGTTAAAAATTTCCAATGGGAGAGATTCTTTAAGCAAGAACCCAGAGGTTTTCACTGACACTACTGAATCAAGGCAAAACTATTTGTTTGGATTTTTACCAAGTAATATATTGACTGTTTCAAGAGTTTTCCAACTTCATATTGAAAAAATACTAATCTAACAAGGAACTTTAACATCAAAGATGAAGTACTCAGATTATTTAAAATATGCTAGAAAGAAGCAGAAAAAAAAGGAGGGGGAAAGAAGAAAGAAAAAATAAAAATATTTAAAGACAGCATCATCTCCCTTGTTGCTTATGTGAATTGCATTCTATTTTGGGGAGGAAAAAAAGTTGTGCCTACAGATCAAAGCCCGAAGCAGTGGCAAAATTCTTCTTTGGTATGTGCTAATAATCAAACCTCTCAGCGTCTAATAGGTCTGGAGGAGAAGCAGCAAACCCATGCTTTTGAACGGTCAATCTCCAAGTGTTTTTTATTTTTTAAAAGTTGAATTTTCTTTGTTGGACAAAGTATATCCAGCACAGCCAAGAACTCTTCCATTCTTCTTACCAGCTTCCCCTTAACTCTTGCTCCTACAAGCCACTTTAGCTACCATGTTCATTCAACATAGCCAATTACTTTTACAACACAGAGTATAATGAGGACATGCTGAACAGAAGATTTGAAAAGAACCTGACATACTCTGTTGGAATTCACAGAACAGTACGATCAACAGCACTGACAACTAATGGCTTGCTTAACACTCTTACTCAACAATATTTACTGTTTAAGAGAATAGATAATAAAATAGGATTAAGAGTGTAAATTATCATTTAACAACTTACCTGAACAGCATCTTCAGAATTTCCTAAGCATTTGTGTATGGCACCAAGAAGCAAATTCCTCAAACCAACAGCCGATGAGTCATCAACATCCTGACAAGCTTAATGAAAAGATTTCAGTAAACAAACAAGATGGATTGAAACTCTTCCTTAGAAAGAATTGTGGTCTACAGCGACTTTTGGACTGATGATTCAATGTAACCAGAAAAAGGAGATGCTAGTAACATTAATATAAACCAAAGTAGTTTGGTTTCTTTTAAATACAACCCATTTTGTATGAACCTCATCAAGCAATCTGTCACTCATGAGAACAATTCCTAACAGGAATGAATGGGCTGACATCACAGGTAGTTGGTGTGTTCTTCTTACTGGAAGAGGAGAATCCATTTCTCTACTGGTCTTTGAAATATCCACTAAAAGGTAAAGTTAAGAAACAACCACCTCCTTCTGGTGTTATAGGAAACTGGGTTGTCCCAGATATTGAAAGAAAAATACATAGTCCAAGTTACAAGGAGCACAGGGCAAGCAGTTCAGACAAAGCTGATTTGTTCTGAACTGAAGCCAAGTGACAGCCGCACAAAAATCTGTACTGGACTTAAAAACCCAGACTAGGGTATTTTGGCATCACAATTCTCAATGCTGATGAGAGGATAAGGCTTATTTGCCCAACCTTAGCTGGTCCACCACCCAGGGCAGACTGTGCCTCAGCTGAGTAGTGCTCTATTTCCAGAAAGAACTGAATCATGATGCACATAAGCGTCTCTAGATGAATCAGGCTCGATTTTGATCAAGCTTATTAGCACCAGCTCTGTTAAATCAAGGCCAGTTCCATGAAGAGCCATTTGCACTTGTCTGCACTATCGATTCCAGAAAGGCTGGGATACAGGCAGGCCTGCAGGGCTTTTCATCCCTTCAGAAGGAGCTGAACTGCTGTGCCTGGAGCAATAGCGCTCCTTTAACTTCACATTCTGCCTCATCTCATAAACCCTACCAGATCTTAACTAGCTCTGCATTCACAACACAGTTAATCCACAACCCAA
This sequence comes from Calonectris borealis, assembly GCF_964195595.1. Taxonomy (NCBI): domain Eukaryota; kingdom Metazoa; phylum Chordata; class Aves; order Procellariiformes; family Procellariidae; genus Calonectris; species Calonectris borealis. The sequence goes on from NC_134313.1 coordinate 52,609,949, forward strand.
ATAAGCCACCTATGAATAACTAAGAGTTAGCTGCATGAAGTATTTGGACTTTACACAATACACAAGACTGTCAACTCTTGCTTGTATTCCAAGTCTCAAATTACTTGGCATTTTATTTAGAGATACATGTGGATACAAATTAATTCATTTTTAAGTCAACTCCTAGTTCTGAGGAAAAGTCTGGAAACTCCCCCAGCAAATTACACTCCAATTGTTCAAGAGAAGAGGAAGCAAATTAAAAAAAAAGTCCCCTATCATCTCATCATTCTTGCAATACACAAGGCGCAGCAATAGCACTCTCACTGTGCAGAAAATCTTCAATCAGAGTTTTCTAGCTTAACATAAAAATTGTGTACAATCCCCAAAATTTCACATTTACAGAAAAAAGGAAGTATCTCGGTGGCAGACATTTTTTGTTTTATTTTCTAAATGAGCAGGTAATAACTTGAAACTGTTTGCATAATGCAAACAAAACTGATCACTGGACAAGGGGAGGAATACTGAAAACTTCATGATAAACACTGCTATCATAAGCTTCATGTGACAGACATCCAAAGTCATCTGGAGACTAAGAGGCAACTATAAAACACTCCTTTCACCACTAAGATGGTCCCAGCAGCCAAGATAAACAGAACCCTTATCTTGTCACAGATGACCTCACAAGCTACGTATTTCCTCTTAGAAGAAAACTGACATGCAGAAATGAATTTGTAGTTTTATGTTTTTATTTTGTAGCTAGGTTTAAATGAGTTAAAATTTCTTAGTGACTTTGAAAAATAACTATCATGCTATTGTTTCATTTTAAACAATGGGCAAACGCAACTGATTAAAACACAACTATATGCAGCAGGCAGTTAAACTTCTCCCAAAAACCTATAAAAATGGTAAAAATGAACCATTAAGCTGAGTCTTAATGGGTCATTATTCTTTTGTTACTCAAACTGTTTTGCTATGACACATGCACACAGGTTTAAATTTTCACACTACAACAATCAGCTACTCCATACAACAGAAGGAAATTATACACCTCATTTAAAAAAGTAAATAAATCAAGGAACCGTATTATACCTTGGCTCATATGCTGTAAGTTTGAGAGGGAACAGTTTGGAAGGGCTTTCCATAAGTATAATACTTCAATGGATGCCAGGACACAGAGCTCTTTGGTCGGCATTTGTTTTCTAAATCTATCTGCCTGCAAAGTGGGGAGAAAGAGGGAAGGGAGGTCTGTCACCTGTCCTTTTATAGGGAACATAATGCTCACAAACAATATATCGCAAACAGTAATTCTAACTATTTCATGAAAGCATCCAACAATTTTATGAAAATAAAGTCAGTGGTAACTTAGCTTAAAGACTTTAAGACTAAAAAGCAAAATCTTTCAATTAATTTAAGGGCTTACATATTGATCAAAATTAAAGCTTCCTTGTATGCAGCCTTATTTGTTTTATTGCATTTCACAAATCCCAAGTACACACTGACTGAATGCTGAAACGGTAACATCTGCAAGATCATCAGTTGGGAGATATTTCCTAGACAACTCCCAGCTTTCAAAAAGAACTAAGGCTTTGACAAACAAGACAAGATAAAAAGGAGTAAGAAAGGCAAAGCTACAAGGAAAACTAGCAAAGCAACTACAGTATCACGTATTTTTATTTCTAATAATTACTTTAGTTGTAAAGTGAATGGTTAATTCACATTTCCTTTGCTAGGTCCTTAAAATACATGACACTATTGTTTTTCCACGTGAATCCTTCCCACTAATTCTACAGAAGCAACATAGCAGAAAACAGATAAATCCTTCAAAAATAAATACTGGTAAAGAATCCAACAAAATTACCAAGTGTAATTACTGTACTGAAACAAGTCAGCCTATGCTAAACCAAACCTTTTTCACTGAAAATTGTTCAATCTGATTGTTTTTTCTTTTGAAAAGCTTCTGAACTTCCTTGAACACATTCTGAGCACCATTGACATCACCAGTGGCTCCTTGACACACTGTAAGAACACAGAAACAAAAATGTGTTAACACTACTGGGATAAGAAACAGGAAAAATTAGTATTAGGTATCATACGGTCACAGGAAAACACACACTCACTTCCAGAAAGGATCTAGACTGGGGATTTGACAAAAATACAAATCCCAACTCTCCCAGGTACCCTCTGTGATCATTAACAAGTCAGTACTTCTTTTTCGTACCCATTAAAGAAACTAATACCACCCAACCCCTAAGGACTTCTTTATTAATTAAATCTTTGCAATACACTGTATATGACCTGTCACTACACTGACAATCATAATTGTATCTGCATCTGGAAGGGGGGGGGGGGGGGGGGGAGAGAGAGAGAGAGAGAGAGAGAACGTACGCACATGCATGTACATGCGCACGCATGCAAGTACACATTATATAAAGAAACAAAATTATGTAAGTCCAGTCTGGCATAAAGCTGCATAAGCAGCAGGCAGTGTGGAAGGCACTATGTGTAAGTTTCCCAAAACAAAACCATGCCAAAACCTTATCAAATCACTGATTTATCACTTATCTGACACATTGAATATACTCACCTGCTGTTAAATAAGCATAGTAGCACTGGGACCACCTGGATTCATTTTTAAGTCTCTCAAAGGATTCAAACGCATCTTTGAAATTCATCTCTATCATGCTGCACCAACCTAAAAGCAAGACTAATTTAACTTCAGAGAAAGCACAGTAATTCAAATTTGGCATCAACATGACTGAAACACATAGTCTGTTATGAGAACTAGAGCTAGTTTAACAATTATAACAATTACTGGAAAAGTTAAAAACAAAACAAATCAGTGACATACATTTAAAGCCTGGTTTAAATTTACTGGGAAATGTTGAATTATAAGATTCCATTCAAAACAGTGAAATTACTTCAGAACAACAACAAATCTATACAGACGCCAAAAGCTCTCTTTTTCTTTATTTAAATACTATATTTTGTAGGATGATGAAACTTACAAAGCTACTACTTGCTCCCTTATTCTTCCCCACTGTGACAAGATCCCTTAATGAGACACATTTAAAGCTTGACGCAACATATCTTCTCCACTCTCAAGACTTGTATGCAAATTAACATATAGCATATATTGCTATTGATAGAAGGAAATGAACATGAAATACAGGTCCTGCAAACCGTGAAGCTTCACTAGACCGACTAGTTTTTGGCACAGAAATGGTGGTTCCACAGACAAATCAGATTAATTAATTTCTCATTTTAAATAATATTCTGTAGGTGAACAGTTTTCCCTTGATTCTATAGTCTACTCTGATTTTGCATCACCTTGTATTTGCAGAAAACGTTTAAAATTATGAAAAATTGTTGAATTCTACTTGCCCAAACAAGAAGACAGGATTATTACCATAATCCATCCAAGACAAAGGCCAGTATTTGAAAATCTTTTTTTAAAGCCTAATAAAAATAATCCAGTTTGTTTATTGAAGTTGCTAGTCTAAACTTGAAAGTGAGCTATTTATAGTATAAACATATCCAACTTACCTATTTCATATAAGCAGACATGTTGAATCTCCCTTTGGTCTGTTGCAAGTTCCAAAGCGGTATGAAATGAGGTCAAGGCACTATTGATTTGACACTAACAAAAGTGAAAGAAGAAAAAAAAAAAATTCAGATGTCTGAAATTTAAAATTTGCTGGATAATTTGATTTTGATAAGGAAAACATTCAGATTTCTGTTAATAGGTATTTAAAAATAACTACATGGTTAAAGAAAAAAACATAGAAGTGTCTTACAGATTGCAGCTGCTGGTTTGATTAAATGAAAGAGGCACAACATCCCATTGAGAGGAAAACCTCAAAATTCATTTCAGACTCTAGATTATTTTAAATTACCTAAAATCCACCATAGAGCTAACAGTTTGAAGGAGAAGGGCTAATATTAATTCAATATACCAGCTCCACATTACAATTCCTTTGGCCAGCTTTCCTCCTCCCAGCTCTCTCGACCTGATTACTTTTGAATGGAAGTATGGGCAAATTATGACAAAGCCTTTATTTACACCAATAAATGAGCATCTTAAAGCGGTCCCATAGTGAACAGATTTTTCCATATATTTCATATTCATGATATGAAACATAATACAAAAGCCAAATTATAAGGGACAAGAGAATCATAGAATCATAGAATTGTTAAGGTTGGAAAAGACCTCTAAGATCATCGTGTCCAACCGTCAACCCAACACACCATGCCCACTACACCATGTCCCTAAGCGCCTCATCTACACGTCTTTTAAATACTTCCAGGGTCGGTGACTCCACCACTTCCCTGGGCAGCCTGTTCCAAGGCCTGACCACTCTTGCAGTAAAGAAATTTCTCCTAATGTTCAATCTAAACCTCCCTTGGTGCAACTTGAGGCCATTTCCTCTTGTCCCATCGCTAGTTACTTGGCAGAAGAGACCAACACCCACCTCGCTACAACCTCCTTTCAGGTAGTTGTAGAGCGCGATGAGGTCTCCCCTCAGCCTCCTCTTCTCCAGGCTAAACAACCCCAGTTCCCTCAGCCCCTCCTCATAAGGCTTGTGCTCCAGGCCCTTCACCAGCTTCGTTGCCCTCCTCTGGACACGCTCCAGCACCTCAGTGTCCTTCTTGTAGTGAGGGGCCCAAAACTGAACACAGGATTCGAGGTGCGGCCTCACCAGTGCCGAGTACAGGGGCACGATCACCTCCCTACTCCTGCTGGCCACACTATTCCTGATAGAGGCCAGGATGCCGTTGGCCTTCTTGGCCACCTGGGCACACTGCCGGCTCATGTTCAGCCGGCTCATGTCAACCAGCACCCCCAGGTCCTTTTCCTCTGGGCAGCTTTCCAGCCACTCTTCCCCAAGCCTGTAGCGTTGCCTGGGGTTGTTGTGGCCCAAGTGCAGGACCCGGCACTTGGCCTTGTTGAACCTCGTACAGTTGGCCACGGCCCATCGATCCAGGCTGTCCAGGTCCCTCTGCAGAGCCTTCCTACCCTCGAGCAGATCAACACTCCCGCCCAACTTGGTGTCGTCTGCAAACTTACTGAAGGAGCACTCGATCCCCTCGTCCAGATCATCGATAAAGATATTGAACAAGACCGGCCCCAGTACTGAGCCCTGGGGAACACCGCTCGTGACCGGCCGCCAACTGGATTTAACTCCGTTCACCACAACTCTCTGGGCCCGGCCATCCAGCCAGTTTTTTACCCAGCGAAGAGTGCACCTGTCTAGGCCGTGAGCTGCCAGCTTCTCTAGGAGAATGCTGTGGGAGACAGTGTCAAAGGCCTTACTGAAGTCCAGGCAGACCACATCCACTGCCTTTCCCTCATCCACTAGGCGGGTCACCTGGTCATAGAAGGAGATCAGGTTGGTCAAGCAGGACCTGCCTTCCATGAACCCGTGCTGGCTGGGCCTGATCCCCTGGTTGTCCCGGACATGGCTCGTGAGCGCCCTCAAAACGAACCGCTCCATGATCTTCCCCGGCACCGAGGTCAGGCTGACCGGTCTGTAGTTCCCCGGATCCTCCTTCCGGCCCTTCTTGTAGATGGGAGTCACATTGGCGAGCCTCCAGTCGTCCGGGACCTCCCCAGTTAACCAGGACTGCTGGTAAATGATGGAGAGTGGCTTGGCAAGCTCCTCCGCCAGCTCCCTCAGTACCCTCGGGTGGATCCCATCCGGCCCCATAGACTTGTGAACATCCAGGTGGCATAGCAGGTCATTAACTTCATCCTCTTGAATTATGGGGGGTTTATCCTGCTCGCTGTCCCTGTCTTCCAGCTCAGGGGGCTGAGTACCCTGAGGATAACCACTCTGACTACTAAAGACTGAGGCAAAGAAGGCGTTGAGTACCTCAGCCTTTTCCTCGTCCTTGGTGGCAACGTTCCCCCCCGCATCCAATAGAGGATGGAGATTCTCCTTGGCTCTCCTTTTGTCATTAACATACTTATAAAAGCATTTTTTGTTGTCTCTCACGACAGTGGCCAGGTTGAGTTCTAGCCGGGCTTTTGCCTTTCTAATTTCCTCTCTGCACGACCTAACGCGATCCCTGTACTCTTCCTGAGTTGCCAGGAAGAGTTGAAGTAAGAATCAAAAGAATCTTACTTCCTGAGTTGAAGTAAGAATCACTAGTACAAAGCAACTCAGATTTATATTTAAATGAAACTTTAGACAAGAATGCAAAGCGTTTGCTTGCAAGGTACTAACAATCAGTTCCACCATGCGCAACAGTAAAAATTAAAACACGCGGTAAAGAACTTGCACTCTAGAAGTCACATAAAGAGAGAAATGTAGAACACTACAGACTTAAAAAAGGGGGGAGAGGGATAGTAGAGGAGTTTAATAACGTAATAATGATCACCAATAACTTACAGCCAGTTCAGATCATCTCTCAACCTTAAAAATCAGCAGCTGTATTCCTTCTATTTGCTATTAAGTGTGAAATTCATTGGTTTTGTGCAGTAAGCTGTTGAGTAATCTCATTTCTACTCTTATTAGTCATTCCACCCTTAAAAGTCATATATTTTTAGCATCTGCCAATAAAGTTTAGCTTTCTGCACAACAAGGGTATCTTTAATGTTTCATTTTATTTATTTTTAATTATTTCACCTTTTTCCCACATCCCTCAGTAACTACTTTAAGCAACAGTTAATAGAGAATTCATAAATGCTGCATGACATGTAAGAAGATAAAAAGGTCTATGAGATAAAAAGCATTTTGATAAAATCATTAGTTACCAACAGCTTAATAAAAAGAGGCTGACAGTTTTGTAAGAACTAGAATGATAGTTCTTTTGACTACCTTAATCTCTAGTTTTCCCAGTCTAGGATGGGACTTCTCTGTAACAATCATCATAAAGGCAGGGATGCAAATCAACATTTAATTAGTTTTATACACAGACACACTATATATCCCAATATGGCCTATACCCACTTTAATAGTGTTCCTATATTCACTCTCACATACAATTATAATAAGTTATACAACAGAAGAATGTTTAAGCCAGTCTCTGCTGGCTAAGCATGTAAGTGAAAGAAACCGTTGAAAAAGCAAACTTGTCATCTACGCAAGCATTAACTGAATTCAAAAATTTCTCCAAAAATCTGCAGCGTTGTATCTTAAGACCACACACAGAGCTCTAAAGTGATTTTATTAGATTTCCTTCTTTGTCTCATCAGGGAAAACTGTTTTAGTTGCTAAGGAACAATTTAACCGTAAATCATATATATTGCATCAAGACAGAACAACTGCCAGCAAAGGGATCCACAGCTGTACCAATATAAACACTGTACACTTAGAAAATAAAACGGGGATTAGACTAAGATGCTTGTTGACATAACAGAAGAATATACTACACAGAAAGGCAGGGGAGTTATATTTGCCCTCAAAGTTATATCAGGGCGCCTGAGCAATGTACATCTTGTTTACTTTTGTAGCAGCACATTCTCTCCACTACACATTACTCCACTGATGCTGCACCACCCCAACAAGACTTCCTGGAATATTACTGTTTCAGAAAATAAACAGAAAGAATTATAAAGTCCCAAGAGTCTGCAAGTATAACATCATGGCTGACACCTGAAATTGATATTCTTGAGATTTAAAAATACACACACACACTTGTAATTCCTTCAACAGGCATCACTCATGCCTCTCTTGGACATAATACAAAGACAAAAAAAGATTAATCCATAAAATGCGTAATATACAGAACGACATAACCATAAAGGGGATTATTAAAGCTAATGTGAAAACCATAATCTTGACTTCAGATTAAAACTAAAAACACCCCAGCCCACCAACTAAGCATCTACAGAACTTCCCAAGCCAAGGCAGCTTCCCAAGCCAACACACATTTCCTCCCAGAGTTGTTCTGAAATCTCAGCACACTTTCCCTCTCCCAGGAATTCTCAATCAGCACTATGAATTTGTAAAGCTTTTAAGAAGTCATGCTCATAATTAAGGGGAAACCAGCAAATGATCTCTAAAAGGAGACAATTTACACTGGAGGACACTATATGGAAATTTCAAAGCCTGTATTTTCTATTCCTTAACACTGCCCCCCCCCCTTTTTCCCTAGACATGCCACAAAATCGAGTAAAACTAGGATTCTGTATTTTATAGCCTAGAACAAGTAACTAGAAAGGCCAGCACAATTCTTGAAAATAAACCTTGACATTATGCAAGCTCTGAAAATCTCTTAAGACATCACTGCGACTTTATTCCAGAAAATTCATTTAAGACTTTTCAATGCTTATTATTACTCTTGCCCTCAGTCTACTTTTCTGTGTCACACCCTCCCACCCCTAAATAAGAATGATACCACTGATACCAAGATGCCTACAAAAGGTAACTAAAAAAGCAAGAGTACTTGTCAGCATTACATTCAAGCCCACAATACCACTGCACATCTTCACCAGCCTGCACATTAAACACACTGTAGCACACCTGAATGTGCCACTGGTGTTTTGCCCGTCAGCTGGAGTATTTGGTACTTTTTCCTTCAGACTCTTAACATGCACCTATACCAACCGAACTCTATAGATCAAGCCTCAGAACCTGAGTTTCTTTTGTCCTGACCCCAGAGATTTCTTGTTGTTTATATATACACACCTGGAGTCTGTCCCCAATCAAAGAGAAGCAATCTTGTCCAGTTCACAATTTTGTCAAACACAATTTTGTCAAACACTTTATACCCTTACCACTCTCCACATGAAGCTATCAATCTATTTAACTACTTCTGAGTGGGGTGATTTGTACTATTTAAAAAAGCAGATGGAGATTTTTAAAAAAGTGTTGCTGATTGGGGAGGGGGGGAGGGGAAAGAGAAAGAAAAATTGCAAGCTAAAAAGCAGAAATACGTAAGATTCAGAACACTACCGTTTACTCTGCCCTCTGCCATACCACCACCATGCCCATCTTTCACTACTGGCCACAATACCACACTTGAATAGTCTAAGTTACAGTTTCAAAAGTAAATTGGTATTTATTAACATAATTATAATATTAGACAACACACATTTAGCAAATGGATGGCAATATTTTTATTTTCACAGTAATAAGAAAGGCCCAAGGGTACAGCTGGAAACTCTGGATTTCAGACCAGTGGGTTTCAGCAGCTATTATACTAATTACATTTTTCAGTACCCTTTAGGCACAAGTATAAAACATTATTCTCACTTGTTTTTAGTAGCTTAAGCTTACATGAAACATCATTATCAGCTTTAGTGGAAAGTATTTCAAAGACAGAAATACTCAAACATTCACAAAGAAATACTTGTGAGGCTGGAATACATATAATCACAAGTCAAGCACAGCAATAGTTATGTCCATAAAAACAGCCCAAGTGAATTATGTAAAAGTCAGGAAAAATGCTACTTTTAATATGCAGTCTCTTAACGTACTCTTTGAAAAAAAAGAGACATTTGATCAGCCTACCAGTGCAACCTTTAACTTTCTAGTGCACTTTCATTCCAGCTTTCCCAGATTCTCCTCCTCTCATTTCCCTTAACTTATTCATATCAATAGTCTCCAAACGCTTTCAGACTTCATTTCTCAAAAATATGAACCTGGGAAAAAAGTTGAAAGATAATTTGGTCCACATTTATAGTACCTGTAAGGCTACTTCTTAGAAAACCAAAGTCTGTTAGCGCTTTTATTGACTAATATTCATACATGCTTTTTGGCGCACAAAGCATTATAGAGTCACATGCTCTTCATCTGTCTTTCATGGCACTGTCATTGTGAAATCTTCCTTTCTCCTCGACTGCCTTCCTTGGCAATTTTCTCCTTTGTCAGATTTGTGTCTCACTGTCCAGTCTTGCATTACTGCTTCTGCCTTTTGAACAGTTTCCCTGCCTCCAGGTATCCCATGGCTGAACTATGCTCCTTACCGTTTCTTTTCTCCATAGAAAAGAAAACACACACACATACAGATATATAGGCATATGCAAACTTGCTAACAGAAGCTGAAAATACCATCAGCTGAAAGTTACATAAAACGTACGCAGGATCAAAGGCTATAAAAAAATCCGATGGACTGAGTGCTAAGTCTAATACAAAGCCTACAATGACCATTACTGATCTGTACTTCCAGAAAAAAACAAGCTCTTCTGTATAACAACATCTAAGCTGCCTTTCATCTACGTACAATTAAATTTTATCACAGCACTGTTAAAAGATGATAGATGTTAAAGACTCTAAAATATATAAGCTTCAGCTCAAGATATACTTTTAAGTGCATACAGGTTAAAGCACAGACTTCCCAATTTCAGTAAACCATCTGAAAATAGTATTACCATGCCTGGTGGAAAAAATTTAAACCTACCTGTGTATTAACAGTTTCAAGGAAGGCCATATAAGCACTTTGCAGGCTTTGCAGGAGCTCTCCTCACCCGCCTTGGAGATGAGGCAGAAATTACGACTGAGTGTATTAGTTTGTAATCTAAGAGTATATGTGCACTTCTGGTTCAGAATGTACAATGGATGCTGTAAGACCAATGCCCGGATTTGAGACACATGTAACCACAAGTGTATTGTGCAGAAATCCAGTGCAGCTCCCCATGCCATTGCCACCAGTCACATACCCGCCTTCACTATTATGTCAACAACGTTTGAGCAAATTAAGCTTGTAAATTCCTAACAGAGTCTACAGAAGAGCTGAAGACATTTAACCAAAACATTTATACGCAGCAAAGCCTCAGTGATACTGTACCACTTACAACAAAGCAATGACGGGGGTGTGGGGGAAGAAGCTGCTGAACAGAAAAGCTCTCATGCAAACAAATACATGAACAGCAAAGGGACATTTTAACTGTTAGCAACCAATAAGCTTTCTGCTGACTAAGGGTATGGCTGCATAGCACAATGCACAGCATTCTGCCTGCCTAAGCTAACTAACTTCGTTAACATGGCCACGATGTTTCTTGCACAAACTATTTCATTTGGAGCTGAACTTCGGTGCCTATATACTGCATCATTTAAGGCACAAATACTCTAAGATTACATGTAAAGAACTCCGCTTTGAAACATAACGGTACTCCAGAAAGGGACCAACTACACAAAACTGATACTCATTCCAAACCTAGCCTCTGTATTTACACATAGAAACATATACTCAGCTTATTGACAATTTATGTTTACAATTTTGCCCTAGCTTGCCCTGACAGTCAGAAGAATCAGTTGAATTTTATTCCTCATTACACATGAAAAAAAACCAAACACGAAAAAAAAAGGTTCCAAATACCAAGTCATACTCTGGCAATCAACATATTTACATTTTTAACTGTACTTGCATTCATTGTGTAGCTAGTCCTAATAAATTTGATTTTTACCATAAGAATGGAATATGCATATAATTGAACAAAGACCATTAAAATCCTTCCCACTCAGAAAACAGCAATATTTCCCAAACACTGACAGCTTGCCTATGACAGTGTAATTCCCCAAATGCACTGTTGCTTTCAGAAAGACAGCAAAAAAAGAAAAACAACATCCAAGTCCCATGCAAGAATATGCCTGCAAAATCTGATAGGCCACTGAATCCTGCCCCTCTGTTCTGTTACTGTTGCTACCTCCCTCAAAATACTAAGCTATATTTGAGAGAGTTAACTGCAAACCCTAGCAAAGAATGACCACCAATATTAAGATCTGGATTAGCTCTTGTAATTATGATTACGCAATGAAGGGTTTGAACATTCTGGGCTTGTGCTTTTGTGTTGGGCTTTCTTGTTAATACAATTGCTCTGGAAATATTCTGGTGTGTTAAAAGCAGCAGTTAGGAGTTGAGCTAGGAGTTTAAAGTAGTCACCACCATCTTGTATTATCACAGATTCTTAAAGAGTAACTCAGCCAAAAACCACGAGGCTGCTGCAGTGTTTGAATAACACTCTGCAACAGCATTCACAAACACATTTTCAGTGAATACATTTCTGCTTGGGTCAGAGCTCACCCCTAGCAACAGAAAACATCCTGGTTTGACCACTTAAGAGCAAACACAGTTATTTGAGGGAAATTATTGCAGAGAATTAGCTGTATATGAACAATGCCTAAAATGAAAAGGGGAAGATAAATGCTATGTACTCAGCAGATAATGCTCAGATTTTAGCTTGACAAGCAAAACTGAAATAGCTATTTATACCACAAGAAACTCATGAGTGACCAAAAGCACTTCCTTTAGCATTGAGCTACAAATGTATCAAGTAGCTGAAAAATAATTTCAAAGTGTCATTAATTCAAATACAAGTAGTGGAAGAGCAGGTTTGGTATCTGAACTTGAAACTAGGAAGGAGTTAATACTTTCTTCTTACTTATCTTTCTATATCTTTAGTCACAATTTGCTGAAGCTTGCACAGTTCATTCACATCAGAAAAACATAAAATAACAAAGGGTGGGAAGGAAAAATCAGTCAAAAGGAAGAAAACATGCAATACCTCTAATCGCTGTATCCTTCCCTTGAAGAACATGAACAGAGAAGAATTTGGATAAGCAGATTCTTTTTTCGCAAGAATTTCTTTTGCCTCTTTCAATCCTGCCTTGTTATCACTGCCATCAAGGGCAAAAAAGGGACGAACAACTGTGTGGTACCACAACAGAGCTAATCTAAAAGAAACATAAGAGTAAAAAGGATTACAGCTCATAAACAGAAATTTAAGGATAACGTTCTACGCAAGCAAATTTTTAAATGATTCTGAAAGACAAAGAAAGCTATGAATCAACCTGGCTTTAAAACAGACACAATAGTATTGCCATACATCAATGCACTCCTAAACTGCACCTGAACATACAATTCAGTGACTTTACCTTTGGGTAATGTGAACAATCAAGCTCATATCATCAAAGCAGTTGAGCCTTTAGAACTCTATAGATTTTAAAAAAGAAAAACCCACAGGAAAACTTTAAAAATTAATTGTTCATCAGAGGGGGGGGAAGAAAAAAAAAAACCCAAAACAAAAAACAAAAACCACCCACAAACAAAATCAACAACAAAACTAAACACACATCAGCAGACACACTTAAAATCAATGTCAAACAGAAATACATCCGGTGTTCAGAAGGGCAGACATCTACATGACCTACATCGCTCCTGGAAACAAGGACAGAGCACAAAGATTTCCAAGACCACCTGAAGGAGGAAACACCCCCCAAAACACCATTTTTCTTCCCCAGAAAGGAGAAAGAACAAATCAACAGAAACATTTAATCTTAAGCTTTCTTAAATAATCAGAAATCCAATTCTTCTCCTCAAGCAGAAGAGACTTTAGCTCTGCTGTCAATGTTTCAAAAGTGACATCTGATGGTACCTGAAGTAGGTCCAGTAATAAAAGCATTAATTTGGGAATAATGGAGTAATAAACCCATTTATGAGGGCAGTTTAATTAGGTCTGGCTAACCCTTCGCCTCATAAAAAGACCTGAATGCAGTATGAAGGCTTGGGAAAAAGAGTATACAAAAAATACTACTCTAAAAAGACTAAAAATGCTGTAAGGAAACATCCCATGTTACTCAGATGCTAAAATTAAAAATAAACTGGAAAAGATCTTTGGCTAATAGTAAGGATACATAGCTAAGTGAGATCAATGACTCATAAAAATAGTATGCTCTCCATAGCGGAGGATATAACTCAGGTAAATTCACTCAGCCTTCAGGGGGTGCTTTTATTTTACTCTGCTGGCATATAAATTACTAGACAATGGAATAGCAGGTACTGAAGAACACAGCAAAATACTGACACAAACCCCAAATACATGTAAATAACAGCAGAGAGATCTCATACACTAGCAAGTGATGAATTTACTAAACATGGCATGTTAAACAACAAACTACAAGTTTATTTTACCTGCTGTTGTTTCCTTTAAAGCAACATGACTTTTTGGTTTTGACTTTTTTCCATTTACTTACTTTCAGTACTAAGTTATCTACCAAAGCATTTCAATATAGCTACTCACGTAGCTAAAGGGGCCTTCATGTCCTTACTTTCACTTGCATACATCAGTGAAGAAAGCCCCTGTAGGCGGTCTCCAGGAAAACCCAGCAGGTTGATGATTTTGAGCAGGTTTGGGGGCACCATGGATATGCAAAGATGAAAAAGTCCATATCCAAAGCTAACAGCACCTTTCAGTCTGTTTAGCGAATCCTCCGTTACACCTTCTGCAGCAACATGATTATCATTTGCAGCATCAGAAGTCAAGGATTCCTGAGTTGTTTTCTTCTGATATATTTCCTGAAGTGTATTAATGTCCGTATAGCACTTATTGTAAATTTTCCAGGCTTTTCGGAGTATCCACCCACCTTTTATGTATGCTAAAAATCAAGGAAAAGTATTTCAAGGACGTATTTCAGAAGTGGAACATAGTAAGTAGTAAATGCTATTTCACAAATCCTAGGATGTTCTCTCTATTTGCATTAACGTATTGTATAAAGGATTTTGTAATCACTACTGTCATCTTGAAGCAGTCTTTCATACTGGGCACTACAAACTTAAGTGCTTTTCAACCAGAGACTTTAAACCAGCATTCAATACAAAGGGACTTCCCTTCAGCTATGTAGCAATGCAACTGTCAGAAAGAAAGAGAGAAATCAAAAAACTTAATGCTGGATTCTGCTCCACTATGGAGTGGAGATGAAATGGCTGCCTGGCAAACAGAGAGAAGCAAAACTCAGCGATTACACCTCTTAAGGCCAAATGATGTTACAAGACAGTTGATGGGAAAATACTAAGAAAATCTCTTCCTTTGGGTTAGATAATAAGTTTTTCAACACCATCATTTCCCTGCCCCTCATATGAACACAGCACCTTATAATTAAGAAAAAAAAATAAAAAAAAAAAATAAAAGAATGCAAAAATTTATGTCTTTAAAACATTTTTCCGTTGCCTAACTTCCTCAATTTCAAATGCAAGCTGGGTACCTAAATTTCCCTAAAAATCTGGTCTTGAGCATTCTCAGTTGAGAATGAGAGAATCCCCAGTCTCATTACAGGAGGGTAAAGAAAGGCATGACGCCAAAAGATGAAGATGTCCGATTTGCCTATTTACACAGCATGCATCTTGGTTATAGCACATCCTTGAATAACAATAAATGGTAAACAGAAAACAAACACAGAATACACTTGTACATGTTAATTGTAAAAGCAGACACCCACATTTTGTCTGTGATAGAGCCCTGAGAATTAAGAACTGCAGTGACAAAGGAGTTAACTAAAAATGAGAGAAAAATCAAAGCATGGTTATGGCAGCAGTGTTCTATAGAGATATCAGCAAATTTGTAGATATCAGTGTTATAACTGATGCCAGAATTAGATCACAACAGGTGGGGTGTGTCAAAGAAAAGGAAAATGCTATTAATACCAAACCACTCTTTATAAGCCTTTGACATCTTTGACAAAATCCTTCCAATTACAAAAAAAAAAATTCTAGAGGAAGTACCATCATGGACTAGACTACTTTTTGGATTTTTGTTGTATGAAGAGGGGATGAAGCTAGTCTGATAGTCTTAAGAAATCGCACTGAGAAAGACTGCAAAATTTGTAATCTCAGTTGTAACAGAAGGGTTCTGTCAACGTGAACTTAAAGTATTAAAAAAATTAATCCTCTATCTTGAGTTCCATATTAAAGTGTTATAATATAAAATGTAAATCCCTGCCATGATTCAGCTGCATTACAAGATTAATGTTACTTCAATTTCAAGCAATTAGGTCATTTTTTGGCTGCACAGAATGTTTTAAAAGTTACGTGGTTCACCACAAGACAAATGCTCATACAACTATGCATAGCAATGCAGCAGACAAATACTAAGGAAACACCCACATTTTACTTGTCCTACAGATAGTGTTTCTGCTAATAGCTAACTACTGCGTTCTGATGCATGCATCAAATGGAAAGGATATGATATGGAAAAAAAAAGTATAGTTTTAGGCTTTACTTCCATTACTGTGCTGTCATGAACAGTTCACTAACACAGCATAACCCTAATAGATTTGCTATCCTAAGATTAAAAAATCTAACAAATGAAAATAATGAATTTCTGACTTTTTAAAGATAAAAATTAAATCTAGCCCAATCACTGAGCTGATTTCCCAGTATGAACTTCTGAAAGTAGTCAGACCCATGACAGCAGTGGTAATATCAAGAAAAGGTAGTTCAATATTGCTGTCAGAAGCTAATGTAAGTTGCTGTGTTACTAACTTTATGATGAAACTATTTCTAATAAATCCATGTGGGTAGAAAGGAAAATCTAAACTGTGTTAGGCATATGAGAAAGCAGCTTGCATGTCATCATATGCTTCTTGTCAAACTGTTCCAGGAAGAAAAACACAAGAAATTTTTTACCCATCCACTGATGAGAAGTATTTATCTGCCTCTAAAGAATGCACTTTTTTTAAAATTACAGTCATTTCAATAATCTGGTTGCTATTTCTGTACAGAAAAATGATAAAAATAAAAGATGTTTATACATAATCAGAGAGTTAATATACTCAAAAAAATGAAATAATGGATCCAACAGTTCAGCAATGGCACTACCTAGCAGTTGCTGAGGTGGCATTTAACTGCTCGGAATTTTAACTAAATTTCAGGTATATTTTTTACTCAGTAGAGTAACCCACATATACTGCATGTTCTGCAGTACTCTGCTACCCACTTCAGTTCTCTGAGCAGCAGACCAGAAAGAAAGGGAACAGACACCACCCTCAGTTACAGCATTCAACCCAGTTATGCAGCTGCAGAATACATACTGAAATAAGAAAAAAGCTTCAAGAGGGGGGAACTCCCACACACAAACGAAAACCCAGAACTGCATCAAAAATAGTTAAGAAAACCTTTCTGCAGCACTACACACACAGCAGACAGAAATACTCCCCAAATTTCTGCTAGCTAGCACCAAACACATTCTTGATGCCATCACTTGGAAGAAACCAAGTCTGCACATCACAGAAAGCATTATGTCCTTGACTGAAGATCTTAGTATTATTTCAAATAATCTGAATGTTATTTCCCTGATTCCTTTCAGCTGATCAGCAGGGTTTTCACTGACAATATGGTCTGACTGCCATCTCTTGGTCTTCATTGATTTGGCAAGAACCTGGGAATACACTCACCTTGTATATGACCTTGACCACATTTTCTATAAACTCCTAGATGAAGGCATGTTTTAAGATTATGCAAGAGATCCAGGAATGCAAGAGAACATTAGAAACAGCTTTGCAGCTGAGATGAGGAGCTTTCTATTCAACACGACAGGATTAACCTCTTTGGCATGCAAGGACACACTTTGGTGACCAGACAATAAAAACTGATTTAGCAGTTCCATCTTCCACACAGTTCATTTAAAATTACTTTCACTGGCAGTTTGTCACCTCCCTGAGTTGTCATGAACATAATGCATGTGGGACATAAGGATTTTCCCAGTGGCCTGAACTTATAGCCTCTTCTATCTTGCAGGCCACACGAAGCACACAGATGCTACCCATCTTCATACCAACTCCTCAAATGCCTCTATGGGAACATGCAAAGGATTCCAACCTACCTAAGGAGAATCAGTTGAATATGATTATCGGTATGAAAAGAGCTGAAGACTGTAATCTGTAGCAATCCAACACATCTTATTTTATGATCCTACTACCTACACAAAAGTAGAACAATACCTCTGCAAGTGTACCAATCTTGGAATGTTTCAAACGGAACTGTGCTCTTTCTTACAAAACAATCATCTTTACTGGTAGTCATCTTGCCACTTTATGATCAAGCTTTATTAAAAAGATATCATGCAAAAAATATATCTAAATATTAAAGCCACAGCACACCTGATAACTCTTGTTTTACAAATGAGAGCACAGCCAAGTAGACTTGACAGTCTGCTATAATTATTTGTCTTTGCAGACGATCTATCATGGATAGAGTGGATTTTCGTCCATCAACCTGTTTGGAACATACAAACACAGAGCACAGAAAAATGTTAACAAAGATAATACAGAATACTAGTTTAAACCTCAGGAATTAAAAAATCCCAAATTAACTGCAAGTGGTAGTATTGCTACTAAATTAACACAGCATTTTGAAGTGCAAAACGATGCTAAAAGTTCTTTGATAGCTCATCAAGCAAGTTCCTACTTCATAAACAGGGAAACCTTACATATTTGGTATCAGCTATTTTTCTTAAGAGTCTATGAATATTCAGAACAGATTTAAATTTCATTTAATTATTACTAAATGCATCAGACACACAACTAAAAGATGTTAGACAGGAAGAGCACAGAAAGGGGTATATGACAAGTGGCAGGGAAAATACAGTGCCTCTTAGGAGCAGGGAGTTAAGTATGTCAGGTTCAATACTGAAGTAAACTAAATATTGAAGTAAAATATTAAACTAAATATTTATCAAGTAAACTAAACATCGAAGAGAAATGGCTTCTTCTTCTGCTGTAGATCTGCTACGTCACACTAGGCAGCTACTCACTGGACATTTCTACACTACAACTTTAACTAGTTCTCAATCTGCATGCTTTATTCTTCCTTCATTATTTAGAATGAAAAATCTAAAAAAGGATGGAAAATTCCCTAGGAATATGTCTGGCACATAGCACTAAGCAGCCTCAACGTCACAATTTTTGAACATTACTTGAGCATATATGAATTAAAGTTAGCCTGAATTAGACAGGCCATAAGCTTCCTGAAATAATTTTAGTAGGGCACTAATTTGAGGTTAAAAAAAGGTTAAGAAAATAGATAATAACATCAATGCAACCTGCTGCTTTAGAAGGGGAACTACCTGACTCCGAGTATTTTACGATACTTAGGAAATCCAAGCAAAATATTTGACTTAATTTCTAAATTTACTATTAATCTCAACTGTTCTTCACATATCAAAAATCATCTATTCAAAATACAAAGAGGACAGGAAGGAAGTTTCCAGAAATATTTATCCGATACACAATTCCATATTTTACAAATAATGTTCTTACATTCTTCTTAATTTTATTCTTGATTGTTTCTATGACTCCAGCTTCTTCACTTTCACAAAGTTTCTCTGTAGCCTTTAAGTCATCACATGCCAGCTGCATTTTCTCTTCTTCAAATGTCATCATAGCATTCTACCAAAAACCAAACATATTTGAATAATAAAAATCACAAATATTTTTATTTCTACAAAAGCTATATGATAGTAAAAGTTTTTATGAAAACTTGACAATAAAACTTACTTTTTTAAAAATACGTGTTAATACACACACATCAGTACACATACTTCTACACAAACACCAAACTAGAGATTTGAGTGTGCTTTACCAAAATTTCAAGACAAATCAGAACATACTAAGTCCTAAGCCCTTGTCTTAACAAACAAACCCCTTGTTTGACTTCACATGCAGTCAGACTGAATGCGCTGTCACATTACATTAAGCAGAAGAAAAATTCATATAAATTAATTTTCAGTTATTGTTATGTAAGGCACGATTTGCATCTGTGCAGATACTGCTTTTATATAATTCATCCACATAAATAGCAGGCCTCCAAAGTCAGTAACAAGTAACAGCTATTGCATTTTTCAAAATAATAACCACAATTCCTACAGATGTAGGAAGAAAAAAAATGCATCCAACTCCAACTACTGCTGAACCAATTTCTAAAGAATTTCAGCACAAGTAACTTCTTTTCTTGATGCTTTATTAAACGAAAGCTCTGAATGACACAGGCACACAAAGTGCTGCTGCTATGTTTAGAACAGTAGCTAAGCAAGACATTATCAAGATCCACTGACGCTGCACTGTGATGTTACACTGGTTCAGCACACCAATTCAGATAAGCAAGCCTGAGAGAGTCTCCCTCTTTCCTTTCTCCTCTCCATTGACTTAAAAGCAAGCATATGTCCTAGGAGGTTTCCTAACCAATATATTTTTCCATACTGCATAGTGTACAGACATTACAAAGAATTCAAATTAATTTCATTTACAACTTATTTCTGGCATATTATAATAAATTCTGTCTTTAAAAAGAGTATTACCATAGATAATCTTAGATTGCACCAGAAATTAAGCAGCAAAGTCAGAGTAAGGACAGTCTAAAACACAAGATCCAAACATTTTCTAATACACCTGCTCAGTTTTTATATAAGATATTCTCATTTTTAATACATTAAAAAACAAAGAAAAGCATTTAACAGACCTAACTTGCTCATTACGACTCTTTAGTCAGTCAATATTCTCAGTTCTCATATATTCAAAAAGGAAGCAATGTGAATGGATTGAATTAACAACTTTCACCCGACAGTATGGACAGAGAAATTTTCAGTAGCAAAAGCTATCAGGAAAATGGCATTTACGGGTATTATTTTAATAATACCTCTACTGCTCATTTAAGAGAGGGTTTCATTATGGCTTTTTTAATGGAACACATAAATATTTCATACATTTGAGCAGCTGAATCACAGAACCTTTACTTCCTATTTAAACCATGAGTAAAACAAGTTTTATATAACATAATGATTTATTTTCTTGCTACATTTAATCTAAAACTTTGAAAAAAATTAAGTCTCATAAAAAGAAACAAATTAGAGTATCCACCGTTATGAACACACACATGCATATACAAACATTAACCACAAGAGAAGAGATGTATAGTCATGCTCCCATATATATGCTCCCATCTACTTACCAAAAAACTGACAAAACTGGCTCCAAAACTCATTAATGGACTATGGTTTCTGTAAAGAAAACAAAATGTACTTACTATATTTGCACATATTTCCTATTGTAAAGATCAGTATTGCATTTCTAGATTTTAATTTATACATCTGTAAATAAATCTTAGGGGTTTTGTATTAAGTTACAAACAAATATTGTATCATTCTGCAAGATATAATGGAAATGGAAAGCCAAAAGCTTCATCATTTTTATGAAGATTTGAATATATCTTTAATTTTTTTTTTTTCAAGCATTAGGCTGTAGATATTTTTTAAGAGAAATCACTGTCATCAAATACGTTCAGTGCAGGTCAAAAAAAATTAAGAGCTACAGAAAATTAAAAATCTGCTAATTCTAGTCTTGTCTATGATCCATCACTACAATTTTGACCTAGCAGACAAATGTTAACTGGTTCTATTAACAGATTCCCACTTCTCCCTGTTCCTATGAATTTAAGTTAATCTACCCAGATTTTTAAAAAATGCATATGCCACATAACTAAGTTGTTGGAAATACAAAGTTCTCACAAGGCTTATGGTTTTATAGCTGCTTTGTTTCAAGCCCAGAATACATATCTTGCTACGCTATGTGGAACAGTTTTAAGATGTTTCACCTATTCCGTTTGCAGGGATATTCCAAAAGCGTGAAACCAACTGCTATATCAAAAAATGTAGGCAGCCAAAATCTTGGTAATATATGGGACAGGTTTCAAGCTTCAGGGCTGCTGTAGTCACACAGACCATGAGGCTCCAGTAATGTCACATATAAGGCATTTAAAAAAAATAATTTCAAGATCTCAGCGGTACCAGTAATCCACACTGTTCAGCAGTGGGCTGCCAGGTTATATGTCCATGTATAAATATCACTACTGGAGCAAGGATAAAATACACATAGCACTCCAGAAGAAAAAAATTATATACAAACACTGACTTCCAGGATTTAAGAAGAGGTAACATTTGTTCTACAGGTACATATATTGCTACACTACAGTACTTATGCTGTTTCCAACTTAATTCGGCAAGCATCAGATTAAAGTAGAGTTTTGAAATAGGACAAGCACTTGAAAAACATGGAGAAAATAGTATATTGTTTATTACAACACTGGTTTCCAATAGTAAAGCCGTATTATAATACAAAAGATTATTTTTTTAAAGGTAGTCATCATCAATAACCCCCGCTTTCTCACTTTTTGATTTAGCATAAATATCTAAAAGGACGTGAACAAGAAGAAAAAGAAAGAAAAACAGGGAAGATAAACCAAGTTAGAACCGAAAAACCTGCCCTTTTTATATACATTGCTCAATTCTGGATATACATACAAACATAAGGTAAACATAACTTGCCACATTTTTTCAAAAGAAAAATAGGTTTGGTGTTTTCCCCTTTGTTGGCAGGCCAACAAGAACAGCTGCCAGTAAATGCCTCTGCTATTCAGTACCTGGACTGTTCTCTACCAACAGCTGTGTTACACAGAGAAGTAGAAATCAGCTACACAATTTATACTTGCTGCTGCTGGCACTTTCAGCATGAACTCTTGCTGCAGAGAGCACATGGCTCTCTCATAATCCACTTTTCAACCCACAGAGCATGTGGGACCCATTCAGCAGCCAGTCTCATCACCATACTCCACAGCACATAACCTCCACCATACGTGTCAAGGTCACACCTACTGCATTATCAACACCCAACAGATCTAAAACTGCAGAAGAGATCAGCACAAGAAATTTTTACGTTTATGTGCTTATGTACGAAGTTGCACTTACATCATACTTTCAAGGAAGCTCAAAAATAAATAAAATGTTTCATTTTTGAGCTTCCTTATATCTACATACACGGAGAGAAAAAAGTTCTGGGGAAGCAAGCAGGTAGGCATCTCTAGATAATCAATCTTTCATACAGAAGTCCATTCAGAATACAAAACTGTCAGATTGTTTATCAGAGTGAATTAAAAGAAGTCAACCACAACAGTCTTTGAATATACCCAGAATAATAAAAATGCATGACATAAGAAATAGTTAATTAGGTTTGCAGTTTTCAGTAAGATTCTTAGAACTCAATTCTTGAACATTAAGTTTCAGTCCACACCGAAAATTTTACTTCACTACCAGGAATGGATCCAAATAAATTATTTTAATGGAATAACTAAAATTTGAGCATCTGAACACCTGTAAAAATTTTACTTGTAAAATTGATAAATATTACGCTTTTACTAAAACTTTGCACAACAGAATCGTGATTTTGAGGTGGTTTTTTCCCCCTCTGAAATGCGCATAAGCAAATCAAATAAGCTTAGCAACATATGCACTTGGCTCTTAGAAGAAAGTAGCATCCAGGCATTCCTTAGGACTTGGCAAGAGAGAAACGAGTTTTATCCGCAAAACAGAAATACAAATTAAATATTGTGGAATTACAGAATAAATAGTAAAAGTGTTGCATATAAAAACATTCTGAGTTCTGGACTACTTTTCATTTTCTATGAACTTATAAAAAAGATCCTCTTGTTGTAGAAATAGTTACTGAAGCTTAAAAAAAAAAAAAAAGGAAATACATCAGCTTTAGAGGTAAACTGATTTCCTGTCTATGGGAACAATATTTTCAAATAGAGCAACTTGAATAATGGCCATGTTTGGGAGTGAAACCACTAAAACTGAATAAACAGGAACATAGTTGAGAATTAAACAGCATATATATGCTGTTTCAGCAGCTCAATATATACGTTAATTTGGGCACACTATTCAAACATTTTTTTTTTAAAATTGGTTTTCTTTTCTCTTCGGGACTTTAAGAACCTGTTCTTACCTGAAGGTATCAACATTTAAATATGCATTTTAAAAGCCTTTATACTTCTTTTTTGGTAAATTTTAATACTATGTTAAAAAATGAGGCAGCTAGTTACAATTGAGAGCCAACTGCTCTTCTAAGATTACAAAAGATACCAAAGCGCTTACTGCAAGCAATGAAAATTTGTCTAGGTGTTTTAACATATATTTGTCCAAGTAAAACTGAGAAGTTTTTTCCCCACATAAATATGCATCTTTCAAAACAGCTTCCCCACTTGCACTTTGACACTCACAGCTGACTGTTTACAACTCTTCCACCATGATTAAAGACAAGACAACAAAAAACTCGAGAGCCACATCACTCTACTCTGAAATTATCACTAGCTGTAATACGTGACATAATACATTGCAGATTAGTCCTTTTTAATTTTCAGTCACTCAATCTATAAAAAGCATTGTCATTACAGCACATATGGGCTGTAGCACATAAAGACCCTGAAGCAAGACAACATGATGCATAATATTATACTATGTCTGGGAGATGCTTCTGTTGAGACGATGATGTTTGGCAATCAAAACATGAAAACTTCACTGCAGGAGCTCCTCAGGCAGAGTTTGTGTCATCACTAAACAAAATAAGGAACGCTTCTGCCACATTCCTATGTAGTCACTGGAGAGAGACTATAGTTGCAGCTTTATGGAAGATCATTTGTTGAGGTAATTTCAGTGTTTAAACTCCATTTTAAACAACCACTGCATCTAGTGCTCAATCTTTGCGAATATTATGTTGACTGATATAACATCAACAATTTATGTTGATAATTTCTTCAACAGTTTAGGGTTATCTTTTCCTCAAGAGCTAAGAAAAAGGTTTGCAAAGGCACAGTACTGTCCCAATAAACACTAAGGCATGACTAATGATGACAGTAAGTTTCCAAGAAAAGCATAATTCCATGAAAATAACCCTTGGCTCAAACTCCTTATAAGTGACCTTCAGCTTCAGACATGATTTTACATCTTCTGACAGATTCCAAAAAGTTGTTAAGATACAAACAAATGAGGCAGCACTTGAGGAAATACTAATAGCAAACCAGTGGCCATACTGGTGTTGACAGGAGTTACAAGCTGAGTACAAATGAACACTGGGACACTGCACTACCCAAGTTGTCCTTGCCACTTTGAAGCAATAACCTCCATTAAGTAAAGAAAAAGACTTATAATTAGCTCAAAGATGAAGAAATATTCAGTCTCCAGACATATTTTGTAAAATGCTGTCTGCACCTCACCTACCAAACTAGGACTCAGAAGATATCTTTATTATAAGAAGGTGTGCTATTAACAGCATTTCTACAAGATACCACAGTAAAAGGTTGTACATATCAATAAAGTTGGTATGTATAAATAAACTTAAGTCACAAGCTTAAGAGCACTGAAGTAGACCTTTCTTCCAGGTATATAAACTGGTGTTATACGAGACATTGCTTCCCCCAATAAACCCCGACTAGTTCACCTCATTTCATGGCATATCTTTAAGATGTTAATTCACTTTCAGAAGAAAGGTGTTTACCATGCCCCATTTTCACACACGATGACAACATTCAGGTTTTAAGCCTTGGTTTAATAAGGCTGAGAAACACAGTCCAATTTCAACATAGAAAAAAAAAAAATCGGAACCGAAGCACACCAAAAGAAAGATCAATTACTTATCAGTATTTCCTTTTTTCTACATCCATTTCCATGGTAGTATTTCACATCCAAATACATCAGCTTCTAAAGCTACTACAGCTTAGCTCAGGTTTAAATTTAAGTAATATAATTAACCCGCCAACATTTTTCTCCCTACTTTTTTAGGCACTGTTACTTTAATCATGGTCCACTAAAAATTCCAGTCATTATACTGACAGTGATGCTCAAGTTGAAAGAAAACAAATTGTTTTCCTCAAAGCCGGAGAGTAAAGCATAATGAAAAATTAAGAATTCATGTAAGTTCACAGATAAATATAGAAGGAGCTACTGAATATTTTAAAACAAGCAGAAATACGTAAAACCTATATATAAAGGTAAGGAATTTACTGCAAAAATATTGGTCATTATTCCATCATAGACTACTCTAGAATATATTCTAAAAATTATTTGTGAGACTACAAACATAACACAGATCTTTATACAAGTACACATCTCATCCAATATTGGTATATGAAATACTTAAGGCAATATAAGTGTCATGAAAGCATTACAGTATTAAGACACACATTGAGAAATGCAAATGTCAGATCTAGGTTTAGTTTGTTTTGCAATCAGCCCAATTTTGTTTTAATTGTTAAATGAGCTCTTAGCGTACACTTCTATTTTCACTAGAAATACACAACCAAAAGAGAAATTCAGGAATATAAAAAGAATAATTCTGTGGCCCTGTCCCATCCAGTTTTTACCTGATTTGTTTTGTCCTTACACAAATTAACAGGGGATTGTTTTGCTCTAACTTCAGCCTGTTAAGTTTAGATGCACAAGAATATCAAAACACTGGGAACTATGAGAAGCATTTTGAAAAGTAGTTGCAAAGCTGAGAGACAAGCTAGTTATAACAGCTAGTTATAACACAGTATAGATTTGTACTAACTGTCCAGTTGCACACTCTTAATCCATAAGAATTATGGACTTTTGCAAAATCTTTTTCCACTGTAGGTTCAACTAACCTGACCGAAATTACTTTCCAGGACAAACTATACAGCTTAACTGACATCATATAACTTCTTAGTATCTCTGAGCTCCTGAAGTATATTGAAACAAAAATATATCCATCCCATCACAATATCCTGAAATAATATATTAGACATAGTAGATCAAAGAATGGGTGTACTAGCAAGAGTGAAAAGTCTTTACAATACCTGTATCTTTCACAAAGATAATTAATTTCTTCCATTTTAAAATAAGATCTGCTTACTATCACACCTCTTCTGCAATCTCCACCAAATCTGACTTCTAACTTCTGAGTCATAAACTCAGATTTTTGTTTAGCTTTCTGTCATCTTCCCATGGATTTCTAGCCATCAGATTTTGCTCTGTATGCCAAATGGATCTCTCAACCTCTCTCTGCCCTTTTTACCGCTTCTTTTAGCATCACCCGTCTCTGTCATGAAGGCCACAAAACAAAACATCACATTCAACGTGATCATCTCTGTGTACACAGGTCTTGAAGATTTAAACTGTAGAACACTTAAAATTTTTCTAACCTATCCACATAACTGGAAAACTGATGCTGCTTTTATGTGCATCACTATTACTTAACATGCTCTGTCTAAGCTTGAGCAATGAAATCTTACCTCACCAAGGCGCACATTTATTACACATTTAGAATATTGCTGCTAAAAATCACTTCCCTCATACATAACTCTCCGTTCTACACATCCATCTAGCAGCTGCTCGTCTTCCTATCGCTGCAATAAACAAAAGCACACAGGGTTGCTACCAGGGTACTCATGATGTATTCTCACACTGCCAATCAAGATGCCATCATCCTTCCCCCAACTGACTTAATGTCAGTTCCCACCCTGCTGTCCTTATCTTATTTCTACTAAATCATTGATTTTTGTTCTTAAGATTCCTTTGCTGAGCTCCATAAACAAGAATTTCAACAGCAGTTAGACTGCCCATACATGGGCCATAATCTACCTGCTGATCAATGCTGGCTTAATGTCACCTTGTCTCAACTTGTATTTGGGTCAAAAGTATTTTGAGCCACAGACACTGTTTTAAATTGGTAATATTAGGTTCAAACACCTACCCACAATGGAGTTTCTGGTCCATTACTGAAGTTTCTATGTCTTTTAATACATATACTGTAACACATCATAATTTTAAAAATTTCAGGTTTTTAAAGTAAGCGTACTAAGCTTTTTTCTCACTTTACCATTTGCTCCAACTTTGCATTCTTCTTCATGTTCTGCTTTACCCTAGCAGGTTGTACAGCATGTTTTCCTAGACTGACCCCATTCTTTAAATCTTTACACATTTTGTCTTAGAATCACGTTTCCTCCACATCATTTTCTTCTTTGGACATGACCTCATTATATACATTTTACTTATCCATCTTGTACCATTTCTCTTTTCATTCAGATGCAAGATGAAAACTTTATCAAGTCTTCTCAGAAATACGAGTCATTCACACACAGAGTCAAACGTTTCCCTGGTAGGAAACAGAAGACTGATGGATTTCTTGTAAAATAACATCCCTGATCTTATGCTTTATGTTGCAAGTCAACAGTCAGCTAAAAAGCTCCTGATTATATTTGACACTGTCTTCTCTCTTCTTAGCTGGAGGAAGTTTTTAAATAATTTTTGAATTGCAAATGCTCTTAAAAAGTGAAGAATCAGCAAAAAAAAAGATCTTTTGACAGTTTCTTCTTTTCTTAAATGTTTAGGAATCCACAAAGCTAGAAGGGGAAAAAAGAACACTCCAATTCCAGCTTTGTTGCTAATGTCAGGGTGGTTCACCAAAAAGATACCATCCCACAGGCTGATTGTGGGCTCCATCTCCAACGCCTATGTCCTTGGTTAACTTCCACGTCTCTTGCAGCTTTCACAGGTACTCAAAGTTTAAACCGATGGGAACTGGGATGTCATCAGCATTGTTCAAGTTGAACAGAAAGATTGATACCTGACAGTTTCAAATGTGAGTTAGCACTATAGTGACCTGACACAGCTACAAGCATTAAAGATGACGATGCTGTCTGTTGCGGTTTTATGAAAATATCATATCCATTGGTATTTGATTCAAGTTCAGAAGGTTGTCACCACTAGCAGGTGGAGAATCTAGACTTCTTAAAAAAAAACCTCACAAAAAAGCATAGGCAGATGTCGATGCTACTTGCAGATAATTTTTCAAACTCTAGTATCCTCCCTCAAGTATATTCTAAAACAAAATAAGCCACAAGCTACACCTCACAAATCATTAACTGCTTTACAGTGATAGTCAATGCAGTTCCAACCACATGTTGTATCTGACACACAACAGACACGTTCATCTGACTTCTTTGGGTTCTAAATAGATACATATGAGCTCTAAACACCAAAAGACAAAACGCTATGCTCCCATGCCCAACACAGAAACAATGGTTCTATAGCCAATGACTTCAAAGTACCACCACTCTTCAAAGGTAAGACTTTACTATTATGGTTACACATATGAAACACAGTTGCCGTTTCTACCCTGGTTTCCTCAAGGACTGCATTATGACCAGCTTTCAAATATCACTGATTTTGGGCTCATCAGCCAGCTTTCTGGAACATGAAAAAATGCAGAATAGCAAAGAAAGAAACAGATCAAGCCTGCTTTGGAATGACAGCTGTCCTTAGGCTCATCAAGGTTGTCTACTGTCCCATAAAGACAGCAGCATTGATTTGAATTAATACTTCACAAGATCCTTCAGGTGGCAAATGAATTAAAAATTAAAGTAATAACAAGTAATAAAAAGCAGAAGCAAAACCAGTAATTTCTAAGAAACAGTTTTAACTATGAAACTGAAGTTTTGCTGAATTACTGGGTTTCCAAATAGTCTTGTAGGTTCTTAAACAGTTTCCAGGAATGGAAAAAAAAAATTCCATTCCTCTCTTCACTTCTAGGATTCATCTGATAACTGTTAAGCTTCTGAAAAAGAGCTAAGCTACCTGCGTAGGCAGTAGTCTAGAATTAATACTTCTATAAGAAAGGTCGCTTGAAATACAAACAACACGCACTTGCATGAAGTTCAAAAAGCTGCATTTCATCAGACATCTTTGAGCTCTAATGCTGCAAATTACAAACATCCATATTAAATTATGGAAAGCTCCCAAAAGCTGCTCTTTCAGCTTACCAGTCCCATTTAGGATGGGTTCTATTTCATAATTTCAAGCCAAAAAAATTATACTCATTTAAGGCTGTATACAAACAAATATATAATAGTATTACTTAAGTCCTTGTAGGAAGAACACATCCAAGACAAGTGTAGAACCAAAAACCGTTGGGAAAAAAAGTCAACCTCATTGCATGTGTCTCCAAAATACAAATTTATAAGAAGTTGAGCATACTTTGCTGTATCTTCTCTCCTACCTCTAATGCAAAGTTCCAACATACAGATAATCTGCAATTCAATAAAGGTCTACTAGTTCACAGCAAGAGCAACCCTGCTACGAATTTTGGGATGAGGTAGACAGGGATGGAGATTTTCCATAGTCATTTAGAAACTAAGACAGCAATTATCAATTTATGAATCATAAAACCACTTAATCTATTTACTCCTTGCAGGTAGTGTTTAAAGTCCAAGATCAAACAGTACACTGAACTTAAAGGCAGCTCTTGATAAAAATCAAACAAAGAAAAGTCTGCACCTGGGAAAAAAGGTGGATAAGTTTCTGCATTTAAGAAATCCTTAGTAATAAACCTTCTAGATAACCAAGAGAACAATTTGCAGAAGATATCATTATTCACCCTTTCAAGGGAGGATTAAACTGCATTTTGAAAATAGGCATCTCAACAATTTTACTCCCTATAGCATTACTATACAATGTAAGAAGCATCACATATTTAGAATTCCTAGACTACTTCCAGATTCACACTACTAACAGAAAGCAATGGCACCACACAACA
Organism: Calonectris borealis; assembly: GCF_964195595.1. Taxonomy (NCBI): domain Eukaryota; kingdom Metazoa; phylum Chordata; class Aves; order Procellariiformes; family Procellariidae; genus Calonectris; species Calonectris borealis. The sequence goes on from NC_134313.1 coordinate 52,640,023, forward strand.
AAAAATGGAGGGGAAGAAACCTCATCAAGTGTTCCTTATCTCGTACCTTTAAAAAATACACAACACAAAAACAAACAACCAAAACCATCAGGTTCCTTAGATACCTAGAACAACTGACAACTCCAACAGACTCAAGAAATAAGTAACTCATATGGTGCAACTTCATATGAATGTGAGCTGCATGTTAGGCATGTGAGGACTGCAGAATTGGGACCTTACTTGTCACCTGCAATATTCCAAATAGTTCTACACAACAGTATTGTGTATGTAACACAGCAGTACTTATTAAAGACAGAATGACATGTTTAATATTAGGCTGTGGCAGGAACACAGTGAAGTTATTCTTCCATTATTATTAAGGGGAGTTTTCTTAATTAGTCTCACTCCCCCCGCTCTACCTCCAAACATCCTTTTCGTAAATAAGATTTAAGTACGTAAGTACACCATCACTATGAAGCACTATTTTAAGTCAGTCAAAGTCTTTTTTAATCATACAGACAACAGCAGTATAGTGCATATTAATTATTTAGAATGTATGCGCAATTACAGCAGCTCAAGCTTGTGTGGAATGCATTAGCCCTCAGACAAAAAGGACAGGTATAGGCAATCTTTTCTTTAAGACTGACTTACACAGTTGTGTTAATGCCATTCCTACCGGATGACTACTTAACGCACAAACCTAGACATGATGTATGCAGGGATTACGAAGATAATCTTGCAGCCTGAAGATAATCACAGCAGCATTCAAGGATCTTTTGTCGGTACCCGTTTTGCCGGCTGAAACCAGCACCAGATCACATACGAGCATCGGAGCGAAAACCCCCAGGAAACGTCTTCAGGCGCACGTGTGTGTTTACTCATTCACGTTAGGGAAACGCAGCCAATGTTACCGAGGGACCCGCCGGTCCCTGCCCAGTCCCTCCCCACCCCTTCAACAGGGCGGCAGGCACCTTCCACAGCCGCACGCCGCCCCCGCCCCAACCCAACGCGCTGCCCTGCAGCCCCGCGGAGACCCCGCGAAGCGGATCCGCAGCCTCGCGCCCTCCGGCCACGGGGGCGAATCACGCGTGCCCCCTCCCCACGAGAGCGCAGACTGAGGCGGCAACCGGGGGCTCCAACCCTCCCCGCTCCGAGAAGCCCCGCGGGGCGAGGCTGCCCGCGCCAAGCCCCCCTGCCCAGGGCGCGGGGCCCTGCGCGCCTCACCGCCCACCGCCCCCTTCCCGACCCTGGGGAGGCCGCCTGAGGAGAGAGCGGGACCGGCGCGGCCGCGCAGGTGGCTGACGGGCACAGGTGCGCGGAGGCCGGGCCGCCGGCGGGCGGGCGGGCGGAGGGAGGCGCCCGGGGCCGCGCTGGGGGAAGGCGCCCGCGGAGCGGTCGGCGGAGGGGCGCCTGGGGCTACCTGTATTTCTTGAAGAGCTGGTCGGACTCGCGGAAGCCGTTGTTCAGCAGCATGTTGATGCCGGCCAGCGCCAGCTCCGCGTCCTCGATGGGCAGCGGCGCTTCCTCGTCCTCCCGCCGCGGCGGCGGCTGCTCCGAGCCGGCCATGACGATCAGGAGGCAGCGGGACCCAGCCGGCTCTCCCCTACTTACCCACCTACCCACTCACCTATCTATATATCTATCTGCCCGCCCGCCGCCCCTTCCCGGGCGGCTCGGTGCTGCCTCGGCGTGCCCGGAGGGAGGAGCCGGGGGCGCCCGGTGCCCGCGGAGACGCGAACGCGGTGCCCGCCGCCGGGCCGTGCTCCCCCCGCCCGCCCGCGCTGCGGCGACGCGGCAGCCGCCTCGCGCCCGCTAGCCCTCCAAAAGCAGCGGCGCCCGCCTCGCTTCCCAGCGCGCAGGCGCTGAGGGGGCTGCGCATGCGCGGGGGCGGGCCGCGCGGCCGGCGGGCGAGGGGCCGGGGGGTGTAACGGCAGCGGGGCGGCTCCTCTGGTGGCGGTGGCGGTGGCGGTGAGGGGCCTGGCGGTGGTTCACTTCCCCGCGGAGCCCTTAGCCGTCCTTGTTCGTCCTCTGCCTGGGGACCGCCGTCCCCCTGGCACCGGGGAAGGCACGACGGGCGGGAGGCGGGCGCTGTTGACCGACTTGGAGGGGATTTGTATGCGGAGCTTGCTTGTTTTGTCTCCTTTCGGGTTTTTTCTCCTCGGTGTGACTTCCCTCCGCCCGCACGCCTCCCCTCGCCGCGCTGGTGGGCGCAGTACGGGTGGGTGGGTGGCTGGGTGGCTGCCGGCCGGCCGGCCGACGTACCGCCAGGCGGGCTCTCCACAGCCCTGAGGCTTCTCGCAAAACCCACTGGGGTTTTTCCACGGGTGGGATGCGGGAGCTGGGGCCACAGCCGGACCTTGGATGTGAAGGAATGAAGTACCCCTCTGATGGTGCAGCTTTCACTTTTCAAGGAAGTGATTTTTTATTTTTTAAGTGATTTTAGTCAGTGGCCGAGGTCCACTGAAGTTCCTTATTCGTACAATAGAGACTTCGTGACCTCCCCAGTGCAAGTCTGGGAAACGGTAGGGTTTCTAGGAATTTACACCCTAGCTCTTGACACCTACCTCCATTAGCAGCAACGTGAACTTGCCTGTGACGCTGACAGCAAAAATCAGTATTTTGCAAGTTTGGTTCAGGTATAGGCTACTCTGGCAGGTGTTTCCAAACACAGGATAGGAGAGAAGGTATACTTGCATAAATGTATCCATTCCAACCCAAAATGGCCAAGTACCTGGACACTGAAAATAATTGTTTCCACCCTCCTTTGCAGGAAGAGGCTTTCTTTGCTGCGCTTAAATTTAGGTGAAGAGAAAGGCTCTTACCTACAACCTGGTCTTCCTGTCAGCTAGCACGGTGCTACAGCTGCTCTTGTGAAAATTAAGACTTCCCCCCAGCCCCCACCCCTTGCTAGCATACAAAAGAATGGGACCACACTCTACTTTTAGTAGCAACACCTCTTCCCTGTCAAGACAAACATCTGTCTTCCTGTGAATCAAGTAGCAGTATTTCTGTACATGTCTTATGGGAATTGCTACCACCACCTCAGGAAATACTCTGAACCAAAAACCTCTCGAGACAACACTTCTTGAAAGGCAAGGATTGTCTAATGCCGGGAGGCTTCTGAAATCTGCCAGGTGTGAATCGGGCCATTTGGCTGATTCCCAACCCCTCTGTCTTACTTCTACTGAGCAGAGCTGGATACTCAGAGGGATGTTTAAAGAGAACATGCCTTCTGTTACAATGCACACCTCCAAAACAGCATGATCTAGACAAGAGAAATCCTCAAGGAGGATTGTAGGATGAATGGGGAATGATGTGTTCTCCAATGTGTTCGCAGGTTATTTGTGAAATTTGGACTCCAGAAATTCAAGCAGCCTCGCTAAAAGGAAGTTGCAGGTTGCAGTTTCACCGCCTTTGTTCTTTGTTTCAGGTGTGTGCAAGACACTGCATTACAGATGAAAAAAATTACTTCTCTAAGGTTATCTCCCATGCAGGATTCCAAGAGTAGAGATTCATGGTGGAGTGGTTTATAACATCCTTTCCCTTAGTCATATGTAATCGACTCTATCAAGAAGCAATGAATCTTCTTATGAATTCCCTGAGAACTGGGCATAGAGAAGGCTAACTCCTACTTCCAAGTACCATTTCTGAGGAGCAGCGAAGAGCCAAGCCGTTTGTGAAACACCTACTCCATTTCTCCAAAGCTAGACTCCTATTTCCTAGCCCCTGTGTTTGAATAACAGTGTAGCAGGGCTGTGTGGTCTCTGCAGGCTTTCGGCCCCATGCACAAGGAGATAGAATTCTTTGAGATCTTCTTTCTAGCACCCAGTTGGTCCAGACCTTGCTCAGATTATCTGACACTGATAATCTGTTTTCTGTAACAAATGCTTTTATAACTATCTGGTAGCTGGCTATTAATTTTGAAACTCAAGACGTGAATAGCTGAATCAGCTGTCCAGAAACACAGCTATAAATCTATGGAAAAAAACTGGCAGAATGAAACGGCATTTCAACTGCTCAAGTAGAGAAGTAACGCATTTAAACACCAGTAATGAAGCAGTTTGACATCTGCAGTTTGACTTCAACAGCTGAGCAGCAGCAGTTTTATAGTGCCTGTGTTGTTGTGAACTGCACTGGCACCGCATTTTCCTGCAGAACTGGATTTGAAATCAGCAGGGCTGTAAGTTTCCCTGCCTGCTCTGTAACGGCAGATGAGGTCTTGTGATGGGTTACAGTTAGTTTGATTCACACGGAGGATGTGGTACCGCTGATTCAGCCTGCTAAAAATGGCCAGGGGAGTGAGGAAACCACAGTGAACAGAGCTACAGGAATGACTAATGCTAATCAAAGCTTGTATTTACTTCCCAGTCTATCAACACTCTAAACATCTTTCTTTTTTTTTTTTTTTTTAATTCCTGGTAGCATACTATCATCAGTAGGATAGGCATTCGTCCGCCAACAATTTCAGCAGAGGGGCCAGTCGGTAGCCAGCTTTCCCTTTGCCTTACAGCTTGCTGCAGTGGAGTATTGAATAACCCATGCTACTGTGGCCTATGTTACCTCTCTCTTATGAAAGCAGATTGAGGCAACTGGTTTGTAATTACTCAAGAACAATAAAGTTACTGATGGTGAGCAAGAATTGTACTTTTAATAAATTAACTGGCCTAAAATTTCCAAGACCTTTACTCTGATTTTCCAGAAGTTGTTAGAGAGATAAAAGGAAAAGTGGCTACAATATTCACATCCTGTAAGAGATTCAGAATTGTGGTGGTTTTATAGCCCCTTTGCAGGACACTGCTGTTGTAGTTCAAGATAGCCTGTACCTTTGAATACTCAATTGCTCTTCCCTTTGACAAGCTTTCCAATTTTCTGCCCTGTCTTTGTGCTTCTGACAGGGAGAAGTCCTGCAAGTCATCATCTTCACATACTGGCCCCTAAGTCAAAAATTGTTTTTCATTGGTGTTTTTCCTCTGTAAGTCTAATTGGAATTTAGCCCTGCTATAAACTCTATGAGCTACAGAGAATGGCAAAAGTTGAAGTAGCAGGGAATAAATTATTACAGAAAAGCATATTGGTTTATCTAAAGCATCAGAGAGAAAAGAGTTAAAAACAAGAACAGGCCTATATTCATATTTTCTTTAATATAATTTTCATACTCTGTAAATTAGGTCCCACTTGTCCCAGGGCCCTTCTCCACTGTGTCTGGATGAGGCAATCTAACCCCGTGCTTCTGTCTCAGAGTGCCCTAAATCTGATTTTGCTGGGTTTCTTTTTACCTATCTTGTTCCAAAACTCTACCTCTGTCCTGGAACACCTCAATAAGCCTGGTACAATTTACAGTTTTTAAGATGGAGATGAAATTTCAGCAGTGGATTTAGAATATTTGATCATCAGCAATTAAGTTAGAGTCACTGCTCGTTTAAGTAGAGAGAAGTAAAATCCTTCAGAATGGAATTAACTTTTTTCCTCTGTTGCAGAAAGTGTGACTTTATATATACATAGTGTTGAAAATACTAGTTAAAATCATAAAGATGTCTCCCACACTTTTTCAATCTCAAACACAGACCTGCAGAATCCGCTCCTGTAATTTTGAATTCTTTTCGAGGATTTGCTATTCTAGTTAAGTGTCAGGTGCAGTCCCACTGTTGGTTATGAAGGGGTGTTACAATCCAGGTATTGCCATCTTTTCCACACCAGCTGTCCAGAGGGGTCTTATCTGTGTCGGTGACTGCCAATAACGGCTAATGAACACATAAATGTGAGTATCTTCCCTGTTTTTAATATATTGTATTTGGTAAGAAAAAGAAATTAAGTTCACAAGTACATTTCTAAGGAAAGAAAAGCTACTTGTTCTTGGGCTTTGTGCTTCACACTGTACCTCAGAGTTTTGCAATGATGAAGCTGCCCGCCTATTGTGTCTTATCACTTAAATATTTATGAGTGGTGAGCTCTACATCTGTTATCATCATGCATTTTCCATACAGTGCAGCAACTAAGCAATACTACAAAGCCAAGCTAATCTTCAGAGCTGGCTCTCCACATTTTCCTATTAATATGCATTGTCATTTTAAGGGCTAAACCCTGCCTAAGGACACACATATGAAATGGCTATTGAAATGACTTGTCTGTTCTGCCAATAGACAAGGAGTATGCATACATATCCTGCTAAAACAAAACAGGCTCAATGAACCTCTTCATCCAAAGTATTCCAAGGATACTGAAATGAGTCTTTTGACCATTTCCTCTGATTAGAGAGTGTTACAGTAATAACAATTAGAAGAAAACCCTCCGTTTGTTGCAGTGAACTTTACTCCAAAATCAACTACTCCTTCCTCTCACGAGCTTTATGGTTTCCCTGCCTATTTTTCACAGGAAGCCTTTCGTGTATGGAGAGCTATCAAATGGAAGGTGACTGATCTCGATCCTGGTCTCTTGAGTACTCATGGCTGTTCTCATCTAGTCTGTAACAAGGGCTGCGCTGTGGCATTTCTGCACAGAGAAATCACAGAGATGGCTGGGTCAGAGCAGGTGAAGTTCTTGGAAAGTCAAAAAGGAAAGTGAAAGATGAGACAGAGCAAGTAAAAGCAATTTTGTATGGTTTTTCATATTTTGATTATATTTTATAATGTTTATTTTTATCCACACTTATTGTTGCTCTGGACCCAATATATAATCAGTCATATAATGGGATAAATTCATGTGCAGTCAGAGTTATTTTTACTGAAGCATATGAAGGTGTATAATTTTTGCTATATAAAGGATCCTAAATGACAGAGTTTTTTAGTGTTGGTTTTTTTTTCCCAGAATGTGCTAATGGCAAAACATATGCACACAGTTCCGGAGAAAACAAAGGAATACACAAGTATTAAATACTAACAGCTGCTCTGTTCAGGCGGCAGCCACATGCTGGCCAGTTCTATGAAAATTAATTGGAAAAACTTCCACACAAAATAATCATCCTACTTGAATTTTTAAGAGCCATTTTAAAATGTTTTACTTTCAGAAGAATGACTTCCTACAGAGTTCAGATCTACATTTGCTTGTAAAAATACATGCTCTGTATTGCCAGAGAGAATGAAATGTAAAGCCCAAACTGATTGCCAGAAATCCACCAGTTCTAGCCCCGTCCTTTCTCGGGAGTCAGAACAGATTCATCTAGATCGTAAAAGACAAATCTTTGTCTAAATGTCCTTAAAATCTTTTCAGTATGCAGAGTCTGCAAATTAATTTTCCCTTTTGTTCTTGCTCCAGTAAGCAATGAAAACAATTCATTGCATCTTTGTTACAGAAGCAGGGGGGTAATAGGAAATTAAAACAGGTGAGCTTAATGGTTTTGTGTATGGAGAGTGAGGTAGGCTGTCTTGCCCAAACTGGAAAATACAAACATTATTTGTCCCACGCAATACCCTTGTTTCTACATTATGGGATCTTGATTGGGGCCCTATTGGTCTTTAACTTTTGAGAACACATAAGAACCTATTCACTTTGACCTTTCACAAGCACGCCATATATTTTAATACTCTAATCACTTTTGCTGATCTGCTTTGGAGGGTCCCTCCAGTTTTCCTGCATTTTTCAATTGTGCATGAAGCTGTTTCACAGACCAGATGCATTTGTGAGGGATTTTTGTCTATATATTCCTCTATATACATGTACATGTATCTAACTATATGTATAGCATTCACCAACAAATTATTTGCCCAGTTACTGAGGATATGCCTTTGTACTTTCAAGCTTATGATGAAAAATGAGCAGTCAGCAAGGCCATAGATAACCTGTGGCAAGCATATCGGCCTTAATAAACACGCTTTGCGTTAGTGCTCCCCCCCAGTCCTTGTAATTTAAAATAATAAAAAATCCTTGTAGGACGTATTTTGAAATATTTGGAATGTAGTAAACATAATATCTTGCTAAGGCTTATTTTCCTTTTTCTAGTTTAGCAGTAAATATTTTCTCACAGGTGTCAAGCAACTTGATGCATAATGCGATTTGAAATGAGATTATTTAAAGATTACTTGTCAGCAACATTTGTACTTTCCTACTTCCATTTAGGACTTTTGGCATTGTATATGTTTTATATTTAGCATCTTAACATTTTTCACTAGCTTATTCCTCAGTCCTTCACTACAAAAATAGAATGGCCTCTATTGGGCTACAGAGGTTTTATTTTGGCCATGTTAGATGTCAATGTTTGTTTTGCAGTTGAAATCTGCACTTCTTGCCCCCCTTCTTTCTCCTAGCCTGAGCGCGGGGAATATTTTGTTAAAAATTCTAGGGACAAAAAAGTCAGTAGACCCCATTGACAACAGTTTTCTGTGACACAAGACACAAGTTTATGTAGACAGACTATCCAGGTAATCATCTAGAGGAGACTGGGCAAGGCTGTGTGACCCAGCTTTATACTCTTCTCTTTGAAAAATATTCACAACTGCAATGACCAGTAGTTGAGGTAAACAGAAAGGAAGGCATGAGAGACAGACCTGGTGGGCTTATGGTTGGGTACGGAAGGCAGCCAAGAGCTCAGCTTGAGAGGCAGATGGAGGTTATGAAGCAGCCATGGCAGAGCTGTGAATCTCCCCTTCCTGGTATTAGTAAAACTGCAAACAGTGCATTCTTGTGCAGGTGTCCTTTTTGTCCTGTTTTCACATTTTCTTGTTGCTGTAGGCTTGTAGATGGGAGTACCACTTCAAGGTCTAAGAAACCATCGCCACCTGATAGTCATGTGTCACTCACATATGAGGAAACCTTGCCTCACCCGTGTCTTTCAGCAAGCCACTTAAATTCTCCATGCATTGGTTCTCATACCTATCGATGGGGTTGTAATGCACAATAATTTTGTGCATTAACATCGGTGGCTATGCTACATCAAGGCATTCAGTAGTCTACGACTGCCTCAAACTAAAACATCTTGAATTTCTGTAACTGGAATAGACCACACAGAGTATGTTCATTTGAGCAGCTCTGTCAGCAGTCTATATGCCTACAAAGACAATGAGCTTCTTCCCTTGCGTATACACTGTCTTAGCTACTGATACCTTTGTCCCTGATTATTTCAGTTCCTTATGTTTTGGGAGTTTAATCATGTCTTCTGGAACATAGTGCTCTGTTCTTTACAAAACTCTTCTCTGAGGCTTGCACACATAGACACGGCAACTGGCTTTTAAAAGAAGCAGTATGATCTGCAGCATATATCATAAGACAGAAAAAAGCCTAGAAAACATATTGAGAGACAGATGCTACCCCAGATATCAAAGTTTTTATTTCTGGATACTAGCTTTTCATCTGTGAAACTTTTGCTTTGGTCTGAACACTTTTGGTGCTCACTCAGGAGAATAACTAGTTGTACCATTTAATTTAGAGAATCATTTAATTTGTGAGAAAAGTCATGTCTATTTGTATAAACCTAAAGTGAAGGGATCATCTTCTATTAAGTGTGTATTCAGGCAGTATGTATATTTATATACACTCAGGTTACAGCATTATCTAGAGGCAACAGCTAAATAGAGCCACTTGCTTAAATAATCTTCATTCTGTTCTTCTTTGCCTTAATTTGTTGTTCTATAGTCATAAACGTTAGTTTATGTGAATGGACTGTCAGTTTATATGAATGGAAGATTCTTCACATTTTTATGTGTAAAACTATAAAGCAGACATAAAAAATATATATTTGTCATTTGGTGAGATTATTTTCTGTATCTGACATTTAATTTAAAAGAGAATTTAAGAGACTGGAAGCTTGACCAACTAGATTTTGAGTTGACAGTTCCATAATGAAATTAAGCAAAACCAGGAATGCATGTGTTATCTCCTGTACTTCATGAAATAAGCAGCATGCAGTTGACCGAGGTTCCTATTCTCTAAAATAAGAAGTGATTTCTGTTTTTGCTTACCGTTAGGTTTTGCCATTCTTCCACTTACTTCTGGAAACTTAGGCCATTTATTTGGAATACATACTCTGTCCGAATTGGTTTATAAAATGCTCCTATTTGGACACTGTTAATCAAGGTATGTGAATTGGGAAACACTCTTGAGAATTAAAGATTCCTCCAAGCAGTGACTACTGTTCCCACTATGGGAAGTGGCAGCGTTTGCGCTGCAAGTGAAACGCTGCATTGCAGGTAAAAGGGAGATGGCAAAGTCAAGATTCTGTGTGCATGTAATGGTAACCACAGGAGTGACTTACAAATCTTAACATGCAACAAGATTTTTATTAAAGTAACAGCAGAATAACAAATTTAATAACCCTCCTCTTTTTTAAAGTGTATTTGGATTCTGAAAGCACTCCTGCCCTTAAACAGCACAGGGCCTTTTAAAACCACATATTGGGTGACTTATTCAGTACTGACTCACTATTTATTGTTCTACCAACAGCGTTTTGCGAGGCTGAGAGCTATGTACCAGGCAAGCATCTTAAATTGAGTTGCGTAATTTTAGCCATTATGAGTTATGCACAGCAATAACCAGGATAATACAGTGAGAAAAGCTATGCTTTTACTGCAGGCCATTTTTTCAGAGTTCCTCTTCCAGACATAGCGCAAGGAGAAATAATCTTTTATTTTCTCAGTGCACTTTCCCATTTTTCATTCCATTAGCATTTTTCTCAAATGCTTTTTTTTACTGCAATTCATCCACCAAGCGTTCTTCTCTTTTTCCTTCCATTCCCTTCATTTTAATAGCTCTTGCACTTACCTATTTTTAGAGGGGTTGTAAGTACACAAGCACACACAAATACACATTCTATCTGACATCTCTTTATTTGATATGCCTTTCACTTGGGGTTCAGCCTACATTTTCTTCTTAAGCTCTCAAGCTTCAAATCATACAAAGCACTGAAAAAATAGTTCATATATGTTAGTTTCTTTGGTGTAAGGTAAAAACTAAGAAATACATGCGCCTACCAACGTGTCCAGCTCATCACAAAAGCAATGAGTTCAATAGAGATTTCTTCCAGTGGTAGCACCAAGACATTGAAAAATAAGAAGGTGAAGAAATGCTGGCAAATCTAGTGTCATAGATCCAAGCACTGTCTTATCATCATGATGAGTCACAGCATCGTAATATGGAGATACCAGGAGCTGACCACACTATGTTTGGGTAACTCAATACTGAAAAGGATGAGTAACAAAAGCATTTATAATGACAAATTTTCCCTGTAATTGGAAGCAGGAGATAATTCCCTGTGGCTTGTTCCTTTCTTCACTGAGGCCTGCTGACAACACTGCACAATGGTATTTCTATAGCTAGGTTGTAAGGTGATGTAATTATTCCTGAGGACTAAAGTGTAATCAAGCGCTGCACCCATCTTCAGGGAATTAGTTCAGTGGGTTTCTTGCTTGGAGCCCAGAGCTAGGTTGGCTGCTGCCATGTCCTCATATGGCATATGTTTAAGATGGTGTGTGGGTGTGTTTTTGTTTGGGGATAACTAACCCCCCTCCATTGATTATAGAAGGAGGGCCTTAGACTAGATACCCAATTTTTATACAACTGAAGTTGTGAAATGGGTAATCTCCCAATTACTCCACAAATGCTATGAGTCTTACTGAAGTCAGGTAGGTGTTGGATAGCAAGTACCAGTGCTACTGGCCAGTTTCATATGCACACAAGGCTGTCTAGTCATTCTGTTTGGTTAAAATCAAGTAGGTCCACATATTTTTTAACTTTCTGTGGATCCCAAATGAAAAATAGTGAGTTTACCTACCCTAACAGTAAAAGCCTTAACATTTTTGTCTGGATTTGGTGTTGGAATGTGCTTCCATAAACACAGCTATGCCTGAAATGCAGATGCATGTGACTGTGTTACAGTGCTTGTTGGTGCCAGCCAGGGTTGTTTTGTGCATTGCTGTTACAAGACCTTCGCAAAAAACCTACGTTAGTGTTCCCCACTGAAACACAGGAGATTTCATTTTACCTATATGAAACGCAAACTTTTGTTTTTGAACAGGTCTCTGGGCCTTAATAACTTTCTGAAAGCTGCAGTTATTTTCAAATGACTACTTGATGCAAATGCTTTCTGCAATTTGTGTGAATTTGTTACAGCTGGGAATGCCTGCATACTATTAACACACACACAAGTAAATCCAATGGAAATGTTGCAAATTATACCCCAGAATGTTATTTCAAACATGCACAGGAGTTCTCCATCAAAGATCATTATGTAGGTATGAGACTCTTACCTCAACAAAAGCCTTGATCAGGCAGCTCGATTATACAATGAGCAAATGCAAAGGGCCACATGGGATAATCACTGTTGCCCAGATTGTGAAGCCATTCCATTGAATCTAATCCCTGCTCCAGGCATGGTGGTCCCTTTGATCACGCTCCGGCCCTTCCTTCTCCAACTTGCACCTGCCCTTGCTGAAGCCCGCCCTATTACTACACTCCATACAGATAAATTAAAAGATGATTCCAGAAGCTGAAATTTAGGAATATGCAACGCAGTCTTTGGTTTTCACCAAACTAGAAATTTGTTGTGCTTTGTAAATGACTCTGAACTGCGTGTTTCGATTGCAGCCCTGAGTGACTTCTGTTTCACCTGCCTAGAAAATTTGACTCTATTACAGGAGAAATGAGGACACCTATCCTAGGCGACAAAATGCTACCTATGGCTTCATTGCCAGGGGACTCTCTACAACTGAAAAGACAGGCATAGGATGTATGTATTTACTTGACATGATAAAATTTTATAATATGCCCTTTACAGGCCTGGGGTGGAAACTGTAGGGCAAACATAAACTTCTTCATAGCTGCAGGGAGTAGAGAAGCCAGTATTTGCCTTGGGCAACTGCAGAGAGGCAAGGGTCCGCCATAGAAGATAGCAGCAGTCAGAAACAACTCTCCAGAGCTCAGTTTCCTCAGATCTGAGAGGAAAAACTATGAACAAAAACCGTTTATAGTCCTGGCTAAGCTGGGATGCAGACACGGGTGTTTGGATTCGGGTCACTTGCATCGTGTCTTATGCAGAAAGCAGTTTCTACTACAAATTGATATATCAGAGGAAGTTCATCCTAGTCAAAGTTATATTGAAGGATTTAAGCTCAGCTGTACAACTGTCTTCGCAAATAAAAAGGAGGCCAGCGCCCGGTGCCTCTCAGAGACGCGCGCGCGAGAGGGCCCTCTGAGGGGAGCAGAAGAATAGGCAGGAAGGGGTGTGGAAAGCTATCTTATGACTAATTGCTGTTTGCAGCTGCAGATAGACACGTGCTTAATTATCTGCTACATGCATACAAATTTGGTTTGCTGTCACTAGAGTCCAGATGTTCTCCTCCATTATACTGAGTACAACAAACAAAAGGAAAAGGGTCAGAGAGCGAAACAAAAAGGGCCAGGAGTGGCAGCTCCGTGCCGTTTCCTTCCTGTCATATGCTAGGCCTGGCCTACCATTTTTCTGAACTCCCCAACACAGACAGAGATTTGAGAGTTCATAGGCCGAGCACCTGGTCAGAGAGGAGGTGAAGCCTGAGAAAAGCTGTTCCCCCCAGCTCCCCTCCCAGGGAAATACCGGGGAAGGGGTGCAGGCAGGCACCCAGCCCCGCAGCAGGCAGAGGCCCGGATGCCATGCAGGCACGCAGGAGCGCCCGGGAGCATAGCCCTGAGTCTCGGGTTGGAAGGCAGCAGTGGCTGGGCTCCCTGACACCACCATGTAGCCTGAAATTGTTCAGTCAAGCTAACAGTCATCACAGTTTCTAACTAGCTTCTCTCCTGTAGACATTTCCCTTGGCGGGGGTAAATCCTCTCAGAGCAGTCTTAAGGCTTACTTTTCCTTACATACCTTTCCTTCTTCAGCTATTTCTTTCTACCCATCCTCTAGGCTCACATCTGTTCTTCAGGTAATTTTTTGTACTGATAAAAAAAAATACAGTATTTTTTTCACAGAAAGTTAATTGAAACATTCTTTGTTTTAACTCTTTGTAGCAAAGTGCTTTTCGTAAGATCTATACATTGTGTTCCCAACATTTGAAAATGAGGCTACATAAACAAGACTAGATCCTTTTCTCCTATCAGCCCAAATCCGGGAACAATACAGTTATGTTGATTTATACCAATCATGCACCTGGCCTTTATTCTGTTTGATGGCATTCAGTGTCTCTTTGGAAGATTTAACCTATTCATTCCATTTTAATTAAATAACAATGATGATGATCATTAGTGGTTTTGTGGTGTCTGTTTTGAATTAAATTTGTTCTGAGTATATACGTCATGTTGATTGGTTTTATCTTTTGTGATAAATGCAATATACATAGATTCAGTGATCGCATGTCCTCTCAAGTGGCTCAGCAGTGGGAACATTTCCTTCCTTTAACATGGCAATATCAAGTTACAAGAATCTGACTAAATACAACTTATAGTTCAAAATGTGGTCCTACTCTTCTGCATGCAGGGATAATGAAATTCCCAGAAGGGTTTTCTTTTCTTTGAGCCTGGTAAAGTCAGAGTGGGATGACTGCAGTTACTTCTGATTTCGAGCAGAGTGGGAAAGGGCTGAGCCCGGGCGGGCTCTTCGGGCGCGCAGGCTGGCTGGCTCACGGAGGGCGGCCTGAGACCATGCCCCAGCGCTGCCTTCACCGCTGGCACTCGTCCGGCGGAGCGGTTTATCTGCGTGGTCTCCTTGCTTCCACCCCTATTGCTGATGCAAATACCCTTTGCGTTTGTGTAAAGTTTCCATTTTTGTATATTTGCATAAAAAGGGTTATCATAGGTTTTCTGGAGACTCTGTCCTGCCCTGTATAACAGAACAGATTTAATCTGCAATGACAATTCTCTTTAAACCTTGGCAATATCTTAGACTACATTTTTTATAAAGTGTATGTAAGATTTTCTGCATGTTTTAATAAGGTGTGTGAGCCAAAGTCCTGTGAAGTGGTTAGAGCTTTCCACTCTGCCACTGAACTTCGGATCACGCCTACGTGTTTTCTTCTGGGAGAATTGCCCAGAGCGCCTTTAGCTTCTTTACTACTTAGGTTACTGTCCCCAGGGGTACGTCATTACCTTTGATTTAACTGAGTACAGCAAAGGGAAAGTTTTAGAACTTTATGACTGATTTGACAGCTTGTTCTCAGGTAAATTTTATTATTTGAAACCCTTGCCTTAGCCAGAGGAATCGATATCCAGGTGTATTACTGACTCTCTGGTTTTGTAGCATCCAGAGAGTAATTCTGATCAGAAAGTAATCAGAAGAATCTAGAATTAAGATTTATGGCAGGTGCTGTTACCTAGCAATATAAATCCTCTATTAAGTAATATTTCATGCTGATAGATTTCGGCTCATTATGTTATTAACACATTGTTAATTAAAACTGTGTCTGCAAGAGCTGGACACAGAGCCATTTATTTCTGTATCCTTTAAAATTGTTTTCTTTGTTATCCCTTCAGGCTTCAAAAAACAGATCTGAGCAGTTCTTTCTGGATTGAAATTCTAACAGTCGTCTTCCCTATTAATTTATAAATTACTGACATTCCTATGAATGTAATTATTCATTCTTACCAGTGCATACTCCTCCTGTGACAGGAATCTTAGACATAGGCTCTCGCACAATAGAGAAATCTGTTGCTGTTCCCAGTTTAAATATAACTGAACAGAGACAAAAGATCATGATGCCAACTATCTGCCTTTTTATTCCGTGTAATAATGCAGCAGTGCTCAGTCTTTATCAACGAGTGGGTGACATCTTAAGAAAGAAACCGTATCTCATGGAACATTTCCCGTATACTTCACTTTCGGAACAACCTGTGGGAAACACAGTAATTGCCTGAGGTGCAAAGTAATGATAGGAGTGTGTTTAAAAAAATCTTATATATTTTGAATGCTATCAGCTGCAAACCAGAAGACACATTATGATATGAACAACAGGTCGTAGTTTGGTTTCATTGCTACAGAGGATCCCCAAAACTGACGGAGAGAACATAAAGACTCATTGGTTATTTTGCTTGCAATTCTTTATACTGAGAGGATGCTTCACTGCAGCTCTGGCAATGACCAGCCTCTTGCAGTTTTGAGATGTCTGGGCCAGCTGCACAAAGGAGGTTTATGTTTCTGCCTTGCAGTCTTAATGCCTTCAGTGAAGCTATAACATTGTATTATGGCACTATCCCCCTTAACGTAAAGTAGTTCCTTTTGCCAGGGACATCCATTTAATGTATTTTTAGAAAACACAGACAGATTTACAGAAGACTGGACCATTGTGCCCTGAATTTCCTTACATCATTGGAGAAAGATGCAGAAGTTTTTTTTTAAATGAGGAAACCACAAAGAGAATGGTAAGAGGCAAAAACCATGGCAAGAGTTCATTACAAAGCCATAATGCATTTATAGCGTTTTCAGTAAGACCACATTTTCCAGGCTACTTTATGAGGAGCAGAAGGGAAGCAGAGTGGAGAAAACCCCCCAAATAATTCATAGAGGACTCCAGAAGAGGCAAAGCTATCAAGAGGAAGGGATAAAATGAAATGGCTCACAGGTGACTCCAAACTACAAAACTAGACTACAAAACCAGAGAAAGTTCACCCAATTCATTTTTCTGCTGACAGAAGTGAAAGGTTGATGGCTCTGGATTTTACATGAAAGCTTTACAGCAACAAAAGCACAGACCTTCAAGCTGAGATACAGGAAGACTGTTAAGAAGTTTTACTTGGAAGCTTTTGTTTTTAGAAAGTTACAGTATCATTTATAAGCAGTGAAAAGGAAAAATGCTTTTGTTGTATATATATTCTTTTTTCTGCAGTGAATGTGTATTCCGTTCTACTGTGCCCTGTGATCTATTTCATTTTATTTGCCTGCAGTTTTATTTGCCTAAGCAGTGTTAGGCTTCTTAACTGTCTTTCAGCTCCCATTAATCTGGCTATGTTTTGTAGTTATAATAAATGGAACTCACAGACCTTGGTGTCGTCCACCCCAGATAACATGATCCTATTAAATCTAATCCAAATTAACTGGAGGAGAACCCTTTGCCCTTGATACTTATACGGACAAGCGAGAGATTTGGCGCTAGCAATACCAATGTGGTTTAGACTGCAGAGGAAATCTGCTGCTCTCTTTATGCAATTGATTTGGGATACAGATGACCATTGTGGCAATCTAAACACACTGTTAAAGAGCGTGGCTTTTTAGCCATGCACTCTCAGTGTATTGAACACTATATTAGATCCTTTTTCATTAAACTTTTCAACACTTTTCTCAGAAGCTTGAATTTCGAGAGGTACAAATCATATAGCAAAATCTTGCCAGCAGACATTAACATATGCATTTCTTTGGTTAATACTTCTAATTTTAAGGTGAATGAAGCAAAACGCAAGCTGTAATACCTTTGCACCCTTGAACACAAGCAATGAGTAATAATGCAGGCTTGGAAAGGATGACTGACATCGAGAGGTTTTTACCATTGAAAATATTATTATTACTTAAAGGCTTGAATAGCAAATAGTAAAGATGACTAGAGAATAAAAAGTCACAGAGAAAGTCTCTCCTGTGGGAGTTACTTTTGTTCGAACATGGAAATTGATAGATATGGGGAGCCACCTGAAATGCTATACACAAAGGAGGCAAATAATTCATGGAAGTTACAAAAGGCAATACTCAGATGATGAAAGCCTTGGAAATACTACTTATAACAATAAAAAAAAAACCTTGACACAGTGTTTACCCAAGGCTCACATTGCTATTTATTCACATAACATTTCATCTGACTAAAAGATTTAGTCACTTCTCGTCTTCTATAAAAGGTATTGGGGGAATTGTTTATTTTGACTTTAACAAAGATCTTTACTGGTGAACCTGAAGAGAAGGAATCTTTACAATTGAAATTATGTCTACCATTCATTGAAATGCTTGAAAATTCAGGCTCTTGTTTTCCAGAAGATGTTTCCCATGTGAGAAAATTCAGAATATTATAAGCACAGAACAGACGATGCATGAAATACAGTTCAGTGTCCACGTGGTTTTCTTCAATAATAAGAATTCTTCATCGGACTAATCTAAACAGGACAACTTCTTTCCTCATGTAAAGATTATCTATTGGCTCTTCAGGAACAAAAAGCTTTTTACTAAGCATTTATCAGCCTGATACAGATTTATCTATGTTAAAGTACAAAACCTGAAACTCTAGTTGGCTTTTATTGATTGTCTCAACAACGTGTGACAGCCTGACTCTATGGAAGCAATACAACTGAAGAAACCAACAACCAAGAACCTTAAAAACCAGAAAGACTTTTCTACTTTTTTGTTATGCATTAGGATTGTACTGGAATTAATACTTACTAATCATTTTAACTTACATTTACTCAAGTCTTTATATATTTTTCATTTCTTCTTGTCAGCATTAAAACTACTACTGACAAAATAAAATCAGATGGAAGGGAATTGAAATCCAGGACTGGCTCCAGGTTGTGATGCAAAAATCTTTGCTGTGTTTGCTTTTTCTGAGGGGGGGAAGGGAAGAAGGAAAAGGCTCTTTTGTGACTAGGGAAAATCTGCTTCAGAGAGCAGTCTGGTGGGCATGAGATATGAAATGTTACTAGAGAATTGCTTGATAAAGTTTAACTGTTCTTCCTTTCTCCTTGTGGAAATGTTCAGTGCCAACTAAGGCGAGTAAATCAATTGAGTATTTCCACCGTTTTGGTCACCTGAATAACTGACAATCTACTTCAAAGGCAGGGGGCTTTACACGTAGAAAGGATTCAGTTGTTGCTATCTGAAAAGATGATTTCCAAACCCCACCACCGCCAGGCTGATAGGTGTTTCTGTCCCACGTGGCAGGCAGCCATACAGGAGAAGCTGTTTCTGCAGACCATTCCAGAAAGAGGGCTCTCCCATAATGTGCCAATCCTCTGCTCCCTCAGAGGCCTCAACCCCAGCACGCTTTCACTGCAGCTCATTTGCTCCAAAACTAGCTCTACAGCTAAGAAACCTCTGCATGGACGTAGATTTCCCTGTAGCAGAGTTGCCATAAAAGAAAAAGCAACACAGGATTTGGTGTGAACAGCTTTCTGACACTTTTGCCACCTTGCAAAGCTGCGAAGGTCCTGCAAAGCTGCAAAACTTTGATAAGGGATTAATGACCAAAGCCATAAAGGCTATTGATCTGGCATCTTCTTCTACTAATCCAGCTAGAACCTCATTCCGAACACACTGAGGACACGCTGCTCACATTGAGCAAGAAGGCAGCGGAAGGTGGGAGCAAACGTCGCATTAGTTGGGAAGGAGGGTTTGTTTGCATCGCTGTCTACTCCTGCCTAGGACCAGCCTTAGAAAGTGTTTTAATTTTGCAAAAGAGGGTTGGCATCAGGGAATTGGAAAAAAAAAAAAGTAACTATCAAATTGCTTCTTCTGAATGATAGTGGAAGAAGCAGCCATGTCACGTCTATTCAGTTCAGCCCTGTATTCAGAAAAATAAAGCAAACTGGGTCCCCTGCCCTCCACCATGGGTCACGGTCAGGTACAAAGTAAAGATCTGAATGTCAAAGAAAACAGTTTTACTGGCTCGTTCTGCAATTCATGCTACATAACTGTAGCAGGTGCAACTGCTGTTCCTAATATAACTTGTCTTCATTTAATCAGAAAAAAAAAAAAGCCTACGGAGGAGACTTTCTGGCTCTGAAGATTACAAGAAAAATTACTCTCTTTCTGAGGTTTTTATATAGCCAAATTCTAAAAAGCAGACACGATGGATTCCTGCTTATTCAGGCAAATCAACTTCTTAAAGCTACAGAAATAATATTTGCATAAAGCAAGCAGGATTTAGCAGCCTGTAAAAAGCACAAAAAAGAAACACCAGGTTAAAATAACCAAACAAGAAAATGGATGGTTTTAAGAACATACTGCATTTATTTGGCCCCAGAATTCCTAGCATTGTAACAAACTCCCAGAGTTTCACTCCTTAAAGTGCTTCAAACTCCATTTATATTATTATTATTACTTTTAACATTAATGTACATTTCTGTATAAACATCAATCCAAAGAGATTTATATTTTTATAAAATTCTTTATATTAGTGGATCAAATTTGCTCTCAAGATGACCAGCATTAAGGCAAATTTCCAAAATTAAGACACTGGAGTTACTCAAGTCTATGCTGTTGCGGGTGAGAGCAGAATTTGGCCCAGTAGGGTATATACAATTATATTTTCTGCATATATTTCAAAAGGCACAACGGATTACCTTGGAAATCAATAACATTTAAAAGGGAGTTTATCAAAGCAAATACTTTTAATTTGCTTTGGCGCAGTCCACATCTGGAGGATGCATTTGCTCACCAGCTGTTCTGAATAACCGGCCTGATGACCGTGACACGGTGATCAGCAAAAGGGGAACCCACGTTGCATGAACTCACACAGTGCTTCAGCAGACCCAACCTGATGTGTGTACAAGTACCGTAACAGCCAAGTTACTTCGCCGGGCACCCGTGCAAACTCACTGCACCATGAACCTCTGAAACTCTCCTGATGGAGACATGTTTGTCATTGATATTAATATTCCGAAGACAGCCAAAAAATGGGTCTTTAACTGGAAGCCACAATGTGTCCAAATTTGCTACAAAAAACAAGGTAGAAAGATCAAGTTAATAAAAAGAGAATGATTTTAAACATCATTAATTACTGCAAGGCTTTCAAAAGAGGGAGAATGATACAGGACTACATGCATGAACAGGACCTTTGTTTTGGAAAGGACAAAA
Organism: Calonectris borealis; assembly: GCF_964195595.1. Classification (NCBI taxonomy): domain Eukaryota; kingdom Metazoa; phylum Chordata; class Aves; order Procellariiformes; family Procellariidae; genus Calonectris; species Calonectris borealis. Next base: position 52,660,664 of record NC_134313.1, read on the forward strand.
AGCCAGTAGATACATGAGAAAATAAGAAGCAATAATATTACCTGGAATTGTGCCAAAGTAGAGTGGCTGATGAACACGTCTAGGAGGAGAGGGTGCAAGTCCAGTGGTATAGTTACTCTGTGTGCCCACCTCTAGCTGCACCATGTTCTCCTTCTGAGAGACTGCAAAGAAGTAGGTAAATAAGTACTCTTTCTGATCCCTATTAAAGAATCAACTAGCTATGGCACTATTTTTAAATAGCATCTGTCTTGAAATTTAACTCCTAGGAAAAGTAGATTTTATTTTAATTCAAGGTCAGATTGACACATCTAGGTACTCTGGGGCTAAACACAGCCCAAACCCCCCGTCTTATGTAAAGCCTTGAATTAACACAAGACGCTTATATTGTTCTAAAGAGTATTCTCAGAATAAACAGAAGTGAAATGATTAATAAAAATAAAATCTGGAGCTGCAATGCTCTGTGCCCACCGTCCTTTCAAAGTTTCAGAAGAACTGGTATGATACAATGTACCTGCAACAGTATGCCACTGTCCATTAGACAGAGGTTGCTTAGGTGTGACTGATGTCTGGAATTCTCCAGCACCACTATTTCCAGCAGCAATGACCTGTAAAAAAGTTATCTTTCAAGTTACCACGGCAAAGAAAAGAGCAACAGAAAAATACAGTACTTTAAGTAATTTACTGAACTTGTGATGGCTGGGTTTCACCTAGTTTTAAGAGTCACAGTCATTGTATACGTATTTCAGAAATTATCCTAAGTAAATTTCCCTAATAGAATCCCAGGAGAGGATATTTGACAAATTTTACAAGCATAAATACATATCTTTGTCTCTCTCCCTCAATCTTACAAAATTGCATTAATTCTTTTGACATAATCTCTCTGAGACAAGGTCTTTCCTACTAGGCCTTTCTTTCCTTACCCAAAGCGGTCTACACGCTTGGCATCTCCTGAGAAAAATCTCTGCAATATATTTCTCTGGTCTTTCACACTATTTTGGACTACTCGTAATTCACTCACGAAGCTTGCAGCCTGACTATCTATGATGACATTTTGAACAAACACCTGCTTGTGCTTTCTCACATCTTGCTTCTCATTCCTTGTGAGTGCATTATTTTTTTTCAACATTTTCCTTTCAAACTCTCTTTTGGTGTGATGGTTACAACAAACTTGGCAATGGTCAGGTAACTGATATGCTGAGTCCATTTCCTATCAGGCTGACTGATGGTGTCCCATTGACCTTTTATTCCTTCCTGTTCCATCCCGTCCACACTGAGAGCCAGCATGAATCTAAGTTACTGCTGAAAAAAGTGGTCAATCTTGCCCTTAAGGAGTCCCCAGCTGTCGATGCCCCTGCTTCCATGGGCTAGTTGTGTCTTGAACCAGATCAGTGATCTGGGGAAACTGATGACAGAAAGATAAATAATAAAAACAAGTTCCCTAAGATGGGAAGAGAAGAGCAAAACTGAGCTTTCTGAAATTAGGTAGACTCACGCTGGTTTAAACCGTGCCATGAGACAGTAGGTTCTGTGGAGCACTGACATCTTTCTATTTGATGTCTCTCCAGCAGCAACCACAATAGTTTTGTAGTCCAAGACTCACATTCTGAAGCTGTTACGTTATGAAAAAGCAACAGTGATAATAATCAACACTATGACACACCCATAAACACAAAGCAAGACTGCTCAAGTTCTATAACGGACGTGGTTATGGAACTGCATCAGTACAGCCACATGATGACTGACGTAGGAGTGGGAATAAGCCACGGAGTTCTGTAGCCTCTGGCCAAAACTCCAGTGGGTTTTTGCAAAGGCTCAGAAGCCTGAGAAAATTAAGATTGTGCCCTACTGCTGACCACTGTGAAGAAAGCATGTGCAAGCTAGCGTGCACACCATGGAAGCTGCTCATGTAGGCATAGAGACAGGTCAAATGCTCAATTTTCCATGCGATGGTTTTAAATAACTCTGAGGAAGTTGTTTAACGTTGTACCTACAGACAAATGTGGTAACACATAAGTACAGGGTTCAAGGTCAGAATTCCCCCCCTGAATGAGGGCAATACAGCTGAAATGGAAACACAGCCTGTACTTACCTTTCCTCCTTCCATGTAAATAGTCAAGTAGTTGTCTTGCTTGCTTCCAGCATGGAGGAGTATACCTGTTGAAGTCCTTGGTCGAATGGTAAATACAATCCTAAAATCCAAGCCCATCAGCAAATTACCTGTGGAGAATTAAATAACGGGTAGAGGAGTGATCATAGGAGGAGGTAACTGGAAAACCACGTAAAAAATAAATTAAAAAATCCTTACACATATACACTTTAAGACACAATTCCATATACCATAATCTCTACACAGCTTACCAATGGTGATATATCCTCCTTCATTAAAGAAATAAATCCCTGTGTCCATGGGAATATCCAGACATGGAAGTACACCATTTTTGTGCTGAGGTGCATTCATGACTTTTCCATTCATCTTAAAATTCCTCAGGCAACCCTTGAAACTGTTCATTGGTATATTCTGAAAGCATATTTCAAAACATGAATACTAAAGCACGATGGCAATTTTTTAAGTAAGAATACCCATTAGTTCTTTTGTATTGTTGGACTGTAGAAAGCGAACTGGCACTAAAGGCACCTTACCCCATCTCTGATGCAGTGAAAAGGTATTCCAAAATTTAAAAAAAGAGCTTAAAACATGAAAGTAACAGTTGATTTTGAGTTAACATAATTCCTGCTGGCAGAACAGATACTTCCCAATAATGTGTCAAAAAGACAACACAACAGGAGCTGTGAAAACTCAAGTACACCCTTCCCTTCCTAAGAGGCTGTTTATTTAAATCTGATTTTATAAAATGCTCTGCATCATTAATTGTCCAATTTTTAAAGTAATAGGAACCACACATATTTCAGATTAAAATCCAGTTCTACATTCATAATTCCTTAATGAGAAGGATTCCTTTGCTACTCTACACATTATCGCTTAGTCCACTGAGATAATTATTCTGTGGGAAGGGGGTATTCCTGGAATTACAAATGTGACTTTCGTCTTTTCTATTTTTTAAAGAACAGAAATGAAAACAGTATATGGTTGTCATCAGTGTCTCAGCAACGCACATTTAAAATATGGGTCCAGCTGAGAGCTGTGTGAACAGGTGAGGAAAAAGATCTGCAATGAACAACTGCAAACACCACTCACAGATGGTGCTCAGTCAGTGCTTGGAAATATCCCCCAAACCTTTTCAACATGGAAATTCTGCATATTAACACCTTAATTAATGCAGCATGGGGAGTGTGTGTGAGTGGGTGTGTCAATTATTTACCTGTCTTTTCAGTGATGGCAGCCCTCCCATGTAGATTGGTGGCTTAATGCTGATGGCAGAATTTGTTGCTAATCTTCCGTGCTGGGCCCTTAAACCATCAACAACAAGGCGGACATTCTTCCCATCTGTGCTGAAGACCACCTTTGCAGGGTGCAAACATAACAGAATGAAAAACCCCAAGGCCAATGAAAGCCACTGGAGATTTTTTTCTTTAACTTAAACACTGTATTGTTGAAATATTTAAACTGAAAAGAAGATGCTGGGACCATTAGTCTCTATAAGCTCTCTCATAACAGAGACCTGTCAATCACATGAACTTTCAGGCGTAGGAATTAACGTCAGATGATGAAAATCAAATTTCTAATAACTTAAAAATTCAATAGGCTGTGCCTGCGAATGCTAGTTGTGGTTTCACCATGGTTCCTGTGCCATACTACTTACAGTGTGCCATTGCCCATCATTGTATTTAATACTGGTTTTGATTCTGATTTGTTTTCCTCCAGAACCAAGTGAAAAGACAAAACGTCCTTTTGAAATGTGGAGAGCCATGTAAGAGTCCTCAGACTTTTCCTCCATGAAAACTATTAATCCTCTTGATGATCGAGTCCGTACATCTACAGAAAAATGTAACCTGTAGTGGAAAGTAAGCATATTCAAATATAGGTCTATTTTGTTAGTTATCGTATTCTTTCTGTTCTCCAGAAAAATGCCAGTGAAACTCCATTTGTGAAATGCAGAATAGCTTTTGGGTGGAATCACAGTGTTCTACATTTCTGAACGTGAATGAAAGTAGACATATTCAGACTTAGGACTTAGCATCAATATGCACTGTAATTGTCCACCACATCCAAGTCAATCTACTCAATCTGGGTAAGTGTTAGCAAAGAAAGAAAATGCCTGAACCTTCTGTTATGCCCTAACTCTTCTGTTATGCCCTACGACATAAGCAAGAAGAAAATCCTAACTCTTAGCAGGCAAATATTCAAGCAGCTTTGACAATTCAAGTGGACAATTCAATTAGGAGAACAGAGAACATTTGTTTTACCTGTCTGTAGATGACAGTGGAGAAAACATGTAAGATATGAAACTGTTGGGTGTGTTTCCAAGGAGATAGGCTTCATTGCTGACATTTAACTGAGTTGGTAAAGTGTGGTTTTGCTGGTTTTGCACATTAGCAGCTTTCAAATAATCAAGGTATTTTTCATTCTGTACCTGTAAGACAGAATTGAAACATTTACTATGCGTGAACATGGAAAAAAAACACATTTCAATCTACACATTTAAGAGTTCCCACCGGAGGCAGTCAACAGTCTTCTCTAGATGGCAGAGAAGCTGTTGTCGTTCTGGACAGGTATGGGTTTAGCACAGACCTTGCTAATGAGACAACTTGCTTCAGATGCGAGATGGAAGGAAAATAACAACATCTGAATCTCAGTTCTACAAACCATGGCTGTGCAGACAAAGCCTTGGCATCAATATGAAGTGAAGATGACAGTAAAAATAACCATACCTTGAGCATCTTAAACCTGAGAGGATTTTTAAATTCTTTCAGCAGCAGTGGTTCAAGGTTCACGTATTTGCGGCAAGCTCCGAGGGATACACCAGTCTTTGCAGTATAATTAATGAGATTTTGAACCTCAGGGAGCTGACCTGCCCTAGAGTGATGAAAGCAGTAAGTGCTATGACACAGCATTCCTTTTCTTTAGCGTAATCAACAACAAATTGTAAAACTGTGTTCTGTACAAAATGGATTTCCCAGTGACCTGATGTTAAAATACCAGTTTTCATTTTTCGATGAAAAATGTAGGTTCAATGCTGTAAGAAGTATTCATACTTGTCCTGGTTCTGCCCATTTCTTTTTGGCTATGGAAAAAACTCTGATGTTTTGTTCTCATCCCTTCTAAACAAACTACTTTTTGCTAAAAGCTCTCTATTTTAAAAAAACAAACAAATATTGCCATTGAAAAAAGGGGAAAAATGACAGCAGCCTTGATTGAATAAGATTCCTGGATCAGACTACAAAACTTTGCTGGTTAATTATGCATAACCAGTGGCAGATCAAGAAAAAATGGCAACATCAGGTCCTGCTAACTCAATGATTCACTCTCTCCTTAAATAAGATGTTCTAATGAGATTTGTCAATGGGCAAAGCCCATCGCAACTTAATATGTAGGTTTAGAATTATAGCCAAGTTATCAGAAAGACTGTCAAAACCAATTTCTTGTGTGTATAAAGAATAATATTAAGTAATACTATCATTTTGTAAGTTGTACACAGCATCTCTAATCAGTAAATTACAAAACACTTTATAACTAGAAAAAGCAATGAAGCTCCTTGCCCGTGGTCTTCTATGAGAAGAGTGGTAGAGTTGGGAGCAGAACCTGAACTTCTTCAATTCCAGTCCAGTTCTCCATTCGCTTGATCAGACTAGCTACAATATTAATTCTCCATCTATTTTTGTACTAAAAGCAAATTTTCCAAATCTGGCTTTTGAGGGCGAGGTTAATATACAAGTTACTTCATTGTCTTGCAGTGCTTTAAATTAAGACATAATCTGAGCAACCTGATCTAGTGAAAGATGTCCCTGCCCGTGGCAGGAGGGTTGGACTAGATGATCGTTAAAGGTCCTTTCCAACCCAATTCTGTGCTTCTATGATAATCAAATCAAAATACACTATTTTTTGTAAACTCTACACATGTATAACATTCATCAAAACTTAGCTAAAACAAAGCCTACTGGGACACCACTTGTGACTCAAGGAGTACTTTTCTTTAAAGAACATACTTATGTCTAATTTTTCTCCTAAATTTTGCCTATAAGATGTCTCTAATAACCAGAAAAACACATGTGAAAAAAGAGACAACGTAAATCAGGCACTTGATTTTTATACATATGCTTTCATTTGTCTTTGTAACTGTTCTGGTTCTGCCAGCAAGCTTTGCTCATTTCGTTACCTGGCTCTCTGTGCAGCTATAATGATACAATCTAGCAGATCTTTTTGGATGCCTTGCTGGGATACTTCCAATTCAGTTCATTCTTTGATTAAAAGACTACTAAACGGGTACGATTCAGACTAAAATTCCATTACATCTGAACAGCAGACTTACTTACAACTTGATACCATGTATAATCTGCCTGAATAAAAGAAAATGTTGGGGCAGCAAAGTTATGCATTCATGAAGGCTTCATGCATGCAGAAGAAGAGCAATTTAGCAAAAAGTTATTTTAATATGATTAAAGAAGGAAAACAGGCCAAAATGCACAAAACTAAAATCTTTCCAGGCCAAATACCTTTTTATAAAGATGTTTGAGATGCAACCTTCAAAATTATCTCCACCAAATTCTATAGGTTCAATTAATGCCCGTGCTCTTGGAGAGTCAACTGATACTAAAGCTGACTCATCATCAACCAGCAGACGTACTCTGAAACAAAGTGAATAAAAACAAGCATGAAATCTACAGAAATAGTTATGAACCTAAATGAAATATATATATAAAAAAAGAACCATTTGACAGATGTGTTTTCTTGTTACATTGTAATTATGTAGAGCTTCATTAGCTTACTTCTGGGATTTTTTCAGTATGTGCTCATTGACCGCTATGAAACTGCTCTGCTTTTCGGTAGTAGATATTGAGCAAGGGTTGAAGCTAGTACTTCAGTCCTACAATGAAATCCTGGTCCAATTGAAATTCATGAAAAAACTCTCATTGACAACTATGCAACAGGATTTCATCCTTTGTGTCAAAATAGTGCACTTGACATGTTAGCAACAGCTAGTACAGATAACATTAAGTTATAATTACCCAAAGTTATAGCCAATATAGCCAATTAAGTTATAATTACCCAAAGTTATAGCAATTGGCTAACTTTGTCATTTTCACTAACACTTATGCCATTTTATGTGTTCCACAGAAATCAATATGATTTAGGAGCTTTTCAGTAAATTGTCTCTTCTGATATCTACATAACAGATCATTATTGAAAAAACAGACACAATATTAGCTTCTTCCCTGGGCCTTTAACCATCTGTACAGTGACATATGTAAAGGCTACGGGAAGGGGAAGGGCTCCAAAGCTCCAGCTTGACAATCAGTCAAAACGCACACACTCTATGAAAGACAGGCATAGTGATGTACAGCTGAAACATCACAGGTACTGACATGCACATTCATAGACCAAAAAATCTCCTTTTGCTTCATTTTTCCAGTATCCTTTGCTAGCAGAGGCCATTTTTAGCTGTGTACCCAAACAACAAGTCACACTAGATTTTAATCTTCTTTTTCCAACCACAACATAAAAGAATCAGATAAAGAACTGGATTCACCTGTTGTCTGTTTTTATTACTGTCACATAATGCATTGACCCATCTTCGTATTTCTTTTTCAGTTCCATTTCCTTCTCTCCCATCTTTGCAATTACAAAGCCAGGTCTCAGAAAGATGGTAAGAATATTAGGCTATAAAAGAATCCCACAAAACGATCAGGTAAATGCAAGTGCCTTTAGTTCTCCTTGATATTGCCATTAATACAGTTCTCAGTGGTCTCTTGTGGGAAAGAAATTTTCTTACACTAAAGCGGCATTTCTCAGTCATCTAGTACCAGATATTAAGCCCAGTTCTGCATGATTAGCATAGTTCCTGTTTTAAAATACCTCTGCACTCTGAATACCAAACAGTTATTTAAAATACTTGTTTAAATTATTTTTACAAAAAGCAGAGGATTCAGTTCTCCACTTCTCAAATGCCTGGTGTGCACACACTTCTTAACTCCTCCAGCCAGCAAGAATGGGGTTCTGCTTGAACCTCCCTGCTTTCTGAGGGAACAAATCAACTCCTTTTCTCTGCATATTGGATCATGGTAACATTTCTGCATGGGCAGAATGCCAGTTTTTCCTGAGAAAATTTCCAGCCAATTGTATTAGACAGCAATTATCTCACTGGGATGGCGGTGTTACAGTGCATAAGCTACTCTGCAGAAAGTTCAAAGCTCAGTTACTCGTCAAACTACTCATTGGTTGAGTGAAGAAATTGCCAGGATGAGTTTGTCTGGCCTATGACATGCAAGATGCCATGCTCAAAAGATGATTATAATTGCCATTTCTTGCCTTAAAATCTACATGAAACTTATGATACAAACTGATGCCAGACTGACACAGACATGACTGATCCAGAAACAAAACTAATCACATATTCTAAGTTGAACATGTTTCATACCCATAGATTGTAATTTAAGAGTGTTCCAGTCGATGCCATGGTCTGAAAGCCAAAGCCAACTTGGAAATCCTTGGGAAATGGGAAACCTGCTGCACTCAAGCTCAGTGTTCCCTTCTTGGAGAAAGCTGCAGATCTGACAAGCTGAAAGAGAGATAATAATGCTTTCAGTAATTTTCCTTTTAATCAGAAGAAATGGCAACATGGGACAACAATTGTCCTACTCAACATAATTGCGACCGACTCCAGTCCAACCAAGCACAAGGCAAACTTCAAGTACAATTATTTCAGTATAGAACAGACTGACTGAATTGGTTTCACCAGCATTAACTACGATCTGAGAAACTCTAAAGGGAGATGAGGCTTGCTGAGTATAACGAGCTGTTCATCTCTAGTTACTCTTTGCATTAATACGATGGCTTTGAAAGTTTTCACATTTGGGGACACAAAAGTGAGCAGCTGGAGGAATGGGTCGCAAGTACGGAGCTGTGCAGATGAGCCACACAACTGAAACTGTGAGAGTCACAGGACAGGATATACCTGGGCCTTTTTGAACACAACACGTTTTAATACATGAGAAGTTATACAGCTACAGACAGAGAATGAAGGTCAGACCCTCTGCATAGGGAAATGGCCTGCAAAGAAATTGCTCTGTGAAAAGTTTAGATGCCACAAAAGGAAAGCAAATGAGCACGAACTTTCAGTGCAATGCCATAGCAAAAAGGGCAAATGGGATCATGCACCATGTAAGCAGCAGTAAGTAGAAGTAGAAGGGTAGTTTTCATCTCTCCATGCAGCACTGGTTAAGCCAACACTGAAATGTCACATTGTCCCATTTTAAAAAGAACACGGCAAAACTCAAGGGTGCAGAGAAAATAATTATAAAACAATCAGATGAGTGAAGCAATAGCCTTACAATGAGAGACTTCGGTGGAGTAGAGTCTGCTTAGCTCTTTCAAGAAAAAAGGTTGAGAAGTCATTTAATTAGGAAGCGTAAGCACCTTGGCGAGAAGAAAGATCCTAAGTAGTATTAAGTAACTAAGTATTCTGGCCTAATCAATAATAGCAACTGGAAGCCAGCAAATTTACATGGTAAATATGAATTCTTAATTGTACACAGTATTAATTAACAGGGGGGACTATGTGCTGGAGCAAGCTATCACAGTAGGAGTGGAGTCTCCTTTCTTCCATGTTTTCATACCAAGCCCAGCTTCTTTTATTACCATCACGTTAACCAAATACAATTTGTGACCTAAGTAAAACATAATGGTCCAGGATTTATAGACAAACCAGACTCTGTGAACTCTAGCAGAAGTTTTTAAGGAACTTTGATAGTTACCTTCCAGTCATCTGAACATTTCTTGCTGACACCAACAGTCTCGTCAAAAATAACAGATGCAGTGTTAGGGTTTTTCACATTCTTCATGCAGCCCCGGAATGGAGGTGTGGATATATTAAAGCTGGTTTCAGGGAGTGGAAGGAAAAAGAGTTCAATAGGCTGGTATTTCAAAGCAGACACAGTAATAATAGCCTGTAAATGCTGACAATACAAGAAATAGAAAAACAGAACAAGAGCAATCTTTCTTGCACACACATCCTTCACGCTGATCAAACCCAATCTTCAGGATATAGTCCAACAAAGATCCCACCATTAGCCAAAAATCACAGATTATGATCATGGTTATTTTTATATCACGTAAGATACCCAATACAGAGTGTGAAAGAAATTGCCTAAGAAAAGAGTTTAGATGGAGTTTCCACACAAACTGTGTATTACAGTCTTTTTATAATTACTCACCGTTCCCGTAGAGAAGGTGGAATTCCACCTAGGTAATACTTAGTGAAAAGGAAGACATTTATGTTGGCTTTAATATCAGGACTGACATGAACAGTATTCTTACTTCGGGCAAGCACCAAATGAATCTGAAATAGGTGAATAATGAGAATTACTTCACTTAGCAGAAACAAAAATCATTTAGCAGATTAAAAGTACCTCCACAGAGCAGGACACAAAGTATTTTTTTTTCCCTCCTCTTGTTTACTAGTGCCTTAAATCCAGAATAATTGCAGTAGTTCAAAGGTACTTTGCAAAATTTGGGCATTTAGCCAAAGCAAATGCCTAAGGAAAATGCTCTACTATCCAAATATAAGATGAGGTTTTACTTTCCTCAGGAAGATTGCCCTAAAAATACACCTCACCTCAGATTCAGATATTGCCTTCTATTTGCAGTTGAAGATTCAGGAGCTGCTGCCTGATACAAAGACCAGGTCAGTCATCTGGCTGGAGGTAACTTTGTGCCCAGTACGGCACAAAGGCTCCCTCCAGCAGACCCGGCGACCTACACTATTTAGTTGGAGATGTAGTAAGGGGAAAAGGGAGAATGAATCAACATGGCAATCAAAGGTTTTAACAATGTCTTTATGATTTCACTCTAGTAGTGCTACAAAATAGCCGGACTGAAGCTAAATAGACAAGCAACAACAAAAAGACTACAAAAAAGTGATCTCTGTAAAGATCAGCGTGGCCTGAAGAAATAAACCCTTAGGTGGTAAAAACACTAATCTAAGTATTAAAATAATGTTAATAATTGCAATGTACACAGCTCTCTCTAAATAAAGCAATGCTCTGTCAAAGAGTTTTTTTCTTTGGTGGTTTTTGTGTTAAAACTGGACTTTTTCACAGGAAAGCACGACAGTAGAAAGATTAATTTTCATACGTCCAAACTAATCCCCAACAGCTTGATACCCTCAACACAAAAGGAAAACTTCACAACTAAACTTTACAACAAGATGTTTAGTTTCAGCTAATGTGTATTTTAACAAATAATGATCACTTGATTGTTTAAAATGACATACTTGTTTATATGTTCCATCATTTACAGTTGCATTGGTTTCTATTTCTTTTGGAGGCTCAGAGCCAACTTTGTATCTAAAAACTGTATGACCATCTTTAATGAGCACACTGATGAACTGATCCTGCAGTAAAAAAAAAAAAAAACACCACAATTAAACTGCCAACATTTCATATATATTTCACTGTCAAGTGAATAATTTTAATTAAGGTATCTAGTTGTTCCAATAAAGCTTCTGGGGGAAATGATAACACAAAGCAGACTAAAATTTATAATAATAACAACCATAATTACTTCAAACTGTTATAAACAGACCTGGTATCAGCTCCAGATGTATTCTCCAAATCTATAGAGGACTTTTTGTCATTTCAAGATGTCTACTGACTTTTTACAGCATTGAGAAATTATCCAGGACATGTCACAGTGATTGCAAACATGCCCATAATATTATTAGGTAAGAAGCATCACTGCTGTTTTGAGCACCTTTACAGGTATAAATCATCACGCCACTTTCTAAATTCTTCCTTACTCTGTTATCACCCATGTCTAGATTTGGGAAGAGTGCACTTACACTTTTGGAGGATTTCAGTATTTCAAAATTAGTTTGATTCCAATCACATCCTCCCTTCCCACCCCCAGTTCCGAATTCTCTGCATGGCCTAATGGAGGAGCTACTTGGAATGGCTTTTTTCTCAGCCTTGACAAAGTGAGTATTCAGCAGCCATTATAGAACCATAGAATATCTCAGGTTGGAAGGGACCCATAAGGATCAAGTCCAACTCCCTGCTCCTCACAGGACTACCTAAAACTAAACCATATGACATTAAACATATAGCAGAATCGACTGGTCTGCCACACAGACAAAAATAACACTTTTAAGAAATTTTCTTACAGTTATTACTAAATATAACATGTTCTCGAGTAAGCCAAGTTTTAAAAAATATTCTTGGACCACAAAACAGACAGAAGCATTCCATGAATTACCCCATTTGCTGCAAAAAATACAATGCCTTCATCTGCAGTAGTCTCAATTGTCTGCTCGTAGCGTACTCGGCTGTGGGTATTTGGTTCTTTCAGTGTGACACTGGCATAACCAGTGCCTTCAAAATAGCTTTGGTCAGTCTCTTCTTTATACCTGTAATAATTCAATGTCATAGATGTCAATATATAAGAGCAAAAACTATTACCACATGGACTTACTGTCATTATAATTTTAAAAAAGCTTAAGTTAAAGCATTTGGTACAGGGCCACTAATAGGAGCAAACTCTGATCTAACCCAAGTAAAGAGAAAACCTTCCACTGGCTTCTATTGGATTTACATATGGTCTTTAGAGAGGAAATCATTAGTGACTGACTTTTTTGCACTTAATGTAATATTTACTCTACAAAGGGGCTGAATACATTAGTCCGTGAATTGTGTCTGGGTATTGTAACATTTAAATTGTTGGCCAGTGGACTAGATTGCTATAGATGTGAATCGTGCCAACACTGAGGATTTTCTCTAAGAAATGTAGTAATGACCAAGAGTTAGAAAAAAATCACCAGTTTAGCCACAGTGGTTATTCTTCTGGATGTGAAAAGACAAGAATGCATAATGATAAAATCACAGAACTGTGAAACACTTCTGTGTTTATATCATACCTTCTGCAGGGTTGCACTTCAGTGGTATTGAGGTTAAATGTCCTCTTGAAGTTGTAAAGGCTGATAATATGCTCATTTAGGTTGTCTAATTCAATGCAGCCTTCATAATGAGGATAGTCTAGCTTACGTGGAGGCTGCAAAATAGTGTCATCAAAAACGTTCCATCAACATCAGCTAACAAAATTTTACATTGACATGTAACTGCTAAAACTTACTGCAAATATTAATAAGACACAGAATATGACATTCTAAATATCATAAAATTATTATATCTTTGTATGTAGTATCCAAACCATCTGATACCACCCCAGGAGTACTGCAGCACAATTTAAAGTGGAGTCATATGGATGGATTGGGAATAGTACTTAGCAGGGCTGGACAGGTTTCATGCTCCCTTCTTTGAGTTCTAGCATACTAAAAGCCAGGCAGCTTCTGTAGGAAGTAGCATCTCCTTACATCCCATCTATTCCTAATGACATGGATAAACTTTTACACAGCCTTTGAAAGACTGCTAGTTCCAATCTTTACTTGTAAGAACAATGGAATGATTAACATAGAAATCTCTTTAAAAGACTAAACAACTCTTTGTACCCTAAAATCTGGTGGGTATCCTCCAACATAAAAGACAACAGTGCTGGGATCAAGATTTAGGAGAGTGTCACTGCCTCCACTGCTTGCAGTCAAAGGGCTTTCATAATCTGGAGAAGTTGATGTTGCTGCTTTGATGTAATTCAGCTTTACGTACTGGTAAATCCTAAAACCAAAACAGACAGGCAAAATATCACATCACACTAATAAAAGATGTTCTTAACAGGCTTTGGAAAAGACTGTTGCGCACTGTGGATCTTATACCTTTCAAACTTAACTTGATCCATAACGGCTTCCTCAGTTTCGCTTTGAGTCACAAATGGCTGCACATCTATTTCTACATCACCGTCTCCCAGGTTAAAGACACAAGTGAGGTGACCATCTTTCACAGCCATACCAATATAGTCCTTGGAAGCCTAAGAATAGCAAAGCAAATAATCATTAATAAGTGATTAATGTTAATGAAGGTAAAATAGAGCAGCACTTCCTCAGAGACAGCATCATACTGTGCATGAGTCATAAGAAATTCACCCACCTAATGATGAGAATTGTTATTAAGTTTGTCAGTTCTGGGAAGAAAAAATCGTAATCTTCTATGTTACACTGATTCAATGAATAATGTGTTGCACTGATTCGGTGAATATAGTTATAAATTAATTGAAGAGTCATGTGTGGCTTTTTATTTTTATAACAACAGTAGCTAAAATAATTTTCACATTTGTAACATCTCCCAGCTAAAGCCATGAAAACATGACACCTTTACTAAAAATTAGACTCAACACCTGTGAAATAAAAAAGGTATTTGGAATAACACTCAGTCAAGGACAATGGCTCCTACTGAGGTGACTGGAAGGAGTCATTTTCCCAAACAATTCACATTTTATGTCTCTAACATACCATATTTCACAAGTAACAATTGAAATGCTGTCAACAGGTATCCTGGCCACATATTCAGGGGATAAAAAGGTGAAATCCAATGTAGAACAACTACCTTTAAACAGCTTTCTGTATATGCACAAGACTCACTACAGATAACAAGACTTAAAAATACATAGTTAGGAACCACATGAAGGAAATCTTCAAAATGTTTGATGGTGCTTGAGCAAGCCTGAATGCACAAGCAGGTCTGTACTATTCTACATATTCAGAAGAGAAAGAAATGAAGGGGCTGAGGGACTGAATTTTAAAACTGAAATGATCACTTTTTTTTAACCAACAGAGAAACTCAGAGTGACTTATATTGTGATAAGAGTCAAAGCTCTCAGGCAGGAATTGGGCTGAGTTTGTGCTGACTGCTGCGGAACCTGACACTCCTGACAAGACTGTATGATGGTATCCATGACTGAGAATTAACTTCCAAAGGAACAAAACAGCAAAGCATCAAAGGGCAAAGCAGTCAGTCGCCCAACAAGTTACTTTGCCAGTGGAGGAATGAACTATTCTTCTGAAACACTTCTGCCACCACATAATGGCAATTATAAAGAAATGGGCCAACAGTAGCTATAATCTTAAAATATACCTACATCTTTATTACCCAGGTACAGTACAAACTTATTTGATGCCCTCTGGGGGGTGTCTAATCTTGTCTGAGGTCTTTGGAGAAAGAAAGAAAGTGAAGTATAGCCTTTCAGATCTTCAAGGTTGCTCGGAGGTCGAACCTCTACACCAGAGCTGCCATTGAACCTCATAGGAATAGCAACCTGTTAAGAAAAACAAAATTCAGTACGTTATAATTGTCTATTGCTACTACTTCTACTTATTTCACTGCTGTGTTTAATTGCAAAGTAACCTATTACATACCCTAGTCATGTTACAGACATCAGTTACTACAGATTTGGACTCTGATCCTACCAAACAATATAATTAGGAAACAGTATTCTGTATTATCAATACTTATCACTTAACACAGCACTTTTTTACTCCAGACATCAATTAATCAACCCTCACTGTGCCTCTGTCAAGTAATTGTTACCTTCAATACACGGACAGGGAAGGATGTGCCCTGCAGCTCTAAAGAGCAAGCCTATGAATTATTTAGATGTCTACATACATATCCTGATGCTTCATTTAGCTGGACTTGACCATCTGTTGGAAATTATAATGCACTCTGATATTAATAAAAACACAACCTATTACAGCTATTTACACCATGGTCATAGATTCCTCTTATTCATTGTAGGTTATTTGTGATGACCTCCGGGATGCTTCTCAGGGACCTGAGACCACGCTATCCCTTGAGCAACTACAGCAGTTGCTTAAATGGAGAAAGGACAGTCTAATAAGAAGGTGCTAGTAGCCGACTCCTAACGTCTGGGGGGAGCTGGAGACATGAGAGCACAGGGCTACAAAACTTCTTTGGCAGTGTCAGAGTTCAACTGGCCATGCGGTGGGTGGAGAGCCCTGCCTCTAAGCTGCAGAGCCCACTCTAGCTCTGCTGCCAAAGCCACCACAATGTACTTTGGAAGGCAAGAGGCTATTGTACCAATATTATTGCAGAGATGCCTTGGAAAAAAAACCCTACAGGAGGAGGATGGAGCAGGATGCACATTTTTATGTACAAATTATTATGCTTCCCATCATCACAGTTACTTTAAGTGCTGGGTGATGCTGTTGAATTAAATTTATGTCTGATCTTTCACACAGGTTTTAACAAAATGACTTAGAAAAAGAGGAACAAAACTACTGCTGTGTGTCCAAACCACTGAGGTCAAGCATGATTGCAGTGTTCAGGACAGACCTTATTTGCAGCATCTCTTGCCTGCTGAATCAGCTCTCTTATGCGATTTACATTCTCAGAGATGTTGCTTATTGGCATCAGCTGTTGGTTGATACTCTCGATCTTGCTGAACAGATCTGGAAGTTTGTTTGTCAATTTTTTTACTGTAATGAAAGAAAAGAACATTGATGGTAGAAAGGAGGAGGAAAACAGATGCAAAAATACGATATCACTACATGATTATCAGAAAAGCAGTGAGCGGGGTGATGACAGAACTGTTTTCATTAGTCCTATGGTATTAGGAAGCCCTCACTGAAACTAGCAGTTTATACCGAGGTTAGTGTACTCCTGGAATTTGTGGAAGCAGACAGAATCAGCACTTCCAAAAATGTAACAGATAAATTTAGGTCCAGAAAAAAATATTAAATAGAACAGACAGGGATGTGCTCTCTAACATTATTATCCAGTGGATGCTAGGGGAGGATGAGGATAATGGACAGCAGACAGAGGTCAGGCTTATGTGCATTCCCTGAGTCGCATCTCCTGCTGCCACTGCTGGAGAGTAAATACTGGGGTAGGCAGACTGCTGGCCTGACCGAGTAGGGCATGTCTTATATTCTCGTGTCAGGGTTGCTAGTCATCACAATTCAGTAGTGAGCCTTATAGTATCTGGGCAGGTTTATTTCAGGAGAAATGGAGATACTATGAGAATTTCAACTTTCATTAAAACAGGAAACAATTTTTCATCTCCTGTGATTGCAAAAAAAAAAAAAGCCTGAAAGTATTAGCAGATTGCAACCCTATGATGCAGAAGGCAAATAGAAAGAAATTCAGACCTATTATTTTTTCTAAATATGACTTCTAAGCCGGTCTTGTAACTGCAGGGATGACTTATGACTCTGCAATAACATGCAGGGCTAGCTGTTATATTTATCTTATTTAAAATGTTTTCTCTCACCGGACTTTATCAGACAAAGTTGCTGAAAAGATGAAAAAAGATGCTGTTTGGGATTGTGATTGTCCCTTATTTTGTATTCAACACAGTCTCTATGCAATCTATTTCACTTAATTTCAGCTAACAGACATCTAGCCTAAGCTAATTGTCTAGGTCCCTTCTCTAGTCAGTGTAGTAGAAAATCACAGAATCACAGAGTGGCTGAGGTTGGAAGGGACCTCTGGAGGTCATCTTGTCCAACCCCTGTGCTCAAGCAGGGCCATCTAATGCCAGTTGCCCAGAATTGTGGCAAGACGGCTTTTGAATATCTCTATGGATAGAGACTCCACAACCTCTCTGGGCAACCTGTGCCACTGCTCCGTCACCCTCACAGTAAAAAAGTGTTTTCTGATGTCCAGAGGGAACCTCCTGTGTTCCACCATTTGCCAAAGGGCACATTGCTGGCTCATGTTCAACTTGGTGCTCGCCAGGACCCCCAGGTCCTTTTCTGCAAAGCTGCTTTCCAGCTTGGCCACCCCCAGCATATACTGGTGCATGGGGTTATTTCTCCTCAGGTGCAGGAATTCTCCTTGTTGAACTTCACGAGGTTCCTGTCAGCCCATTTTTGCAGCCTGTTGAGGTCCCTCTGGATGGCAGCATGACCCTCTGGTGTATCAGCCACTCCTCCCAGTTTTGTGTCATCAGCAAACTTGCTGAGGGTACACTCCGCCCCATCATTAAGGAAGATGTTAAACAGGATCGGACCCGTTACTGAACCTGGGGTACCCTGCTAGCCACTGGCCTCCAAGTCTTTAGAGACCAGTCATGGTATCACCTTTAACACATACCACAGGATGGCCTGAATCACCTTCTGCTGTACCTGTCCCTTTCCACTGGCAATAAAGGAAGCTCAGAATACTAGCTTAGGCTAGGTGCCTAACTTTTTGATGACTAAAATTTCTGCTGCAAAACTGACCACATTCACCTAACAGTGATTTGGCAGGTCTCAAAGAGCACATGCAACAGCAAATACAACACCTACCTGAATTGTTTGCTTCCATCAATGCTTTACTGAAGCCAGCACTCTGTGTGCTTCCGTAGGTACTCTTCATTTTTTCCACATCTACTTGAATTGGGAGCAGTTCATCCAATACATTAGTTGTGACATCCTCAGCACTTTTCACCATGTTCTTTGCACTGGTGATGATGCTGTCGATGTCATCTGAAACACACACAAATGCATGTGCAGATTCTTATAGTAATAGATGAAAGAGGCAAAACAGAAGTGATCAGTAAGTAACTGACCTCTGTTTATCCCATTGAGATTATTTTGAAGAGTGACAAGATCAGGTTGCAGTGTATTCTTCTTTCCATCAGCGACATCAAGTCTTTGCTTTATGTCTTCAAGGGTTGGACCAATAGCTGCAAAACAGTGATTGCCCTGTATGAATTTTAAACAGAAATACCACCTCTGTGTTGGACAGGTGGTGTGGCAGCACCAGTCTGCACTCTTACACAGCTCGTGTGGCCAGTGAGCATTGAATGAGCATTTGCACTGCAAAACAAGTTCAAGGCTAAGGATTTGCTGGACAGGAGTACTGCAAAGGTGTATAGCATAGCAGAGGCATGAAGTCCACTTTCTCGCCTTTTTGCCATTGGAAATATCTATCACAAGATGTCCCACTGTAATGGAACTAGCCTCTTCTGGTTAAATATGCGCTGCAGAGCTTTGCTGAACTGTCAAAATTCATGGTTCAATGAAAGCTTGTCATGCTGTGCCAACATTTCTACTATCACTTTCTTTCTCGGTACCTTGCAATGTCCTTTCAGTCTCCTGTGCTTGATTCAGGAGTGTACTGCTCTCGGTTTTTAACTTTGCAGCTTTTCCTGATAGGTCTTCTCTCTTCACAGTCTGGTAATAGAAGCACAGGACTGTAAGACTGCTTTAATAATTATACTAAAATTTAAAGAGTAAAAGAGATAGCCCAATCCAGTTTAAAAAAACAACTATACAAGGGCAGAGATTTCATCTGAAGACCACCACCTTAAATAACAATTATTAAGATTAATTTAAGCATAATACAACCTTGGTCTTTAGCAAATTTCTGATAGATTTTGGGGCATTCGGAAAAAATTACTAGCACACAGCTGTAAGATACTACTCCTCTGCTGAAGAGCTTGTGGGTATTACTACTGCAAAGTAGAAGAGAACACCTGAAATCACCTTCAGTGATTACCGGGCTTGCCTTACGCAGATCTCTTTATTTTGCACTGAAAGGAACAGTTAGTATTCATATGGACAGCCTCATCAGAAAGGCAGTAACTAGCCTGTTTAGTGCTGAACCAAGACGAATTCATGAACATGCAGAATATCAGCTCATATAATGGCCACAGACAAATAAGGCATGCCAAGACACATGGGTCTTTTTTTGGTGCCTCTCTGATAGTTAGAACAAAAAAATCTAGTTGTAACAACCATCATTTGGCCACTTATGGATACTTACCAATAAAGCTGAGTCAGCTGCATTCCCAGCTTTGTTGGCTGCTTCCTCTGCTGCTTTGATGGCATTAATAATATTGTCATAGGCAGTAGAAGCTTCCACAGCACAGCCTACCAACTCGTCCTTCCTGGCACTGTTCTTTATTCTGTGGGAAACAGAGTGAAAAAATGCAGCCTTCAGCAAAGACTGTGGCCTATGAGAAGTATTCTGAATCCACCTGAACTCAGTATTTTCTAATTAATGACAATACAGAAATGTTACAGGTAGATCTGTAATTTCATTGTGCAAAAGTATCAAACTTAGAGGCTGACCAATATGAAAAGATTCTTCAGAAGATGGCATAAGTTCAGGTGCTTGGAAAAGGACAACTGTGGGCCTCCAAACAGTCTTTAAATGATTAAGATTGTGAGAATTCGTCAAGGCACAAGGTCAATAAACCACCTCCATCACAGCCCCCCAGAGACACGACACTTCAGACAACTGCAGCTTCCAGATAATCTCTGGCTGCTCCAGCATCCTACAGGAGCAGCAGATGGAGCATAAGACGGAGCAACTACACAACCCTTGGCTTTTCCCCAAGAACCAGTAGAGCAGCTCTGGAATCAGAAACAACAGACAAAATCTCTTGTACCCACTCCCCATGAGCTATGCGACTGCCCAATATTAGCTGTCTTGTAGTTGTGAGAACAGTGTCTTCTTAATTGAAAAAAAAACACATTGAAAGCTAACAAAAAGTTAATGATTTTTTTTTTTTAACCAAGAATTTTCCAGCTGAATTAAGGATTTTGGAATTTAACTTTTTGAGAGTTTCTAGTCGGTGTAATAACAAAATGCAAACAATTTGCACAGGAAAAAAAAAAAAACCAGGGTTTCACTTTTTTCATTTTGTTCTGATACACCATAGAAGGCCTCCAAAACCTCACTCATAATTCCAAGGTAAAGTACAAGCAATGGAGAGAGAAACACTTGATTGACATCAAGTTTCTCATATTTTTGCCTTTCTAGAAGATTCCTCGAAGGATGAGAAAACTATAGGAATTATTTTCCTCACTAATGCTTAAACAGACATGTCTGAAGACTCTGCCAAGACAAGACTTCTTCCAATTATTTGCCCCAATTCATTGACATCATAAAGGTATCCCTGAGTATAAGTACAGGAAATAACACTACAAAAAAGGTATTTTAAACATATTCCCACTCTGTACATGAGGATTTTCTCTCATTAGTAAGAAGCTAATGAAGTGTTAATGCAGTAATACAAAGCCATATTATGGGAGTCCCCACTTCTGGGGGAAAAAAAAAATCAGGAAAAATACAGGAGGACCTGGTTTGTGGGGAAAAAAGAAAAGAAAACATCTGAAGAAGCAGAAAAAGACAAACCAAATTTCTTTCTAGCTTTGCAAATGGTCATTAAAGCAAATGAAGTTACAGACAGAGCATTGCAACCATGGATGTTATGTACAAAAATTGCTCATTTACAGGAATAGCAACATACTCTTCCAGTTGTTTTGCCAAGTCTTGCAAAGATTTGGCATGTTCCTCAGCCCTCACCACCAACGGCTCTTTGCTTGCTGATAAGGAGTGATTTGTCAACTTTTCATTCATATCCTTCCTTGCTCCATCCAGCTGAGCAGCCAGGCTTTCATATTCCTACGGATTTATAAAGATAAAATCTTATTTGTATTCATACGTGTTTGATTTTGTCCTCGTCTCCTTCAGTGTTACATACACCTTGCACCTGAGGAGACCGAAGGGAAAAACATTCCCTTCCAACTTACTCTGCAGGTTACTGGAAACAACTGCTCGTCATCACATTTTGCTTCCAGACCCATCATGTAAAAACAAACCCTGCCATACTGAGTCAGGCCAAAGGCCCTTCTAGCCCAGTATCCTGACAGTGGCTAAAAGCAATCGCCTAGAACAGCACAGTCATTTACAATATTTCTCACAGATATTCTCCCAAATTCAGATATCTGCAGTTCAGTGTCTTCCTCAGACACATCACAACCTTCAATAAGCTTCTCTTACAGAAGCCTGGGCAGGCAGGCTCCTCTTGCACCCAGGATGGGCTGTGAGATCCTTCCCTTTCTGAGAGGCTCTGATAAGCCTCGTGTCCTAGCCACTGAGCTACGCTACCCATTAGAGTGACAGCAAGACATTCTTAACTTAAGAAGGTTAACTATACCTCTTTGCTCTTCTGCAATAATCCGAGCACACTGTTAGCTTGCGTCAGGGAAGATCGGGCAGAGCTCAGAACATCCAAAATGCTGTTCTGTTGTACATTTGTCTCCTCAATCCGTTTCTGAGGAAAAAGAGAAGGCTGTAAAACTTATGATTGGGTTACAAATGAGAGGCAAGGGAAAACCATATCTACCTAATCTAGCTTGCAGTAGGATTTACCAAAGGTACTACCGCTGTGTTAATCAGATGCCTATAGTGTTTAGGGACTAATGCTATTCTACTGATCAGAAGAGTGAGAAAACTCAGGAGTCTGCAGTAGTAGAGCACACAGCTGGGCAGCAGGCTACAGTAGTTCAGTTATTAGAGCTCAGAAAAAGTAAAAGTAGTACGGGTCAGCTGAGATGAATTGTTAGGACAGACCATCTAAGTGTCTGATCTCTCAAGCCTGGAAACTTCAAACCTGGAAATTTTAAAAACAGCTCCCTGGTGACTACCCTGATCTTTTCTGTTCTCTCAAAGGCAGAAATAAAATGATTACACCATCCCTTCATCTGGGGATGTCACCGGAAAGGGGGTGTGAAACCTCCCCACCTCATCCTCTTGAAAGCTCTGAGGGGAAGCTCCTTGGTCTAGAGCAGCCCTGTGACAATCCGCAGCGTAGCTCCAGGGTAACGGCACACCACAAACGCAGCCAGACAAGTGGTGGTGCAGGTAAGGATGCATTAGCTCTCTTCAGATGGGTTTCTATGATTGTAACATGTCAAATCTCTCTCTACCAGAGAAGCGTATCAGATTTATGACTTGTACAGATGCATCCATCTTTTAACACAACTGTGCGTACTTGTGCGGCACACGTACTGTACAGTCCATACATAAAGGTACAATTAAATATTGAAAGGGACAGTTGAATGTAGAAATTCTTTTGTTCAAGCAGTATTAGCAAACTGGATGGACACGAGTGTGCTAAAACAGTGACATATTTCAGCAAAACCACGATTAATTTAAAAGAATGGGTCCTGCAGCACGCCCTTATTTCTTGTACTATTTCACCAGCTCTAAAAATCAAGCACTGCTCAGGAATGACAGCTGTTTCTTGTCACCTTTCTGATGAGACCTCAGAAGCAGTTCTGTAGAATATTAATCCCAAATAATTTAACAGTATTGCACACATTATTGCTCTCATTTTTCATGGCTGTTAAAGCCAAATACTCGAAGGAACTTACTACAAAAAGTATATCAAGCATCAGGAATTTGATCTAGAATAGGAAACAAAAAGGCTAGTGGCAGCTGAAAAGAAGGGCTAGGCAGAGATTCTCCTTCCCCGCTCTCATCAGAGCTGTATCTTGGTCACGCTATCCTGGTCACATAAAGAGGCCATAAGTGGGAGAAGACTACATTTATACTTGTCCATACATACATCAAAAGATGGAAAGAGACCTTGGAGAAAGTCTAAAGAATTAGCGTGACTTGGCTTTGCAAGGTCAAAAGCAGCAATCAAAAGCACTTCTTATCTCCTGAGGTTTAACTTTCTTCTCCCGAACCCTGACATTACCTTAATGTCTTCCAACAGAACTCCATTATCTCTGTTTAAGTTTTCAGCCTGCTTGATTTGTCCCGTCGCCTCATTCAGAGCTTCACGAAGGTCGGTGATTTTGGATTCATATTCATTCAATGAATCCCTCACAATTTTAATAAGCCCATGATTTTCTTGGTGGTACTTTTGTAGTTCGTTCTTAATACGTGCCAGTACTGCAGTATCAGGACCAGAAAGAAAAGTTTTGTTCAGAGAAGAAGGGAACCAGAACAAACTTCCTTCAAAAGGGCTTGACACTTAGGATTAGAAAGCTGTGGTTATGTGAAATACTGAGCATCCTTTGCAGTGCTAATTTCAGTGTTACTACAGCAGAGATGCTATTCAGCATCTCACTGGATCAAATCTGCTCACAAGTTTGCTGCTGCAGACACAGAGGACAGATAAACTTTTATTTGGCTATTTCTAAATTAAGTAAGGATGAAGGTGATCTGCCAATACTGAATTGTTTTCTTTTTTTATATGGAATGAACACAATTTCATCTACAATGTAGACATCTACACCTGCGTTAGTCATCAAAGCTTCCTCTGTAATCAGTAGAGAGATACGGGCACATTCCATTTCAAAGAAGGTAAAAACATAAAAGAGGTCAAATTAATCACACTCTTAAGTGCCCATTTCACTGCCCACAAGATAGGATACAGAAGAGTTACTCAGAGGTAGGTATCAAAGTCCAAAGTTAGGGGAAATTACTATCACTCTTAAGGTCTTTCACATTTCTCAACTATGCCCCTGGTTAGGAGATAAGCCTGTGACTTTGCTGTTCTTGCTGTCTCTAATGTCCGGAATCAGGTTTCTGAATGTCCCAGTCAAACACATGCAGAGAACATAAAAGGGAGTACAACTAGTGCAATTAGAACTTCTCAACTTCCTTATCCTTGTACGATCTGGCCCTTGGACTACTCTAGCAGCTTCTTAAAATCTGTTGTTAAATTACATGTGTAATTCCTTTAAAATAGCTGCATGTGCCATAGCCTATATATTCTAATATACCAAAGCACTGCGTAAGTACATTACGATCAGCTACGTCTTTATTTTACTGAGATTCATCTAGTTATTAAAGAAGGATCTACCGGGTTTCTTCCCCAGCTCAACTCAGTTTCTTCCACAACAGACTAAAAAAGCCTTTAAATCCCCTCCAGAACTACCACTTTCCTGTTGACTAATGACCGCTACAGATCCCAGGGATACATTGCAAAATGCCCCTCCCTGCACTCCATCCCGAACAATCAATAATGCTTCAGATTTAAGATTGATCTTTCTAGAGAGTAAGAAGCTGAGAGAACAAGCCCTTACGCAGCTGAGCTTCTGTTCTCTCCTTCTCTGCCTCTGCTTGAAGTTGGCCAAAGTTGCGGTTTCGCATCTCTGTCATCATGCGTTGAGCTTCGGCCAGTTCTTTGGCAGCATCTCCCAAGGGCAAGTTGTTACCTTCTGCATTTGTACCAGCTATTTGTTCCAAGAGCACTGAAAAAAAGTATTGTCAATGTCAAAGAGAGGATGCGCTTAAGCCTAGGCAAAAGACACAAATGAGAGGGCTGATCTTTTTTCTGAAAAAGGCATGCCTATTCCTGAATTCCTTGATGAAGCAGATCCATTTTGCATTAATTGTATTAAGCTGAAAAGTATCCCACGCTACACAACCAGAGCTAGTAAGATGGCATTGGGCTTGACATTTGTCCCAAATGACCAAATTCACAGCAAGAATTTTAAGCTTCTAGCTTAGAAGAGCCTATTATAGCAACCCAGACTAAAGTCACACTAAAGTCAGGATAGTCAATTTGTTGCTCTAAATGCCCCTATGATAAAGCTTCTCTGTCCCTATTCACTATATAGGGAAGTTAGGCTCCTAAACTAACATTATGTATTAGATTTCTAATAGGAAGAGTGAATTCCACAGCTATGTCTAAATTCTGATTTATGAAGTTGTTTTCTAAGAAAACCTCTCATGCTTAATTAAGAATATTGTAAATAAACTGAAAAAATTCCATAAAACAAATATGTTATGGATTAGTAACTATTTTTACCTTTTATATTGTTGACAACTATTTGTATTCGTGAAACCAAATCCTTTCCTTTCTGATGAGTTTGGCCAAAATTATTAAATAATCTCTCAGCTGCTTTGTAGTTCATTTCAGCCTAGCAAGGGAAAAAACTGATTAGATTAAAAATATCTGGATACATCATGCTAATATGTAGTCAAGAGATGTGTATTTTTAAATTGATTTGGTAAGTCACCTTTTCCTGGAGAGCATTTACATCATGATTTAGGTTAACGAATTCTGTCTCCAACTCATCTACCTTTGAACCCTGATTATGAACAACAGAACGGTAATTGTTCAATAAGACCTGAAAAGAAAGAAAAAAAAAAATCCAATAAATCACCCATACACAGGAGACAAAAAGCAAAAATTCACTGGGTTAGATCTTTACCCAAGGTAAATAAAAGCAGCATTACTGACATGAAGGCTGACCCATTGCTGCCCAAAACCTGGGCTTTTTTCTCTGTGAGTATAGAAACTGCTATTCCAACCAAAGAAAATTTCTTTAGGATGAATTTTGGTATTGCCCATTGCAATGCTGGGGTTTTTCAGTAAAATGCAGAGACATGAACTGCTGGAAAAAGACAGCAGGGAAACCTCAGAGATATAGCTTTCAAGGTAAGCAGGCCTCAGAAAAAGCAGAGATACTGATTCTCTTTCAGAGCACGACACGGAAACAATAGCTGTCTTCTAACAGGTGAAGCCCAGTGCTGTCAGCATCTGGTATTAAAATCAAAAGTTGATGTATGTTTCCCTGCAAGCTGATGAAAAGATGGCCTAAGTTCCTAGGTTCAGCTCTTATCCACTTAATCTGAAATCCACTTTTCTGTTTCTGTGTGCCTACCTTTAAGTCCTTGATGCGTGTTTCCAGACGTCTCATCTGCTCCAGTGTGTGGGTACTCGCATGGACGTTTTGCAGCTGAGACTTAATCAGCTGAAGCTCGTCACCTATTGTGCTCAAATCCTTCAGCAGTGTAATTACACAGCTATCGCAAGCTGGAGGGAGCATGAGCAAAAGAAAACAATACATATGATTGATATTTGGTGCAGTACATTAAGAAATGAGATGCAGTGGAAACACTTTGATGCTTGTCACCTGGTGCTGCCTGAAGAACAAAGGCAACCACAAAGCCCCCAGTATTAAGGAGAGTGACCAAAGCCAGAAATAAGGAGGAGGCCCCATTTACATCTGGCTAGCTGACTACTTCTTTCATCACTTTTCCAAGTGTTTGGTTGAATGTTTGCTTTTAAAAGATTCATTACAGGACATGTCCAGTCCTTTTTAAACTCTGCCACCCTTAAAAGAGTCATCAGTATGTATCCAAAGCCAGCAGAAGGCAATCTAAGTGCAGTTCTATTTTATTACTTACGGTCACAATCTTCATTTGGATCCACATCTTTTGGTTCGTTATTGAAACATTCTGAAATCACAAGACTGTCATCAGTAACCAAAGTTTTCTTACGGAAATACTACTATTGCATTTCTGCCCTCACTTTTCATGGTTGGCAGCCATTAAAACACAGTGCTGCCCTTTCATAAATCCATACCCACCGTGAAGGAACTGAAAATGTTCAGAAGGCTTGAGCATACCAAAACATTCAGCTCCCACTTATGCCTTGCTGAGATCAACACCTTTTTCATCCCTCAAAGGAAACTGACTGTAACCCCCCCCAATACATGCTACTTGGGTAGCAGCAGGAGGCTCTCTCACATCAAGTGTGCTGAATGTATTGCTAGAATTTGCCTAGAATAACACCACCGAGATCAAAGAATTTTACCCAGGACATAGGTTCAAACCCCTTTATCTACTTTAGCATCCACATTCAAACTCCAGGTTCTGATTCCCCAAAGGATGTCTTACCCACAAGGAACTGAGAAATGTTTATGGCCTTCCTTCATACCTGTCACAGCTTGCAAGATTAAGGAATTAATCAAGCTTGAGAGAAATCCACAGTGTATGCATGGAAGGAGGCACTGTATGTAACCCAAGGCACGGAGCTTGGACCGCAGATGCAGGTGGTATATAACAAACATTGCCCTCAGACTTTCCAACAAGCTAGTGCAAGTGACTGCCTGTCCAGTGTGCTGTTTTGGTTGGTTTGTTTGTTTGTTTCACAAAATAAGAAGCTTAACAGTCTCCAGGTGCACATGGGATTGTAGCATCCTGGGATCCTAACTTCTAGGAGCAGGAGAGGAACCGGCTCCTAAAAGTGCCATCATAAAGTCTTGATGCCCAAGTCCCTTTTACAAGCTTGGTCCTACTGCCAAACTCTCATCTCCTCTTGAAAATGAAAAGGGCTGTGCATGTCTTTTACTCTGAAGGAAAAGGATGCGCTGAGGGTATAGGCTGCTGCTGTCAAAAGTCAACAACAGCTTGCAACTGTGAGAGGTTACAGTGATAAAATTGGACCTGAACAGCAGCATGAAACAGCCTGGAACAAACTGCCTGGCTGTGCCATTTCCTTTGGCACTTGCACATTAAGTCATCAGGAAGTAAAATGGGATTGGTAGTGAGCGCTGCTGCCAAAAGGAGACAAGTCACAAAGAATGTATTTGTAAGAGAACGAAAGAAATTATTCCAAAATTCAAATACCCGTGCAGTTCTGCTGTAATTCAACTAACACCAAAAACATTTCAGCTGTCACTGTGAAGTACCAATTAAATAAAACTATTATTACAGCTTGTGCACAAACAACACCAGCCAAGAAATGGTGAAATGAAAAAGTCTGGCTAAGTGCCGAACATCACGCACAAGAAACCTGCTAGAACATGCTGTGCTGATGATCACAGAGGGTTTTACTCCTAATGTGGAGAAAGAGACAGCAGATCAGAATATATCGTTGGAGACAAACTGAAAACAAACTGGCTTGTGGAATTTTGCCCTATGGATTAGTTTGTCCCAGCAAACTCTTGCTTTAAAAAGAAAGGAATGACAAAACATGAAACAATGCTTGGATCTGTTCCACGCAAGGTATAAATATAATAAAGATGTATTACTTCAATGATGAATTTGAAGTGAGAACTAGCTATTGAAAAATTGCACCAGCTGCCAACAGCAGTTCACATCACTTGCTGGTTCTCTAATTTCTGTGACCAAGGAAAGATAAGGTGATCCTTGGCAGTCATTTGAATGCAGTATGAAGAGCAGTGCAGAGAAATGAAGAGCATGGAAATATTAGGAGTTATTAGTTTGACACTTCACTAACATCTGAGGAGGAAAAGCTGCCTACAGGGAAAGAAAAGTGTAATTTTATGGGGGAATGAAAATATGGGAGAATCAAGGCCCTTTTCAGGAGCAGTGGCCTATGAGGTGTTTCTGAATAGAAATTAGTATCCCAAGGGATTGAAGTGAATTGAGGTAAAGACAGTCTGAGGAACGTAGGCTCAGGCCCTTTACTTCAGAATTATAATAGATAAGGCAAACATATGCCAATGGCATAATATTCTTATAAGAGCTTACTAGTAGTGCAGTACATGTGTAACTGATACTGGGAAAATCATGGATGTCTTAGATGGCAGAATGGCGTATAGCAGGATTTATAAAACAGTCTCCTGAGTCAGGTCGTAACTTCTGCTGTAAACACAGTTAGCTTGGATGCCTAAGACGGCAGTGCCTGAGATGTCACTGAAGAGACTCTGAAGATGTCACTGATCTGTCCCAAATACATTTTAAAAAGGCATATTGAGACTGCTCAGTTTCATAAGCCCATAACAAAAATTGGCAAGATATGACTTAACCGTGTCAGAAGATGAACCATAATGCATTTAAAAACACACCCGTGAAATAGAAAAGCAAAATAAAATTGGTAGTAGTTATGAAGGGAAATACATGATAAAATGGCTTACAAGAGTGAACTCGATTGCCCTTGTATTACCATGGTGTTATGTTTTAGGAAACCTTACTTCTTGTTAAAAATGATCTGCATTTCCTGTAAGTCTACATCTTTCCTTCAGTTCAACTGATTTAAGTACCTTCCTTCTCTGCTTCCCAGAGAGAAAACAACGCTCACTTCCATGTTCATAGGCTCTCACGTACCTCCAGTCAGGCGGTCACAGCTAGCCAGCTGTCCATTATTATTACAATTACATTTCTGACAGTAGCCTCCATATTTTTGTGGATTTCCAAAATATCCTGGAGCACAGCTAGATAAAGAGATACAAATTATTTTTATTAAATATTTGAAGCTACTTTTGTGAAATATACTTTTCTTTGACAAAAAAAAACAGCTATTCTCCTTGAAGAAACTTTCAAGAACTTTTGATTTCATGTCTTGACTTAGACAAAAAGGGTGTATTTTTGGTTTTCAGTATCCTCTGCACTATGCTAAAAATATCTTTCCAAGTACTGCAGAATTTTTTCTAAAAATGAAAGAACTCCCACAATGCTCGTATAGGAATAATTCATTTAATTTGAAGAAATATAATGCACACGGATATATACATACTTAGAAAATTTGACAAGGCTTAACCCAGCAAACCATTCTGGTCTGTAATCCCACCAGAAAACACATATTAAGGAGGATCATAACGCAAGCACATGTTGAGATTTCAAACAGCAATGGCACTGAATGACATTATCACCATTCTGCTGAGTGATACCACATCTTGCCATCTGCCAGCAAAGCAGTCTGTGTGAGTGATCCCTAAATATTTTATAGGTAAAATATATTGTCCAGACTGGCTAGCTAATATTCCTAGAAGTCATTCTGTTTTAAGATCTACAGGCGTGGTAATGCGTGATTAAGGGGCCATGATGAGCAGCTGAGGTACAGCTAGATCTGGAAGAGAAAATCTGTCTATAACCTGCAGCTTAGATGTCAAAGGTAACGGTCTTGAAGCACAAGACAATGTGCTACTGGAGGTACTGTCTTCAGGTGAGACATCATGACTTATTGGCCTCAAGTTTCCAAACCAGATAACACCACTCAATTACACTTAAATTCCCCCTGGATCTGAAACTCAGTGAAACTGCTTCCTCTGCCTGCCTGAAACTGCCATGCTGTTCCTCTTCTGCTTTGCCAAACTGCTGCAATCTTCCAGCAAAAGAGATGGCTTCAGCGTTGTGTTTGTACACTCCACCTGTGGAGCACATCAGAATGGTTTGGTATGGTGTTAACGTGGTTGCTGTTGGGTAACTACGAACACTGAAGCACCATCAGGTACATCGGAGGAAACGGGAGAACGTTTTTAACTTGAAAAGGGACAAAGTAAGTGGGAGTCATTATTATCAGAAAGAATGCAGGGTAAGGCAAGGCACAGGGCACTTAGACAAAGAGGCGGACACTTCTCTTCTTGGTAAAAACTGTGTAGTCACTAAATAGGCTTTGGAGAATTGTTTACATTTCTTCAGGGAATGTTGGGTTTACATTTAGAATTATACTACACCACCACACTATAGCAGCTGCTTATATAAATAGATACTCCCTAAGTGTGTGCATACTATGCATATGCATACATCCATATATTACCCAATACAGACATACCTCCTTTTATGGTGCCTCTCAGAAACCTTGGTCTTGAGAAACAAGTCACTTACCGTTCACAGCGAATTCCAGTATAGCCTTCTTTGCAGAGACACTGAATTTCTTCGCCATTTGCCACACAGCCAGTTGCAAATCTTTGAGAAGAAGCAAAAATATTATTGTGAGCACATCATCAAATAGGTTTTACACTCTAGAGGCTAAGCTCGGTTAAATGACTTTCAGATTAAAAATTTTTTATACCACCAAATTACTTCTCAGCTAATTTAATTGCCTCTAGATAAACTCCTGTGACTAATTCTTTGAAGTTTCATATTTTTCCTCTAAATTCTTTCCTTAGACTAAAAAATAATAATTTCCTGGCCCTCTGGACTGAGTATAGTAGTTCACTACCCAAAGGAATGCCTAAAATAAACCTTAATAGTGATGTTGTAAAATAGAACAAGTACGGGTAGCTATTTTATCTTACTAGGCAAGAATCAATAGCCTATGCTAGACAACATGTCCTCCTGTTTGGATAGCTTTTTTTTTTAATGGATGGAAACATTAGAGGATATTTTCATGTAGCTAATATTGTCTGTGTTTTTTTTTTTAACCAAGGCAGAAGAGAGTTGTGCACCATTTGGGGGAGCTCTAGAGTATATCTGGTTAACACAATGAACATTTTTATCTGCTCTCTCTAGAAAGAGAAATTCACATTTCTCTGGGGAGGAAAACCATTATTTGGCTGATGTTTGGTAAGGAGAAGGCAGGAGATGAAGCGGGGATAGGCCATGTTTGCTATTTCCATTTTTTAACCTATGAACAGTTGGATAAAGCAAGTCTGTGTATCAAAGACAGATGTTTGCACTAAGAATTACAAAGAAGTTGACTAGGAGGAAAATTGTCAACTTCAATAATGCCAGGTGGGGTGCATTTCCTATGTCAGGAATGGTATTTACCACCCTAATGTGCAGCTATGAAGCTGCACAGGTTTATGGTCTCTCTAGGTATTTCAGCAATCTTAAAAAAAAGATGACTAAAAATATGTTCAGTCAGCCTCAGGCAAGCACCTGCAGAAGAGGCCAATGCTGTCAAAAACAGATCTATCAGAGAGTTCTCTGATAAATGAAAAACCTGTCTATTGTCTGCAAGTGTAAATCTGTTACTTAAGGCTACCTGGTGTTTGCTAATGCACCTGGCAAATACTATGTGGTGCCTTTAGCAATTTACAGCTTAGTTTTTTAAAAAAAATATTTGTTTTTATTTAACACATTTCACATTTCAAACTGACCAATGATGACAAACAATGTGGCTAAACATACCATGCATTTAAAATGCATTTTACTGCCCAATTTTAAAAGCCTGGCAACCTTATTAGATCCAAAGAGATGATTAATTTTTTCTAGCTCAATATGCTTGCACTTCAAACGGAGCTTCCACCTGAAAAGCAACCATGCTCTTTCAGAAATCTAGATACGTGCTTAAGAGCTTTAATGTTTTTATATTATTTTTGCATCTTACTAATTTTCTGAATTCATGTAAAAGGTTTGTTTCATCATTGTCACTTATCTCCTAGCCAGAGTAATGGTGTTAAACGTGAGACTAAAGATAACTTACATCTTGCATTTCAGTAAACAAGAAAGATTCTGGATATGCTCAGTAAGGGAAAAGACTTCCATCCTCTATTTCTCACTATGAAGGAGTTACTGGTGGTTTTGTACATAAGCCCATTACAACTGCCTGGGGCTTCCCCAGGTGATGAGCAGCATGCCTTTGTGGTTCAGGAACTGAGTGAGAATTGGAATACTCAGCTTATTAAAAAAGGCAATGCCATGAGACAGAGCACCAAGTTACTGCTGGTCTAACATGCCTCACATGATGCCCCACCACGTTGGGTGATATGAGAAAACAGAAAACGATCATTATCCTCCTACGGTAGCCGGGTTTTGGGTTGGGTTTTTTTTCTTTTTTTCTTTTTCCCCTCCCCTTTACCCTCTGCTTGACTACTCATGACCTTTTACTATACCTGTTTGTATAAGGGCAAGGACACACCCGACAGGAACCTTGAGTGGCATCACCAAAATAACCATCCTTACAGCGCTCACATTTCTCCCCAGCAGTATTATACTGACAGTTCTTAAAAAGAAATAAGCAAGACAGTTAACAGTGCTTTATCACTCAATATGGCTTTATTATTATTTAAAAAGAACATATAGCCAATCTACTCAGAGGATATGTTCTTTCCTTTCCACATAATCAAGCATTTACTGCCAAACTACCTTCACAACCAGGATAGATCGATTCCAGTCATTCTCTAATTGTAGAAAGCACAATTTGCTGGCTATTGTGGAAAAGCAACAGATAAATAAGCAGCGTTAAACATATTTTTAAAGAAATTCAATCAGATGCAGTTTGTTAAGGAACATTCCATTAATGCACTCTCTCTGTCTTGGTATTTCAATTAAAAATCACTATGTTTAAATGGAACTTTAGATTTTGCATTTTAATACTAATTAGAAGGCAGATATCAATTAAAAGCATGCGATTAATTGAGCCCAAGTACATTCTTAAAGAAATGCCATGAAATTAATATAAGAAGTATTTCTCTTAGTAGATTCAGATCAGAATTGAATTTCATGTACTTTCTCCAGTGTATATGTAATTTGTATTTATCTAGGGGAACTGGAATAAATAATGAAAAGCAAAGACTAGGAAAACAATTGAAACTGATACAACTGAGCCACTTTTTCCATGATAAAATTGTTGGGAATTATATCTTATTTTAGAAACATTCTTATTCCTGGTGCTGTCTAATTGTCACACACATTCGGTTGGACTCGATGATCTTAAAGGTCTTTTCCAACTGAAATGATTCTATGATTCTACATTTATACATTACGGGGAGAGGATGAGCAAGTTGCTTTTGCGCTACCTAAAGCGATGCTAATTTAAAATAGCAGCTGTTCAAATACATTTTTGAGCAGCCATAAAAATTCCATGTGACCAACACTCAAGAGGCATTAAAGCTCCCAAGTTCTAAAACTGTTTCTTCAATGTGCAACAGACTGATCCAGTGTCCCACAGAGCTGAGGGTGTACTAATAGAGTGAAAGATGGAAAAAGAAAGCGGGAAATTGGGCCATTTAATGAGGGGAAGCTAAAGTAATATGAAGACACTATGTTTGTAAAAGGAACCATTTTAAAATGCAGCCTCTATAAAAACTGGTGCATATATTCTTGCAAAAAGCTCACGGAAAATTCAGATTGCTTCTGAATAATTACTGCAAATTTTTATAATCCTGAAGAATAAATTAAACTGCAAAAAGAGTAAAAGAGAGGTATTTAAAAATATTTGTGTTGGTTTCATCTTGGAGCAACCTCCCCCCCTGCCAAGTTTATCTCCTGGCTTTTGTTTTGCTCACTCTGTCTGTAGAAATTGAAGCAATTCCATAATTGCCGAAGAAAGTTTAAGATATTTCACATATAAGCCACTCCGAACATGCCATGCTGTTCCTCTAGCTACATGGCGTAGAAGGACTGGAGAACATAATCCAGTGCTCCCAAGGCACGATGGAATGAAACTAGAGCAGCAACTCCCACATGGGTCTTCCTTCAAGTTTCACAGGGCCAGAGACACCCTTGGCCTGAGACAGCATCTCCAAACCATCAAGTATTGCGAAATCTGAAAGGAAAACTCTCAGCTGACTCCCTGTGCACCCATATGGTACAAGGAAGCCCCAGTAGAGTGCGTCAGGGCCACAACAGAGACACCTATGTACGTGGGGTTACGTGACATGAAACAACACGTCATGGGATGAGCAAGTCTCGGCACCATGCTGCTGCTGAGGGAACGTGCCTTTCAGGAGAAAGGGCAGGGACCATGAGGACACGAAGCCCGATTAATGGCAGAGGGCCAGCTTTTCCCTACACATGAGAACCAGTTCTTCTGTCTTCTCCACCTCCTCCTGCGCTCCATTCTCCTCCACTTCCAGCAGCGCAGCACTGCACCCCTCTCCTCCCACCAGCGCAGAGCAGGAGAGCTCTCGCCTGAGCTGGGGAGGATTGCGCTGCTGCCACAGAGGAGAGAGTCAGCCCGGGCTTAGCCTCCCAAAGCCTTCTCTGGAGGCTATCACGGGAGAGAAGCTGACACGTACTGGGGTCCAGTGCTCCAGGTGAGCAGGAAGAAGGAGGCCAAGCGAGCAGGCTTTGCACTTTGGATGCGAAACTTGATGACTCCGCATTGGGAAGCCTCCTTGTCTTCTCGGCACCTCTGCAGGTCTTTCTCCCATGGCTCCTCTACAGAGAGAGAAACTTGCTCCTTATTAGGTGGAGGCTCATGATGGAAATACAGGCCCTCTGGGCTTTCATTTTTCACCGCATTATCCTGGATGACTTCGCTTGCCCTAAATTTTGTCCCAGGGCCAAGTGTTTATTTAGCTCTATCTATCTGAAAGTTAATCCAGTTGTGACAAGGAGGGGACAAAGAGAAACCTAAAGCACATACTTCATGAGGTAAAAGTGAAATTTGCTTTTTTTTTTCCTTCATAATTTTCATCTGAAGTAAAAGTTCCTCATCTTTATAGCTCTGCTGCAGCACTTTCTTGTCACGGCCTGCCCTGCCTCTCCAAAGCAGCAGCTTGTAAGTCATCCTCCAGAATGTGCTGAATTGGTTTATAGTTTCCATTAAAGCAAGAGGGTTGGTTGAGACAAAGTCGGGGGGAATGACATAACGCGCAGGAATGCACCGCAGGCAGAATGGATGCAGCGTGAACAAGGAAGAAATAACAGAGAAGACAGACCATGAAAGATGTTGGGAGGGTTCTGTTTACACAGTAAGTGAAAAATTAGTGAAAAGTTTTCAGAACAAACTGCTCAAAGAAGCATCAGGGATGTAAGCTGGAGAAGCACAGTCGGCCAAACGTCACGGCCATTGCTACGAGGGCTGATCCACTCCTATGTGGCTGCTCTGGATTTAATACGGTGTGCCAGGGAGCAGAATCTGCCCCACTATATCTTCTGCAACAGCTGAAATTTTCTAATGAATCTAACTTTTATCCCCTTTATCTTACCTTATTTACTTCAATATTTTTTAATCCATCTAGCTGTAGATTAAGATTAGTGGAGATTTAGTGATGCTGATTAAACAAGAGATTTTGCAAAGGCTATGCTATGCATTAATGCGCTATTTGTCAGCGTTGGCTAACCCTAATATATATGTATAAAACTAAGGACTGCATATGCCAGGATAAAACCCCATATTTATTATAAATAACTGCAAACACTTACATATGTGTTATTTTGGTGACTTTTTGTACCATGAGCTAACAAAAAATATAGGGGAAAGAAGAAAACAAAAACAAGAACACAAATTATTCTA
Organism: Calonectris borealis; assembly: GCF_964195595.1. Lineage (NCBI taxonomy): Eukaryota > Metazoa > Chordata > Aves > Procellariiformes > Procellariidae > Calonectris > Calonectris borealis. The sequence goes on from NC_134313.1 coordinate 52,697,079, forward strand.
ATCATCCACAGTTATGTTAAGCATACATGTGAGTGTATGCAACTTACACTCATTAACAGTACAAGACATAGAGAATGAGGCATGCAAGGATTATTTTTAGTTGCTAGGAATTTAACAATAACAATGTATAGTGCATACTGCTGTAAGGTAAATGTTTTTTTTTTTCTTTTTTTCAGATTAATTTCTTGAAAGTTAGTATTTACTTACAATACATTTTCCAGTACCATCTTGACACCTATTTGAATTTCCATTGCAGTTGCAGGGGACACAGCGTCCAGTAAATAATCCTTTATTCTCACGATAAAATCCAAGGCCACATTCCTAGACAGTAAGCAGAGAGAAAAAAAATACTGAGTGTTGGTGCAAAGAAAGTTTTACAGGTTATGGGAAGGGTATTTTGAAACTGTTTGCCATTTCCAAGGAGTAGTGGAGGTGTACATTTCCTGATAAGGTCTTCTAAGCCCATATTATTGCTTAAATAATAAGTATTTTAATGCAACAAATGGCAATGAAGAACAGAGCTGAAGAAGTTTCAGCCTAAGCATCTGAACCCTGTGCTCTACACTTTGTGATAGTGGAGATTTCATCAGTTTGACTCTAACCTCTGAACAAAACACATTTCCTGTGGCTATGTACAAAGATGTAGAATATGACTTTTAAACCACTGAAAAAGACTTGCATATAGATTCATACTACAGTCTTCTCAAAGAAGAATCCTCCTGGGGGCTATCACAACTCAAATGAAGCACATGACTGGGAAAAGCCAGCATGGATTCACCAAGGGCAAATTGTACTTGACGAACCTGATCGCTTTCTACGACAAAGTAACCTGCTCAGTTGATGTGTGTCGTGGTTTAACCCCAGCCAGCAACGAAGCCCCACCCAGCCGCTCGCTCAGTCCGCCCCCGGTGGGATGGGGGAGAGAATCGGAAGGGTAAAAGTGAGAAAAGTTGTGGGTTGAGATAAAGACAGTTTAATAGGGAAAGCAAAAGCTGAGCATGCAAGCAAAGCAGAACAAGGAATTCATTCACTACTTCCCGTCGGCAGGCAGGTGTTCAGCCATCTCCAGGAAAGCAGGGCTCCATCACGCGTAACGATTACTTGGGAAGGCAAACGCCATCACTCCAAATGTACTCCCCCTCCTTCTTCTTCCCCCAGCTTTATATACTGAGCATGACGTCATATGGTATGGAATACCCTGTCGGCCAGTTGGGTTAACTGTCCTGGCTGTGCTCCCTCCCAGCCCCTTGTGCAGCTGGCAGAGCATGGGAAGCTGAGAAGTCCTTGACTACGTAAGGACTACTTAGCAACAACTAAAACATGAGTGTGTTATCAACATTATTCTGATACTATACCCAAAACATAGCACTATACCAGCTACTGGGAAGAAAATTAACCCTATCCCACCCAAAACCAGGACAATGTGGGGCGAGCGATGGACACTGTCTACATGAATTTCTCGAAGGCTTTTGATATGGTTTCCCCACAGCCTCCTCCTAGAGAAACTGATGCATTACAGTCTAGACAAGTGGTCTGTGCGGTGGGTGGGGATCTCTAGGGACAGGCCGCACCTAGAGGGTGGCGGTAAATAGATCCTTTTCAAACTGGCAACCTGTCACAAGTGGGATCCTTCAGGGGCCAATATTGGGCCCAACACTGTTTAGTATCTTCATAAGTGATCTGGATGACGGGATCAAGTGTACCCTGATGAAGTTTGCCGATGATACTTAACTGAGTGGGGAAGTGGACACTTCAGAAGGGAGAGCCACCCTGCAGGAAGACCTGGATAGGCTGGAAGAGTGGGCTAACAACCTTACGAAGTTCAATGAAGTTTAAGAAAGACAAATGTAAGGTCTTGCACCTGGGAAAACATAATCCAGGAGTGCAGCACAGGCTAGGATCTACCCGGCTGGGGAGCAGCTCTGTGGAAAGGGACCTGGGGGTCCTGGTGGACAACAAGCTCAATATGAGTGAACAGTGTGCTGCTGCGACGAAGAAAGCCAACAGGATGCTGGGTTGCATCAACAAGGGCATCACCAGCAGAGATAAAGAAGTCGTTATCCCACTCTACTCAGTGCTTGTCAGGCCACACCTGGAATAGTGGGTTCAGTTTTGGTACCCACTAGACAAAAAAGATGTGAACAGGCTGAAGAGGGCCCAGAGAAGGGCCATAAAGATAATCAAAGGACTGGAAAGCCTGCAGTATGAGGAAAGGCTGAGAGAACTGGGTTTGTTCAGCCTTGAGAAAAGAAGGCTTAGGGGAGACCTTTTACCATGTTCCAGTATTTAAAGGGTGGCTACAAAGACGACAGAGACCCCATTTTTACAAGGAGTCACATGGAAAAGACAAGGGGTAATGGGTACAAGTTACTCCTGGGGAGATTCTGATTGGACACAAGAGGAAAATTTTTCACAATGAGAACAATCAGCCATTGGAATAATCTCCCCAGGGAAGTGGGGGATTCCCCAACATTGGACACTTTTAAGATTCGGCTGGATAGGGTGCTGGGCCATCTTGTCTAGACCGTGCTTTTGCCAAGAAAGGTTGGACCAGATGATCCTTGTACCAACCTGGTATTCTATGATTCTGTGATTCTATGAACATATGGTAATCCCACATATTAGCTAGCAGTTATATGAAATCTTGATATTAATTTAACTACAGTGTATTCCTTGGAAATACTTCCAATGAGATATCTCTTACATGAATTCATCTTGACTTCCACAATAAGTCTACCTAGAGCTATACAAAGCCATACTTAGACAGAGCTAAGTGATATAACAAAACACACAGCAGTCTAATTTCTAAGTACAGGCTTGTCCTGGAGACCCAGGAAGCATGAGAAGAATGTTCAGCTATTGAGAACACAGCCTGTCATATCAAAGTCGGGTTTAAATAGGGAGCTGGACCAGAGGAAGATTATGAATGAAGCAAGAGACATGAAGTTTGTTAGCCTACACCAGGAAGGTGGTCACTATTATGTTAAAACCAGGTTCTTGCTTGGCATGGGCAGGGAAAGAACAAGGGTAGGGAAAGTATAAGGATATTCTTCCTGGGCATGGAGCCTTCCCGTATACAGACCAATTCAAAAGTTCATGCCCACCTTCCCTGCTCACGATCCTCTTGGCACACCAACCACACCAAAAATGACCAGACATAAGTCTATCCGTTCTACTCCCTAGCTCCTTTTCACTAGTAACTAAACTGGTGTGGTGCAAGGAAGATCAGAGGCTGTATGGAAGCAGGGAGAAAGCAGTGCTGCCCACGAAGCAAACACCTCCCAGGTTCCTGCCTCCGGCAATGTACTTCTGCACTGCACCTATACCTCACCTGTACCTCACCCTTAGGGGCTGGCCCCAATGGCATTCAGAAAACAAGTGACAGTTGAACTTCAAAGCCATAAATCTTTTCTCATAGCAATTGCACCATCAAGACTGATGGGACTAATCTGAAGAGCAAAGGGTTTGCAGGACAATGTCTCAAATCATGTTCCAGTGGTTTGAGGTGTAAGTATTCATGCAGGGACAGGATTAACCAGTGAATTTATCAACCATGTAACCACCAGAGAAAAAAAAATCACCTCTCCCAAAGCAGATCCCAAAAGGAATATTGAGTTATTGCTGTTTAAACAACAGTTGCTAGAGGCCCCTTTGCCTTCTTTACATGTGGGATAAATGGAAAAAAAAAAAAACAAAACAGATTATTAATATTATCAACAGCTTTTAATACTGACTTCAGTGTGAGCAGGGACTGAATTTAGAATAGGCACTTGAAATTTTTCAGATACATTTTTAAAAGGGTGAATATGTTCCCTGAACAACAGGGAGCCAATATACACAGCTTCTGAAGAAACCAGGGCCTGAAATACATTAAGTATTTCAGTAAATAAGTAAAATATAAGCCCTAATGCATAGAAATTTTATTTATTGAAAGTCTCTTTTTGGAGAGCAAAATGAACCACTCATTTGAAAAATATATCCAAATGCATTTAAAAAAAATCCATGCAGCTTTTTGGTTTTCTATTTATGCTGTCTTTAAAACAACACATCTGGAGTACGTGGGCACTTTGTTTTTGAAGCAGCATTCATGGTACTGAGAAATTGATTCCATACCAAGATAAAGCTCTAGGCACTTTCAGGTGCTTAGGAGTTCAGGCTGACTGTTTTCGAGTGAACAAGGATTTAAAAGAAACTTCTCACACATGCTTTGGTTAGCAAACTACTCAGAGATCTAAGAAGATTAGCTTTCTTATTACTTTTATATTAAGTAATTTAGAAGTTGGTATCAAGTTAGTTCATTTAAAAACAGAGGGAAAGAAGGAAGCAAGCGAGGAAGGGAAAATGAACAAATTACCTGTCTCAGGTGAAAATCCCTTTGAACTTGTTGCTGCTGACTCTTCTGAAGGTGAGGATAGGACAGCCTCTGTTGCATACCTCCTGCTAAACAACGCCCCAGGGCTACTAACGTGACAACCAGCCATCCTACATTCCTCGGCCTCTGCGCTCCAGCCATCATTTTACTTTAGCTCCACTGCAAAGATACGCTGCTATCCTTTCGGCGCTCGCCCGTTCTCTTTTACTCTCCCTTCTTCTCCAGATTCTGACTCAGATTAATGAGGCTCTGTGCTGTGATGGGCCCCACCTTTAAACTTTATACGTGAGTCAAGTTGTACAGCACGCATTACCGTTCCTGAGGTTAACAAGTAACCCCGCAGTTCCTGTAGCTCAATATATACCTAAGTCGGGGTGTGGCAGGCATCACCTCCTCCCCACCTAAGGCAGCCAGACAGCTCTAGGTGATTAGAGCAGTAAATCACTGCCTGAGTAATGCTGCATAAACATACGGGGCTTACGAACTACCCAGGTGAGTGTCTTGATCACTTCCTTTGGCTATGTATTTCCACTAGGTTATATAAAAAAACCCAATACCTTAGTTTATGAAGGCAGTATGTTGAAAGCAATGGGATGGTAGTAGGAATTTCAGTCGACGCTCATCAATTTGCGTGTGGCACAGAACATCAATGTGTGAAAAAATAAGTTTCTAGAAATACTTCCAAAATGGTATTCGACAGATGTTGAAGAGCTGCCCTGAGCAGTGGATGCACACACGAGACATAAGCCAACCGTAGATGTTGTTTTGTTCAGTCTCTCTGCAGCTGCTCTGGTCTAGATATTATTGTTTCACTCTCATTTCAAAAACATTTGCAAGGTTAGTACAGCACTTGCTGCTTTATGGTAACCCTCAACCACTTTCTGAGAGAATAATTCCTCATATTTTGTGCACTTTGTACACCGCTTATCTCTCCGGTACTTTATTCTGCTGCCTTGGGTGCTTACACATGGGAACAGTCAAGCTCTAAGCTAAGCGAAGTGACAACCAGAAGAATTACAGCTACAGGAACAGCATCAGGGACAGGATATACAACTGCAGCTAGGATTTCACCATTCTTCAGGTAACAGTATTACTTTGCAATGTTTACATTATCTTTCATAAGAGTATCTCCAAATATTTTTTTCAAGTATTTTAACTTCAGCTTTCAAATATTTTCCTATAAAAACCGAAAAAGTGTTAGTCACTCTGTGAAAATCGGAAAGGATCCAGAATCGTCTAGGTTCAGGTTACTTCCCTTGGACCTTGTCATGCCTTTCCTTGATAAAATAAGGAAACTTGTCCACGTGTAGGGTCTCACAGACTTTGATCAAGTCAACTCTGACCCTTCCCTCCATTAAAGTAAGTATCGACAGAGATTATTCAGCCTCTCGTAGGCCATCACAGAAGAATCCCTCATGATAGTGCCTTACACATGTAAAATGACATTCACAGTTCCGCAAAAGCAGCCATGAGTTGAATAACCCTATAGTGCTTCTTAGGCAGTGAAAGTATTTGAGCCATTGAAAGTGCACAGGCTTACAAGAAGCACGTTTAATTACTTTAATAACTAGCCTGTTCCTCCAACTAAAGCATGTGTAGCTGTAGGCAAGACAGAAGACAATGGTACAGTATGGAGGCAAACGCTTCCTACCTGACATGAGTCACCAGCGTACTCCGGAGGGCAGGAGCATGTCTCCACACTGTATGCAATGCTGCCGCTTCCTCCGCTGGTGGCTTCTTCCAGCCCAACCTCACCAAGGGTTAATCGCTGAGTCTCCGTGAAGTAAAGGCCTCTGATGTGTAAGCCGTCTAGTCTAGACAGGATTATCATCAGTTCTTCTCTGGATACAGGGTTATTGCTGCTGGCGTGCCTGAAGTTTCCCTGCACATTAAGGGTACAAAATGAGCACAGCCCAGCTGCTTCTTAAAAAGAGTATCTGCAAAGAAGACAGGATGACAGAAAAAGGGAAAAAAAACCCCATAGAACAGACCCCTGTAGTGCCAATTCGTGTGGGGTGAAATAGAGGTCAGGAAAATAAATATAATGAATGTAAACACAGGATAGGTGGAAAAAGGAATAATGAGCATAAAAAGGGATGTACCCTTTACTTTGCAAGGTACATATGGCTTTGAGGTATTGAAAAGTGAAGAAGCATATAGGTTCTTCTTCAGTCATCCAAATTTCTTTGAGGTATCGCCCACCAAACCATAATGGGATGGAGGAAAATGCTTTTATTTTTAAGAGTAAGCAAAGTCCTAGAAATCCAATCTTTGAGGGCTGCCTTCACATGCTTTCTTGCTGCTAATAGACACAGCATTACTGAAAATGGAATCTGGCTTGAAGAAACATCTATTTTGCCTATATATGAGACAGAAATAAATAACTCAGTTTGACCCTCTGAGCACAGATTTAAGGTAGGAATAATCCCTGCTAAGTTCAGCTGCCTGAATGTTGGACACCCATTCTAAACGAGGTAGCTAGACACCAAGGAAAACAGATAACAGTTCATTCCACCCCTATTAAGTACAGTCTGGGGCTGCGATGAATCATCTTCCCTTGTGATTCAGTATTACTCCACTGGCCCTGGAGGAAGTGCTAAGGGCTAAATTGGACAAGATGCCTACCTTAGAGGTGCTAAAATTAGGTGGCATGAACCAGAACCTAGGTTCAATGTGGCAGTAAAGAGAGAGAAAAAATGTTGTTTATATTTAAGGTCTACAGTATTTAAGGTTATATTCATTAACATTATCGAGTATTTGGTATTTCTGCACATATTACCTGTGTATTTCTTATGTGCCACTGGGAAGAAAAGGGAAGGCCATTCCATTTTCATTTCTTACCTCAACTAGCTGCACACGGCCATAATATTGACGGTCAGGCAGTGGGTTGTTGGGATCCATATAAACAACTTTCATTTGCTGGCCCTGTGTGAGAATGAGGATATAACATTGCCGTTTCACTACTTTTTATGGTAAAGTGTTCAGATGCAAAAAAATTTGGTGAAGCACATTAATCCTGTTCTTTGGGGGATAAAAACCAAGTAATACTAGGAAAACTGTACGTGATTTTGTCAGCAAAGTGGCATAGCAAGCCCTGTGTTCTAGTGTCAGCAGGGTTTTCACTGCTTTTGCCTATTAACAACCTTGCTTTTAAATAAAACACCAAGAAAATTAAATTAATGCTGACCAATTTTCACAGGAACTAGTTATTACTTTTGCGTAAAAATGTTTTTGCATTTTCAAAGACTCTCCTTTGCATCCTGGTGCACAAACAACTTTGGATACTACTGTAGTAGATACTACTTTGAGGCATGTTTCTCAATAAGAATTCTAGAATACTGAATTAGTATTTCTGATGGCCTGAAGAAAAAAACCACCCACTAGGGAATTTCAACAAACAGTAAAAGATTTCAATTTTGGCTCTAAAGTGGTTAAATTAAAAAGCTGTTAACCTAAAATGCATTTTTACTTCAGTCCCTTGAAGCCTTATAATTATGCTTAATTTTATGCTGAAGAAAATTCTCACAGAAAATGAGATTAATTACACATGGAATCCAGGGCATACTTTGCAAAGTCGAGGCTATACTTGTTGACAGGTGTGCAAGGCATTAATTAATTTTTTTCCACAGGTGCATTTTATAGAGAAAATTCTGTTTTATCTTTTTATTTGCTCTCAAGTCAGTTATGCTTAATAATATGTTACTTTGGCAACAGAGATAGGTGCGTTGATGGCTTTGAGCAAAATGCAGTAAAACCACTTTTATAGAAATGCAGCAAGTTGCTATAAAAGTTAAGCACACTATAGGAGCAAAATTTGTCATAGTTGTCAGGTAACAGAAAAAAATCATGGTATTGTCATTGCTTGAAAGAAAAAAAAAAATTTCAAAACTTACTGTTAGTTGTATATCAGGTCTCTTATCCAGAAGAACCATGCCCTCGCTAGGTAAGCCAAAAGATTTCACTTGGTAACTTAGGAAGCCACCGTACGAAGAAAGCTATAACAAAATGCACAAGACCAGAGATACTTTACTGCACTATTGCTTGATATTAATATAACTTTGTATTCAAGTTTACCCCATTTTCCAGCATTGTAAAGAATGTATTTACTCTTTGTTTTTTAGTCCAAATATGAAAATATGTGTTGCTTGGAAGAAATTACTTTTCATTTTACTTTCTGTATCTGACATCACTTTTTGTGCAGTACCTGTTACTGTTCTCTGGAAGGCTACCTGCATTGTTTTTTTTTTTCATACCTAAAATCACACCATCTGTGGTCATGGAGAAATCATGTGTTCACATTCCCCAGACTCTACAGAACAGATTTGGCTCATCAAGAGCAGATGTCAGACTGACAATGAAAGCGGCAGTGAACCCCATGAACAGCCATGGATAAAAAGGAGAAGTCAGACTAAGCATGTTTAAAGATGGCTTTCATAGGCCAGCATTTTCGAACCTTACTACAAACGTGAATCTATCAGGAAATCTTTGCTCCACTTTCTGGAGGACAGGACTTCTACTGATATCAGCTGGTATCAGCTCTGTTGTAAACAGACCGTGGCTGTAGGTTGAGTGTACGAAACCACACTTCTTTTGGCTCCACTATAGGTGACCACAGGCGGCCTCAAACCCAGCCAAATACATACGCCGCTGCCCAAAACAAAGACTTAGGCAAGTATGTTTGAACCATCTGACAAACAACTTCCCTGGGTTGTGTATGAGTGAGTCAGTTCAAAATATACAGAGAGGAAAAGAAGCTCCAGGCACAGCCTAGGCAGTTTTTGTTCCAAGAAGAGCCTAGAAGGAAGGTTTGTGGATACTACTTTGCCACAGATGTACTACTTTGGTTTGCACCTCTTGCTGTTTGCCTGTATAGCTTATGCTTGGTTTTGACATGGGAGGAAGAACCGCTTTGTCAGGTTTTGGCGTTCTGCGGGTAAGCACCAGCCTTCGCTCTACCCCTTTCCATATACTTTGACGAATTACAAACAAAACACAGACATCTCAGTACTAAATTTGTTCCTTGGACACAGGGCCGTAATTAACGTTATTGTCTTCAGCCAACTGCATTTTCAAAAGCATCATTTGGAACATTGGCTATATTTTACCAACACAATCAAAACAACCCTGTATAAATAATTTTTTTCAAAAATATAAGACAATGCAAATTAGAGCTAATTTCCTGTTTAACACACATTTTAGGACTGCACCATATGACAGGCTGTTATGTTACTGCTTTTTAATTTTTATTTTAACAGAAAAATATTGATGTTATAAACAACCCTCTGTATTCTATATATACAGTATTTATTTTCTAACATTAAGAGTGGTCTATTAAATAGAATGTTAAAATACACAGGAGCAGAAAATGGGGACAATGTGATCTGAATTTCTCAATGACTGTTAGTTTCTGCACTGCTATAGATTTTATATTTTATTCCCTTTTAACTGTGTAAACAAAAGATAGGAGAGAGGAAAGGAAATATACTCTGCTAAATATTAATGTTCCAGTGGAACTAGTTAAAAGGTTTAAGATAATGGAAACCAGTATTTATACCTTCATCATGATGAAAAATGTCTGGAGTGATCTTGCTCACATTTTCCGAAAGAGGTGCTATCACCAAAACCGACATTTTCAGAATACAATAAAGTAAATCATTGGTAAATTTATGAGCTTGTAAAACTAAGCGTCAAGATACCATTTTGGGGGGGACTTTCACTACTGCAGTATAAATATACACTAAAATATACACGTACACACAGTCTACGGTAAAAGCAGGTCCAAAAATAGAACTATTTGTTTACAGTGTTGTCATTGTAAATAAAAGCAAGTCACAGCATGCCTAGTTAGATACTGTGACATGCAACATAAAACTCATAGCACTGTTCTTAATAGCTGTGTTTAAAAAGGGTTATTGCCTGCTTTATATTTTGTTATGGGAACAACAAAAGTCCTCCTGGTTTAACACTGTAGTAGATAAAGTATGCTTTATCATAAAATTTCTTTGAAAAATAATTTGTAGACATTGAAACAAGAACCTCTACAACACTAACAAAAAGCACCCTAATTAAACGTGTTGTTCAACTGAAAGCTATTTACCTCTGAGCATAGGAGAGCAGGGTGAAAAATACTGCTCAGGTCCTTAAAATGGGGACTAAGAGGAACTGCAAAAATTGTACCATCTTTAATGGTCTTGTGCCTATCCCATTTGTTTTCACTTGCGTGACAGCAGGATTGCATGTGAAAAGCCTGTGTGCCCTACAGCTGGCTAGCAACTATCGGCACTGTCAGAGTGGCAAACAGGGGGAACCTGGGGCTCTGGGCCTGCAGGGCACCACTGGCGAAGTTCCCCTGGTCAGTGTAACCCCCAGGCTGGAACACTGATAGGTGTTAACCGTGAGCAAGGGGCTGCCCCCGTGCATGAGTAGAAAGAGCAGGCAAGCAGTTCAGAGAACACAAAGGTTAGAAAACCAGGTGTTGCTCTTCCCAAGCAACATATCGAAAGCAAAAGGTTGGGTTTTTTGCGTGCCACTGAGCACGTAATCACCTTTTATTCTTTTGGAAATCTGCCCAGGAGGTACTCCAGGGAGTCTAAAGGATATTCAGGCACATTGGCAAGCTCTACGTGTTCTGGGTTCCAGAAAAGCAGCTGAAGGTACCAGCTCCCTGAACCATAGCTCCTGACCATGCTATTCACATAAAGACCTCCCTGGCACCCCGCAAGATGATTAATTCTGTATTATTGGTTATAATTTTAACATTGTACTTGAAAGTCAAATGCTGTGATTCCTATCATGTCAGAGAAGAGAGATAAGAATCTCGTGAGGGAAGAGACATGTATCTATCTAAGAAAAACAAGGAGACTGTTTATCAATGATGCTGGCAAAAAATGAATATGTGTTACTAAAACAGATGAGCCAGGTGTCATTTACCTTCTCTCCCAGGTAAGATGGTGGTGCTTTCCAGTACAAATTATGCACTGAAGCAGGCAATTCTTGAACATCAGCCACTACACTATTACTGACTGGGTTGAAAGTGACTGGAATGTCAATATTTTCATCCACTGCCTCCAAGCGCCAGTTCCTCATGTCCACAAACTAATGAAAATACATAAAGGAAATAAAAGCTTGTTTAATCCTTTATTAGACTTTACCAGCACCAAGTAATGAGGAGAAATTGTTTAGCCTCTGTAATTCCCCAAGCATGAAATTCAACCCCTTCAGAGCCAGCCTAAAATCTTTGCCCAATGGAGGTCGCAAGGACCTCAAAAGAGAGCGTAAAAGTCTATGTCTAAGCCTAAACTAAAGTCCTCATCCATCATTCTAAGGTCTCTGCTTCTCTCTTTTCTTTCTCTTGTGTTGTTTCAGGCAGTTGTTCCTTCTTTTTCAGTCTTCAGCCATCTTACCATTCAATTATGCTACTAAAAATGTATTTTCTCCTTCTTTTCTCACCCTTGATGTCATATCTTTTTTTATAGGGAGGGAAGAAAGACAATTTTTACCACCTCTGTGGAATCTGTCACACATTTCTTGGGTTTTAAAATGCACCTATGATATAGACATGTAAAATGACACGTGCTTATCAAAGCATCTCAAAAGAGACCATTGACTTTAATGATGAACTAGTGTCTGAAGATAAAGCAGTAGAAGGCCTGCTCAACTTCAGCCCAACTAGCAATTTGTAAACAAACACCTGAAAACGGCCATTTCTGCTGAAAGGTACTTTCAGACCACCTAGGTCTTAACAAGGCTGCACTAAATCTGCATGATTGCTTGCAGCATATTTCTCATCCTCAGAAACTATTAAAATATATTTCCAACTTTGGAAGAAATCTGACATGTCCTTAATGGAATAAATGCAGGTTCATGAGAGCAAAGAAAAAAAATATTGAATACACCTTGGTTCTACGACGATTTGTGCTGCGACAGTTGCTGGTTGCCCCAAAACAAAAGCAAGAGGTGCATCCCTTGGGATTAGAAGGGTCCAGATAAAAGGATCCTGGTCGGCAAATATCACATTCTGCACCTCCAACATTCTCCTGTTAAGGCATAGTTGAAAGAAATCTCAGAGTTTTCCTTTTGGTTTTGGTGAGGCCCCCAAAACCTTGTGCACATAAAACAAATCTTCTGAAAGAATATTTATTTAAATGTATGGAAACATGAATGAAAATATGTGATTCTGGATACACCATATTCCAAATGCAAATAAAACTGACTTCTTGGAGACTATTTTAGTTACAAGCTGTCTTTCCAGTTTATAAAGTGAACCACTGAGTAATAAATATTAGTCAGAGACAGCTGGTAACTTCCCTGCCAAAACCCTCCTGCTGGCTTTTCCAAACCTACAATATAAAAGGTCACTTGTGAAAGTTCACATTTATCACATTTAATTATGGAGATCAGAACAAAAGAAAATTTCCTGGATATAATGATGTGGTAAAATGTCAACTGACATAATATGGCTAAAAAAAACATGGGACCTGGTTAACATCCAAAAGTCGAGATGCAGATGCATAAAGCGGATCTGTGCAGGGTACAGACTGCTTCAGTGAATCAATGGACACCTACTCCGTAGCACTGTAACACCCTGCAAAGCCTAAGATGCCTGTAAAACTGACAGATATTGAAAATGGCATTTAACTGCTACCATGATAATCTGTGCACATACTGCAAGGTGTGATGGTTTTGTTCAGCCGCATTTAATTCTTACTGAAAACTTAATGATAAACTCACTTCATTCACCCCATTAAATACAAAATAGTCACTGATGTGCAAACGATGCTTGTGAATGCAGAAGTAATTTGATTTATCTGACCTTACAGAGACAAATTCCTGTTTGGGGATCGCAAACATCTGGTTCTGTTCCATCTCTGTTACAGTTACACGGCACGCAGTTTGGGAAACCGTAAGTACCGGGAGCACACTGATCACACTGCCGTCCTTTTATTCCTGGTTTGCATCTTTATCAACAAACAAACACAGAAGAGGGAGTCAATAGGGGAGGCGGGAATGGAGTGAGGAAGGGGAGATTAAAACAAAAGGCACGTGGATCTTTGAAGTGATTGCATGGCTATGACACAACTTTGTGACTTCCATGGAGAAACAGCAGGTTAGTATTGTTCTCAGATTCAAATGGTGAGATGTTTTATATGGCCATGGAACTGATTAGGAATGGATTTGATTTTGAAGGACATAAATGCTCACAATGGAATTAGACTTCTGCAGCTATTCAGTGCTTGCAGTGCAGAACTACTCTCTCTATACACCAAAGTGAAACATGGATTTTGTACGCAGATAAGTGGAGCTGGAAGAAGATTTATAGCTGGAGGATGCCACTGGGCATTTCTCAAGGCACTCACCTGCTAACAAAAAGGTGGAGAATCCCAGGCATATGAATAATTATGGGGACTTCAACCTGCCACAAGGCTTAGGTTAGGTTACAACTGTTCACAAAGGATAAAATCCACTTTGCTCACAGTGAAGGCTGAATGCCTTGGATTCACTTAGGTGAAGTACTGAAGATGCAAAAACCAACACCAAACTATGAATAAGGCTTGAGATAAGAGAGAACATCTTTCAGTGGCAGCAGCTGCTTCATCCTACCTTTACAACAAACTTGCACAAACTGATAAAACTAGCGAAAATGTAGGTCTGATGATCCCTTTGCTTCTGTCTACGCTGGAATGTCTGTACCAGCCCAAAGGAGGTTTCAGGACAGTAAAGATCCATTGATGAAGAATGTCTGCCACCACCACCATCCACATCTTTACATTGTGATAAGATAATTTTTAAAAGTCTCAGCAAGTTGGTGGAGCCTCCTTTGGCTTTCAGCACCAAATTTATATGTGCACTAACACTATAAATTTAATGGAAATAAAGAGTTAAATTATGCAGACAAGGTACACTGCACTTCATGTAATATATGAAAGCAATTACTCAATTCACCAAACAATGGGCGAGGTTTCTCAGAGTCTCTCTGAATGCATTACCCGCCGCCGCCCCCCCCCCCGCAAATAACAGGAGCTGGATGGGGACTTTGAACTTCATGTAATCCACAGAGGGAAAGGTATTAATCAGAATATAGTGGTTAACTACATACTTCAGTAAGCAGTCCAAAAGTATTTGCTAAATGTCAAGTTTTGCTTCAGAATTTTTTACCAATAAGCTGTTGTTTTTTTGATATTACCAATTAGGCCGCACGTGAAAAATATCACCGTTATAATCAGGCAATACAGCTTCTCACTGAAATGGAAAAATCTGACTATTTCTGAACAAATTATCCTCAGTTTTACTCGAGTAGAAATATCCTAAGCCCTTTCTTTGAAGTTTTAGGTTTTAGTTGACTGAAGTATTTATTGTATTTATTTTTGCATAGTATTTATTTTTATTTTATTTTGTAGTGTATGGGAAAAATGAAAGCAGAGACTAATGAGATTGAGAGTGCATCAGGAGATACAGAATATGCTACACTTTAACACTGAACCCCAACTTCCACATACGAAAATTCTTGATTTGCCCCTGGGATAAGACAATTACTCACTTCATATGAAAAGGACAGACTTAGGAAAATAATTTAAATTCAGGAAATAATATGAGTGTTCTCTGAAAATGAGTATTCTCTGTCGTATTTACAGGACTAATGGCAGAGCAGGAAGGATCATATTTCTCTTTGTTAGGACCCTGCAAAAACAGAGCCAAACCAATCAAACTGAACTAATCCTGGCCTTACACAACCTACTGGCTATCAAGTATTTGCACTTGCTATTTAAAGACCTGATCTCCCCAAGGAAATAACAGAAATGTTCAACTATACTAATACTCACAGCATCTGAATTTAAGATAATTCCCTAGGAATGTGGCTATATGCTATACATATTTTAGAGAATATAAATAAGAGAATAAAACTAAAGAATTTATTTTTCTTTCAGTACGCTGAGTTACAGAAAAATAAGCGTATGTCATACAGAAGGCATAATTTTCAGGGCAATTATCACCTATGGCTCCAACTGAACAGTATTTTCCAAACAGACAGTACCTATCATCAAAGTTTCTCAAAACTCACTGCAAACATTCAAGCTTTACAGTACTTAAAAACACCACTGGACTGAAACCCAGACATCAGACTGTGGAAAGTCAACTGCAAATTTTTAAGAATTTGGGAGATAATGTACACCATGACAAATGATGTACATGTCCAGAAGTCAGAAGCTCTGATCTGAGGTCCTCTATGAGATGGATAGAGATTCGGGGACTTACCATGAGTGACATGGCATGTCACTGGCAAACAGAATGCAAGCCCAGGAATCCCGAATCCCACCATTAGTTACCTGCACAAACCATGATTCCACTAAAACATTGCGGGTATCCCTCAAACAGCCGAGTCCTCACTATCACCAAGCACTGCTTAAATCCCTATTCATCATCATCGAAGTCTCCCATATCCCCTCCAAATACCTGAAAAGAAGGGTGAGGCAAACCACTCATGCACCGTTTATAATGCACATAACCCAAACTTACTTGCATTGCCCATTGGTTTTTTCGCATTCTGGGCTTGCCACATTAACGACTCCTTTTTTTGAACAGTTGCAGCTCTCGCAGCCAGCAAGAGGGTGATAGCTGAAGTAATGTTTCTCGCACACTTCGCACTTTGGTTTCACAGTTTGCGGAGGGCAAATGCATTTACCAGTCACGTCATCACAGAGACGCTGCCCACAGTTGCATACTAGGTCAAAGAAAATGTTCTACAAATTAATCACATCTCAACTTACAATGATCAACTCTTATCGAACTGGTATATGAAACAAACACACACAAACACTTCACCACAGGCATTATTATCACTTCCCAAAACTGCCAAGCATTAAACAATGAATAGTTTTGGTGTTAAGGGCACCGCTTTTACAAAGTAATGTTAATAAACGTATAATATCTGGGAAAGCAGCTGAAGACTGTTGGTGTAATCTATAAATCTGTTGATGTTATTAAGAATAACATCAGAAAAAGAGGAATTAAGAATGCTGACTCTGATTATGTATGGAAAATCTTGAAGGTATGAACTGGAATACAACAGTAATAACTTAGAAACGATTAGCAGTCAGTGCAGAAAAATCCATTTGACTGAAAGAGTGGCAATATGGATTTTAACCAGTAAAACTGTAATCCCACCACACCTGATCAGACAACGCATGTGAAGGCACACTTCGTTGTGAACTAGGTGTACTTAAAGGGAATGGGGTTACTTCCGTGTTCTAATGAAAGCTATGCTATGCTAAATCTAAGATGGCTCAACCGGCCTCTCATAGGATCAAGCCCTATAAAGAAACATGAAGCTGTGGTACCTATGCAGTAAAGTCAGAGAATTAAATAAAAGGTCAGGTCAGGTGCTGAGTAAGTCTGAGCACGTACTTACACTTGCAGAATGGAAATCCATAGTAGCCAGTTTGGCATCGGCTGCACTGACGACCGATGACGTGAGGTCTGCAAATACACTGTCCTCCCAGGGGGCTGCAAGTAGGGCTCGTGGCACCTGCGCTATGGCAATTACATGGCAGGGCTCCGTTGTTGTAGAAAGCCACTAGTGACCTTACAGAGTCCTTACAGAAGGCCGATGATCCTTCTGGGCTATTTGAATTGAAATATAAATCATGTAAGTACTGGCACTTGGGAATTGTTATGAGCGTGCTTTGCAGTGGTTCAGTAAATTAGGGTCCTGTCTTTGTTCTTTGACATAAGGATGGCATCGGTACACAGGCAAGGATACACTTTAATTAAATTAGTGGTGAATGGCTTTGAACATGCAGGTAAGAGATTTTTTTTCAAAGAAAATGCGTATATTAGTCATATCAGTTCAGACATGCGAAGCAAAATACCAAATACCAAAGATGGAAATACCAAAGACAGAAAGATGACATAGATTTTCCTCTTTTGTACTGTGAGCAATAAAGCTCTTCCTTTACATTTCATTTACAATAAAAAGTAATGGAAAAATGACTCATAGAAATTTAATGGGCCAGCATAAGCCATGAAAGTATTTCAATGTAGCACAATGATAGGGATTTTATACATATGTCTTCAATACAGACTGAAAATAATACTAATTCCCAGCTTGTTGTCAAATGTTCAGTTTTTTAGAAAGCGATGCTTACTCAATATAAAAACTGTTTCCTCCACATTGGCTGATAAAATCAAATGACTTGTCCACTGTCTTTTTGTCAAGAATTTTGTAACTGTAGGTGTCTGCTGGAACAACTAAGACATTTTCCTTAAAACAACAAAAAAGCTAAATTGTACATTTCAGAGAAAAGCAAAAGACAGAAGCTAAGGCATTTTTACATTTAAATGTTGCTTCATTATGCATTCTGGATTTTCTCAAAACCCGAAACATCTTAACTGAAAAAAAACAGGAAAATATACTTATCTTCCCCCCCGCCCAGAGCTGTGATGCCACACGCAGTGTACAATAAAAACAGTGTGTGGTGTCTTAAAAATTTAAAATAAAACAGAAACAGTGCACAAGATCCTAAAAATTTGACATACATTAAAAAACAAATTCTTTCTTTTTGGATTTCATCTTTGCATCTCTCTCTAAATGAATGGTGACACTGAGAATAACATTTCCAAGTACATTTATGTAATAAACGTACCAGAACCAGCATTCTTCCATCAGGTATCATCACTGTAACAGAGACCTCAGGTTCAGAAATGTCAAGCTCAATTTGGTTTTCTGCAATCACCTGATCCCGACAGCCAGAGGTATGAGGGCAGAATGAAGCATTGAAGGAACCTAGATGAAAAAACGTAATGCCAAAAAATGCTCCATGTGCCAAAATGCTGAGAAAGGAAAGTGATTAGATCAAATTCAGATGCTTACCTGCCCACACACGTCCTGCATCCACATGCACTGCCACGGGGAACACGGGGTGTGCTGGCTGATAAAATTGTACCACAAATACGTATCTGCCCAAGCGGGGCACTCTGCCGCTCAAGGTAATCTGGTTCTGCAGAAACAAGAACAGCTCTGATAGTGTATTTGTTTCGTGAGATATTCTTGTGTTTATGAGCTGTGCCCTGTGCCACCTACCTGCAATGAAAGGGAGGGGGCTCAGCATCTCTCAGGAAGTTAACAATCTCCTCAAAGAGTACGGCATTACAACTGCATGCTCCTACCTGTTTGCATGCCAAGCATATCTAATGCTCTTCTGCAGTCTGTGAGACTACTGCAGAACTCTCACAGTTTATTAAGAGTTTATTAAGAAGCTGGCATTTTTGTTTCTGTGTATTATCTCAGCGGTTTACTCACTTTGCAACATTTTGATCACATCACATCATTCAGTCTTGATTCTCTTAAAGTGCTTCATCTATTCAACTTTACTAAGAACATACTTTGAGACTTAGGAAACAATATTTTCAAAATATGAGATACCTGTAACGTTGTCAAGGTGACTCCATTAACTGAGTCAGAAGGTAAGGGGGTACTCAGTGGATCATAGAGTATATTCCTCCGTACTTCAGAAATTTTCCCATCCTTGAACGCATCCAAAACCAAAGCCGCCGGTGGAGTTTCATACACTGAGGGAATGCATGTTGCACTAAACACAGAATTATATTAATTACTCTTGGACCCAGGAGAATTCCTTAGGCATCATGAAAGAAAAAGCTGACAACTCACAAAAGTTAATGTATTAGAATGTAGTAAAATTAATAATGCAATAGTTATCATCACTGTTACTCTTTGGATTCTATGTAAATGATCAGAAAGTAAATGAAAACAAGAGGTGCAGATTTAACTCACAAGGGGAGAAAATGTACATTAACTGATTTTATTCACTCAAAATTTCAATAACCTGATGAGTGTTAATGGAAAGAGTTTGCTAAGGAAGATGAAACCTAAGGGAACCAATAGTGTTAAAAAAACGCCAGTTAAATACATTTTAGTGAATCCAGTTAGTTACATTGACCAGAATCTGTACTAATATTGAATTCTCAGTTCTACAAATATTTATGTAGGTGTATCCTTTAAACATGCAAGTTTTCCCACTGAAGTCAATGGGACTACTTAAGTACTTAGAAGTTAAGTATACACTCAAATATTTGTAGAATTGGAGCCAAAATAAGTAACAGTGCTCCTTGAAAGCATCGTTATTCATTCACTGCTGTGTTTAACTATTTCTTCCTCGATATATTTAATTCTGAAGAACTTGATTGAGAGAAGTATTTTCCAAGACTGCAGGAGAAAATGTTTTGGGGGGTTTCCTGCTAGTATTTGTTCACTTCTCGTAAGTACTCAACAGACAATGATTAATCTTTGCTCAAGACAGGCCCAGAACAGGAATGGCAAGTGTGTTTCAGGGCCAGGATTGAGATGTATTTGCCAGGCCTGTGTGGGAAATCACGTGCAGCATCCTGCATAATACTGTCAAACCGAGCCAAGACTCTGCATCTTTCAACTTGGTGAATACTAAACACTTTCAGAAAAGCAAAAATGCTGCCAGATAATGGTCGTAATAACAGAACATAAACATAGAGTAAACTATGCAAATATAACAAGAGATTAAAAAAACCCACAACATAAAACCAAAGTAAAAGGTGCAAATTTCTACATTAGCTTTATTTTAAATCACGTTTTCACCCAGCCTCTTTCCCCCATTTTACTCAGAATATAAATGTGCAGGAATGCAAAATACCTTTGGTGCGAGGACAAGTATCTTCAGTCTTAGAAAGCTACTCTCAGTTGTAACACTCTGAGCAGAATTAAAGCTGCGATTCAATGCTATGCATGCTTGGAAGCCAAATACAGTCACATGCTTTTATCCAACTTACTATCCATTTTTTTCTGCTTGCTATTTCAATTCAACCATTATATTAGAAGCTACCATCTGGAAAATTGTTAGACCAACACTTTCTGCCTCTGAAGCCCTGCAAATGACATTTACTTTTACTTTGAGGCCCTTCCTATTGCCAGATCAGTAGGAAGAAAGCCTGAAGAGTAGCATCACGAGGGACATCCCGGGGAGTGCAACAGGAACTGAACTGTGGGGCTCCCTAATTTCGAAGCTGCAGTGATAGTTCCTCTCTGGCCCAAAGAATAAAACATATGGAGAGGGGAAGACCTTCAACAAGATGGAGAAAGCGCTCTGCAGAACCCCAAACTGACCACTTGGGAAGTGAAACATCAGGTTCAGATCTTTGCAGCAAGAGAAGAGCCATCAACCTGGGTCAACCAAGCTGCACACGAGTGCTCTGATTACTGGTCCTACACAAGTATAATGGAGGAGAAGGATCACTTGGCATTGCTGTGCGGGGTGAACGCTGAGGGCACACCTACCATACAGGCCCCACGATGAGATGAACAAGGGGATGGCTTCTTTGTGATTTACATGTTGAATAGTTTGCTGCTGCCAAGTTGAGCTAGTGGATTTGTGCCTGAAAGGGCAGTCACATCCCCTACCTAAGGACAAATTAAAGCCATTTTGGAACAGCTGAAGCAGTAACGTGCAGAATGAAACCCCAGACAGAGGGGTAAGCATTTCAGGCTACTGAAGTAGCAATGTTTCTCCAGCTTGGACACCTATCATACTGGATGGCACGTGAAAGACGCATGTTTTCTAACACATCAGCACTCTGTAGTTCAGACGGGCCAGAAAGAGGCTAGTATTAACAAAATCCTGGGCAAAGAATGTCTAGACTAACAGTAACACTTCAGCTTTTTTACAAATACTACTTTGCAAAAGTGGCCTACAAATCACCTGTGAGTCACTGAGCAAAGCTTCATTCAAAAGAATTAAAATGCCATTTCGTCTGCCTTTCAAGGTCTATTTCAGAAAATATGAGCGATAAAAACGAGCAAGGTACCTTCCATCACGGGTACTCTTGTAAGCAGCTATGCACTGTACTTTAGGATCCACGTATTCTGGAGAAAATTCTTCGGCTGAAATAATACAAACCTTGTGCTGAAAAATAAGCACAAAGCACAATTAACAATTAATATCGTAAGTCACAGGGCCAGGCCTGAAGGGGAAGGATGGAGCCTGATTTTAGCATAGGGAGACCTGAGCCCAAAGCCATGTTCTGTCACGGACTACCCACAAGATTTTGGATTCCTTTACCTGCCTGCACCTGAATGCCTCAGTGTTGAATACCATTTTTCTGTCCTCAGGGGAATGTTAGCTGTTGAGAAGTTAAATAAATTAAAACGTAAGTATACGTGTGGCAATGAGAATGACATAAGACCAGCTTGTGGGGTCAGAAGCCAGCCAAGGAGTGTACAGAGATGGGAGGGAAAAGCCCTCATCTGTGGTGTTAGAGACTTTTGGACCCTGGGGGAATTCCTAGACCTTCTGAAATGCAGGCACGAACACCTGCTCGCACAAAGTCCTTAGGAGTGAGTTTCGGTGACACCAGGATTTCTTTCAGTGGATTCAGAACTCATTTTAAAAGCTGATGAGACCTCATATGGTTTTTTTTAATACTAAAACTAGACATGGGCAAATGAAGCTGTGGTAGTCCTGCTGTAGCTATGGTGGTGAGGACTTAAGGCAAGGCTTGTAGGTAGACACAACAGTTTGCACAAATAAAATATATTATCCACACTTACAAAATACATAAATGCAGGTTACAAAATTTGTGCATGAAGTACTTGAAAAGAGAGATAAAAATGCCTGATAAGCAGTAAGATAACTAGCACTACATACTAATGTAGATAAAAATTGCATTGGGAGAATTCATTAATATGCAAAGTGATTCGGTTCAGAAGCAGGTCCTAAGGGAGCTGAGCTTGTGTTTTAGCAGTAGCGAGCAGGTACTTGAAACCCTTTATAAGCTAGAAGGCAGAGCGCTAGAAGTCCCTCTCCTGGGCAGCAAACATTGTGCCTGTCCTGCATGTAACGATCCACAGGACTCCAGCCCATTGCAGCAGAACGAGGGTAGACTCTGAAGCTCTGAACTGCACTTTATGAGCAGCTAAAACATTAGTGCAAAATATGGTCTGGGTTTAGACAGCTTGTATGCATCAGTGTGAGATAAAGACTATCAACATATAAAGACTATTGATTTATATCAATAACATATTCAGAGAATGAAAACTAGAATTTAGAAATAAAAATACAGAGATTCTTAGCACAAGAGGCTTCCAGATGTGGAGATACAGACTAATATTATCAACGTCTTTTGGATATGGATCTTGTTAGCACAGCAATTGCTGCAGGGAGCTAACAGACAATTTAAATGGTATTTGTTCATACTGAACACTGCCTCATGAAATGAAGAAAGCATGTATCACTTGTTAATCCTAATAGTTCCACGAAACTACTCTATGTTTATAGCTGGGTTTTAACTCTAGATTTTAACCAAATGTGTAACTCGCCTTGTGTTTCTAAACTGGAAAACGCAGAAACAGAAGAAAATTCAAGCTCCAGAAAAATGTATTCCTTGTGTGGCCAAAAGAGGGCAGTGAAGGCTTTCTATTCGAAGTATTTAAAAGTTCTATCATTTCTAAAATGCATTTATTACCTGAAATTTTGTAAGAGACCAAGAAAATCCCATACGGGTTTTGAGGATTTAAAAAAAGTGAAAGGTAAAGGAAAAGAAATATAATGATGAAGTATAAAAGCTACCAGCAGATTTTTCATTTAAAGTTTACATGTAGAAGAGAGAGGAACTGAAATAAAGCACAAGAGAGGTGGAAAAACCCTTGCCAAGAAAGGCAAATTTCTGTTTATCTTTGAAACTGACCAAGTTTGACTCAATATTCTCTGAGTATATATAAAGACACATCTACAAGCATCTAATACACATCCTTTCACACATTACCATAGAGCATGTGAACATAGAGAGAAAAGTATCTCTCTTTACCTACCCAGGAAACAAGTATTACAAAAGGGAAAAGAAAATGAAAACTTACCAGAAGAAAATTAATTGATGGTGCCTTAAGATGTATCTTTGTATCTGCTAGAAGGTCATAGACTGCAATGCGATTCCTATTGTCAACTACAACGCTGCGACAAAGGAAACTGAGAGAGAAAGCAAGATTAAAAATTAGTCTGCTGGCATTGCTATGTGGTTTATGCTGTCGCCTAGCTCAGCTGCCTAGCTTTTGGCTAGCCTCATCACTGGTGCCTACCCATCCTGCTGGATCATAAGTAGCCTTTGGCCACTGGTGAACATGCAGTATCCTCGCTAGTGAGACGAAGGATGTACCATATACGAAATACTGCTTGTCCTTTGTGGGTTGACCTACTGAGAACTCAAACCTCCAGACCTCAGCTCAGATCTCCATTTGAGCTACTGCTTTAAGTAGGATGTGAAAAGACAGGTACACATACATGCTATCTGCAGATGCTTCCAAGCTGTGTAACATATAACTAATGACATATAACTAATATTCTGTGCCTGGTCCGTGCTCCTAGAGGTGCCAGCACGTACCAGCTGCTGCTTTCCACGACTGCCACTCACCACTGATGGCGTGGATCAGCAGCTCTCACCCACGCAATGGCAGTTGGGCAAGTCTTGATTTTAGGAAGCTACCTGTACACTGAGATACTCCTCAACACAAGTGAAAAAATACAGGTCTGCCTCTTATGGAACTACTTTCAATTGGCTGTGATCTTTGGTAAAGACAAATACATACTAAAGAGGAAGAGTCTTGCTACAGGCTTTGAACTCTGCCTTGTTCAGGGAGCATGACCCCTGCAACTTGCCAAAAGTAGCAACAGTTCCCTTTTGCTAAAGAGAAGTCATCATATAAGACTAATTTCTTTTCTTTCTTCTGCACTTCTGCTCAGCTAGGCCAGCCAGCAAGCTGTGGGTGAGAAGCTGTAACCACCGTACAACTGCTTCTCTATTTCTCCTCTAGGAATCAGAGAATGAAAAAGTTTCACTCTTGTTTAGAGTGCAGTTCAGAAATAAGGTCAGCTCAGGGCTAAGGACATTTAAGACTGGAGAAATACAGGTCCCTTATTTGTGAGTCGCTGGAAGCTTGCAATGTTTTACTCTCTTACAATATTTTATCGGGAATAATCAAGCTCATAGAGCTGTAAGAAGGCCTGGCACAATATATGCCTGATTCTACAAGTTACTTTTATCTGCACGTACATCACTATGTCATTTCTTGATTTATTTTTTAACAGAAGAGACTTGTAGCTTCCTGCTTAGGAAAGATGACAGAGCAATTTACTTGTAATGTGACTATAAGCCTCATGCAGAATGGCCGCAGAAGGGATTTACTGCATTGCTATGTTAAAGTAGCAATGGCTTTCTTTGTCTTTTCATGAGCAAGTTCTTAGTGTATCATATGGACAAACAAGTATATTCAAAATTAGCCCATAAAATGTGTTGGGGAAAAAAGCAATAAAATGGAAGATTTATAGCAAGTAGTTTGGGGCTCAAAGTGTTACATAACAGGCTCAAATAAGAGCTTTCCCCAGCAATAACCTGACAAGGTCACTGCTCCTTATAGCTCTGCTCTGTATCACAAACACGCTGATGAAAATGATTTTTCTTACTAGGCAATTTCATCCTGAATATCCCTAAGCCTCCAATCTGCCAAACACTGGGCTCACGGGAAAAAGGGATGCATGTCTGTAGTCCCCTGGCACTGAGTAGGCTCTCCCAAGGGCACAAACATCTGCAGGATCACAATCCTAATTTGAATCATAAGCTGAAATGCTCAAGTGTTAAAGAAATCTCGCTCAGGGCAGACAAAATCTCTTGTGCAGAAACATCTGCAGTAACCTCAGTAGTCAACAAGGACAAAGAAGCATTTGGCTGAAGACCTTGCCTACAGCCTAACAGCCAGAGGATGGCTACACTCAGAATTTCAGAGAGACATTCATACTTCTGCTTCAGCAGATCTTGTTAGAAATGGTGGGAATACTCTTGTAAAACTGACTGCTACTTTTTTTATAGCCAAAGCCCTTGGACACGCTTTTAAGTAAATAAAAACAGTGCAGGCATCTGCAGTCAACAGTGATGCACTTTCACTGGACTCTCAGATTAATTGTTTATAAAGATTTATGAATGTACATAAGAAAAGTAACCCTTTGTATAGGAAAAGAGCTCACTGAAACAGTCACAATATTTAATGAGCTGATTGCACAGAGATAATTAAAAATCTGTACAATACCCACAGAGTCATGTACTTGCTTTTAAATCACCCTAAAATTCAAACAGTCTATATAGTAAAATGGATTCCAATATATAAAACGTACAATTATATCCTAAATGCTTTTTTATTCCTTTAGTGATTACTTCAGAAATTCTTACCTGTATTTACAACTGTATATTCTCACTCTGCCTTCAGTGACAGGTCCAGGGCTATGTATTATTACCTCGGCAGTGTATAACCGATCCTCTTCATTGGCGTATTCGAAAACCAGAACATAGCGACCGACTTGAGGAACATTTACGGTCATCTGTAAATTGACCTAGGTCAAGATCATTGAAAAAGAAAAAAGCCGTTAGATTTTTCACTCCCTTTCTTGCAGGAAGCTCCCTTTTCCTGCCCTGCAAGCCAACCGGTCAGCATTAGTCCGGGGCCAATCCTGTAATGTCTCAGCAAAAGACATCCAGCAGAATGGAAGCAATGCTTATAAATATCACTTTGTCCCCTATTAAGAGTCAACCAAGTCCAAGAAACAGCTAGCATTATAACAGTTCTAGCAAGGCTGTAAAATAAGCCTAGGAAATGAGCATATTATTATTTCTCTTCTCCCCAGTAAAAAGTACCAGTGAGGAAACTTTAATGATACTAAAAAATTATCACTGTCATCTCTAAGCTATCTTTAATAACGTAATAAAAATTGAGTCTACTTCTCCACTGAAAAAAGATTTCCGGGAACACAATTCCTACTACAGCAGTGCTGTATATTGGTTCCCTACAAAGAGTGAAAGCATCTTCTCCAGCAAACAGCCAATGCCACTTTCTGAAGCATCAAGTTTTTCGTTCAGTTTACCTGCACAAATTGGCTAACACAATATTTGATGCAAAATACTTCAAAGTAGTTGCATGGTAAGTGCTGTAGTTACAGAGGGTTTTGCTACAGTTGGCTACATAATTATTTTCAAATTTAAACTGTTTTTTCTCAGTATTTCCTTAGGCTACAAACACCTAAACATGTAAATAATTCTGTCAACAGTCCTCTTGACTTCACTGCAATTATTCATACCAGTAAAGTTTTGCACATGCATCAGTGATGAAGCACCATAGGGCCTGTGGCATGTAAGCATTCCTGTTGCACTTGGTATTTTTAAAAACAATATCCAAGCACAGTAATAGAGGGCATAATCATTTTACATGTATTTATCATGTACTTGATAAAATACCTTATTTTTACCAAACACGCTTCTAGTATAACTTTTCATTTCATAAAACATATGTTTCTCTTTCAATGGACCTACAGCAGTGGCATAATTGCTTCTGCTTGTTTTTTGGTAAAGCAAGTATTTTATGTAAGTATAGCTATTTAAGAAAAAAAAAAGATTAATTTAGAGTGATGTATGTACACCATTTCTGCTGACAAATCATTATGCCACTTCTGCTGCAGTTAAACAGTATGCTGAACAAGCCAGTATGCCTAAAGGAGGGGGATTTTTGTTTAATAAAATACTTCTGTCAAAGTGAAATGTCCACTCTAGTCACAGTTATAAATCTGCCTACGCTGATCCGTTTACACAGTTCTGCATAAATGCAGAACTTGGCGCAGAGTCTGTTTTAGGATCTGCAAATCCTGAGCTGTAAATCTGCAACCACTTTAGTCCAGTAGGTTTACAGTCGACAGTGCAGATGGGACTGCAATTAGCAGGCAGGAACCTGACCTCTCTCCCACTGATATGGGCCATCACTGGTTGATCAGGAGCTGGCTGTCGCACAGGTATTCTTCTGTATTCTCCCCCGTGTCTGAAGTACGCTGCCTCTGAACCAAGGACACAGGAAAATCTGCCCAATGGCAAATGCCGATAGAGCAAGCAGCTTACACAAAAAAAGCCAAAACAAACAAAGCACAGGGTTATTATTGTTTTCAAGTGCAGCAGGATAATAATAAAATAATCCAAGGCACTGGTTTATTCTGTAGCATATATACTGACTGCTCTGTTGAAGCGCGTCCTGAGTAGGTGCAAGGCTCTGTAACTTGTATCTGCAAGATGGATGCTTCGTAGTAATCACTAGGTAACAGCACCATATAATCCTAAGAACAAAGAATACAACAAATGCAAGACCATGCAGAAAATTACAAAAGGAACATCTCCAGACTTTCACAATGAATAAAACCAACCACATAAATAATTTTTACAGAAATAATTTTTACAGAGGATATCTGCCAGACATGTGGATTTTTTTTGTTGTTACATGGGCCATTAACACCAGAATGTGTCTCCCTAACTGTATTTACACCTCCATAGAGATGGGATGAAGGCAGCTGCCCTGCGAGCAGGGAAACTCTGAAGCCACTCTCCCACCATGTGTTGTACAAGACGGTGCTTATAAAGGAGCCTCCCCACGGCTTGGTAACACCCAGCCAGCTGGGTGCAGTTTTCACCCATCAGCGCAATCCACATGCACACAACTCAACTGTGCGTGGCTCCACAAGGGAGAGTCACGTATCCCAGGTGACTTTATAAAAATATTCCATGTAATCTATTAAGCTGTGCTTCAAAAGCTGGTATATTTTTCCGCTGCCTTGCCTACTTAAATTAACATATTAGAGCTTATTTATAAAAACTGTTAGAGCTTATTTATAAAAACTGTTATTGTGAGAACATGCTGGGCTAAGATCATTAATAAATTCCTTTTCAAAGGTATTAGTAACAAAACCAGGCACAATAAGTACTGTCACTTTCAGTAAGAAATATGTTTGCAAGCTCTTTAGTAACATTTTATGTGGTATTCCATAAATTTAACAGAGACCCAGGCTTAATGACTAAAGACACTGGCTACTTGTTAACCTTGTACAATATGCATATGAATTTCAGTATGCTGCCTTTGTGATCATACATGTTTAAGGTTTTTTACAAATGATCACCTCAAACAATTTGTCTTTTTATAGCAATTTCTCAGAACTGCTGTCAAGAAAATTTTTCAGTTTTTCAGTGAGTGAAAGGACAGTAATGATGGGAGGATAAAACCATTTAGAAAATGACCCGCTAATCATGCAGCCTTCACTTTTCTGAAGAATTTTTGTCAAGAAAGTAAGGCCTTGGTCATCTGTGGCTGAGCCAAGCTTTAGATATGACATCTGACATGTAAGAATTATGAATTCCTGTGAGCATTTATACTCAACCAATTGTGCTGTATGTTAATACTACTTTATCGTTTGAAGGTACAGATTCCGGGTAGACTTAAAGTCTGTAGCACAAGAAAAATTAGAGCAGATGAAAGTCAGAGATGAAAAAAAAATTAGATAAGAGGCAGAATTGTAAATTTTCGTAATGATATTCTGCTGCTGCACTCTTTTCACTAGTGCTGAATTTCAATTGCTTGCAGGGTTCTTCCCGGCAAGTAACTCCAGAGCAATACTATCATGACAGCCTTCAAGAACTTGTTTTCCTCAATTTTTTTCTTACCAAGAGGACTTCCTCTGCCATTATACTGACAGTCCACGTGCCTGGAACCAGTGAGAAAGGCTCTGTGGAGCTTTTTCCTGGGATTGTGACAAAAGCTGGCTCCTTGCTGGGTGGGAAGACAAACTCTTTGCTCTGAGCAGCCCCTGCCAGCAAAAAACAAAAATCAAGTGAAAAAATAAGGGACTGTGTCAAATGTCTCTACTTGCTTAGTCCGCTGGACTGATGATTTCATCCATTAAACTTGGTCTAACAGGAGCTGATCAATGCTTTTCTGTCAGTATGTATTAACAGTGCATTCGACCACACACATTAAGCTAGAGAGCTATGCAGTGGTTGTTGCCTTCGTTCTTATTAGTCTTGAGCAAATTGGCTCAGAAAAGCAGTGTTCTGCCGCTGTAACGGCCAGTTTTGCAATATTCTGAAATGCTCACTTCTTCACTTTCCCCTTCCATTATTTTCCATTCAACCCGTCTCTGCACTGACTCACAAATATGTTCAGCTGACATAAGGCCTGCTCTCACATGACTTTCGGCCAAATATTTCAGATACTGGAGGTTCTCAGTAGCACCTAAAATGTTTAGTTACAGATAGTAACTGAAGGTAAATTCTGGGCAGAGATGACGTACAACAGAAACGTAGCTGCGGTATGCTGTATCAAAGAGAAGTCGTGAGGATCAATTGTTATGAATATTTAAGGTTTCCTCTTTGAAGCCCCTGGACACAGACAAAAGATGGTTCCCTGCCTCCCAGGCAATATGAGCCAGACATGACCACAAACTGTTGCCACTCTACTGAGTGATATCTATGAGGTCTTCAGTTTTGTCTCCTGCGAATTACTAAAAGGATCTATGACTAAACTGCATTAGCTCTCATCAGTATGCTGAGGTTAGGCATAATAAGAGATAATTCTGCATATAGGCTTGGTATGCCTCTACCATTCAAAGGATATGGAGTACTTATCTTTTTTCAGGGCCCAAAAGGCATCACGTGCTGTTGAGATCTGTAACCAGAGCTAACTTGGTAGACTGGATTCATCATTAAATAAATGTTATTCGTGAAATGAAGGCAGAAGCAAGCCACCTTTAAACTGAAATATTAAAGGCAACTAAACCAAAATAAGTGCTGTCGTCCCTTCTTGAAAAGCTTCATAAAACACACAGTTCAGAACTTCCAAGTGCAGAACTGAAAATACTAAGTTTGGCAAACATTTGAAAAAACAAATGTTGATTACTACTGTAAGCAGGGGCTTCATGCAAACACAGCCACATCAATTATACAGCAAAGTATATTAGGAAAAGCACAAAAGCACCGACACTGTTAAAAGTGATGCATTTTAAGCAACATTACAAATTTGACTTAGGTGCACGTTGAAAAGGCTCCTCTGATCTAACATTCATCTGCTCTGTTGTGCCGTTGAGTTGCACCTACCTGTTTCAGGCCGAGATTGACAAGCAGATATGCGACCAGATAATGTTTCACCTCCAGGGTTAATATACCTCAGGATAATGCGAAATAAGTAGAGGTTTGATTTTTCCACATTCAAAGTTATCCTCACTTCATTCTGAAAAATGGAAGTTAATAAACAAAAACAGCCATAAAGTGCTGAATAGAGGAACAGTTAGAAGCCATGCAAGCACCATACTAAAGTCCTACAAGAAAAACGCACATGCAGACAAGTATATACTGGAATGGCAATGCTGATGTACGACAGAGGAAGACAGGCAAGCCTAGTGAGAAAATTAATTCACTTACAAGTATAATTAGTGCCAAAATGTTTTCCCTCAGCAACTGAGATCTTCCCTTTAGAGCTTTTTGAGCCCAGGCTGACATAGCGGAGGACTAGGTGGAAGAGCTTAGGGGAAGCCACAGTGATAGGCACAACCACCTCTGGCTGGGAAAAATAAAAAGAAAGGGAAAAGGGAGGAAAGGAAAGTATATTATTTGTTACTAGCACCCAGAGAAAGAAAAACCATTTGGCAAAGACAAACTCCATAACAGAAAAGAAAGGCTCGGGCAGCTTTCAAAAGAATATAGAACAAAACCTCCTGTGAAATAAAACTCTTGTCGAATAATAGCTTATCCAGAAAGACACAGAACGGATGAACTAACATGTGTGTTGATATTGCACCTTGATACATGGACAGTATTTTACTGTTATTCTCCCCTCCCATGCCATAAAGGAGGTATATGGTATCAAGGGCTGTCCATATTCCTGGCTTCCCAAGGAACAGGCCAGAATCATTGATCCTAGGTCTGAGATCACACACAACGCTCCACAGCATGCAGACGTCTCAGACCACCACTGAAACTTCTTCTGCTTCTCCACCAGTTTCCCTCAGTTTCTTAGAGATGCGATACCACGCATGAGACACTTTGCCCTGGGGCTGAACTGACACCTCTGGAGCCACGCAGTTCTCGAGCCCACAGGAGGCTGCATTCACACAGCCCCCATTATTTAGTTTGCAGAGCAACAGAATCGGCAGAGACATGTTCAAAGGTCGGTGGTGGATTAGAAAAAAAGAGGATTGGTGCAACCTCAAGGATTTGGCTCCCTTCTTTCCAAAAGCTAAAATTTCCTAAATCCAAAAGCTCCCCTCATAATCCAACTCCCACCAGTTCACCCATCACAATCCACTCACTGTCGCTTTCCAAGATGCTTGTGGTACGGTGACCTCCCCACCACTGTGGTCCATTCTGCTTCCCCAAATGCACACAGGTTTTCTCTGTTCCATACATTTGAGAACAGAGCACAAAGCCTCATTTTCTCTTACTCCTAAAAGCTACAATAAATGCAAGATTGCCAGCTCCCATATGCTGCTCTGAATGTATTCCTCAGATCTGTCATCATCATCCCAGAGACCTCCACCTTCTTAATAGAAATGCAAAGCAGAAAGCAAAGATGGACATACGACAGATGGCAGGGCTGAGAGTTCTACAGAGACTAGATAGCTAAAATCTAGGTGATTGCAGAAGGGCAGTGGACCAGAATGGAAAATACAGACAAGTAGGGGAAGGTTTTAAAAGTGTTGTTTTAAATGGAGAAGGACTACTTCTTATACTACATGGATACTACATGGATAAGACAGGCACTGAGGGAACACCTGAAAAATAAGATACAAACAAAAAAGAAAAGGCAAAAGAAATAAAGAAACATGCTTCAGGAGATTTATCAAAATGGTTTCTGAGCTTTTATGGAAAATCTAGAAGACACAGTGAAGGGAGAGAAAGAAGAGATACGTGAGGAATAAAGGAGGAGGAGATGTCAGTCCCTGGCTTCAAGCAAAGGCAGGGAGTGGGGAGAAATTATTCTTTGAGCTCTGTCACAAACTTAGGCAACTCTGGCCAGTGCTTTAAAATCTGAGCCCGACTGTCAGCTTCTCAGTTTGTGAGACACCCATGTGGGCAGCATGACAGGGCGCCAGTGACCTCCACTGAGGTCACACACAGCTTATTTATTTCACCTCAAAAATTTTTAATTGTATTGAAATAGTTTCTTTTCACAAGTTGATACATTAGCCTTTTGTGTGGTAAATATGGTAACACTATTTGTCTTCTACAAAATAAATTTCAGGAGGATTATTTCAGGGTCCTGCAAGACACAGAAACGCTATGTCAAAATTAGGAAAGTTCCTTGAAATGAAGAACGTGAGACTACCTCAGTTATGCAAGGATCTAACTAAGGAGGGCTTGGAGCTGGCAATTGCTTACATGAGTGAAAAGCTTTATCTAGGTAAGCAAAATAATGCACACTTTTAGCAAGATTAGAGACTAAGCTCTTTCACTACCTCTTTACAAAATGCCACTGGATATGAAATGCAAAAAGCAGCTGAGTTAGAAAGCGGAAGTTAAGAAATCACAGCTACTGGAGAGTTGCCTTCATTTGGGAATGTGGAGGAACAAATATGAGCTCTGGGATAAAAAAAAAAACCAAAAGAACAAATGGGAAAGAGTGAAAAACGAAGAACAGAAAGGAAATCACTATGCTTGTGCAATGGTTATGTGCTTATATCTCAGCCTATAGTGATCCATTAGTCCTTGGACAACTTATGGAGGCTGGTAACAACTACACTAGAGTACTACTTTTAAGAAGAGTGAGCAAATCCCATTTATTGCTCAAATCTACTGTTTTAAAATCCTGGTTCACTTGCTCAGCAGTTCAGTCCAAAGTCAGACAGGTCCCATCTCACACAATTAAATTATAGTGACTTTCTTCCTATGATTTACTTATTCCCTCTGCTGTTGTTTAGTTTATTTGTAGACTGTCGTGATTCTAAAATAAATGTTGCCAATATGCTCCTGCTCAGAGATTCTTTTACTGATTCACACATTTTCCTGTTTGCTGTAATGTGAAGGTATCATTCCTAATAAAAGTTGGCGCCTTCCTCTTCTTGGCCCAATATAAGTTGCAAGTGGAAGACGACTTCAGTGACAGCACTGTGATGGTACCTGAAAATCTTATGGACACAGACTGCCATGGAATTATGTAATTCAAATTATTTAGCCAAGCATCTATCTTCTGTTGTTTCCGCTATCCTTAGCATGACAAGGATTTCTGCACTTAGACTTTAGTATTATAGACTTTAGTCTATAATACTAATACTATAGACTTTAAAGCTATTAGTTCTTTTCTTTACACCTATCGCAAAATGCGTATTTCTCACAAAAAAACCCTCAAAGAACATTTCTGAAGAACACATATTTGCACAAGCAATGACCAACTGACAATAATACCAACACTTACTAATCCAAACAGCGATACGGTGCCAAAGGATTAGTGAGATTCTGTCCTTTTTTCTGGTTTCTCCATGACCTTGCACACGCATAGCAGTACTATAGAGACACACATACCATGCACCTATGTTTTCACCCCAAAGCCTTGAGCAAAATAGCAGCGTACTTGTATAGAGGACATCCGGGCATATCCTCTCCAACTGAAGCTAGGAAATTCCTGAGGATCATAGCCAAACCGAATTTCCCTTCCCTTGACAGTAGTACCATCTTCAATCTCAAACTTCATCTGGTGCAGATCAGGGAAAAAATAGTTTTTTTCAGGCCTTTCAAGGAGAAAAAAAACAACAAAGAATTACCAGTCGCTGTATGGTCTACATCTAAGAGCATAAGGCAGTGGAAGGGAGGTGACCTACTGATGACCGAGGAATCCTGGTAGCGGCTAATAAATTCAAGACAGCCGATAAGATGGATGTAATGAGAATTCCCTTTCCAGAAGCTTTTACAGCTTACATATGTTTTCCTTCATAACTCTTGATAGATATATAGATATATTTATTGCAAAACAGGTATTGGTTATTTAAGGAAACAAGTTAAAAAATCGTATTAAAATACCAGAAGAAAACTGCCCAGCAAAATTAGTATCAATAACTAATACAATTTACCAGCTTATTTATCAACAAATCCAGAACCTCACGTGAAAGGATAGGAAGGGGCAGTTTCAAAAGAACTATGCTGAAGCAGGAGCTACCAGGGGCTACAGACAGACTCACTCCCGACAGGCCGTCCCCACGACGTGCGCCCGGCACTGGCAGCCGCCCGAGGGCTCGGCACACGCCGGGCTGAGGGATCCTCCAACATCACACCGGCAGCCTGTCAGGCAAAGAGCAGAAGCCAAATATCCCATCAGAAAAAAAAGTGGTGAAAGTTATCAGAAAACATACCTCGCTTCCGCTAATTAAACACCGTTAATGACTCGTTTCCTCCTTCCGGAGCCCTTCGGACTCCCCTCCCCTCAGACTCTTTCAAACACATATTAACACACATGCATAAGCTGCAATTATTTCTGGCTTCCCATGTTTGCTTCTTTCTCCTTGGAATGTGACAAAAGCCACTTTTTAAAAAAATCACAAGTAATAAGCCATGCCACATTACTAAATGCAGGACTACAGTTTTGTAGAACAGCCATTCAAATGTTTTGCTAATAAGTCAGAATTTCTACAGCAATACCATGATGAATAAGTACTAAAAAAAAAACCCCAAAAACCCAAAACCTAACTTATAAAAATTGTAAGATGTTAATTTTTCAGAGTCTGGTACCCCAATATTTATCTTATCTTACAAAACTTGCACACAACAAGAACGTATGTGTTCATATAATAGCATATGCATATTTTTAATCAATAGTGGACAACAATATTGAATGACTTTCTACTGGAGACAGGACTTGTGGCACAAACTAAAGGACACCTCTAGTAACGAGGTATAATATATCGTACTAAGGAACAAGTACGTCTAGGCTAAAAAATTCAAACTGAACTGAAAGGTTGAAAGTCCCTAAACACGTATTTACATCGTAGTGTAAAAGCATCCTGTTTTCTAAGACATGTTAAGCACCTGTAACCTCACTGAAGTCAAGGATAATTAAAGTATTTGACACCTTTGTGAAACCAGATCCCTTTTGTTGGCTCCTTGGTTTGCACATTAGGGCATGAAAGCTTTGTTTGATACAGTAGCCATTATTTTTAACTTTGCACATATTAAATGATTGTTAGAAGTACTTCAATGCTTTAAAAATAAATCTCCTGCATCAAAATGGCTGGGAACCACATCTACCTTGTTCTTTCTCCCTTTGGAAGGCAAAGGAGGAGTTGCACGGGTTACAAGCAAATCCGTGCAAAATGCTGTGCACGTGAGTGATTCAACAAACACAAACACATTTTCAAAATACAACCTAGGGAATTCTAAAAACTTTTGTGCTAACTGCAAATGTGCTACTAGAAATGTCCTTTATTCATTTTACCTCGGCAGCCAAAATAATTCTTGTTTTCAAGAGCATAATAACCAGCTTCACAAGTGTCACAGGAATCTCCACAAACATGAGATTTGCAGTAACAATGCCCATTTTCCTGTGAAGAAAACAATTTCATCAAAAATGTTTCAGCACCTTTTTCAGAACTTTAATCTTTCAATACTTTGAATTCCCCCTAAATTTTCCTCTAGAGAGGAAAAACATTCTAATCTCAACAAAAAATATTACGGGACATAACTTCTATCATTTATCATCTTCAACGAACAGACTGGAAAATACATAAACTCAAGATGATGAAAAATTTTCAGAATTTATACATCCCTAGGATGTACGTATAAAAGGACTGGGACTTCTGTATAAAACTGCTTCTTTGCTGTACAAAATCAGCCACTTTATGTGCAAAACCAATAATCAGTACTAAGATTTCTACCTTACCAAATTTACAACAATTTATCTTTACAAAAATCAATTTAATTAATATCTTTCTTTTAATTTCACTTTACCTGCTGACATTCTCCGACTCCACTTAGCGTTCCACTCACATCACACTGGCACGCTGCACAGTTGAAAAAAAGACAATCTGCATTTTATCTTTCCAAGATACTTTGCAGGAAAAAAACCCCACCACCCTGAATCTGCAATTTTGAGTCATAGTGCCACAAGGTGGATTTTACTCTGGAAGGTTCAGAATAGCAAACGGACACTGGCACAAGGTGAGAAGAAAAAGCAAAGGAGAAAGAATGAGCGTATGTGAGATTTACTGGTGCATTTTAAAGTGTTCTAACTCGTGTTTAACAAAAACAGTCTTGAGTTTGGATTTACAACTGTTTTGTTTCTTAAAAACATTCAGACAAT
Source organism: Calonectris borealis (assembly GCF_964195595.1). NCBI lineage: Eukaryota > Metazoa > Chordata > Aves > Procellariiformes > Procellariidae > Calonectris > Calonectris borealis. The sequence goes on from NC_134313.1 coordinate 52,733,618, forward strand.
TGATGCAAAACAGTGTCTTCCAGCCTGACTGGCACCTTCTGTTCTGCAGTGCTACTTTGGGACCAGTTCAACTTGCCGTATGAAAAATAAATGAAGGAAATATTGCGGGAGGGAGCTATGCTGACCTAGAGGTCTGGTGAAACCCAGTATTGACTCTGTGACTGAAGGCAGAGAAGATGAATTACATGAAAGGTGCAGTAATTAATTTTTGAGAAGATGTTTAGACTGTACAGTATTTAGAGATTTAGAGCCAAAGATGTAATGATATCGGTATCGGCTCTCGGGCTACTCATCCTGTCTAGGTGGCTGTTGTGGTGGAACCTGTTGGAAAGGAAATAGTTGGGGAGAAAGCAATCTTTGAAGGTTTTTTTATCTTTATCCTTTTTTAATCTTTAAAACTATTATTATCTGCCTGAAAAACACACACTTAATGTTAGCAAACATTGAAAATTGCAAACAGATCGGTATTACATGGACATAATCCGTAACAGATTTGTCACACCCTGAGGCAACAAGAAGGATCTTCACTCCTCTGCAAGCTAGGAGATGATAATAAATGAAAAAGCACCTTTTTCTCAAAACAATGAGCCAAATTACGGTTTTAGTGTTAAGGGGAGAAATCCCATCTCACTCCAGTAAAACTGCCATAAGGCCATGTGAAGTACACATCATTGTAACTCAGACCACACCTTGGTCCAGCACTAGCAAACACTCATGAAATTATGGTTTAATTTCTAAAAGAACTGCTGGTATCGTGGGTAATTTGGTGTTACAATTAAGGAGCATGAAAAACATGCTGTTAACAAGAATTGTGAAAGTTACTGAGCACCAAAGCTGGCGACAGCGAATCAAGATGACTTTCAAACGAACGCACTCCATAAGCCAAAGAAATGCATCACGAAGCTGTACCTGTACATCCCTCAGGGTTTTCTTTGGCCAGGTTCCAGTACAACGGTTTGCATTTACTACAGGTAGGACCTTCAGTGTGCTGAAGACATTGACAATAGCCCTAAAGACAGAAAGGAGTTAATATGGGTTCATCTGTTTCATGAAAAACATACTGCTCTGTAGTACTAAGAAAAACCTAGTATTATTAACAGCTCAGGCAGTTTACTGACTTCTACAGATGCATGGAAACTGTGGCTGATTCAGACTTCTTAGATTTTTCTGTCTCATACTATCAGCACAGGATTGTGCCACCCTGCGTATTTTTTCCATATCTAATTTATTCTAAATGTCCCAACAGATGTACTTCCCAATTCTTTTATAGCCTTATTAGAACTGCTCTAAAGTATTAACTGTTTTGCAAAAAGTTTATAAAACAAATTTCCTTAAAAATAATCATCAATTTTCATATTTACTCCTTCCTTTATTGATGGAAGACGCACATAGCTGTATACATGAGCCTAAATAGATACCTCTTCCATCTGTCAGACTTATCCGCTAGGTCTTCTTTGCTACGCATTTAGCAATGACTGTTATTTCTGGTAATATGCTACTAATAATAACCATCAGTGTATTAATGACAATAATAGTGGTATAGCAACAGTTACAAAGAGATAATAATTTTTTCAAGAATAATTTGATGCTTAAATGGCCCATTGCAACCCAGAACCAGAAGGTCTCTGAGACATGCATAGGTATATATGCACATATGCATGTATACATCACTGTTCTAGCATACCAAGAAGACATAAACAACATTATAATTCCATATATAAAAGATTTTAAAGAATATCCTTAGCAGGTAATTGCATTGATATGAGCAAAGAACAAAACACAAAGTCCATTTCCACTCTTAGTCTGCAAATAACCTCGTGCAATTCTTTCACAGTCTAAGAGCAAGCAGGCTTCAAGGCTTGAGCAATGAAGTGAATGTGTTCAGCAAAGGCACATGGATTATTAACACATATCGTTAGCTGCAATGGTAGAATACTTACAGAATGAGAACCAATGCTACCTGAAGGGTCACATTCGCTGTTGACACCTTTATGAAATTAAAAAACAAACACATTGAAAGATCTTTTGAAAACAGAGCTGTGGAATGTAGTAGTGCAGAAGTACAATGTAGTAGGTGTGAGTTTGAAAGGGCTTTTTAATATGGTTACCTCGGAGGGACTCAAATACTTTAAACTTCAAGACCAGCAGAAGCCTTTAATAATGATTTTTCCAATGTGTATTTAGCCTCGTTTAGACTATTTGGTTTGGTATGCAAAGTAGTCACTTGGAAAAATATAGCACTAACCTACAGAACTAAGAGATATTTTCTTGAAGTTCCTGTGCCATCATCTAAAAGGGTTTTAAACTTATAGTTTACTTCATGAAATAACATAGAAAACGATGAATAAGCTCATCTAAGATGTACTCCTGGTGTGTCCCTCCCTCCCCACGCTTCAGCGGGTTTCTATAAAACTTTGGATGCAGTAGACTGCCCTGGAGAACGCTGCAAAAAACCCAGGGGATCAGAAAGGAGGATTTTCCCTCAGAAGTGTTACCTTTGCAGTAGGGGAAACTGTCGGCTGCAGAAAGGCACCTGTCGCACCGTCGCCCCGTGACGCCCGTTTGACACTCGCACTGCCCCGATGCTGGCTCACACGTGCCGTGCTGGGAACCGTCGGGAGAGCACCGACAAGCTACACAACAACAAACAGTGACAGCGGTGGGAGGGTTCACCCTGGAGGTATCGAGCAATAACTTCCCAAAACTTCAGTACTGTAGAGGTTTGAGTACTATTTGTCTAGAGTGTTCTTCATTTTTCTGTGCAACAAATAGCTCACAAGGTCCTCCCGTAACTCACAGGGTCCTCACCCCTGCTTGGAATCTATGAGTTTGAGGTGACCTGTACCATGCTGGCATTGTTTTCCTCCTCTATTCTTGACAGAAATAGGTAGGATTATCTGAAAACATAATAAATCTCTCTTCTTCAAATTCTTTCCCCCATCCTAAGAGCAGACTTGGTTTTGCCTTTCTGCTTTCTTGATCTTCTCATGGCTACAGAAAGCACAGGGCAAATTCTGTAATTAGACCTGCACTTAAAAATATGATGGTGAAATATAGAATATAATATTGTATGCCCATCACACCTTTAGATCTGAAGGCAGAGGAGGCCAGAAGCAAGCTTTGAAATACGCCATGCAACAGTGTTACTGTTTCAGACTCCTACGTAAGGTCTCAGTTTTGCAATGGTTTATACACATAGGCTAAATAAGAATAATGCCACAAAAAAGAACAATGCTGCTACAGCCCAGGGGACTAATCTTTGCTCAGATAGAGTCTAAGGGTGAAATGGTTAATGACAATTATTTTAGTAAAGTAGTAGCCAGTCTCCTAAAGACAGAGAACAAACCTGTCAGATTATTTTTTGCTGTGGTTGTGGGAATTAGTAATAGCAGAATTCCAAGGATACATTGCTTCTTTAGCACTAATAATCTTTTGATTTCTACGAAAGAGCAGTCCTGTTCATGATGATGAAGTAGCTTGCTGATTTTAATGACAGAGCCTGCAGGTTTCCCTCTGCTTGATGTGAAAAACCTATACAAACATTCTGGGTCTGATCAACCGATCCACATGGGCAGGAAAAATTGTTGATATGATGGATGATTTGCAGGGTCAAGTTCTTCTAGACTAGGATTCATGGTGCAATATTGGCACATGTCAACAGCACATATTAATAAACTTAAAAGTTTACAAAACAGTGTATCAGACATTAGAAGCCCAACAGTTGAAACACAGCTTATGTTCTACAAGTTGAGTGAGCCAGAACTCATAGAGGTACATGCCCATGGCCCAGCCTAAGCTTTAGATTTCATGTTTTAAAAGAGAGATACAACTGTGCCAAGGCTAAACACTGCCAGGCTCATATTAATCCAACTAGCACAGGAACAGCGATGATGTGCCAGGGAGGACTACCACAGCACGTGCCTCCCAGGAAGCCTGGCTGCTGGCTGGATCTTCAGTGGTTTTGTTGCCAGCTTTGGATGGAACAAAACAATCATAGTTACACAGGTAGCTCCAGTAAAAGGAAGAAAGGTTTCTACTCACGCAAGCAGGTGGGATAGCTGTAATAACCCGGAGCGCACTGGTCACATCTAAGTCCAGCGTAGTTACTATGGCACAGACACTGACCTCTAGGACCACATGTATTCTCCACTGAGCCAACAGCATCACAGTTACATTCTACACAGAGAAAAAAAGTAATAACTATCCTAACAGATACATGCCTAAACCAGTAGTTATTTAAACAAGAGTTTGCCAAAAAAAAAAAAAAGTCCCCTTTGAATGTAAAGTTATCATTCATAAAAATGAACCATAATTTTACCACCAAAAATAAATATCCTGAAATAGATGCTTATAATGTAATTGCCTCCTCAACCATTGATAATCAGGTTCTTACTGCAATTCTATAATGTACAGTTTAGAGATTTAGTTTGATGCCTTGCAAAACACGTGTAAGGGACAGAAATCCATCTTAAAATGGAAAGGTCACATGAGAGAAGTACTTAATATCTTTAAAAAATAACCTCTGAGAAACAGCATCCACAAAGCTAGGCTAAGACTAATAGCTAACAAGAAGCTTATCAGTCAAGCAGCTAATGATGCACAAGCACAGGTTCATGATGCACAAATAAATGATGCACAAGGTAAAAACTGGTAACATCTTAATTCTACAAGCTGGCAAGCAGTGCATTGCAGGAATCTGCATCTAATACACAAGGCACGTTGTCAAACTATAACAACTAGCTGGATGGGTGCTTCTCTTGGAGTTACCGTTATTTTAGGCTAAAACAGCTCCATCACAGATAAGATGTGCTATTTTATTGAAATGATGCTGGTAGTTACACAGGCCCACACTCTATAGGTACATGAACGGGAACCCATCTGGGAATCCCAGCTGCCCCAGGTACAAGCTGAAGTGTTGCAGTTGATCACTTGGCTTTTATGACTGACAGAAATGGCTGACTGTCAGAAATATAAAACAAACAGCGTCATTCTGTTCCATGTTCATGCTCCTAGTTCCCCCTTTCGGTTCCTCTTTCTGCTGCAGCCAAGGACATCTGACTTTGCTGTGTTTACTTCAAAGAGGCCTGGAAAGACGCGGGGCTTGCTAGGAAGTTCGCGTAGGAGAAATAGAAATACTGAAGCTTCCAAAAACATAACGTACACTAGAGTCTACCCCCAGTTGAACATTATATTGCATTCTCTCCTCATTTTAATAACATTGAATAGTTTAAAGGCTTTATTTTGATATCACCCCTATTGAATAAAGCTTCTATTGAGTTCAACAAGGCAAGACTAGAGAGACCAGTTTTAGGCACAGGAGGCAAAAAGTTATAGACCTCCCTTCTGAAGATGACAACTCCGAAGAGGAGTAGCAGGCTGGGCTGCTCACTTTCCACCACCGTTTGCAGCATGCTGCATTAGTTTAAATTTAAACCCATGGCAGCTTATTTTAACAGAACAAGCTGTGAACTGCAGCAGTTTTGCTTCTGACTGTGTTTTCAACTATTTTTATCTGTCTTTTACAATTTGCTTTTTTGCTCTTTTAAGCTTTTACGTTTCTTTTCAGCTTTTGGTGTTAAAAGTTCAAAAGTACTCAATATGGGTTTGATTTCCTTTAAGATTGCTACCTGATTCAGTTCTAAGAAGAAAAAAAAAAAGCGTTTTTTTAAAACCACTGAACAGCGTGTACCAACACAGAACCCTGATTTTATGTTTTTCATTAAAAAATGTTAATCTACTCCAGACCACAAAGACACAGTCATGTGGTATTTCTTTATTCCACCCATTATGTTTGGTAACACAACATAATGTATCTTTGCAAGAGCATAAAGAATTCTGCTGTCTATTCATAGGACATAAACAAGTACGTAAGCCCAAAAGGAAGAAGACTGCTATAGCCAACAACCAAAAATAATGAGAGAAGAAAGTAGATCATAATGTTCCATATAACTCTTGTTAAGCTGTACAGGAAAGTACATACGAGAACTCAGCAATATCCTATATTCTTTCTCAATGTAAAATTCGCTAAGGATTAAAGGCCTCTCTCTCGCTCTCTGCAAAGGCAGACAAAACCTAGGGGCCAGATAGGACTTGATGGATTCATCATATGCACACAAAACCATTATGATGTTCCAGGTTACACTTCATCAATTTTCCTCTCTCATAAAAAGCAGGCTAGTCCTTGATGGCAGGTACACTGGTAGAACCCCATGGAGATCATTCATGTTTCATGATTACATGAACAGAGTTTGGCTCATGCCTGTCATATGATCTTAAAATGAGTGAGGAATCACTGTGAAGGGCAAAATGGGAGCTTCTAATTTTCTGATTTACAGAACACACATTTTGCAAGGTACCAAACAAAGACCCTCTGCAAAAGTAGATCAGTGCTTCACAGCTCTGCTTGGTTTTTTTACTATGCCAGTCCCTTAGCAGTCAAGCATGCTCTGTTGCTGTAGGTCTTCATATGAAAACAGCTTTCAAATGGTTTGGTTATTAGTAAGACAGCTGTGCTTACTGAGGTTGTATCAAACTGTCTGGCCATGCAAAAAAAAAGCCTGTGAGAAAACCCACTATATAATTCTTCCCTACTATGGAAACATGCCTGGAATTAGCGCTTGGAGAATGAGAATGTATGAGGACTTCACTGTAGAGAACAAAAGTCCCTTGCTCATTTACTGCTGTGAACATTGCTTCAGCCACTGCAAAAACGGCACCTGAAAAGCACTTCTCTCTGCCTGTTCAGGGGTCTGTTTGATGCTCTACATGCGATCGGCAGCCTTACCTTCACAGGCAGGGAATGAGCGGTGGCCAGGCTGACAGCCGTCACACTGAGGTCCAGCTACCCCTGAGCGACAAAGGCACCTCCCGAGAAAATCACAGACTTCGGGCTGGGTACCCGCCGAGTTACATTCGCACACTGCAAATGAGAAAAGACATTTCAGAGGCAGCCTCTGCACAGGCTCTCTTATCTTTCTTTAAATAAATTAAAAAAAAATTTAAAAAGCACGACTCCCTGACGCTCAACGGGACCGACATCTTCCCATCAAATTTATTTTGATTCGTAACAGCTTTTATTGATTGCCCACATCAGTAGTAATTCAGTATCGAGGGAGATATTAGGGCAAGAGCAAAAGAATCTGGCTCACAGTAACTACCGCGTTCAATGTCAGTGTCGAAGTACTACACTTAGCCTGTCCCCACTCAGAGGGGTATGCCAACTCTTGAAAGTAATTCCATCCTTTTTAAGACTAAAATGAAACAATTTATGGTTTGGATTTACAAGCTCAGGTGGGAATGGTTAATAAAATGCCTAAAAAGACAGTACAGAAATGGTTAATAAAGTTTAAAAACAGTCAGTTTTATAGTATTGGTTAGAAAGGGCAGCTTGATGCATCAAAGTGAGGTTGCGAACTCAAATTAAACACAAATAAAATTTTTAAAAAACAACGACAAGTAACAGAAATGTTCCCACTGGTATTCTAAATCTCATCAATGTTACTAAATCCCACCTCAAATTGGAGCCTGACAGCTGCATGACACAGTAGACAGTGATCAATGAATCAGGGGCATTTTTAGATAGAAATCCCTCCTCACCACATTTTTCTTCTTCTTTGACTTCTTGAGTTTTGGGAGAGCCCCTTATGAACACATCTTTGTGGCAAAAAGGACTGAAATTCCCTCACTATAAAACTTGGGTCTGTATTTTAGATATGCTTGCTGAAAAGGAATGTTTTGGCTTACCCTGGCAGAAGGGGTAATGAAAATACCCAACTGCGCAGGTATCACAGGAAAACCCCTGAAATCCAGTTCGACATCTGCACTGTCCGGTATTTCCATCGCAGTCGCCTCCCAGAACTCCTGCGCCGTGACACTGGCACGCTGAAGAGCACATTTGTAAAGAAAACATTTACGGCATTATGATCTTAAAATTCCTATTTCACTTGGAAGCCGAAGGCTGGCATTGACACCGGAGAGCAGGCTCCAAGAGTCAAAGAAACTACGGCACTTACGCAGACACTGGGGGCCAAAATACCCTGGTTTGCAGCCACCTTCTGTTACAACAGGAAAGGAAAAGAAAGAAAGAAAGAAAGTTAATGCGTAAAATCACGCAACTCCTCCTATTTTTGCAGAGAAAAATAGATCAGTGCTTCGTAACTATTACTCTTGAACTGACAAAACTATTTGTATGACCCTTACACGCAAATCTCATTTAAAAAAATAATAATCTGTAATCATGCTTCGTCTGCCAACACAAATTTACAACTTCTACAGGCACAGAAGCTTCTACTCAGAGGCAGCTGCCTTTCTTAGGCCTTCAGACTCAGATGCTACTCGTTGAAAATGTAAATAGCTCAAGATCTGTTCTCTCCGGTTTATATTTATTCATTTTTCTTTGGAATTTTCTTTCTTCTTCCTTTTAAAAATATGTGAGAAAAGGGGATATAGAATCATAGAATAGAATCATAGAATCATTAAGGTTGGAAAAGACCTCTAAGATCACTGAGTCCAACCGTCAACCCAACACCACCATGCCCACTAAACCATGTCCCTAAGCGCCTCATCTACACGTCTTTTAAATATGCGACAGAGCATACCCAGAGGCCTACCGGGGCAATTATTTTGGATGCTGTACGAAGGAGATGCGTGGTACAGGAGACTGAGGCTTTGTGGGCTGTGATGGCAACTGCAGACACTTTCAAGAAAACAATTGGGACTTGTAAATATATACATGGATTTGTCTGCTTATACCTAAATGTCTGCTACATTCACAGAAGAAAACACTTTTTCATTTGCCAACATAAACTGCAGTTCCGTTAAAGCTAATAGAAATAAAGGGGAAGAACGTTGATTTTAGGATATGAAAAAAGTTTCGAGGTTTTTTAAAGTTATTAATCCTGAAGTGCATTACAACTATGTACGTGATTAAGCACTAGCTGTGAGGATGTCTCCGTTCTGCAGTATAATAATATATACTAAAAAATATAAGCCCACTGAGGGAATCATTGTATGGATTTCAGGCAGCTTTGCAGTGGGCTAAATAAGAAATATGTAGCTTTCTTAGAAATCAAAGTTCTTCACTGCCAAGGGCAAGGTACAATTTGCCAGGTGCAGGAGGACAGTCCAGAAGCAGAGGCCAGTAATCCTTAAGAAAGAGATTTACACTGCAAAGCAGCTGACAAGTTGTACATGTCAGAAAGTCTTGATGGATCTGTTCGTAAGAGCACTGAACAAGATGGTCAGCCTCTTCTGCAGATGTTTGCCGGAGGCTGGTCAAACTTATTTTGATCCATAACTCTTTCTGAAACTAGCTTACTAAACTGTTCAATATGAACATGACAATATGATGAACTTCTGGCAAGAACAAAGGCTCTCTGAAAGATAAATACCAACAGTAGCAAAATTACTACATAAATCTCCATGAAAGAGCAGGAACCACCGAAACAGTGAAAAATAGCAACGGGGGAAAAACAGTGAAATGGGGGGGAAAAAAACCACCAAGAACTTGCCGATTATGTCACCAGCCATAGCATCTCTTGGATTTGGAGAAGTAAAAGGGTATACAGGAATACCTTTAAAACAAAAGAAACAATGAAGTGTATTTGAAACAGACACAGTTATTTCACTAAAAATCATGACAAACCATCACTCGCTACCTGAACTGCCAGAATTCATGACATGTACGTTACATCTTGGGAGCTTTTTATTTGCGAATCCTCCAGATTAAGAATGGGAAAGACATCCCAACAAACTTTTCTCCATTAAGATGGGATCCAAAGATGATGTGCTACAAAGATCAGTGGGATTTAGACCAAGGTCTACCTGAGCTGAACCTACTTAAAAATGTTGGATTACAAACAAGAGGATAAACGAGATGTGATAATCTAGAGTGCACTGTACAGAGAGGATTTATTCTATCACAGCCATTGAAATCAAACATTTCATTTTTTAACAGTTTTTTTCCTTTGTTTCATATTGATTTCCCTCTTCTTCCATTTTCATCATGGTACCTCTGTTTCAGTCAGACCTCAAATCTTGCCCCAGAACACCACTTGTTTTGTTGGCTGTCAGAAACATGCTTCTACTGAGAGCACAAAACATCCCACTGATGTATTTTTAGAATATGACCATGGAGTCACAAGCTTTTATGCAGCAAACACAATTCTGACGTTACTTTTTTCCTCAGTTTTTTCCTCAGTTGCTTTATGTATGATTTGTTTATGGGGAAAGCATTTAATTTGCTGAATTCCCAACACTTAATTTTAATCTCTTTATTTTAAAGTAAAAATCTAATTTTCAATTAATCAATAGCACTAGATAGCATTCTGTTACCATTTTCAATAAGCAGAAGCACTCAGCATTTGTGTCACATTGTTTTTTCTAATATGTTTATTTTCTTTGGATTTACAAACACCTTTCCTTCAACCATTTCTTAAAAAATCTGAAACAAACTGGAACCCTTCCTTCGACCACACATCTGCACCTACCCGCAGTCCAGCAAAAGTAAGAGAGCATGGCTGAGAGCCTTATGCTCTGCCAGGATGACCTTTCCAACATTATGCAGGTGCTATTTTAGAATTATTTTTACTTATTTTAGAATCCTCCAAAAGCCCAGAAGCTTCGTTTATCAGGCATGCAGGTTCCAAATCCTAGGAGGCGTCAAGGAGAACAGATAACCATTTTCTCCCTTCTCTCTCACTACAGTCATGTTCCAGCCCAAGTGGTCTTTATACCTAAAGACCCTGAGACATCTTTAAACAATTTGTCCAGGGCTTTAGGACTGGAGTTCATGACTTACTGAGAGATAGGCTGTAGCCTCAACCAAGATGTCTTAAATTAACTCAGAATTGTGAGAATGCAGCACAACTTATTTGATTTTCAAATAACCATCGTCTTGTAAAATAAACCAGATCCTCTTCATATTATGACAACTGATTTATCAGAACATGTGAAGCTGAAATGCCAGGTGTTTTAACCAAGTCAAGTGTAATGAAAACTGTTAATTCTTTAATGCACATTTAAAATACTGGAAAAGAGGCATTTTTATTTGTATACTTACGGACACAAAATGGATAACCATAGAATCCATCAGCACAGCGTTCACAGTTTTCTCCCTGGAAATTCTGCTTACAGAAGCAGCGGCCAGACCCTTCCTCACAGCCCTCTGCATGCTCCAAGTTACAACTGCAGGCTAAGTAAGTATCAGCAATTAGGCACTCTTTGGAAAAGAATTAATTTGCCTTTTACAGCAGTACACAATGGCATTATAATAGTAGATTTGCAGTTGTGAATGCCTGATTATTTAAAGAATTAACATTTGCATGCTGTTACATATTCTCCAAGTACTCTATATCACCAATTAATCTTTGTGCTACCCCTTAGAAGTAAGACCTAAGTTATTTTCTTAGTGTGTTTAGTCTTTTTTAGTTCAGAAAGCTGCGTGTTATTACTCCACAGCACTGCCGCAACTATCTTTTCTGTGGCATCTGCTCATCTCTCTCCATGGTCTAGGCTAAGCACCACGCTCTATCTGCCTTCCCTTGCACACCACGTGCAACATTATGGCAGCACGCCACGGCTCTGTTGACTTCCCATTCATTTCAATACCCAAACTCAACAAACCTTCCTCCTACCTGTCACAAGGCTCTTTCGGTCTGTTTGTAATTCAACTCTCATCTCTTACCTATACTCAGTCCTTCTTTTTTAAATGTTACATTAGTAATCATCCTATTGCATTATTTATTAGATGTTAGGTTCAGCACTGCATAAAGTAGGAGTAGTGATCCTCGTGACCTTTTGAGCTATAGAATAAAATTTTCAAGTAACCAAGAGCCAAAGGACACCTCATATATATATCAGAGAGCTAAGAGAAGTAAGGTCATGAGGGTAGGAGATGAGAGTGGCTTCTCAGAGGTCGTGCCACCTCACTGTGGGATGTGTAGCAGCACCCCAGGCTTACATGATCCTATCTCCTCAACAGCCTTTTCTGCCTTACTTCCTCCTATTGTCCTGCTGATGGACTGAAGCTTTAGGCTCATGACACATAAGTTGAGAAGAAAGGGTCTAAAGCAAAACAGAAAGTCATTTGCAATTGTTCTCCAACATCTTTTGGCCACTCTTTCATTTTTCCTCCCCAAAAGGTGCATCCCATGCTCTCATTATAGCAAAAATACCTCAAGCCACCACCATGAGCAGATACTTAATAGAAAAGGACTCACGTATACAGCCATCGGGAGCTCTCACTGGAACACCGTAAGGACGATAGTAACCTTTTGCACACTTCTCACAGTTAATACCAGCTGTGTTATGCTATGCAAAATAAAACAAAGGGAGAATATGAGATAGAAAGGGGAACTTGGAAGAATTACGAAACAATAACATCCTTTACGCTGTTTCTATATACAACTGAAAAAGGATCAGCACAGGAAAAAAAATGGAATATGACTGCAATAAAGACAGCATTCATCATTTGCTGTTCTTTAACCACCTGTTCTCTACAGATTACTGAATCGTATTCTCACATAAAGCAGCTGAATTTTATCTTTAAAGCATAGAATAGAGCTATTTTAACAAAAAAAAAAAGTAGATCTAGGAAAAAAATTTCTGTTTCACTATCACATATCTGTTCTTATACTACTTTCTTAGCATAACGTATACATCGTTCAGGCAACTGCATCATTAATTTTTCCTCATGCCATCTATTACTTTTTTTAATACCCTATGTCTAAGATCAGCCACATCAAAATAAACCAAAACCTGGTCAGTCAGCACAAAACAGATCTTCCATTAGAAAAGCATACCTCTCTATAAACATGTGTTTTAGGCACACAGAAAAAATAGCGTAAGTAACTTGAACCACAGCAAAAAAAAAATTAAATCCGCTGTGAACACAGTCCTCAGTGTGCTTCAACTCGTGCAGCAAAGCCCTCCCCTGTGGTGGGGGCGGCAGGAGCGTGCTGCGGCCACGGCATTCACCAGTTGAGTAAATCGTGGTCACAAGGCGTTCTGCTGGGCTCGGAGACCCCTAAGCGGGGAAGCGGAGGCGGGGGGAAGCTTTGCCCCGGAGCAGCTGCCCCCAGCGCCCACTCGCTGTTTAGTTCCTCCTCAGGGAGTGTTGCAATTCAGGGCTGAGCAGGGACCCGGCATTTAATGGAGGGGCAGTTCATGAGCAGGGCACCCAGGACACTGTTGGGGCTGCTGCTCGCTGTCGGCACTCTCAGTTTGCACAGTAGTTTTGGGTTCTGCTTCCAGCTCTGCCAGGAGCCTCCTCTAGCATCTTCAGATCTGAGCTACTGCTGGGAAAGGCTGACGCTAGCTCAGGGATGATGCTCACACGGCACAGCAGACGGAGATGCAGTGGCTGTTGCAGCACTTAGCATGGCAGGAGCACAGGGGGGCCCAGCATCTCTGCTCAAGACAGTGCAGGTCTACCTGGAGATTGTGCAGCGATGGTCTCAACACATTGCAGGGCACATTCTTTGGAGACTAGTGGTGCTAACTGCCGTGGCACATCAGAGGTCCCGCCCCAGACAGAGCTCCAGGACAGCCACTGTCCAGGTCTGGGGCTGCAGAGAATGCCTGGGCCTCTCCCTGGGGCTTGGGGCAGGTGATGAACCCGTGCAGAGCTTGCGGGTAAGGATCAGAGGACAGACCGGCACAGCTGATCCTGTAGTAGGTCTCTGTTACAGACCACCTGAACAAGAAGGCAAATGAAGCCTTCTTTAGGGAGCTAGAGAAAGCTTTGGTACTCGTGGACGACTTTAACCACCTCAGTATCTGCCAGAAGGGCAATGCAGCTGGGTGCAAGCAATCCAGAAGTTATTTCGAATGTATCAAAGAGAATTTCTGGATGTAGAGGTTCATGAACCAGTTAGGGGAGATGCTCTGTTCAAACTGACTTCCACTAACAAGGAAGAACATGTGAAGGCTGAGGGCAGCCTTGGCTGCAGTGACCCTGAAACTGTGGATTTTAAGATCCTGAGATAAGTAAGCAAGACAAATAGCAGAATTACAGTCCTGGGCTTCAGAAAAGCAGATTGTGACTTGTTCAGGTAACTGCTTGGCAAGATCCTGTGTGAAATTGCCCTGGAGGGGAAAGCGGACCAGGAGATCTAGTTGATTCTCATGGGGCCGGATAGGATCCACCCGAGGGTTCTGAGGGAGCTGGCGGAGGAGCTTGCCGAGCCGCTCTCCATCATTTACCAGCAGTCCTGGTTAACTGGGGAAGTCCCGGACGACTGGAGGCTCGCCAATGTGACTCCCATCTACAAGAAGGGCCGGAAGGAGGATCCGGGGAACTACAGGCCGGTCAGCCTGACCTCGGTGCCGGGGAAGATCATGGAGTGGTTGGTTTTGAGGGTGCTCACGAGCCATGTCCGGGACAACCAGGGGATCAGGCCCAGCCAGCACGGGTTCATGGAAGGCAGGTCCTGCTTGACCAACCTGATCTCCTTCTATGACCAGGTGACCCGCCTAGTGGATGAGGGAAAGGCAGTGGATGTGGTCTACTTGGACTTCAGTAAGGCCTTTGACACTGTCTCCCACAGCATTCTCCTAGAGAAGCTGGCGGCTCACGGCCTAGACAGGTGCACTCTTCGCTGGGTAAAAAACTGGCTGGACGGCCGAGCCCAGAGAGTTGTGGTGAACGGAGTTAAATCCAGTTGGCGGCCGGTCACGAGCGGTGTTCCCCAGGGCTCAGTTTTGGGGCCGGTCCTGTTCAATATCTTCATCAATGATCTGGACGAGGGGATCGAGTGCTCCCTCAGTAAGTTTGCAGACGACACCAAGTTGGGCGGGAGTGTTGATCTGCTCGAGGGTAGGAAGGCTCTGCAGAGGGACCTGGACAGGCTGGATCGATGGGCCGAGGCCAACTGTATGAGATTCAACAAGGCCAAGTGCCGGGTCCTGCACTTCGGCCACAACAACCCCAGGCAACGCTACAGGCTTGGGGAAGAGTGGCTGGAAAGCTGCCCAGAGGAAAAGGACCTGGGGGTACTGGTTGACAGCCGGCTGAACATGAGCCGGCAGTGTGCCCAGGTGGCCAAGAAGGCCAACGGCATCCTGGCCTGTATCAGAAATAGTGTGGCCAGCAGGAATAGGGAGGTGATCGTGCCCCTGTACTCGGCACTGGTGAGGCCGCACCTCGAATACTGTGTTCAGTTTTGGGCCCCTCACTACAAGAAGGACATGGAGGTGCTGGAGCGCGTCCAGAGGAGGGCAACGAAGCTGGTGAAGGGCCTGGAGCACAAGTCTTATGAGGAGCGGCTGAGGGAACTGGGGTTGTTTAGCGTGGAGAAGAGGAGGCTGAGGGGAGACCTCATCGCACTCTACAACTACCTGAAAGGAGGGTGTAGCGAGGTGGGTGTTGGTCTCTTCTCCCAAGTAACTAGCGATAGGACAAGAGGAAATGGCCTCAAGTTGTGCCAAGGGAGGTTTAGATTGAACATTAGGAAAAATTTCTTTACTGAAAGAGTGGTCAGGCCTTGGAACAGGCTGCCCAGGGAAGTGGTGGAGTCACCATCCCTGGAGGTATTTAAAAGACGTGTAGATGAGGCCCTTAGGGACATGGTGTAGTGGGCATGGTGGTGTTGGGTTGACGGTTGGACACGATGATCTTAGAGGTCTTTTCCAACCTGTATGATTCTATGATTCTATGATTCTAACAGTTCTTTCCAATGTGCAGAAAGCAAAACAAGCATGGCAGAAGGCCAGCACTGGTTTTACCAGAGCTCCTGATTGATCTCAAACTCAAAAAGAAAGTACACGGAAGGTGGAAGCAGGGACAGGCTACTTGGTGGCAATACAAAGACATTGCCCACAGATGTAGGAGTGGAGTTAGGAAAGCCAAAGCTTAGCTGGAATTAAAACTAGCAAGGGAGGTGAAGTGCAAAAAGAAAGGTTTCTAGGAGTACATCCAAAGCAAAAGAAAAGCTAATGGGAGTAAGGGCCAATTGCTCAGAGGGGAAGGAGATCCAGCGAACAAATCATCTTAGAACACACGAAGGACAGGAAGATGGTTTACCTTACAACATAAATTTACCTAGGGCAAAGTATGCCCAATCAACCTCATTGCTCTCTGTGATAAGATGACTGGTGCTGTGGACAAGGGATGGGCAGAGCCACCAAGATGGTGAGGGACTGAAGCACACGACATCCAAGAAGAGGCTGAGACAGCTGTGTCTCTTCAGCATTCAGAAGAGAAGGGAGAACTTACTGCTACCTACAACTACCTGATCAGAGGATACAGAGGGGATGGAGCCAGACTCTTCTCAGAGGTGCACAGCAATAGGACGAGAGGCAACAGGCACAGACTGGAACATGGAAAATTCCAATTAGATATTAGGGAAAAAAAAATTATCATGAAGGTGGCCAAACACTGAAAGAGGTTGCCATGAGTGGTTGTGGCATCTCCACCGTTGGAGGTGTTCAAAGCTTGACTGAACAAGTCCCTGAGAAACTGATCTAATTAGATCTGCTCCGAGTAGGGGGCTGGACTACGTGATTTCCAGAGCTCCCTTGTTATCAGACTCTAAAGAAATTGAATCTATCTTTGAATGCAACATTTCAATTCTATCACTTCTTCACTCAAGCATCCATTCCTAACACTTTCCTGACACAAACAGAAAAAGTAAATTAAAATCCATGTGCTTTATCCACAAAAAAAAAAAGCTATAATTAGATTTATGTTAAACTCATTTAATCCAGCATAACTTCCACAAAATTAGGTTACAAACAATTAATATCAGTCATATAACCAGGACTCATAGATTTAGATTAATTTTTCTCTTTTCTGTCCTGGAAGCAATGCAAGAGAAATGTTCTTTCATGAACAAAGAGCTGACAGGAAGGACCAACACGACAAATCTTACCAAACTGCATGAATAAAGTTCTGCACAGAAATGTCAATTGGAAGACAAAGAACATTTCTTCCACTCATGCTAGTAAAAATAACTCTACTCTCTTCTGACTGCCTGTAGGACAATATCTGATTATATTGTGGCAATAAGATGGAAAACATACCCTATAAATTTTACTGGCTATTTCCTTTTTTTTGTTCCTTAAATACCATTATATTTTTAAATGCACAGCATGGTAATACATAAATCATGATACACAGGTTTCATAAGAAAATAGGTTTGATGATAATTTTCCCTCTGAACTACGTTCTGGTCAGCTGCTTGTCATTGTACTTCAGATGACTTGACAACAAAAGGAAGACAGGTTTCCAAGTAAGTCTGGATGTATTTAACCCCGAGATCACTGAACCAATGAATAATTTAGGTTGTAAGGGACCTCAGGAGGTCAGGTGGTTCAGTCCCACTCAAAGCAGAGATAAGTCCAAGATCAGATCAAGTTGATCAGAGCCTTGTTTGATCTTTCCTGATAGTAATTAGCCAGGGTAGGACAAAAGTTACTCAGGATGAGAGACATTCTTTCTCTTTCCAAGAACGTATTATTCATTAATGACAGATACAACGTAAAGTCTCCGATTCCAAATTTACATTTGTTGATTCAATCCAACCGATCCTCTAAGAGAGTTAAGGGGCTGGAGCACATGACATGTAAGGAGAAACTGAGGGAATGGCTTTGGTTGGCTTGGAGAAGTGATGTTCAAGGGCAACAGAGGTGTCTAATGGCAGTTCTCCTGTACCTAAGAGAGGGTTACACTGAAGACAGAGACAACTCTTCTCAGACGTGCACAGCAAAAGGACAAAAGCCAGCTGTCACAAGTTGCAACTGGGGAAATTCCTACTGAACAGTAAAAAAATCTCTTTACCATGACAGCAATTAAGTGCTGTAAAAGATTACCCAGAGTCTGGGTAATCTCCACCCTCAGAAATTTTCAGAACTCAACTGGACACTTCTCAGTGCAACCTGACATAACTTTGCATATAGCCTTGGTTTGAGTGGAGCACTAGTCTAGATGACTTCCAGAGGTCCCCTTCTACGATTCCGTGTTTTTTCAATACCTATAAGCTTCCTTCTTGGTATAGCCTATGCCCTCCTTTACTCCCGCTGGTGAGGGAGAGCCCTCTGTCTTTTGCTGCAGTAAGGAACCAGCTGCCCTGAGCTGGAATTTTATTTGGTTAATTTTACTTCCTTCTGTTAAGCAGGGTAATGGCAGAGTTCGTAATAATAGGAATGGGAATTTTTGTAGTTGATTTAATTGTTGCTTTATTTGAATCACACAGGACTGAGCATAAATACAATTTATATGTGCCTTTTATACTTTAATAAGCAATGTTGTACAATGTAAATTATTTTCAGACACCTTTTTCCCTGCTTTGAGTATAAGTAACAACCCCAGAGAAATGGAGCTATCTAGACTGGTCAGCCTCCAAACTATTGGTGTGGGCACAGTCCTTCTTCAAATGTCATTTATTTATGTCATTTTGTCATTTATGGCCAAAACCACCTTTTTACCTGGCAGTTAATGCAGACTCCTCCACCTTCATAATGCCCACGGATGTTTAAGCTTTCTCGACGCTGATCAACATCAGCATCATAGTAGCAATCAATGGCATGTCCATGGCAATTGCAGGCTGAAAAAGTAATATTCCAAGTCAGCTTTCATTGTAATGCTGGAATTCAGTAATGTAGCAGAGGTGAAAAAGAAGCTTAGATTTTTTATGTATACATACACTGAGGTATGTCGGAGTATGCTCAAATACACGTATTTACCTATTAACACCTGGATTTTCACACCAGAAACATGGTAAGATCGTCCATGTATGAGGAAAACATGCGCTGCTGGGCTTATCAGAGGAGGCAACGGTTGTACCATCTCAAAACAACATATTTTTATGCATAAATGCAGAACCAGGAAGCTCCAAAAGAATGGTCTCAGCAGTTTTTAAAAATTATCAAAAACATGTTCAAATGTTTATTTTATTTTTCCATGTCTAAAAATATATCTGGGCTGAAGCTGTGTGCACTAAACCTTTATTCAAAATAAATAATATAGAGAAGGTATACACATTTGAATAAAAAGACCTACACCAAAGAACTCTCATACTCAGCTGTAGATAAAGATATACCAGCAAACTTGGCTAATCATTTACCCTGCAGTTGTCTTCTGAATGGAGAAGTTTTACGTACGAGTTCATTCTGCTTCCTGGGAATTGTGGATTCAAAAAGTATGTTTTAAAGAGGTATGGTATGAAGAACAATAACAACACCAACAATAATAATAATATATATATATTATTGTTATTATAGGTAGAATTAGGTGACTGAGATAACTCACTTCCCCAGTGTATGGTTGTTTATAGTCTCAGCTGTGACAAATTTTACTTTGGGTGGTTTGTGGTTAGCTCCTTTCCTTTATTTTTCCCTTCTGTTAAGCCAAATGAAGGTAACAGCTGAATTCACAGTGGCTCTGAATCCATCTCCACATACATATACTTTTAACTCCTTTTAACAGATGCTATTATTGCAGTGCTCAGAAGAGACTGAGAGATACTTGTGAGGCTTTGCTTGCAGGCACATCAGCCTCACCGTATGTCTCAGTCTCGGAAGTTGACCTATTGAAAACATCTGAGATACATCCACTGATATATCCACTTGTGGCCTTGTATGCGTATCAGCTGGCTTCACCAATCTCCTTGCATTGACGTGGGAGACCTAAATCCCGAAAAGCCTTTGCTGTTTTACCTTTGGCAAAAAGGCCTAGCAATACAAATCCCAGTGCCAGCCGAAGCCAGCCTTGCTTGCAGAAGAGAATTAACCTGAAAAATAGCTCCACACTTTGAATAGTTCCTGCAAATAAAGCTTGAGTAAAGGGTGATGGATTTACCCAGAAAATAATTTATCTAATTTCCCAGAGATCAGTTATGAATATCTCATAATCTTCCCATCTTAGTTAAAATGAATCTCTTCCCGTTGGTCATGTAACGCTCTGCCTGTCTTCACTGAAGTCTTCCAGAACTATACTATAAATCCGAGTAGGAACCAACCATAGTAGCAAGCAAACAGAATAAATCAAAGGGCAGGATGATGGTTTTGCCATAAACTCATCCTATGTCCGACCTTCTTTTCTCGCAGGAGAGGAACAACGGGAACTTTTCTGAAAGAATGCAGGAAGCAAAAAGGGCTTCCCCAAGCATCTGGCTGCTAGGTGAGCTTTTAATTACAGATGTTCCAGCACGCCAGGGAAACCTTCCCAGGAAATTCCTGAAGTTTTGACTTTATAAAGCTATGACTTCATGTTTAGGGAAATCCTCCCTTCATCTGGACCAGGGGATGATAAGATACTCTGGAAGGCAATGGGTTCCTGAGACCACCTCAAAACAGGAGCTAAGGGCCCTTGCCCTACTTTCTTCACGATGAGGGAAGCGTATGGGAAGTAATCCTTCCAAACTCTATTCCAAGTACCTGGCACAACTGGGAACACAACTGGGAGTACCAGGGACGACTGAGTCTCCATGCCTTGCTACGTGATCATACAGACAAGAGAAAGGAAACTGGATCATTCTCTGTATCTCCTCCACATCTTTATATGTGAACAGATTTGCACAAGGAAGCCTTTTCGTAGAAACTACCAGCTGAGGTGGTGGCCTGCCATCAGGTTCCCTTATGGTCTGCTGACAGGAACCAGACAGGTCGAGACTGGGCTCCCTGGCCAGGTTGTGATAGCCTGTGAAGATCTTTCGAGATTTTTATTCATATAATTCTTCAAGAAAATAAAACATTGCACAAATGAGATGCTGGTTCAAGACACTAAGTCAGAAAAGGAAAGAAGAGAAAAAAAGATTTACAATGTAAATAAAAGCTCCTTGCCTCTAGGGCCAAACCATCTACGAGCTACAGCCCACAAGTATGTCTTCTAACAGCGATGGGAAATTATTTGCTCTGATTATAGTAACAGCATTTTCTCTCACAGGGGAATAGAAACCCCTTCTACCTCATCAAGCATCTTCTCACTACTTTGGGCCACTTGCTGACCCAAACAGTACTGGGAAACTCATAGCAAGGTTGGGCTTATCCCTACAAGCTCCCACCAACCTCTCTCCATCAGTTTCTCTCAAGGGACCTCAGGCTTCTGGGAAGCTTAACGAGGTTGCTTTAATTCCTTCACTGGCTGCCAGAAAAAGAGGTCTGCACCTGGCAAATGCTCTCACAAATCACCTCAAACCGCTAGGAGCAATCCATACTAAAAAGAGTATTTTTTCAGAGGTGGTTAGAAGCAAAGTTGTTTTGGCTCAGAATCTTGTAGATGATCTTCTATAAACTCATTCTTTAAAAAACATGACATTATTTATGCTCTTTGTCTATCTCTTTCCTGGCAGAAAATGTTTTCCTTTCAAAGAGAGGAATTTAAATGAGGTTTCAAATATTGCCCAAAAATTGTGTCTCAACATGTCTATCTCCTATCAAACATTTTAATCATCTTCCCCCCCCGCTCAACACTCAGTCTTAGTACTGCAGTTTTGATTAAACAAGCCATCTCTTTATTCCTCAAACTAATTATATAGGTACATCTCTTTGGCTTTCAAATAAGGTTCCCTGTTAACGGTTTGTACCCACTGGCTACGCTACTCTCAGGAACGGCAGGCGAGGAAAATAAATTAGGCCAGACACAAAGGAAACTGCAGGCTGCCCAGGCAGAACAGGATGTGCACAGAGACGGGAACGCTGTCTGTACCACACTCACTGGTTTCTGGCCAGAAGGACGCAAAACACCTGTGTGTGACACTACGTACCCCTCCACCAAAAGGGGGTCCGTATGCTCGTATTCTTTAACAAAAGAATGAAATACAGGGGAGGGGGGAGAAAGGTCAATGGGCTTCTCCAGCTTGACTACTCAGTCTGTGGGGCTAAAGCACTCCAAACTCCCAACTACGAGCACGGAAAGGGGTGCAAGTGTGGAACTGCCTGGACTCTCCACCAGGAACGTCTTTGTGCCCGCTTACGTATGGTCAGCGAGGAACGACCATCAGCAGAAGAATGGAGGGCAGCTCAAGCGCCTGTAAGCAGTGGCAGCCTTGAGCAATCTCTCCGCAATCTGAACACCAAGAGGCCTGGGTGATGGGGAGGCAAATTTTGAAGTTGTACAAGATGCCCATAGTCTCTGCTCTGCTAGGGGGGATCCACAATCTGTCAGCAGACAGCTATAACTGGGGAGACGTGTTGACTTAACGTACTACAAGAAGGCTTCCACTTTTCTCATGCAATATTCTCACACGAATTACTATTTTCATTGTTTAATAAGAGAGAAAAACATAAATAATAGTCACTGCACCATCTGTTCCTTATTGCTGTATGGAAAGAATTTTCTTAGTAAAGAAAAAAGGTGTTAAAACATGCAGTGTGCTAGTTATGCTCCATGAACATGTGTGCTATGGCTAACTCCCACCCACCTGTCAGTGCCCCTTTTAACCCAGCATCTTTTAGGCTACTCACGTTCGCATAGATTTGTGCTCCCAGCTGTTGCAGGTTGCCACTGTTTCTGGTTATATCCAGGGCAGCAGTGATCACAGGTTTCCCCACAAGTGTTATGCTGACATTCACACTGAAACCTACAGAAATGAAAGCCTCTTATTGTACTGAAGCTGGACTTAAACTTCTTTTCTTAATTTTATTGTAGTCCAAGACTTACACATAGTGTGAAAAGGACAGGACATAAGCTCACATGTAAGGAGGTAATACTAGAACATTTTGGAACTTTCCTAAAATTCTTCATGATTGATTACTTTAATCATGTGATTATGAGGTTATTAGCACAAATTACTTATAGAGAACATTTATAATTGGATTCAGTAGACTGGATTATGAAACTTTATTCTAGAATATCAAATCAACTGATATATAACACTTTAGGATGAAGCTATATTAGCTTCATTCCAAGGCTGAAGCTTGTTGACCTACAGTAAATCAAAATATTTATCATCATTATATGCACGTCTTCATCATTTTTTCATTATGCTTTGTTTAGAATAATTTTATTAGTGTTTTTAATAAAGTAAGATCATAACTTCGTCTTGTTATTTTTAAAATAGTGCACACTATTCATCAAGAAAATGTACTTCATATTTATTTTGATTTAGCTGAATAGCCTACTTAAAGGGCAGGCAGGCTCTTATTATGGGCTAGGTCTTACTATCATGCATAGTAACTGAATCCCAGGAGGAACAAAGATACCTTGAGACTGGAGAGGCCTTTTCCAATGTTCCTGTTTTATCTGTGTGGTCTAATAACCAAGGGGCAATACAATTTTTAAGCATAACCATCCTATTCCCGTAGATTTCACACCTTCTGTACTTACTTTTCTCTAGCACAGACATCTGGAAAGGAGGCATCCACCTGCCCACTTACTCTTCATTAAAGCACAACTGAAAATATTGCATTGTCCTGACAAAAGTTTGTTTCAATACCATCATGGATAAGAGCAACAGCTGGTTTAAACCAGGCTTTTAAAATATGTTTTAGACAGCCTGATTATTCACAGTCACTTTCCTGTAGCAGATGAGCCGAGCAGCCTCATCTAACTCCTTGTGAAATCAATATAGAGATCATAAACTTCACAGGGAAAGGGGATAGTTCCCTCAGTTTCTGTTTTTACTTTTTCTAGTAATGATCGAAAGCCATTGGGCCTTGGCTGAGCTCAGTTATAATGCTCAATATCTCCAGGAAGTTCACTAACTCTGTTCTTGAGTTGGGCTTCTAATTCCTGCTGTTGGAAGGTGATATCAACCCATGTTTTCCAAAAAGAACTAAGGGTTTCTAAAAAATTATTCAATCTGCCAAACTCTTATTTCAATTAAAAAGAAAAATCTAAGTAAAGACTTTTTATTATTATATTTCACACACAATAGCGCTTGACCTGTTTTCTTGTCAATCATTAGCAGGTTCTAGTTTTTGAAATATAATGAAAAATCCCTGTAAGACTATATCATTCCATAGTAAAAAGGATCATTTGAAAACATTCATGTATTGTTTTTCTCATATTAAATTAATGTCGCGCTCAGTTTACTTACTGGTATTGGTTTTCAGCACTCTTTGCATTACATACTTCAGCATGGCCATGGCAAACACATCGACCACCAATACTGATGTCCTTTATACTGTAGTAATACTATGGAACAAGCACAAGAAGTATGTATAGGTCTTTCCTTACTTGTATCATGTCAGAAATATCAACATCAGATTGTTAAACCTTATCAGAATTTTAAAGGCATGACTTTACAAAAGGCCTAAGTCAGGCAGCCAACGGTCAAACCTCTGTTGATGTCTATGTCTCAGTACGAGTACCAGCAAATGAAAGTCAATACCCATGATACTCTGATTGCAACAGGCTTGTGCAGCTCACACCAAATGCATATTGCTGTAGCTCTCCACTCCCCAGCAGCTACACAGCCATCAGTACCCAAGCCCAAAGCTTGTTCAAAGCGAGCTTGAGGATGGAGATGTAAAGTACTGTCAAAGCATAAATTTGTGAGACCTTGGCCTGGTCAACAAACCAGACACGCTGGTATGGGCACTGCAGTTGCCCCATTCAGTCAGACATGATCACTAAACACTAGAAACAGACCAAAATGACCAGCTCAGTCAAAATCACTCGAGCTGGATTTGAAATTGTGACCTGAAGTTGAAACACTTTGTATCTCATCCTCATGCCTTGCAGGCATCCAGGCAACAGAAGATAAAAATTTAATTAGTTCAACTCAGTGAAAATATCATTACTGTATACATATCAATAGTAACTTCTGAATACATTTTTGTAGCTCAGAAGTTGTTTCCTTGTCTCCTTAGAGCACCAGGGAGAACAGAGAGCTGGTTGTAAATCTTGATCTCTATGTACCCCCAGAAAAATTAAAGGATGAAGAGAAAAAGGGTCAGAACGTTATGCAGTTATGTCTCCTGTGCTCACTCTATTCACAATACAGCCCCTCTAAGTGGTATATATAGCCTCTCTCAGTGGTGATCCTTCCCCTCTACTCAACACTGGTGAGGCCGCAGCTGGAGTGCTGTGTCCAGTTTTGGGCTGCCCAGTACAAGAGAGACATGGACATACTGGAGAGAGTCCAATGAAGGGCCAAAGATAATGCAGGGACTGGAGCAGCTCTCCTATGAGGAAAGGCTGAGAGAGCTGGGACTGCTCAGAAGAGAAGGCTCAGGGGGATCTGGTCAATGTCTATAAATACCTGAAGGGAGGGTGCAAAGAGGATGGAGCCAGGCTCTTGTTGGTGGTGCCCAGTGGCAGGACCAGAGACACAGGCACAAACTGAAACACAGGAGGTTCCCTCTGAACATCACGAAACACTTTTTCACTGTGAGGGTGACTGACACAGGTTGCCCAGAGAGGTTGTGAAGTCTTCCTCCTTGAGGTACTGGAGGTACTCCAGAGCTGTCTGGACATGGTCCTGGCCAACCAGCTCTAGGTGACCCTGCTTGAGCAGGGAGGTTGGACCAGATGACCTCTCCGGGTCCCCTCCAACCTCAGCCATTCTGTGATTCATCTCAGTTGCATACACATTCTCTACTTTTATGTAGGTGGGGTTGGCTGGGCACAGACGAGATGCTTCCCCAAGACAGGGAGCTTTCCCAACTAGCTGTCTTTGCTCTAGGCAGGTGAAGAACAGTAGATGGGACACAGACTAGGAAATATTTTTTGCCTTCTGAACTATCTCTATTCAAATATACACATTCATTTTTAACTGTGCATACCATTTTCATACTGTAAGTAAAACCTATGCTTTCAGTGTTTTCAGCAAAGCTAGAAATGATCACTGTGACTCTCACCGACATATTGGACTGGTTTTTGTATAAGAGTCTTTACAACCCAGTCCATAGTTTCATACAGCCTTGTAGCTTCATACAGAGCTACACTTTACTACTAACAGTAATTGTACTGTCACTGGTCAGTAATAAGTCAAATTAGCAATAGGCCAAAATGATTACTAGGCGAAACTGCCACAGTTTAGACATAAAACATATTGTATATAATTCAGTGTGTCGTGAACTCAAACCATTAACAGGGGAAGCTAGGCAGTGACTCGGATGGGAGAACAGAACTGGTCTGGTTTTCATCTGTTTCTGTAATAAGTTTAACACAAAGATTTTTATTAAGAATATTAACTCTTTCCTAGACTTGGAAGGTCTCCACAATGAAAACTTGTGCTCTCTTTTAACAATTTAATAAAACACTCAACATTTCATTCATCTATCCTACATCCCATGGCTATGATAACATCAGAAGTTCCTTACACTAAAGCTGTGCTGCTTGTCAAGTAAACTTAAATACTGCATTTACATCTGCCTGTGAGCAACATCTTAAAATTTACTTTAAACAAGGAAAATACTTAATGGGAGTGCTATCAAGTAACTGGAATAGTTTTATGTTTTTTGATGCAGAAACTCTCACACACATTCGTGTAGTGCCTCACCCCAGGGTTTCCTCCAATTGTTACCGAATCTTCATTTTAAATGAAAAGGCTAAAAATAACAATACAATATGAAGTCTGCAATCTCTCTAAGTATATGAATTTCTATGTGGTGTTTCCTTGAGGGAGCTGAATTTCCTTACATTTCCCCACTGAATGGGAGTGGGACTTTGGCTTTCAAGCTCGTGGATAGCCCAAAATCCACTGAAAACACCTAGGCATCTCAAACAGTTTGTGGAAAGATAGTAACTTTCGAATACGCCCTTTGATTCCGGTCCTTCAGAAACTCAGGTACTGTTTCCTGAAAATCTTTATTGAATAAACAAGGGAAAGTAGTGTCAAATAAAGCTGAAGAGATTTAGTTCCTCAGCCCTGCGTAAGACAGTTCAGAAGATTTCCGCTTTGGCTCCTTATAGCTCCCGTGATGCACCCCACTTCCTTCCATATTCAAAAACAGGGAAAGAAGACAGTCTGTTACAAAATCATTAATCGTTACTTCCCCTCCATAAATCTGTACTGACCCAATTACCTTTTCGTCTCAAACGAACCTGGAGAAAATACGAGGATTTAAAGGTGCATCACTGTAAAATTCGATTGTTGAAACATTCTGATTATTTTTTGACCTCTAACAAGCTGAATACAATTGTTGAGTATATCTCGGTGAAAACAGTACTTACTCTACGAGTTACAGTGGGGTCTCGTTGAGCTTTCGATATCAAGTGTCCAAGAAGTGTATTAGTTCTGAGAAAATGAAGGCGGATGTTTGTTGCTTTTGTGAATTCTCGAAGACTAGGGGAATAAGTGAAGTTTTTTGCTCCTGGGCGGCCATTTACCAGAGATACTACAATCTAACAAAGAAGTAAGCACATTTTTGTTAAAATATATCAACTGCAAGTGTCAGCAGCGGCACACAGCAAAATTAATAAAAGAATCCCAAAACTTGCTATTGTTTCTGAGCATATTTGCAGTAACAATTACACATTTCATACTGAAGCCAAGACATTGGGAAAAAAAGTGTTGTTAGTCTTGGACTCTCCTTAATTCTCATTACCCATATGGTACATTGGGAAAAAAAAGTGCCTCTATCTGTTTTGAAAACAGTAGGTATAACACACAAAAAGTACCTGTTTTAATAGGAAAAAACAATAGGAATAGTTGCAAATACATATATTAACAGTTGATAGTGTCAATGGGAGTTTTGCCTGAGTAAAAACATCAGATTTTGGCTCTTTCCCAAAGCACATTTATTTTTGGGTTAAGGCACAAACATTCCTGGAAAATATTATTGTTACCAGGTCCAGTGCCTGGGAGCATATTAATGGTCTTTTGGAAGAAAGTACACAGTGTTGCTTTAGAAAATCCCCTCACATGAAAGCAGGTTTATCTGACTTTCAAAACAAGGGCTCCGGCACTTCTTTATTTTTTAAAGAAACAGATGCCAGCAGCCTAGCAGTCATGAATCTCTATTAAATTAACAATCTAGTGTGCATGTAGAGGACTGAGTAAGAGACTTTCATTTATTTATAACCGATCAGATAACAGATTTCTATTTTCAGATGGCTCCTATACTCCAAAGCAGTAACAAGGGAATGGTGACGGTTCTGATTGCAGCACAATTCCTTTAGGAAAAGTCATGCAGCACGTAATAGGGGATGGCACCAGCAGTGTTCTTCTACGGAGATTATTCTTTACAATATTTTATTAGGAAAATTTCACAGATATGTTAATAAACAAATTCTACTTTAATATGAAACTACAACCCCAGATCTGTGTGCTCAAAACTCTGGATAACTCTTAAGGAGTTCAGATCTGGATTCTAACCACATCAGGCATAAAAGGAGAATGTCAGCAGGAGCCATCAGCACAGCCCAGAGTTTAACATTCATTCAAATAACACAGGCCGCAGCCTAGCAAGGAACAACAGCTAAAATCAGAGCAACATTTTGCAAACGCATGTATTATATTACAAACATGTATCCCCTGCTTGGTTATGGACTTATTAATGTAGATTCAAGCAGTCATAGCTGAAAAATTACTTGTTCTAGGTTTTTACTGAAACAGCAAACTTCTGAAACCAATGCTGTTTGCTTCCAGTGTTACACATTACTTTCCTAAAAGCACTTACCTCTCCGTTTTCAAGAGGCAGAATGCGAGAGTACTCTGTGGTGCAAAGGACATCGCTGTCCCTCCTCACCGGAAGGTTGGCTTCCTTTCCGAAGCGCTCCAAGCAATCTGCTTTGGAGTCTAGTCAAGTGAGAACAAAATTATTTTTATATGTGAAAATAAACACTATTGTTCTAATGTAAATTAACGAAGAAGTATCCTCTGTGCTTTCAGCTAAATTCTCCCCCATAATTGAATAATAACAGTGATTGTGTCGCTCAGCACAGAAAAATGGAAATTCCTAAGCAATTCAGTGGTGCCTGACAAGACATGGCATAATATTTCTCATATTGTCACAAAAAAAGCTATATATGTACTCCAAGATTTTGCATTTGTATTTCACTTTGATTTTTGCAAGGAACTCCAGGGTCCCATGGGATGAAGGACACTGTAGTTCTGACATACCCAAAAACCACGACAAACAAAACAAAACAACAATTCCCAGCAGACTGAAAAATATTCATGTACTGAGTTACACTTTCAAAATATCAAACTCATTTTTAGTTACACTCTTGTCACTAATTTATTGTGGATAACTAAGACAAGAGAAATGTATTTGATGTTCACTGCCTTCACTGCAGTTGAAGTCTTCAGTGAGACCCGTGGTCTGATTTTCTGCTACTGGGCGAAGGATTAAAGATACCTGTCCACAAAAGAGCAATGATACAAGGATTGATACTCACGAGCAAAATATTGCCAGGGAGTGTAAGTTCTTCCAAAGTCCACTGATCTTTCTAAGACCCAGAGATCTGGACGAGGAGAATTTGCAAACTTGATAAGGATATAGGCAACATGGAAGAGCTGGTAACAGAATATACATAGATCTTATCAGGAGCTTTTTGAACTCTATAAAAGTACCACAATACTAAAGCTAATGCCAATAAACACCTTTTCTTTAGTGTACAGTGAGAAGGTTATCCTCTGCAGTTTCATTCCCATTAAAATAATAGGCCAGATTCTCAGCAGGCTACCTCACCTGGCAATGTGCTCCAATACATTAAGAAAGCTACAACAGGACTGTGTTAAATGCCATCTCTTACATTTCAGAACAGTTCTGTTTTGCACGTGACTGATTGCTTGGGTGTGTTAAGGGTATAGTACTTAACCTTGAAAAGTTAGCATCTCAACACGTCACTGATCTAAGATACTTTTGCAGCATCCTGGTACATCTGTGTTGCATTTCAATCATGTAATTATGCTTGTAGTCAAGAAAAATCACAATGATGTAAGAGAAAATGCACATACCCTTTACACTGGGACTCCTTTGGTTGAGTTTGATAGTAATCTAAGCCACCTGTTCCCTCACTTTAAGAATATTTCTAGATAATTTTGCCACTTGACAGACTTTTCGAGTAACAGAAGTAAGCCACCCCAGAGTTTTGTGGATATCAAATAATACAGGAGAGACTCTTATGACTGGTAGCTCATTCATTGTCTGAAACAGCTCAAAGAGCTTCATCAGCTCGAGGTTCCCAAGGCCAAGAGTCCCGTCTGGCTTCTTTAGGTGCTCATTGTGTATCACAGTGATAGATCACAGAGATAGAAAGCTCCCAAACACTAGAGCAAAAATGGATTTGACAAGAAAGGAAATCTTGCTGTAAGCCTCTTGGGATAGTCCACAGCCATAAAAATCAGAACATCAGTAAAACTACCTCTACACAAAAGGGTGAACACGGATTGGTTCTAAGGGTCATTTAGAATTTAAACAACCACAACATGGATATGAGCTGTCAATAAAAGTGATCCGATACTGAAGTAGAGTCAATATTCTAGTGAAGATGTGCCGGAATTTCCCACTCAACCACCTCAGTTCAGAATCATCTGTTTGCAAGAGATTCTTACTTTGGTGGGGGAGGCAGGGCGTTACAGTCAGCAGTCTGTCAAGTAACTGCTGCCAGAGCCCTCACATCAGATACACCCATGCAGTTTATCTTTGCTCAGGCACCATAAATGTCATAACCTTGAAGCTAATACTTTGCACAAGTTATTAGACACCAAACCACAAATGCGTACAAGCTCCCAGTCAGAAACTGGGAACAGCATCTGTTGCCATGCCTGGCCCATTCAGCTGCCAGCTAGGACCAATGCAATAGCTGTCGTACCAGCTGGGGCCATCAAAAGCCAGATGCAAATGGTGAACAATGCAGTGGAGCAGATACCTGGAAATATTTGTCCCTAACGAGTACTGCACGTGCCGATCCCATGGCTACACACGCATTGCAGTCATATGGCTACATGCAGCCTCAATCTTCACACATCTGTTTCAGACACCAGCTTCTGAATATCAAAAGTATCCACAGAAGAAAGTAAAACCTTCTCACAGAGAAATGAGAGGAATTCAAGGACTCCGTGGAGCACGCTCTCATGATATCTCACATCCCAGCAGAAGAAACTGAAGTTTTTTTGTTGTGCATTCATTTAATGCAGTACATACAACAACTACCTAGGGCAACCGCCTGTTCTACACACACCAAGGCATCACCGCAGCAGGTGTGATACCTTGAACCCTATTTCAGAAATTGTTGATTTGCTGAATGTTGCTGACCTGGGGCAGTGGGAGAGATAACTGGGGGAAAAAAACCCTTTATGTTAGTGTTGGAATTTACCCTGCCTACTTAATACAGCCTGACAAGCACCAACTTCACCTCCTGTGATACTAAATTTAGGTACCTAAATAGCCAGTATCTACCTATGGAAAATAATTTACTAGACAACAGTATCGAGCAAAGCAAGTGGCAGCCATTCTGTTGACAGAACGACAGAACCCAGAACTATGTACAATGACTGCACAGCTGGAGCAATGCCCTTAAATTACCGACGGAAAGTCTCTACCCTGATTGTCAGAAATAGGTGAATACTTTGGGGACTGTGGCAAGATTTGCTCTTACTGAGTTTCTGATACTTTTTGCCTAAGTAACTTCCACTGCTTGACTGGTAAGTTTTAGAATAAGGACATTACATGTCACCCAGGATGGCCATTCAGTATGAAGACTGGTATCCCCCCAGGAAAGCATAATAGTTCTGAAATTCCTAAAAAAAAACGTGCTGCATGTTCTTGCTTTTGGCCAGCTGAATCTCTCAAGGGGCATTGCCCCGTTCAAACCAGCTTTGCACTGGGCAGGCAACTGCCCATCCACTAACAGTCCTGCTTCCCCTATGTTTTAAGGTCTTTGGGAGTCCCATCCTTACATGCATGTTAACAAGTGTGGATAACACTCTGTGTGTGGATTGATACAGACTTAATCAAGACAAATGGTTTAGAAAGCTCAAGAGGAAACAAAAGAAGCATACAGAAAAGGCCCTGCCTTCTCCAGGACCCCACTGCTTGTAGTCACGCTGTGGAATCATCACAACAATGACCTTCTACCTACTCTCCAAAAAAGCAGATGACATCTGCTTCAGCTTGTCATACAGTTATTACATTCTTTTACTCAGATGCTACTCAAAGTGCTGACACAGCCAGTCTCATCTTTTCTCTCCTAACAGGTGATACCTTCCCGTAAGTGTGAGCAAAATAGGAGCAGTGAATTCCATTTCCACAGTGCTTCCGCACTGCTGAAGAAATATGAGACATGCCCATTTATACATCAGTGCCACCCTGGACTATAACCTTTCATAAGCATCTAAAGGATAAAGTGGCGAAAATGAAGGCACACTAAGAATGAGAAAAATGTCTTCCTCATCTGAGAATGGAAATTACAATTCCGTGTTAGGAATTACCAACATTACTTTATAAAGACAGAAACATTTCTATAGAAGCCCTTACAGGTGAATTTAAGACTGTATTAAAAGAACTCATGTAAACTGATTGAGAATCACACTGTACCATTATTGTGAATGATACCATATTCATGATCTTTAACGGCATGCACACTACTTATTTTAACGCAACAGAAAGAAAATTTCCTATGACCCATTGCATCCTCATAAGAATTCTAAAAATTGCAATAAGATTCATTTCAAATCTCTTCTCTATTTTCTCCTTAAAAGTTTAAACAACTCTTTATATAGAGGAATTTCCAAGATTTGTTTGAATCCTAAAATACGTAAGCAAATGGAAGAAAGTTAGACATGCATACACAAAAGTATAGCATATTTTCCTCCATTCCTACCACCATAAACTCAAAACAGAATACTAAAATACTGAAATGACTTGTTAGTTAAGTGCTGGACATAAACTAGTCCAAAAAAACCCACATTATGTTCTGAACGCTCATTCTGCTGTGTGCTGCACCTGTAGGAAAGGATTGTTCTCCCTTTTTGGCTCATGAAGAATAAAAAGTCCTGGAGCGTGGTAATAACAAGAACACAACTGAAGTCAGGTAGACCATCTATCTGAGGCATTCTATAGATCTCAAGATGTGTTCAAAAAGATACCACAACAATCCTTCTTCAGGTAATTTGAATTCATAGAATCATACAGGTTGGAAAAGACCTCTAAGATCATCGTGTCCAACCATCAACCCAACACCACCATGCCCACTACACCATGTCCCTAAGCGCCTCATCTACACGTCTTTTAAATACCTCCAGGGATGGTGACTCAACCACTTCGCTGGGCAGCCTGTTCCAAGGCCTGACCACTCTTGCAGTAAAGAAATTTTTCCTAATGTTCAATCTAAACCTCCCTTGGCGCAACTTGAGGCCATTTCCTCTCGTCCTATCGCTGGTTACTTGGCAGAAGAGACCAACACCCACCTCGCTACAACCTCCTTTCAGGTAGTTGTAGAGCGCAATGAGGTCTCCCCTCAGCCTCCTCTTCTCCAGACTAAACAGCCCCAGTTCCCTCAGCCGCTCCTCATAAGACTTGTGCTCCAGGCCCTTCACCAGCTTCGTTGCCCTCCTCTGGACACGCTCCAGCACCTCCATGTCCTTCTTGTAGTGAGGGGCCCAAAACTGAACACAGGATTCGAGGTGCGGCCTCACCAGTGCCGAGTACAGGGGCACGATCACCTCCCTACTCCTGCTGGCCACACTATTTCTGATACAGGCCAGGATGCCCTTGGCCTTCTTGGCCACCTGGGCACACTGCTGGCTCATGTTCAGCCGGCTGTCGACCAGCACCCCCATTGTGGAAGGGGTGGAATTGTGGAAGTACAGAGAACAGCTGTTTCTAGCAGGATGGTATTTCCTCAGACTATTAGCAGATATATCTACACCACCAAAACTTCCCTCAACATAATATGACTGTTCTTCTAGGCTTCTGACATTACCTTGAATAATGACGCTGTGGTTGGCATTGCACATTACTCAGAAGATAGTGAGGTCCCTGCACTGAAGGACCTCTGCAAAAGATGCCCCGCATTAGCAGACACGCAACCTTTCTCTACTTGCTGGATATGTCAGTAAAGAAAGTGAGAAAGAGGCAGAAATCTGATGATCATTCAGTACATAAACTAAACCTCTCAGATGTGGGCTGATGCAGGAGTGGGATTCAAGGAAGCGTGAACTGTGCTTAGCACCTGCTCCAGAACACACCTTAGTGCCACTGGCTGCAGAGGGTTGGCATGTGCATGTCCATTAGTTTCTTAATGCAATGAAGCCTTAAGGTCTTGAGCACTGATTTTTCTCAAAGACCAAGCCATAAAAGTAACAATCTTTTTAAATGAAATAAAAATCCCGTGCACTCTGGTTAAAATTAAAGGCTTTGATTTCTTGAGGTTGCAAAGAAGTCAGCGCCCCCTTTCTTCAACAACCTCTCAGTAGGACTTGAGGCACACTTGCAGATCCAGAAACTTAATAAAACACTCCTGACACTCAGTATTTGGCAAACCCCAACAATGTATTTTGCAGATGAAACTGTAATATAAAAAAATGCCAACTAGAGGGAGCTGACCCAGCCTTTCTGGCAGTTGCCAAATACTCTTCTGGGTATCTGGAAAAGTAGCTATCGCAGAGGTGCAGAGAAAATCCCCTGTGGGTAGTATCTGAGAGGCATTAGATCCACTGAATGTGTTCCATTCAGTTTAACTGCGTACAGGTATATACAGCAATGCTAACAGCGCGTAAACAGCGACAGGAGAGGCTCCCACTGCACAGCATGCCAAAGTCATTCCTTGCATGCCAGCTTCACAGTCTGGGGTGCAGAAGCCAGGAATAAGCACAGGACCTCCAACATTGTTCAGTTAGCACTGTACATGTTGTATTCATAACACTTTTTCATTTAATTAGCCACTGATGCTAAAAAGCCTATTTAGTTATGCAAGTCGGAGCCTGTGAATATGCCTTATTGATACGTCTGGAGATGTTAAGTCTTTTCTTCATCACAGTCTCTCCACACTTCACAGGCAGTATTCTGGAAGGAAGGAATGCTTCCAGAAAGCAAAGGGTAGTCCATTGTCCAGGTTCAATCAGCCCTTGGTCTTTTTGCCAAGGCTGCAGGCAAATACATCAATGATTGTCAGTTATTATCCTGAAATTTCTCATGCAGCCACTTCTCCATTGGGATTTGGACAAAGACCAACTCAATGCTCATGATTATTTCTTACATATGGCCTATTTCTTCACAGAACACTGAAGCTATTCATATGGGAGAGGATTTGTACGATTCAGATCTCAGTTGTCCAGGAGAGAAACATCCCCTTATGAGGGCTGAAGTCCAAAGAAAAAAAAACAGTAATACTGTCAGCGCTGAAAGGAAACACAGGGAAGTGTGGCGGGTTGGAGGCTATCAGCAGAGGTGCTGCTTTTACTATATCGAGTTGAAAGTGAGGTATTTAGGACAACATATCACAAAATGAAAGCAACATGTAGGAATGGGCATAGGAAGGGAGGTGGGAGAAGCAGAAGCACAGACGTGGAGGGAAGTGAGATTAGAGTGGGAACAAAGACCTTCCTAAAGGGATG
Organism: Calonectris borealis; assembly: GCF_964195595.1. NCBI lineage: Eukaryota > Metazoa > Chordata > Aves > Procellariiformes > Procellariidae > Calonectris > Calonectris borealis. The sequence goes on from NC_134313.1 coordinate 52,769,008, forward strand.
CTGAAGAAGAACTGGAGGAAGACAGTGTCAGGAAAGCTAAGGAGAGCAAGACTTGAAAGATTTTTTTTCTGTACATTTTGAGAATAATACCAAATTAATACCAAAACACATTTTAAAGCCAATGACATAGATCTATTAATGCAAACATATGAAAAAAATTACTGAGCCATTCAAAAGGTCTTTAATTAAAGCTTTAAGAAAACACAACACATTGACTACATCTTAAAGGATAATACATGAGCAAGAAAGGATGTAGTTAGGGTACTTCCCTGATTAGGGCTGGCAGCTCAGCTCAGAATGAGCTGCTTGTAGTGTGACTGAGGAATAAATGGAGCTTCCGTTACCTGATACAACTTTTAGAAACTTTTATCAGACAGCTGCTTCTTGATCAGCTGAAGTTGTGTTAAACTAGAGTTCGCAAGCAGATTCACCTTACTGTGGTATGAGCCAAAATCGACTAGCTTCAAAGCATCGTGTTTTGTGGCATGATCCCAAATCAGCTTCCTGCACAAACTGAAATACTCAGAACCAGAGTTCTCTAATACGAAGTAACCGAAGATTCTCTATGATGTTAGCATCCCCATTTTTGGATATTGCAGGGACAATATCATACCTTCCCCAGACCTAAAGGCCCCTGTTCTCCCCCGTGTGAACCACAAGAGCAGAGCAGGGGTCAGTGCGGCTGCGGAGGCAGAGCTGTGCAGGGGTTCCAGGGGAGAGGCTTTGCCTCACTGCTGGGGCAGTCCTGCAGGACCGCAGAAGCTTTATGCGGTGGTTCTCGTGCCCCAATCTGTAGGGCTTCTCGGTGTTATTATAGAGGTTACGCAATTCCACACCAGAGCTAGGCCTAATTTCAGGGTCAGCGGTAATATAAAGTCTCCAATAGTCAAGCACAATGAATGCAATTTTTGGAAGCCGAGTTCAATGCAGCTTACGATAAATCTCCCACCACCTTGACAGTTTCTCCCTAGAGGAGAAGGGCCTACAGGACACGTTATATTTCACAGAATGGCATTAAATTAGCTGTAACTTCAGACACATTTTAAGAAATTATGTCAATCTTTCATAAGTTAAGAACAATTGTTTTTAATAACAATAGTTAGCAATAGCTGATTAATATTCCTAACAACAAATACTGTTTATAAAGCTATGCACATAAAGGATTGCTATCAAATACAAAAATTAAACTCATTAGAAATACCTACCATATAAAAGCAACTCAGAAGATTTGCCAAACTGCTAGGCTTTTTTTACAAAATGTTTACATGCTTTAATGGCAGATAACATAAAAGCATCAAGTCCTCCACAGGAATACCATTTATCTTAAATTTATAGTTGAGTTTCCCTCCCTCCCTAATAAAAGTACTAATTTGGACATTACATTCCACTGTGTGCCTTTAATTTACAGCAGTTACTAATAATATCGCTACATAAAAACTATTCAACATATTAGTGCACAAGATTTCACAGAGTCCGAGTCTTTCAGCACTATATTATTGCCACAAAAGCACAGTAAAGAAATGACACATAACTAAAAGCAACAATAAAATTTGTGGACTACGCTTTTTGAAGTGTAACATTTATTTTTCACCATATGCTATCATGTTATCCTGAACCTTCATCTTCTACTTCTGAAGACAGAGTTCAGAAAAATACCTGGGGGAATAGTACTGTCATACCTGCTGAGGATTAAGAAAGCCAAAGATGAGGGCACACCTGCTAGAATTAGGCAATCCAAAGAGTCAGGGGAAGGGCAATGAACTTCAGTCAGACATGCTGGATTCAGAAGTTTAAAATATGTTGAAAACTATGTTGGGAAAATCAGGACCAATTAAAGGAATAAAGGAGACTTCATTTGATCCAAATATTTTAAACAAGTCAGGAGTAGCCACAATATAAGCAGGCATGCTAATAGGATGGAGAGACTGCCTCAGGGATCAACATTATAATTATTATTCAGAAGGACTGTGATTGATTAGAAGTGTAGAAGTGTAACTATATACAAGTCAGAAAGGGAAGTAAAGCAGGGCTTTTGCTTTAAGGTTTTTGCTTTTTCTCATATTACAAAGTACAGCAAAATGAGCATTTTTCTAGCAGAAAGATTTAATATCCTGAAGGGATTTTGACTTTCAAAATCACCCCTAGCCCTTGTGAAATAAAAACGGCAGCAGGTGGGTGTTCGGTTCCAGCTCCATGGTAGTGAGCGTTCAAACGTCCATCATGGTGCAACTATTCAATTAAATATTGTTGTCAGACCACGGCAAAAGGCTCCACTGGGACTCCGCTCTCAGTCTTAAAGATATAATGGCAGGAACGCAGCAAATCAAAAGCTTTTGACATTGCACTAAGTCCTGCTTCCTCTAATTGTGAGTATTTGATGACCAACTTACAACTCAGTCATTGCTTCCCTGCACGCATATGTACCTTACTCTTTGTCATGTTTTGCACAAGCAAAAACATTTCCATATTTTGTTCGCAGAAAAAGGTGTCTTGTGTCAAAATGAAGAACAGGACAACTACTCAATGAGGAAAACTACATCCCTGCTATCTTTTCAATATTACAGCCTGTGGTTATGCACGGTATTTAGGCATACATCTAACTTTAAGAACATTTATTTTTCCTTGAAGACCAAAACCTCCATTTTAACTCACTTGAGGGGGAATTGCACTCTGAAGATTTCTGTCTCTGTCAACTACTAAGAAAGTTTGCATCACTAACACACACTAAGCTCTTAATTTTTAGGACCCTGAAATAAGGTAAGGTGAATTGGGGTCTCAGTGTTTACCTGTTCGCTTGAGTAGACTTACTCTGTCACAGCGTTTAATTTTCTTCTTCATTATTAGGATTGTGCACTACCATATGAATTTGAGGTGTGAGAATACTAGGCAAAATGTCAAAAGTGAATCTCAAGTTCAAACAAATTCTGAGATTAAGGTTTAACTAACCGAACACAGATATGAGATAACGTCTGTGAAGTGGAAAAAAAAAAAACAAAACCAAAATCACATGAATCCTACTAAACCCTCATCCATCCACCAACTAAAATTATCCCTTCCTGATCACAAGACCTGAAGTCATTTTGACCTTTGCCTTAGGTTTCCCTCATTTCCAAGTGAGGGAGTTCAGAGTCGCCTTTCCAAGTGGTACCAGAGCAAAGAGAAACACACAGGCTCCTGCTAAGAAATCCTTTAATAACTACAAGAATTTTAGCATGTAGCGGTTGGTCTCCAAGGAGTCCCATGAGAAGAGGGCACACAGTCCACACCCTTCCTCTGAAGGAAGGAGGTTTCTCAGAAGTTTACTCAACACATAAAAGATAAAGCGTCTGTCAGTAGGTCCTCCAAAGAAGCTAACAAGTACACAGTGGGAACAGAAGTTTTGGATGGAGCAACGTGCTACACAAGTGGATGATGATGATGCACAGGTGTTGGTCACAAATACGCTGGACTACACTGCAAGACAAATTACAGCCTGCAACCTAATCCTGCGTCCTGCAGACACCACGATGGATGCAAGCAGCTCAGAAGGTAAGGTCTGCTTTACTGGGAGGTGATTGCCTTCCCGTGCCTATTCATAGCACCCTGCTCCGCATTCCGTGTCCCTACTCTGTATGCCCGGCCTGAAAGATACGCTTCCCTACAGTTTGCTGGGAAAGAATGAGCAACTCACTTCACAGGAGCACAAGGCATCAGGGGATGCAACGCCTCTCAAATCTACAGTGTAACAGAAAGAGCAACACAGCTCAGAGATAGGTCCGACCACCGTGTGCTAGGCTAACGTGGACGCCGTGGCCTAAAAATTCATCAGCTTCTACATAGCTCTCCCTTCTTTCGTGGTTTCAAAAACAACCAAGAAAACAGGCGTGTTATTAATTTAATTAATAGAAATGCAAATTCAAAAATCACAGTAGTTTAGTTTAACAGCCGACATTCTCTATCTTAAGTTGTCTGCACTGCTGGTATACTGGATCCAAAACCACAGACTTAAGATCTCCTAAAAATGAGAACCATTCTGGTCAGGAGCATTAAAAACCCATGTAACAGAAGAGGTAAAACGGTTTGCACCTGGATCCCCAATAAAATGGCAGTTGTGTCTCACAGAGAAACTTTTTTCCTTAGTTATTTCTCCCCTTGCTGTCAAATCCTGTCCTATATAACCAGTCAGTAAACAGTTACTACTGTCCAAAATATATATGCATATGTATATTTTGCAGCCCCCAACATATATTTATAGCCATGTATTTTCAGCTGGTGTGAACTTGCAGAGCGTAACTAATTTCACTGGATCAGTGCCCAATTATGGCAGCTGAGAATCCATCCCTATGACTTAAAATACAAATACAGAGGCTTTACTGTTAGCTACTTGCCTATCGCCTGCAGAGGAAATGCAGGTGTTCATGTTACTGTCATATTACGAATTCATATTACACTGGTTTTGCTGTCCCTTCCCTTTTAGACCATGTTATAATTATTTTTCTGTTCTAAGAAACTGTCTGTCTTGAAGATCCTGCTGGATGACAGAGAAACCAGAAGGACCCCTGAGGCAAAAGCAGACTCCAAACATTATTCTCAAAACGCGTGTATGGTAAGAGATCATGAAATATTTCTGTGGGCTCACGGAAAAGGAGAATATGAAATGGAATGTAGAGCCCCAGTTTCAACTGATCAATCCCCCTGGTAACATCAGGTTAATAAATTACAGTATCTGCGCAAGAAAGCACAAAGTCATTGAACCTGTGTGATGCTGGTGGCCAGATTGGCACATCATCAAAATTCCCAAGGAAGATAATCACTTTAATGAAGTTAACTTGGTGAAAAAATACAGAACATAAACCGGATAAAAAAGGTGTGGTGTCGGAAGTTGAAATCATCGGTTCAAACATCTCTCCCAATTGCAAAGCTTGTATATAAATGCAACAAATGATCAAACCTCACCCAACAGCTCATGCACTTACCTGTCCCAGATCTAAAGTGACATTGACTTCGTTGTACTTCAAGCCCATAGAAAGAGGAGGACTTTGCCACCAGCGCTCCGTGCCATCAATTGCGTTGGTTACCGGGTGAGCTTTACTGGGATCAGCAGCATTGCAGTAATCACAAAACTGTCCCTGAAACACAATAAATTAAAAAGATGGTCTCAGTTGAAATCTTATGCACTGCAGACGCGCGCTATTGTTGATTGAGATTCTGAACTAGAGCGTTGACTAAAAATTACAGTTAAATTACACACTTATATCCTGAAACACACTAAATTTTATGTTACAAACTAAAATTTCAGAAATCTCTTTAAGGAAACTACAATAAGTCTTTCTTTATTAATGAATTTATCGGTACTTTGGTGAAATTACCTATATTATGTCTGCAGGGGTGTCTGCAGGAAATTAATGAAACAAAGATTTTTAAAACTGGATTAAGACCAACACACAAATTATCCTCAATTCTCCTAAAAGACCGTGAAATATTCTCATATGTACATAGCCTGATATTAATAAAACCATAAAAAATACTCTGTTACTTGCCTGTAAGTTTCGTGTTACAATTTTATAATACAGCTTTCATTTTTTTCGTGCCATTATAATACATTCTGGATCAGAGACTTCTGAACAATATGTACTTGTGGAAAATGCAATGGATCCTATAGAGTGTTCCCCTTAAGTTTCCCTTCAAAGAATCCCATTGTATCTTCATTTGCAGAAGTTACCGCCCAATTCCCAGTCCACAACTAAAGCCACACTCCAGAGATGCCCTGATAATCTCTCTTTGATAGTCTCTAAAGCTCTTTGTACTCTTCAGTACAATGATGATGAATAAATTTCAGGAAACTTAATTGTCTTGTAATTTGGCATCTTGGCTTGCCCCACAAGCAGTATTTTTATCTTCAAGAAACTGCGTTTTAGTCTACTAAGATTAGTGCTGAAGCGTTGTAATCAGTTATTAAGGGATCTTTTCAGTGTCCCATTCACTTCTTACTCCAGTCACTGGGTGGAAATAATCAATGAAAATGCTAAACTGTGCCAGGCACAGATCTTTGTAGAACCCCAACAGAAAAATGACATTTTCATTAAATGGCAGTACCTCTTAACGGTTACTTCAGTCGGACAGTTGCTTGAGGTCCTGACACTGTGTTGGACCCATGTTTTAAATACGGTAGTATTTGCATCATTCTCTTTATCAGCTAAGCATATTTTCACCAAAAAGATGTGACAAATCTTTTATTGTTTCCACAAACCATGTTGCCTGGCATGAAGTATATTCCTACCTTTTAAGTACTAACAGAATCCCATATAACTGCCATTATTTTGTTTGTCGCTGCTGTCAGACTAACCAGTGTAAAGTAACTGGAGCAATCATACTTGTCCACTTTTCATAGAGGAATAACATTAGCGCTCTCACGTTCTTGCTGGGTACAGTCTTGCAAGCTTGGTAAATTTAAGATGTTTATCTCTAGCAGAATTTGTTTAACATCTGCCATAGTTACTAACGGATTGGAAACGACTTCATCATTCTCATGTGATACAAATACACCACCTTGTGTCTTTTAAGTACAAAACATAGATGTTCACTGAATATTTCTGCATCAGTAGTGACAATCTCAGCATCTACATCTAGCAATGGTTCCATCCTCATCCTGCTCTTCCAGAAAGCTCAGAGTATGATGATGTTTCCAGAAGAAGTGGCTACTATTAGATGTTCTGATTCAGCACTGCAGGTGTCAACCTGGTGTCAACTCTTGAGAATTCAAGGAGTAGTTTAGAGACTTACTAAATCCTCACACACATAGGTTGGTTAACTATGTCTGGGGTCATGTTATAACACGATTCTCCTCCAGCTCTGTTAGAGAAGATGGTTTGGCTGATTTTCGTACAAACTACAATATGCCAGGACACTGCTGGATTCAGATACAGTTTGCTGCAGCAGACACCACATCAGCCCATACTAGCTACAGGCAACGTTGCCAGTTTCTGCAGTGACGACAAAGAACATCGTGTCACTATCGGCAAAATCAATACATTGAGAAATCAATCTATGCACCAACAACTGCAGTCACCACCACATCAGAGCATCTTTCCTGACAAATATATACTTGGAGTTCTGACATATATACGTTACAACAGTACAAGCTTCCCTAAACAGTTTTATAATGTGCACGAAACATGGTCTTTAGATCTAAATTCACGTTCACAATGATCAGGCTGGAAATACACAGGAAGCAGTTGCTGCTACGGCAGTTTCAGCTCTGATCTGGAAACAGCCTCCAAGAAAGGCTGAATGAGCAGAAAACAATGGGGAGTATTAAACGGAAGTGTTACATTTACATGCACCTATGTGATTTCAGTGTACCAGAGCACTTGATCTGAACTCAAGATACCATCTTTTTCTTTTTGGGCACATAATTCAAAGAATTTCATTGCAACAGCTGGAGTTTCAGTTATTTAAAGTACATTCCAGCAACCCTGCCAACAAGGCAGCAAAACAAAAAATGAAAGAAAATAAATTATTGGACAGAGCAGCCTTCCCTGCTTCCCACTGGCAGTATCTCAGGCACGCCGTGCTCAGCCTGTCTGCTACAGGACACGTCTCCATTCCAGGAGACTGGGCCTCCAGACTTTGTTTGATTTTGGCTGCAGTTCATCAGGCAGGCAGGTGTGCATTTGCTGGTGACCTTGTTACCCTCCTTTCGCCTGGTTCTCCTGAGCGAAGGAGAAAACTGGAACTGCATGAAGGAGTTCACTGAAACACGCCGGTGTGGACCAGAGACACCCAGGGATGAAAATGTCTCGCCGGTAAGTTTTAGAAAGTGACAACAATGAAGGATCTGTTCACTATTTAATACCTAGCAGTTCTGCGCCCGCTGGCAGGGCAGGACAGGTATGCAGTTAAACTTTAATTCACACCCGCTCACCACTGCAAACAGATTGGCAGGCAAAACCAGGCATGCCACTTATCTATCAGTTGCTGAAATATTTTACACTGCAGTACATCTCTTCACTCAACACTGTTCTTATTAAGTCATTGTCCCACTTGCCTATGTGCTAAATAAGGGAAACATACTGTTTTCCACAGCGTATGTCCAGCACTGCCTTAAGAGCCTCGGTTGAGCTGCCCGTGAAGGGACCGTCCACCCCACCGATCACCTCGCGGAAGAGCTTTAAACGACCTCCAAATGCTCTTTCTGGATTTGCCAGGTACTACGGGCTTTATTAAAAGACACATCACCAAATGACAAGCTGAACGAGAGAGGCCAATGGCAAGGCAGTGGAAATGAAGCTGGGGCTGCTCTTCCTCTCTTTGCCTTATTTTCAGTGCTTGGGATAGCAGTGCCAAAGAGCTGCCTGCTCCCTTCGTCAGAAGGAGGATCACCCTCTGCACCTTCTTTCCAATTTCCCTATTCATAGAGCAACAGTCGCAATCCACCCTTGTAGAGACCCCAAAAGTGAGTCACTCAAGTGTACGGCATTGCTTTAGCTTGAACTGGCCTGACACAGTGGCTATTACACCTATCACTTTATGTAAAAGCCATATGACCTTCCCTCAGACTCTTAAGAAACATGTGAATACTTACACTGATTTGAAATCCTTCTATGTAAGCTCAGCCTCTGTAAGAGTTTAATGCACTCCTCTCCAGCTTTCCACAAAATAAGAGATTCTCTTATTTACAGTGTCTTTGAACTTGTGAGGTGGAGTGGCTTGATAATACATACATTGTGCTGTTATCGCATTTTCCATGGCTGGATTTCCCTGGCCTTTTGAAAGAATTTCCAACCCTTCTTGAACCACAACAACTACTGGTAAACCACACAAGTATTCATGTTATGTATCTCAATGGGGCTTTGTTAAAACTGGAGAGAGACGCTGCTGTATCCGTGCTTACACAAACGCTGTAAGAGGCACAACATGCTTCCTTGTGCCAGGGCTGAGCTATCAGTAGTCCTTCTGGGAATGCGAATCAGGCATGAACCATAACTGCCCTCTAACCTAGGACCTGTAAGGCAAATATTTAACAAGAGGAACTCCTCCCCCTTTCTAGCTTCTTCCTATTTACAGCAAACCCTCATTTCAGTTGGGTGTCGGTATATAAAGGGAACAATTAAAAAAAAACATCAATGGCAACGTGCATCACACAACAGGCTTCATTCTGCTTGCTTGACGTGTTTATCTGATGTTTGCTTTGGCTGATTTTTGTTATACTGTGATTTCTGATATTCCAAGGCATGTAAGTATGAGGTTTCTCTGCAGCAGTGGGCTATAGCATGTTGCTGAGAGATTAATTGGGCTTGCCATTCACCTGGTGGCATGGTTGTTTCAGGCAACTTTAAACATGGGTGTTGCCTTCAGTATGGAGGGATGAATGCCTAAACTTCAGAGGTGTGTTAGAAACAGAGGACCAAGCAGTTTCCTGATCATCACAACCTTTTTTTGTAACCTTAGTTTAAGCATGTAATACCTGTGACCCTGTTTTCTTATTAGTAAAACTGTGTATTACTCAGCCTGTAAGCATCTCCAAAGCACTTTGAGCTTTTTATGATGGAGGGCCCTACACAGATGTAAGGTAAACTGAGATTTCATGGGGAGGCAGGAAGGCACGGCAGGGAGAAGTTCGAGGCAAAGCACGCTGCTGGCTGTGGCTGCCTAACGAACTGTGAGGGCAGGCTGTGTGATGGTGCATGCTCCCTTCTGGCACATGACAAGTACATACGCTGCACCTTTTTAGTCCTCTCCCCCTCTCTTGAGCATCTGTCCCCATTACAAAATGAGAAGAAAAACACTCTTATTCATTGCAACCTCTTCTGAAACCAGATATTACGGGTTATTTCACTATTAAAACATACAAACACCTCCTAAGACTTCGAAACACTAACCCTTCTTCCAAGATGCTAAAAGTTTACTTGCATTCTTTCTGTATTGCCTGGAGTCAGAAAGTGGACCTTAAAGCTTTCGCAATCCCTTTTAAATTGCAGTTTCATTCTGGCTCTCTCCTCCTCCCACCAAGAGAGAATACAAACAAAATAACTTTGGAAGGTCTGAGGCTTTAGGAAAGTCCCCCCTTTAACAAAGTTCTGATCAAACTGATACTGAACATCTATTGCAGTACATCAGAGTTTGGTGCATTTGTTACTCCTTCCTTACCCTCTAACAGACATGTTTATACAAGTTTCTACCAAAGGAAAAATACATTTCCATTAACCCTTTGCCAGGAGTTTTGCCGTTTCTGGCACAAAACGTGTGTAATAATCTCATGCTATGCTAGAAGAGAACATCATCATCCTCACTGCCCTGTGTGCTTATCTTCCCTGTCAGAGTCCCAAGGAATCTCTGGCTTCCTCCCACAAGCAGTGCGAGGCATAGACGATGAGCCTCACATTTAGTGCTTGTAAAATACCACAAAGCCACCTGACTAAAACCGGACCTTTTTTCCCGCCGCCCCCTGGAAAGATGCCCGCTCTCCAGCGAGAGGTTACCAGTGCAGTACGTCCCCCTAGGCTCCCCGCTTTACTCCCAGCAGCATCACGCTGCTCTCCCCGGACCACGGGCCAAGGGCTGAGGCCACAGAACACCGCTTGGGTACTCCCTAAGCCACCTCCAGGCGCCCGAGCGCCCGGGGACCGAGCGGCTCACGCATCCCCGGTCCGCAGCACTGCGGGCACCGGGAGCGGTTGGGGCAGCGGGGCCGGAGGGGGGGGGCAGCCGCTCCCCACAGCGGGCGGGGGTCTCCAGAGGGTGCCGGGACACCTGCGGGCAGAGCCGCTGCCCGCCTCCACCCCTCCCAGCGCTTCCCTGCGTGGGGTCCCGCTGGTCCACGCTCCCCTCCTCTGCCCGGGGCACACGTCCAGCCAGGAGAAAACGCTTGAGAAAATGAGACCACGCACCTCAGGATAACGCCAGCAGCCCCGGAGGGGCCGGGACTTCCCAGGACACCCCCCCTCCCCACCGCGGGACAGGGAGCGGGGTGCGAGGGGAAGGGGGTCCCGGCGCCGCGACCCCTCTCCGGCCCCACACGGCGGCCCGGTTACCTGGATGGCGCGCCCCAGGGGGGCGGCGGCCGGACCCCCCACCAGCTTGCAGTACAGCTCCGGCCGCCCGCCGCCGCCTCCCGCCGCCGCCTCGCCGCAGGTGGCCGTCGCCCAGATGCTGGCTGCCGCGGCCAGGTTGAAGTACGGCGGGTGGAGGCTGAGCCCCGTCCCGCGGGCGCCGGGGGGCTCCGGCTGCGCGGAGCAGAGGGTGAGGAGCGGCGGGAGGAGCGCCCAGAGGAACGGGGAGCCCGGCGCCGCGGCCATCCTGCGCCGGGCTCTGCCCTCGCCGCCCCCAGGGCGGCCCTATAGCTGCGGTGGGCGGGCGGGCCGGGCTGGGAGGCGGCGGGAGGAGGCGGGGGGCTGCCCGCGCTCTGCCCGCGCCTCCCCGCCTGCCGTGCGCGGCTGGGGCGGGGCGAGACGAGCAGCCGCCCCGGTGCGGGGCGCCGGGCGGAGCGGGTGTGCGGGACGGGGGGTGGGGGAAGGGAAAAAGGGTCCCCGGGCCGGTGGGGTTGCCCCGGGTGTGTGCAGTGATGCCCAGCTCCGCGGGCATGCTGAGAGATGACACACACACACACACCCCGCTACCCCACGGCTCAGCTGGAGCTTTCTGATCCTCCCTCGATGAGTGTGCGGGTTAATACTTTTAACGGACCGTGAAGAAATCTCGGAGCATCCCACCCTCGTAAGCCGTGACCTGTCATGTCACATATGGGCTGTAAAAGTAAGGTTTCCCAGCTTTCTCCTCTCGCAGGGCTATGTCCACACAAGGTATACCCTGCTTCTATCTGCAGGTCCTTGGGAAGACACCCTGCGCAACTGTGCTGCAGAAATCACAGCTCCTCTTGCCATTTTCAGTGCTCTGAGGCTGCTGGAAACCTTGCAGCCCAGGCCAGCACGCTGCAATGCACACCCAGTGCTCTCAGCTCCTTGTGGAATGGGTGTTCCTGCTCACGCAGGGCAGACAATGAACCTCCTGGCTTTTTCATAGCATCATAGAATGGTTTGGGTTGGAAGGGACCTTAAAGATCATCTAGTTCCAACCCCCCACCATAGGTAGGCACACCTTCCACTAGACCAGGTGTTTGGCACAGGCTCTGGATAACACAGAAGCTGGAGGGGATGTTGGGGCGGGAGAAGGAGGCCTAAGAACCATGCCATCTGTATCAGGAGTTGCACTGCTTAATGGGATTGCTATCCTAAGTTTCATACCCATTCACATTTCCAACGCCACATGCACACACACATCCAGTGCTCAGTTCTCTTAATAAAATTTGCCGGATTCAGGCACAAAGATATGGTTAGATACACATACTTCTAATATTTTAATAGTGATTCATGTGAGTAGCAAAGTATTTCATAACTTTGTGAGGGCTTTGCTACATGCCACACAGCACTAGCAAGGGAGATCCTTGGTATACTATTTCAGGAAGCACCAGCCGCAAGCTATTGATTTTGTCTGCAAGAAAATATCACCACCCTTGGTTTTGTGCCACTATGGCTTTAGCACACCATAGAGACATATCTGTAGGAGACAATTTTTGTGTCCTCCATAGTAAAAGTTGGTTTTCATAAATGTAGCATGCTGCCAATTTAAATATATCAGATTTGGCTATTCTATCCATAAATGCTTTCGATTTCTAGAGCAGCTTAAAAGTATTCTCCTTTTCCAACTGTGACATTGTGGAAAGGAAATTATCTTATTGCACATGTCCATCATGTCACTTCCTACAAGAGTTTGTACTTCATAAAAACTATCAGAGGTTTGAATACAAACAAGCAACACCATTTTCAAGTTCCATTAAACAAAATGCCCCATTATCAGATAGAATATCCACTGGTCTTTTCAACCTATTTCTTGAAAATCTATTAAATCCTAAGACACTTGGAGTGTATCAGTTTTTACAAATGGAGATCTGGAAGTATCTGGTGTAAGTAGCCTTTAAGTCCACAGCAAGCAAGCTCTTCCTGCTGTCCATTAACTCGCTGAGCATCCTTGTCCTCTTTATTGTTAGAGGAATTAAATCAAATTGAATAAAAACTGAGCAGAGCATGTTCCTGGTAGAAAAGAAATGTTTGGGTACTTAAAGGGAAATCCATTATAAAGTACAATATTAAGAGGAACTGATGAAGATGACAATTATGAAGATTACAAAATCATCACTATCTTTTTCAGAGTAGTCAGATTATCTCCAGGCTGGACATTCAGTTAGCAATCTCTGAAAGATGTTGCTTCTGTAGATATCCAACAAGCCATGAAAGATTTTCTCCTCTTCAACCAGAAAGAAACTTATTGTCTGTCACAACAGACAAATGGGGAAATCAGTTTACTCCAGTTATCCTATACGCTCCTACAGATTGGACGCCAGTGGTGGGATTGTTGATTTTAATGACAAGGCATCTTCTTCTATGAATGCTTCAAATGGAAATAACTGTAAAAGAAATAACAGTTAGTTTGGACACACTTCTTGCACAGAGCCCTGCTTCTGCATATACGGGGATTATAAGCAGCACTTCCATGTTTTGGGTTTTGAACGCTTCTTCTGCACCTCTGTCCCTGGTCTCCAAAATAAACACTTGGGAAGGGTTTTCTGAGAAGCATAAGCCTAGAATAAGAATAAGCAGAGCATAAACCAGGTGATTCAAATACATTTGATGAAGCTTTAAAAAAATCGCAGAATGTACTGTGAAAGTATAGAAAATAAGTGCCTAAACTAAGAACTTGAGATGGAGACCTAAAGCCTGTATCTACTAGAATCTGCTCCAAATTTCCTTTGACTGCATTTGTGCAGAATAATACCTCACAAATTTTTCTGGCATAGTTTTGTGGGTAGTTCAGGTAAGGAATCCAGCTGCAGGAGATCCTTTGCAATGTCACTTTAAAAAGAAGATTCTTGTAAGCTGTCTGGTAGGTTGCACAGCACAAAAGGCAGCCCTGGCTCACAAGAGGTGTCCTTTCTCAAACAGGGAGTATCAGTGAATTTATTGGGAAGTATCACATGAGAAAACACGGCTTACGTGAGCAAGAACCTAATACTTCAATAAAATAGTGACACGTTCTTGGATCTGGTTTCCTAAAAGTTAAAAACACAGATGAAACTTCGCAAACATTCAGAAAATTAGCCTATAACATAGAAAAAGAGAGGAAGAAATCTTCCTATTCCCTTCCTCAGAAAATTATGTGCATTTCGCTTAATGGATAGCTAGATTTTAAAAGATTTTGTTGGCTTTTTGGGCGATTTTTCTGTCCTTTTGTTAAACACTTATGCCAAAGAAGCTTTTTTTATTCAGTGTGTTTTCTAGAAATAGAGACTAAAATGCCACCTTTTAGATTTTCTTGAAAAATCTCTAGAGATACCTAAAGATGTGGACAGATTTTAGGAAAAATCTTATGACAACTTTTGCCTTTGACTCAAAGCAATTGCAAAAAAATATTTATAGCGGCATTCCCAACACAGCTACTCAATAACTTGAGGTCTAAGTGACTAAAAATTTTATGCAGAGACCCGGGAGCTATGTAAAGCCAGAGTGAATCATGTACTGCGGAAGGAGACGGGAGCAGGACTGTGGGTGTATATGTGGAGATGACAGAGAGGCCTGTCACTAGCAGATGGAAATTATCTAGCAGATTGGTCCTCCTGTTCCGATAGCATTGTGCAGGCTGCGGTACGACCACGTGCAGGCACGAGTCTAGCCTGGTTCTGCAGGGCTTTAGGACCACAGGAAGGAAAGGTAGAGCAAGGAGAATGGAGGAGTGAGACTTTTTTTTGTAAAGCAACTCTCCAAATCTATAAACTCCGTATCTCCTTTTTTTTTTTAATCTATTTTAAGCCAAATCCAAAGCCAGCAGAAACCCACAGAGAAGCACTTACTGACTTCACTTACCGGCTCATGCTATCTAATGTAGAACTTCATCCGGTAAAAAAGTCAGTATCAATAATTCATGGGATGATACTTCATCTTTCCCTCGTGTCATCTTTTGTTGTAATTACAGTTCCAGAAACACAGATACGAATTTATTAGCTGGCAGCTCTCAGCAATCAGCATTTATAAGACAGTGGCCCTCTGCAGAAAACACTCTTCTCCAGCTACCTGCCCTTTTTTCCTCCCAGTAAATCCTCTCCTCCTTTTTCCTTCAGTCTTTATAAGGTTCGCTTTCCTTGTTTCCTCCTGTCTGCAAGACTTTGTTACTTGACAGATGTCGAGCACTTTATTGAATACATGTAGGCAATTGAAAGTGTTACTGGATCTGTATTATTTTAACATAAGCAGATTATGTTACATTAGTAGGCATTTACACTGTTATGATTATAGATCATTCTTTGTGTTCACACTTTCTATTTTAAAAGATGTTCATTTAAGAATGGATTTAAAATTTCAAGTCAAGAATCTTCGCTCCAAAATAGCCATGCTGGTATAATTTATCTGTTTCATTCTCTTACTGATATGTGCAGTATAGCACATCTCACCTCATCCTGCCATTTCATAATGTTTAGGACTTGGCATATTCAGCTCACCAACCAGAAACCTGCAGTGAAAATGAGATCATCAAAAAACAGTCTGAGTGAGTAATACTAGTGGTAATAATTAGCTCCTACTTAATAGAATTTACCAAAGGAAGGGGAAGGTGGCACCAAGTACCCCAGAACTTAAGAGACAGCAAAACTAGCACAGATGAGGACTTGTGAACTGTGCTATGTGAGGTGCACAGCAGGTCAGTGGAAAAGGTAGGAACAAAACCTATGATTCCTGTGCAGGCACCGCATTCACCATCCTACATTGCCACACTGGGTGATGTGGGAATTCGCTCTTTCTTTGAGATAATAATGAACCAATATGCTAGCAGGTAGCTAGAAAGTCTCTCAGATTAGATAGATCCGAGTCGCTACTCAGTGGTCATGAAAGATTAAATTGTGCATCTTGTCCCCCCATAAAAGTTTCCTATCTGGCATTTATGTCGAAGCCAGTCCTAAAGATTTAGTCTGTGGAAGTCTTCCCGCAAAGTACTGGAGCTCTCTTCACTCTTTCAAAATGATAATCAGTTAAGCACATCTGTAGCCTAGAGTGTAAATACCCAACCAGAATGTTTTCAAACTCAGATTAGGCTCCCTACTTTTATCAAGGAAATAAGGCATTTATCACCTCCTGCCATAAATGCTTATGCATGATGATTATTCAGTTTGTGTCTATAAGAAAACTTTCATTAGTTTTACTAAAAGCTTTTTGCAGTGCACCTAGGCTAAAATAAGGTTACTCGCACACACTCTGGTTTAACAGCAAAATGGTGCAGCGTACATTTATGTGCTGGTAAGTCCTATGGCTTCACTGCATTTCATCAGGAAAGATGTCTTCTGTTAAGATCATTTTGGTCTCTGCTTTTCTGATGAAAATATCTTTTTCATCTTGGAGAAATTTCTTGTACCACAGTATTTGAGGACCCTACCATATCACTTTGAAAAAGAGAAATTATCCTCTATAACTGGAATACTGAGGCACAGAGAAGCTAGGACCGAGGTCTAAAATGCAGTTCTGTCAACAGAAACAGTTTAGATGCCTACAGTGCTTAGTGTAATCCGGAACCCAATTATTCAGAACTGCACTTTTGTCTTGTCCTTTTGTTTGATCTCTTTTTTCTTGTTTCTTTCACCTGTTTCTTTCTGGATGTACACACTAGGATGATGCCATCCTTCTTCGTACGTAGACCATCTTTTTCTGAGTGTCCTTGTACTGTGCCTGCTAGATCTTATTATCCATCCAATTGGAGCCTCTCTTACTGTCTGTCCTATCATCTCACATGATTCAGGTATCTCAGTTGATGCTCTTTCAGCTTTTTCAAGATTGATTGTCTGCATGATGTTGCAGTACCAAGCAACTGTGCTTGTTGCATAGTAGTTTAGTAGCTACCATTTTACTTAGCACCCCTCTACAGCCTAATATGAGGTCTGTCTTTTCTTCTGCCAGCCAGCAATCTTGTACTAAGATTTTCCTGCACGTTCTGCTTCCTAAGTTTACTTGACATATTCTTATAATAGCAAGCCACTATGAATTCTCTCACTTTCCAAGGCCTCTCAAGGTAAATTGCAACATCTGCAGCCACATTCACATCATAGCTCAACCCTGAACCATTACACTCTTGTATAGACTTAAAATAGTACCATCTAATTTGGCTGGTTTCTCATTGTCTTTCTCAGTGAAGCATCTCATCTATTTTGGCTGACTCAAACCACCATCTTCTAAAGTAGCTCTTGGTTGTTCTAGATATTTCATCTTTGTCTTTGCTGCATAACATAATAGGAAAAGTTAATGAAAGACTTTTCCTTAACCCTCTGAGTGGGGTAAGCTCCTAGGGAGCCACCTCAGAGTGTCTGGACCCTGAAAGTTATGCTCTGCAATGGCTTCTGTTGTCCTCGGACAAGGCTTTTGGGACAGAGAAGGAATAAGCAAACCCCTATAGTTCTGCCGTTCAGAATGTCTCACGTGAACGAGACGGCGAGAATGTTACGCTTCTGTGCTAAATACAGAGCAGTTTTGTGGTCCTTGTGCAGCGCTAATGAGATGTGTCCCCCTTTAACAAATCTGTTTACTTAGGCTTAGGACGATAACTAGAATTTGGCCCAATTTCCTGTATTTAGTTTTTTTCTGTCTTTGTTAGTTATGCAAAACTTCCACTTCCAAGAATAGGAGTCAATTATATTCTGCGGGGAAAAAATAGCAAACCCTAGATCATCTGTCGGTTTTCCTACCCATAGTAACATGTGGGATATATCATGCATTGTTCTCACACTCACGCAATACGTATGTTCTCAGACCCACATCACCTCCCACAGTAGAGTTATATACAATAATATACAAGCAATGCCTGGGAAAAATGGCCACAATATGATTTTGTTTGAGTACGCCTTTGTATTTTGAGAGCTTCACTGCTCATCAGGATTCTCCATGGACTCAGACAGCCATTTTCATTACCTGCACCAGTATCAGTCAGTAGTTAAGTGCCATGCGTGGCATTAGAAAGCCTGCAAACCCAAAGCACCTGAACACAGGCTCACTGGCTTCTCTCTGGCTGAGCAGATGGAAAATAAGTAAACAGTTAACTTCAGACTGAGTCATAAAATCAACATATACAGAGGATAAGCAAGGGAAGGAAAAGGAAATGATAGATGAAGAAAATATACAGTCACAACCTGTACGTGCTGTCTTAAAGCAATAAAATTTCAGGAGAGCAAAATTCCAAGACTGGGAGAGGAAGGACAAAAACTTTTGAAGCATGATATACCTGTACAGATGCTAACATAGAGGTGTTTAAGTTCAGCTGTTTGAAGGCTGAAAGGCATTTGCACTAAAGTGAAGACGGTATGCTGGTGCTTATACTGGACTGGAAACTGGTCTAAGATAGTAGTTGTAGTCCTTTCATTGACTTCCTTGACACGTCACTTAATCGCCGGCTAAAAGCATTAATTTGCTGGGAACAAATGGAAAAGAGGAAATAAAAGAGCAAATTCATTGAAACACTCAAATGACAATTTGTGGAAATTATTTTGCATTACTTACTCAAGTACAATGCTAACTTCTCTGTGATTCCTAGGTCACTAGCCCAGGCATCAGTTTGAAGGCCCGTGTGAAGAAAGTTAATAACACTCATGTGGTCCCTAGCAGCTAAGTGTCCTCACACCAGCTTATAGCAGCAAATTTGATGTGAAATTTGGTATCATAGGAGGCCTCAGCAAAAGGACCATGGAGTGAAAAGAAAGATTCAAGGTAACAGCTCCCTGGACGGATGAATGCATACAGTTATGAACGTGTTGGGTAAACTATTTCTATTATTAGATAAACTTTTCCTTTTTCAGGTCCAGTTTTGTAAATTCTCCATTCTGTTTTTAAAAGGTTTATGAGATACATAAATATTTGGTACAGTTTTCCTGGGAAGTCTGCAGGACTTGTTTCTAAAGTAATTTTTACTATTTCTCTTATTATCACTGTTCATTTCTAAGAGCATCTCCCAAAATAAAGAGCAATTCAAAGTGCATTCTTTATACACTAGTTTTAGTAACAGAGGCCTGTATTTTTGTAAATATTATAGAAACAAGAAACAGCCCGTGTAGCTGGTTATGCTACAGTATAGCAAGGGAAAGATTAATGTAAATGATAGGCCAGATGGAAAATCTTTTGTTTTATAGACTACTTTTTATCAAAATTATTGCTGATGATTTAAATACATTTTCTTGAACAAGAAAAATTTAAATTAACTAACAGTGCATAATCGTAAGACAATTTATTTGCAGGACATTTATGATTTCTGTCTTTTTTTGGAAAGGAAAGAAGTAGATTAATTATGATCTTACACTGTAAGAATCATAGAATCATAGAATCATTTAGGTTAGAAAGGACCCTTAAGATCATTGAGTCAGCTAAGATTTAGTTAAATTCTTTTAAAATTTTAGTATTTCACAAATTTCACCAGTACAGTCATAATGCAAACTTCAAGACTTCTCAGTCTAGTAAAAGTAGTGACTTTAGGTAATGCAAAAGATACAATATATTTTAGAAGACTAATAACGTGCTGGAAAGATCCCACCATTTCAGCATTAACTGAAGGAGTACTTGCTACAGTCTTCCTATTGTTTTCATGATTTAAAGTCATATCTTAAATGACTGCTTCTTTTATAATGAAATAAATGCATAAAGATGAACTGTTTAAAGATAGACTGACTTGCTGTAACTCTGGAAAAGACAGACCGACCATCCATTTCTTCCACTCTTCAGAGCATCGTTCTCTGCACAGGCACTCGTCAGAGTCTGAACTCAGTACGAACATCTAAAGCTTCAGCCCCGAGCTCCGTCACCTGTGTGAAAGGAATAATTGGTAGCACTTATTCAGTGCATGGGCCAGCCATTGGGAGGAACCTCTTTTTGCCAGCACTTCACAGACTTACTTTCCGGATTACTAAAATCTGTTAGCAACTCTGGCTGAGGACAGCGATGAAGGCAGAGCGGGCAAGTGTCATAGGAAAAACTCTCATGGGAAGCTCTGCCTTTGCACGGATCTCATGAAAGCTGGTCAGAATGGGTTGCTGTGTCCCACAGAGGTTTGTGTTACACAGCTCAAAGCAGCTGGAACTCAAATTATTAAGCAAAGCAGACCTCTACTGCATCTCTTGGAGCAAGGTAGAAATAGCACTTTTTTTTTCCAAGGGCAGTGCTATTTAAGGGATAGGAACTTCTAGCTGTTACACTTTTCCATGAAGTACTGGGAATGAAATGTATGTCTTATGCTAGGTGCACAAGAGACCTTGCATTGCCTACTTATGGAGACAGAGTTAACGATGGATGTTAGCAGAAGAGCTGTGATGTGAATTTGTGGTTTCTTTACAGTACACAACTTTACTAAAGGTACACGGCAGCTTATTTGTTTCTCTGGCACAAAGAAGGACTCTAGTTAAGAAGCCTGAGCTATTCTCAGTGGAGACAAGAAGTAGAGAGCACTGTGCGACTAGAGTTTGGCTTTGGGACTGAATGAGTGGTAAACTTCCAATACGTTACATGGAATATATGCCAATGATATTTTTCAGAGGTTTATGTTTCAGCCAAATGCAGACTCTAGTCCCAAACCTGCTATGTGATCCTGGAAAAAATTGCTTACTTTCCCTTACCTAGGCATTACCACCTGTATAACAGAGATACAAGTATGACTTTAAAAATAAAATTCTTTACAGGAAAAGTTCAGTATACAAGTTGAGTTGAAGACTATAGTGTTCCTGGTAATTGTAAAAGGGACAGTCACTCAATCTATTAGATTAATTTTATCTGAATTTTGCAATATTTCATTTTCAAATTAAACTATAACAAAGGTTCCACAACAAAGAAATCAACAAACCCAGGTAAGATTCCTTCAGGAATCACACATAAGTGCTTCCCAAAGCCTGAAATAGGTCTCATAAAAGAGGGTGCAAATATATTGGAAAGACATTACAGCATGAATTAACCTGATGCAATCCTATGAATTAATCCTAGGAGTTGTCATTTTATGGTAGGAATTTCTGATTTCAGTGTCTTGAGTATCAGATCTTCCTGAAGTTATGTTACTGAAATCTTTGTCCACAGAGTGCTAGCAAGAGTAACATTTTGGCTTGAAATGAACAGCATCTTTTTCGTTCATAAATAGATGAAGTTAGGGGGTTACATACCACCTCAGTGAGGCACCGTGTGTGTGTGCACCGATGCATTTTCACAGTGACACATTGATGGATGTGTACTGGAGCTTTCATGGTTTAAGGCTCCTCGTACACACAAGTGAATGCTGGAAGTAAAATATCAGTTTGCCAAACTAATTTAGAAACGCCTCTTAGATCTGTCACTGTTCTGCTTTTTAGGAGTAGTTGTCTAAAAATGTATTGAAAGACAGTTGGAATAACAATAATATATTGCACTCGAATTAATAGTCACCTTATAATGTCCTAGCATTCTGCAAACAAAGGCTAGCTAATTACATAAGCAATGATCCATCTGAGACACACAGCTGGTTTTATCTGTGGTCGTTCAAGTGTTTCACATGAGATGCGCAGTGCTATTCTCATTTGAAGAAGGAAGCCAAGATATTCAACCCTAAGTGCCCGTGAAGCCAAAGGGTATTAGAAGTTGCAATCAAGAAGCAGCTGAGGATTCCCTTTGGGCAGAAGAATACTCCCAGGTGGTATAGCGTGCTGGATGAGGAATGATTAATACCCCCAGGCAGAGGATGGCCCAGGCACTCCAGGGCATATCATTCTTGTTGCATAGGTACAAGCTGATGACACAAGCTGTGCTTAGTAGATACAGCATGCTTGGAAAGTATCACATTTGTTGTGCGTGCTCTGTACCATGAATTTGCCTAGGCATAGTGCACCCTGAAAAGGTCGAGTTCATGTAGAGGGTTGATAAAGCAGACGTACATGAAGTCTACGGGAAATCACAGTGGGCAGGCAGATTCCCAGATGTTTTGTGGTCCTTGTAGGTACTGCGGGACATCTGTAAGTCCTGGGCAAATAATGAGACTTCCCAGATCCTCACTGGATGAGAGAACATACACAGGGCATGGGGAAGGAGCAGCGGCACAAGGCTTTGGCTACTTTTCAGGCAGGAGGGTGGGTCAACGTGGCTATACCACCCAGCTTATTATTAGGTATTTTTTCTACACTAAAGACTGCATTGCAGCGTAGAGATATCTAAGCTAGTTATGGTAGCAGTAGCAATCTACTTTGGACAACACAGGCTGTCTACATTTGGGAGTAGTGCAGACTAACGGGAGTGGATCTGTAGAGCAAACGGTGGTGAAGACGTGAAGTCCACACTGTACCCATTTCATGTTGGGTTTTTTTGGGTTTTTTTTTCAGTTCAGACTGGCTGTCATTCAATCCTCGGACATGAATCCCCATTTGAAGCTGTGGTTCACCAAGTCTGCTCCTGGAGAAATTCTTTGAGTTTAGTTTAAAAAATGTATCCAGTTTGCATACTACGAGATCACTCCACAATGAGAACAGCACAGTAAAGGGAGACAATCGGGAGATTCACTTCAGAAGCCTGCTCCTGATCCAGCCTAAAACACGAACGTAGACATCCCCAGAGAGATCAGCATGAACTGATTTAGCTAGCCAAGCAGTCGGACCTGTTGGTCTACACAGACCTCCATGCTGGCACAGCAGAACTGCTGGTGGTGTCCAAGCTGGCCAGCTCAGTTTGCTGAGCAACACATCACAGGCTTTAGCCAAGATCAAGAACGATTTTAGCAGCATAAAGGGTCCAAAGATCAGGGAAAGAGAAAGAAGTCTTAGAGCTGCTGTCTTATTGTGTGCTGACACTGAATCTTACTGGTGGAAACAGACGTGTAAAAAACTTAGGCTGATGCTTGCAAAAGTACCCTTTGTGTGTCTGTGTTTTGAGTTACAAGGCAAGAGAACGTAAGAAAGCCAAAGTGAGAGGCCGTTTTTGAAGATTTTGGCACAAAAGGCTTGCCCAAGCCCACACAGGAGGTCATAGGCAGAAACACACAGCAGTCCTCTAAAAGGCAATGATCAAGGATTTTTAAATTATGCGGAGAGAAGTAGAGTAATAAGGAGGACTTACACCTTAGTAAAATGGAAATACAATTTGCGTTTCACAGTAGCCAGGAATATTGTTACTGTTGTCTGGGTAAAATTAGGCTTCAAAATTTGTAACTGAGACTGCTGAAGATTGCTCTAATTTACATTTTAAATTACTTTTTCTTTTTAATTTTTGGATAAAGTAATTTATTTCTGAAAAGCATACAAACCTATTTATATTTTTTGAATATTTAAACAACTAAAGACAATGCAGATACAGCTGAAATCAATAACATTATAGTAAGATCTCCACCTTCTATAAAACGTTAGAAAAAAATAAGTTACAGTCAGAGAATAAATGTCACAGGCTCCCATCAATGGTCTTTATACAGGTGATATTGGAAGGAAATACATCAACTCTAAGGACATACAGCCATACGGGAAATGAGAAAAGTTAGTGCAGAAACATATTTGTCAATGCAATATCTCCTGAGTTACACAGATGCAGGGTGTGATACACCCTGCAGTAAAGAGCTCTGGAGTCTAGAAGATGGCAGTCAAATTTAGCAACAGGTTCGTGAGATGGGGGCAGAATCCCATGTCAAAGCTCACTGAAGTTACAAAACATATGCTAACCACCGTACTCTGCCGAAATATATTTATCCGTTTACATACATAGCAAGAAAGTTATATTGCTCTTCACTGACATTTCTAAATGTATTTGCTTGTTTATCACTATTTTTTAAAGCAAATAGAAATGAATGGATGTGTTTGCAGATGTTTGGATCAAGATCTCCAAATGAATGTTTTGGCTAACCCAAAATTCATGCCACTTCTTTTAATTCTCCATATATAGCTGTGCCTGAACTGTTCTGGCTTAGGCGAGGTTTGTCTATGACTTACACAGAATAGTTGGAACAGCTTTTAAAGGCAATGGTTTCATTGGTTCCAGCAATTCATTTTAGATATCCTTCAGATTTGTACAAAAAAACATGACTCAGGATATTTGAAATAATCACTGTGATGAAACATTAGGTGGTAGGAATGCAGCCTGCTGCCCTGCAGATGAATTCTGCCAAACAGGTAACAAATCCCAACCAGTTCAAATATCTTGCAATCTCAAATATCCTGCCAAGAATCAAGAATAGGGGAGATGTGGGTAGCGTAACCACGTAGCCCTATAATGCAGTATTCCCACTGCTAGTAACAGGCACTGAGTTTGCAAGGCCTCAGGATCGAGGCTTGTCAGACTTGCTCTGTTGACCTCCCCTCCACTTTGTTTTACATGTTTCAGCTCTAACAGCAGTCTTTATAATTGACCAAGTGTCTACAAGTAACTTGGTTTACTTTTGTTTACCTTTGTATAGTACCACCATGGCTTTACAACTCTAACATAAGGATACAGCGTAGAGAAATGCAGACCTGGTGTGACTGAGAAGCGGTGACACAGGACACAGGGTACCTGAGCATGGGCATGGGATGATGAGGTGGGACACAAGCTTGGCACTGGTGACTCCATGGCTATAAACAACTCGCCAATAGTCAGGTACAGAAATGCAGACCTGGAGCTGGACAAAGACTGAAAAGATGTGAGGATAACGAAAGGAACTAAAATATAATATCTAACAAACATAAAAGCCACCATGTGTAGTAAGTTTGGTTGTAATGTGGAGCTGCAGACCAGTGAAGAAAGAGCAAGATGTAAAAGCATGTTAGCAAACGTATAAAATGATTCTATGCAGATCCTAGATGAAGAAGAAGCCATCAACACGAACATCATATTCCCTGCAGTGACCGACTCCAGATGCTGACAGCTCACCACAGCACCCCAAACCACCACCACCAGAATGAAACCACCGACTTTAGGACCCAGCAGAGCAGGCAAAGGTGAGGATGATATCAGGAAAAGGAGTAAAATCTAGGAAGTGTGTCTAAGTTTTGACGATAGTATTATTAATACTGAAATTTTTTCTGCATAGACTTTTTTTTTTTCTGCGATAATTATATCTGCTCTAGTAATGATTCTTGGATTAGACTGCTAAGATTCAGTTATACTAATTATAAATTCTTGGTTTTAGATATATATGAGGTGTGTTTCCTCTTTGCCCATAAACAAGATTTTGAGTGTAACAATAGACAGAGATATACACCAAAAAAGATAGTTTCTAAATGCTTTCTGGGATAAACTTTCAAAGGGTCATCAAAAAAGAACATACCTTATATATGTGTTTCTGTATTCAACAGTTCTGACAAATTATTGCACCTGAATATGAAAGCAAAATCACAGGAGACCACGTGCAGTTGAAAATAGGTGCAGTTTCAGATTTTGTGGGCAAATTAAGAAAGGCACTTCAAAATTTGTCCCTTGACATCTAAAATAAATACAGACCGGAAAAAACGGTGTACTGCGTTAGGCTCTTTTTTTGTCATTCATCCAGAGAATTCTTTGGTTTTTCTTTGTCTGAAAATTTAACATTTTGGCTGATGAATGTGAAAAGATTGGCATGTTATTCACCATAGATTGAATAAATACAGGGATTTTCCAGGGGTGAGGCAGGGAGGGTGTACAGATTACTAATGTTTTCCTCTATCAGTGGGCAAGCATCGCGGTGCAACTGGATCAGACCAAGGATAACTCTTAACTATGCAATCTGCTGAGTTTATTCAGTATTTTTAAGTTTCAGAAAAAATCCAAATGATCATCCATGTTTGTATGATCTTCTCAGCAATTAAGGTGAGGTTCACACCAGGCTATACATTCTGAGATGAGCTTATGCTGTTAGAAGCTTTCATCTGCTTGCCTACAGTTTGTTTTACTGTATGCACAGATGAATTTTGCCTCAGGAAAAAAATCTGCAGAAAATCCTCCACTTGCAGGTTTGTAGAATAAACTATTTGGATCTTAGTGCAAGTATTTCCTCCCAATGCACACGCGTAATTTTCTCATGAATGGGATTTATGTGTGCACATCAAAAGAAGAAAATCCCTAAGGGCTCAGTTTAAACCAACAATAGCAAAGAAATTCAGGAATCTCCCACCAGAGCATGCCCTGGTTTGCCTACTTTATATCACACAGACTTTGAATGAAATCTGCGGCAGCCAGGCAAAACAGGACATGCATTGGCTTTATGGCTGTTCATTTTTAAAGGCTTAAAATTAAGCCCTTAAGAACTTACTGAGAGCGCATCACCCATGGGAGATAGTGTTGGTGATAGCTGGATACATGCAAGGTGAGGGAGCGCTCACCCTCACGTGCTTGTGCGGCTGCAGCGTGGGTACACTCACAACGATACCTTTTGACAGTTTTTTCCTAGGTATGAAGGGAAAAGGCTGTGAAATGCAAAGAGTTGCCATGGAGGTGGAGACCTGGCTCAGGAGACCCGGGCAGGGGTGGGACTGTTTGGGTTTCAGACCATTTCAGTGCTATTTCTGAGCGGTGAGGACCCGATCTATAGGTCTGAACCAATGGCTGAGCAGTGTGGGCTCCCACCGCGGGGTCTCGCTTTTCGGGATGGTGCTTCTGGAGCAGGGGGATGCAGGTGGCTGCGGGTGAGCCGTGCCCAATGATTAATAATAATAACAACAATAATAATAACAACAATAATAACAACAATAACAGTAACAATAACAACCCTAACACTCCCCTTCCCGCAAAAAAAAACCCGAACCTTTAAAGAGGAATAATAGCCAGAAACTCACGAGCATAAAGCCACGCGGGGGGGAGGTGCCGGCCCGGCGCCGCGCCCCGCCCCGGCCCCGCGCAGCCCTGGGGCGCGGAGCTGCGCGGATCGGCGCGGAGCAGCGCGGAGGCGGGGCGCTGCGATGTGCAGGATGTCGTTCAAGGTGAGCCGGGGAGAGGGGCGGGGGGGGATGCGCGTTTGGCCTCCCGGTTTGTGCTTACCGTGCCGGCAGCCTGTGAAATGCTCCGTCATATTCTTGGATTTAGGGATTTATTTATTTTTTTAGGAAAAACGGGGGTGGTTTAGGGCGGAAGGAAAGAAAACAGAAGCGTCCTTCCCGGGCTATGGGGTGCCCCGGGAGTGCTGCGGTGGCAGCTGATGGAGCGGGTGCTTCCCACAGCTGACATCCCCAAAAGATGCACGGTTAGTGTTACATAAACTGCGAGCCTCCATGAAGCTTCACCCGGCTTTAGGGTGGCCGGGCTCAGCACTGTGGGGTTTGGTGCAGTCGGGAGCCTCCTCTTCACTTTTCCGATCATCTCTGCTAGTGCTGATTGTGTAATAGTTCGGAGGCAGCGTTTATCCGTGCTCCTCGTTTCAGGCTGTGGTGGCCACCGACGCCAGGCTGGTTCGTTCCCTTTTCTGTCTGTGACTCCTGTCACTTTTTGTACTTCTTCCATCCAAAACCATGCAAGAGAGTCATTTTCGAAAGATCGCTTAAAATAAGTTTTTTAATCTGAGGACAGGATTAATAAAATCAATTGGCAAAGAGGGAAGCAAGCAGCAATTTACTGATGCTAACGGATAATATTTATGCTAGATGTACATCTTCTCCTCTGTCATGCACGTTCTGGATGCTGTGCTTGCCCTTCTCTTATTGATCACCAGCTCTGTGCCAGCCCTTTGCCATATTGCTTGTGTTGCATTGCTTTATTTAATGGATTATTCCCTGTACTTGTCTCTCACTCCTGTCAATGTGTCTCTTCCCTGGGAGTGCTGGTGCTGCGGCGGCACCGTGTCGGTTTGGTGGTGGTGCAGCAGGTGGTTTACACCTGCAGTTAAAGTCCTGATGTGGCAGGGAGCAGGGTACCTTTGCTCACAGCACAGCTCAGCCTTACACTGGGTGGTGAAATCTCTGTGGTCATCCCCTTTTTGGTCCTGCGTTGGTCTCATACCTGCTTTTTTTTTCTTAGTCTTGGTCTCTTCTGTCCCTCCATTCTGTCTCTGTGAGTGTTTTCCCACCTTCATTTCTCACAAGCATCCACCCTAACAGATGCTAGCCCCATGTTCCTGGTGGTGCCAGCCCCTTCTTCTTGCCGCCTTCTCCTTTTTTGGCCTCTTTGGTTTTTTACCTTGTCCTTCAGGTCTTCTTTTCTGTTCTCTCCCTATCAGCTCCTTTTCTGTGCCCTGTTTCTCACTTTCTATTCTCTCAAGTACTCCCGTTCAAGGTAGCTCACTGCCTGCTCCCTCTCCCTCTGGAGAATTGCAGTCCCCACCTCCTCCTGCTTTCTCTCTCTTTTCTGTGTCTTTTTCCTTGGCATTTTCTCTTTCTCTCAGAAGACTGTGTACTTACCTTGGACTCCTACCATCTCTGTTTGCCACTGTCTATTCATGTTTTCCATCCTATTATCCTACTTACACATCAGGTAGCGTTTATCTTTCTTTTTCACTGTCTATACACATAAATATCCTCTCTCCTTCTACCAGCTTTTGCCTGTCTAAACTTACATTTGTATCTTGAACGTAAGCATATATCTTTCTTTTTTATCAGGATCCTTCATGTAGGATGTATCGCTATCTAATAAAGTCCTCTCTCTTTCCTCTTAAGTCCCACTAACACTTTCCATTGTATCATGCTTGATCTCGATTTCCAGTTCTTCTTAAAACTTTTTACTCAGTTCCTCCTTTCCATTAGGACTGGTTTGGAAACTGAGAAAGACAAGGGAATTTTTTTGTATTTTGACAGTACAAGGAACAAGCCACCGGGCTAGCATTCTCTTTCTTTTCTTTCTCTTTGCCTATTGCTTCTTTTCTTTCATCTTCAAGATCACTGTTTAAGAACTGCATTCTTCCTCCTCAGCTGTTACCCCACTGTGACCTGCCCCTTCTCTGCAAACAGCAAGTCAAAGGTAGGGCAGGGAGTGGGAGCTGCTGATCACAGCATTTAAATGATACTTTTCCCCTCAATATTCCTAAGATGCCACATACAGATACATTATCACATTTTATTTTTTCCATGTTCCTGCATAGAAATGGTCTTGTCAGATTTACAACGTATATTTTCCTCTAGGCCGTTTTTGAATAAGTATTTTTGCTTGATGTCAATACAGCATGAATATAATGCCAGCTTTTCATCTTGGGCTCTCGTAAAAGCATATAAACAATTGAAATGAATAGAGTTTGAAATAATGCTTCAGAGATCTTGAGGAAGTAGAGGAAATTGTATCCTGAAAGTTGCTGATGCTGGAGCAAATGACATAATGAAACATGTCATTTTCACCAAAGCTATTAGCTAATCACTTTTTCAAACATTTATTATGTTCTTTTCCCAGACTGTCAGTGCTGAGGATCAATTGTTTACTTTAAGGAGGCTTTAGGAGCAGACTAGCTTTTAATAAGAATTACATGAAAATTGTGTCCATTTAATCTCTTGAAATTCAACATTACCTCTCCCTGAGAAGTATCTGATGAGATAGGATTGAGTTCATAACTGAACAACAGCAGTCAAGGCTTATGTCACATCCTGCAGTTTAAAACCCATTTATTGCTCAAAAATTATTCAATTAATCAGATTATTAGTCCCAAAAGAGTGTCTTACATTTTGCCTACCAGTGATGTCAGTATTGCTGATATCACCTGAAAATGAAGACCACAGAGGTATAACTCCTTAGTTTGAAAGGAGAAAAGAAATTGCCACATGGTACTCCTTGAGGCTGTCCTTGTAAGGGTGCCCAGATCATCTGAATGATTTTGCACATTCCATTCATCTAGCGGGTAAAATAGCTCAGATTTGTGTTTGCTTTTTTTATCTAACCACTGCGTGGTTGATGGTCTGAGTGTGCTGTATACACTACTTTTATACAAGGAATCCCCAGCAATGCGGGGACACGAGGGGAAGTACAAGTACTGATAGCAGTTATTCCAAATTGGGTCAAAAGCACCACTGGGAAAAACCTCATTTCGTGTCCTTGATGCTCTGGAGAATTCTTCCATTCCTTGGGTCTGATCCAAAGTATGAGGACAACTTTGCTGGAGAGCTACTGTAGGGATTACAGGG
Source organism: Calonectris borealis (assembly GCF_964195595.1). Taxonomy (NCBI): domain Eukaryota; kingdom Metazoa; phylum Chordata; class Aves; order Procellariiformes; family Procellariidae; genus Calonectris; species Calonectris borealis. The sequence continues at coordinate 52,799,030 of NC_134313.1, forward strand.
GAAAAAAAAGAGGTAGAGATTTATGACTCATAAGGCTAAAGACTTTGGACTTCTACTTCCAGAGTAGGGTAACGCTGGCAACTTAGTTCTCTTCTCTCCTCATGTGGAGCTGATGGAAGCAGGTAAAGAGTTCCTGAATATTGATTCTGGTTCCTGCCTACCTGATCGGTACAGGCATTGTTGTATGGTAGGCATAATAAAATGCAGTCACATTGCTACTGTGCCCTCATAGTGAAACCGGGCTGGATGAAACAAATCTTTCCCTGTATGGATATATTGCTATATCCCAAAGCTTTCTAAAACTTTAAGGGATAGAGTGAGACAATAAAAGGTAAGGAATTTGATTTCCTATTCTGTAAGGTCTAAATATCATTCTTTTGCAATAGCTTGCCACTGAATATCATCATAATAAGGACAATAAGACAATATTCCTAACTACCAGCTCTATAAATAAATATCTGCCTAATAAATCAGAGCAAAAAGGGCAACACAGGCCACTGTGTGTTTAGGTCAATTGTTTGCTTTTACACAAAATTTTAGTGGAAAGATAGGAAAATACTACTGCATTGCCAGCAAGGAGGGTATAAACTGTTAGCTCTACTTTGATCGACATTATCTACAGATTCACCAGAGGAAATGTATTAGCTGTAAAAGGAAGATCAGAATTTAGCCTATTGTCCTGGCTAAATTTTTCAGACTTCTGCCCCTATGTGTACTAGTACAAGAAATATCGCTACCAATTTATAGGAAGTGTCTTACAATTTATTGAATGGTTCGAACTTCTCTCATGTCAAACAGCTGACAATTTTCCAACCTATGAATATTAAAAATGCAACCCATGGAAAGTGCTCAGTGCAACGGATCTGGGATAGATTCACACAGGATTGGTCTTGTGTCTGCTGGTTTCTGTGAGGTTTATTACTTGCGTGTTAATGAAGGAAGCAGTTTAAACTCTGCTGTATGTGTGCATTTTAAATATCAACCATAAAACCATTCAGTCCTGATTGACTACCACATTAGACGTGCGCATTGACATTTAGACATGGAGAAGTGTGTATTACATTTTCTGAAGTGGAATGATTGAATTTTATATCCACTCTGCACTCTCTTTGGGTTATCCTGAAGGCAGGATTCACCGGAGAGCAAGGCCCCCATGTATTTTTGACACTGTTTTGGTCTAAGATGACTGAACTGTTGGTGGTTTTGGGCGTTATTAAAAAATTGGCGGCATGAGCCTGCTCTAGGATACGTACTGCTGCCATCACAGCGTTGTTTCCCCTCCGCACTTCACCCGTCGCAGTACTTACCTGTCAGGGTAGCATTTTGGCAGCTACCCGCATGGGTCAGGTAAGGAGGTCAGGAGCAAGGTCTGTGTCTTTTTCTGCTGTCTTCCTCCTATGCTGGGCAGTGATAATTTGCTCCTACCCAGGAGAAGTCACGCTGTGGCATTGTTTCTAGGACTAAGAAAGCCTCGAAAGACTATTATATTACTCCCAATTTGTTTAACGGTGGCCTGTGTTATGTAGATTTCAGAGTTTCCTCATTTTGCCTTACATATTGCCTTGCATACCTAGTAAGTGAATCCGTAAGTCTATAGACAGCAAGATTTTAGCCTTTTTTTTCTAGCATCACCCAGGAGATACCTCATGTGCCCGCAGTTACAGGGTGTTACTTCCAGGCAGGAGGCAGACCAAACAGTATGGGAGATGCATGAGCAATACTTTTCCTGTATCGGGACTTTATATGCAGAAGAGAAGGAGACGGCAGAGAGCTAACCTGAAACCCAGGAGGACGTCCTGCAGCAGGACGTGTCAGCGGGATGATTCAGCCTCCCTAACTGTGCCCAGCCCCACCACAGAAGCAGACAATACAGGCACCAGTTAGCGCATTGTTTTCTGTGATGTTTCCCTGTGGATCTGGACTAGCATCGTCGTCTCTCATTACAGAGCAAGCTAAGAGACATAGGCTGCCATGGACACAGGGAAGACCTGAAACAACATGAGGTAGCCCAGGGAGACAATCTCTTTAATTGCACAAAGAAATTAAATTACCTTCCCTTCCATGCTCTGGTCTTGAAAGAACAGCACACTACGCTGAAACTTGCCTGCAACTTGGCTTGAATGCAGAATTTGCGTGTGTGTGTTTGCCCAATGCATCTTCCAAAGTGGTTTATTTCTGCTTTTTCTTTTTTCCCCACCAGAAAGAAACACCGCTCGCCAATGCTGCGTTTTGGGCTGCAAGAAAAGGAAACCTGGCTCTCCTCCAGCTGCTGCTGAACAGTGGGCGAGTAGATGTGGACTGCAAAGACAGTGTATGCACACAATGCACCTACACCCATGGCACTGATTTTACATCGCTTTCTATAGCCCACTGCGCTGAGGGTGTGGCAGGGATCTAACATGAGACATTCCAGAGTCTTATGGCACTTAGAGATGATTTAAAACCTTCTCTTGTCAGGAAGCAAGTTTGAAACTCAAGATAAAATAGTGTGATGATTTACATCAGTGGCAAGGGGTTAGGAATTTGCCAGCACTCAAAAATGTGTCTTACACAGTTATTTGTGGCGCTGACATTAAAAACATAGATCCTAGCACCTCGGGCTTCCCTTTGCAAGAAAATGTCATTGTAGTTATAGATCACGGTGAAGAGTTGACTCAGCTGAGCCCAGGTAGCAATGATTCTGTCAGCTAGCAGAGCTCCTCATAATTAGTTTTTTAAAAAAATAACCCTGGACCACAGTTTCCATGTAGACGATGTAGAAGTTTGCATTTGATGTGCAGCCGTTCCCGCCCCATGTGGCGTGCAGTGTCCTACAGCCAGAGGTGCTGTCAGAAGAACTGCTGACCTCCTAACTTCTTCCTCCCCCTCCTCCCCAGCATCTCCTGGACTTGGCACCAACATGAAGGCACAGTACGACTTCCAAGCAAAGAGGAGCTCAGACACATGACAGAAAGATTTCATGGGGATTTCCTTACTGTAATTGGCATGGGTTGAAATTAGTTTTGAGATTAGAAGTGGGTTGAAAACACAGATAATGGGAATGTCTTGCTATTCTGCCTGCAACATATGGAGAGATACATGATTGTACTAAGCTACTGCAAAGAGCAGGGGAAAACCGACGTTGAGACGTTCCCAGGTTTCTTTTGTCTGGTGCTGGGACTGACTTACTGAGACTCATGCTTGTGTTGTGCAGGATTAGTGCCACTTCCAGCCTGAAACATGAACCTGCCACAGCTTCTCTCACTTTGAATACCTTCAAAGTGCAAGAGATTTTCTAAGCTCATTGACTTTAACGTATCTTTTCATTTGCATTTTATTTTTGCCCTGTAGGCAAGTTTTTTGTCCTGCAGTACTTCTGGAGCTGATGCTATGACTGTCATTCTGACAGGGAGTTCAAATGGGGGCATGAAGTAAACAGGACAGAGATCGATGTAAAGAAATAAGGTCCACTACTGCTCATTTTTTCTCAGAAGGCGGCTAACTTTGGTCAAGAATGTTTACAATGCACTGTAAAATATCCTGACTTATTAATTGTATCAGGCATACACATTTCCTAGACTAAAATATTTTCGTACGATTAAGGCTGCATGCTTCTTTTTTGTAATGTCACACATTCCTTCTTTAAATTGAACTGGTGTGAACGTTTTAGAAGGATGAATTTCATCCTTATGCATGTGGTTTCCGCGTATTGTCCATACACCACATACATATAACCTAAATCTTACTTGGTTCACGGGAGCAGTGACCTTATGGTGTACTGAGGGAACTTGAATGCATAGTTCCGGTATGGAAAGTTCTCTCATATAATGTGAAGAGTCAGAGTGAGCTTGCTTTCATCTTTTGGATAGGGAATTAGTATTCAAATCACCTGGACCTTACTCCTGACTATGACTCAGAATTAAGTGACTCAGCTAAGTCAGCGAGCTCCTGTGTCTAAGGTTATTCTTCTGCAAAGATCTTTGGGATTCTCTGATAAAAATGGTGTGTACAAACCAAAAATATTCTTGTTATGCTTGTTGCACTTATTTTGGGACAATAAGGCGAAGTCATTGCATACATATTTGTTGAATGGTCAGGCCTCAGCACTGCAGGCAAGTCTGTAATGTTTTTGCTTTAACACCTGCTAACTGATCATTTTCAAAGTATTCTTGGTAATAAGTTTTAAATGATAGCAAGTTTTTCAATGATCATAAGCTTCCTTCAGCTTTTCAGAAGAGGTGCTGTCTCTTCCAGACAGCCTGATTCGTTGCTGGAGGTGTCTGTTGAAGGTACTGACTTGTTTTTCCTTACTCCCAGCTTGGCACAACAGCTCTGATGGTAGCATCTTACTATGGCCACATAGATTGTGTACGGGAATTGGTGTTGCAAGGAGCAGATATCAATCTGCAGAGAGAGGTAGGAGAAGTTCTGCATTCAAACAGGGATTGATTAAGTGACTATTGGTTTATTACAAATAAGAGTGTTGTCTGTTGCTTTTTGCCAACCGGCCATTTGTCACTTGATGTGCAGTGCACATATAAACAGGGTCTGTTCTCCTGAGGACATCAAGGAATCAGATGTCTGGAGTTTATAATAGAAAATGAGATACCAGAGGTACATTTATAAATAATTCATCAAACATTTCCGGCACATCTGGTTGGTGAGGGGCAGTTACATCTGAGATGTAACCCCCCAGGGTTACACCATTTATGCATCTGCGGTTTTACTTATTGGCACAGTAATTACAGCTCTCTGAATGGGATAAATGATAAGGAGAAGTCCTTTACCTTTTGATTTGCAGAGTCTGGTCATTAAAATGGAGTGGATGCCATTTCTAGCCCGGGGATTACTTTGACTTGGTATGCTTTGGAGTTTCTGCCTCTTAGTCTGAGCCAAGTCATCTCTAACAATCACACAGCTTAATCACCCGTACCCTTCCCTGCATCTCTGCTTTGCATTCAAGGCATCTCTTGCACCATGACACGCTTGCTTGTGGAAGGGACAGTGTCAGTGGCTGGTTTTGGGAAAGTGCCTTCCCCTCATACTCCGCGCAAATGGTTGTAAGGAGTACCTGCAGCCACCCTGGTCTGTGTGCCGGCTACACAGAGAGCAGAATTGCTCTGGGACAACGGCAGTTGTACTGGTCCAAAGAGAAGAGCAGTCTAAGGAGGGCATGCAGTAACATGGGATGGCAGCAGGCAGTGCAGGACAGGAGTATGCTTGTCACTTGAACAATACAAGCAAATGTTTCTGACTTTCCTTGGTTACCTGGAACTGGAGCATTAATCTCATGCTGACGTCTGCAAGTTACCGAGTCAGTGAATGCCATGTTTGATGATATAAACATCTTTGCACTTACTGGCCTAAACTTGCTTCAACCGTGACTGTCAGTGTCTTTCAGTGGGGTCCTGTTCCAAAAAAACATGTATTTAAACGTGTCCCTTCCCTTAGGTAAACATTGCTTGAAAAGCAGCAACAAAAGGAAAAGTTGAGAACAGTTTTATGGAGCTGCTCTTGAGTATCACTCAGGACATACTGATTCAGCAAGCCAACCGAAAGGGAAATGCTGAAATCCTCCAAAATCACTCTGTTGCAGAGAGGAAGCAAAACAGATGAAGTTTAAGCCCTAAAGACCTATGGCACTGTTCTGAAACTAAATCCACATACTCAGACCAGTGCTGTTGTACTCTGAAATTGTTGTGAAGCTTGGGGAAGTGAGAGCCCCATAAGTGTGTCTGGGAGAGGGGGCTCTGAAATGGTCTCAAGGGGCCATGTGCTATTGTAAAGGCTTCTGGCACTGGAGTGAATTTCATGTGTAGCTCCCTTTTCCTGCACTTTTTACATGGCATGAGAGAGCCCAAAGTCAGGAAAGCCTGCTTGTCTCCTTTCTTTTCCTTCTCTTTTCCTTCTCTTTTCCTTCTCTTTTCCTTCTCTTTTCCTTCTCTTTTCCTTCTCTTTTCCTTCTCTTTTCCTTCTCTTTTCCTTCTTCCCATCCTTCCTTTCCTCGTTCCTTCTGTCCAGCCATTAAAATCTTACTTTAATCATTTTTTGGGTCCTGATTTACTCACATGTTAATGATAGTATTTTATACAACTAGTATAAAATATGGGGGTTCAGTTCTTCAGTGAGGTTAAGGGAAAGCAGGAGTTGCAGGGCTGGCTGTAGCCGCTTGAAGGCTGCTTGGCTGGATGGGGATCTACTGCGGCAAGAGACAAGGATGACTTACGCCAACAGCAGTCACGTTTTGTCAGTGGAGAGTCAAGCAAGGTGGAGCTCTGCTGTATTAAATAACCGCCTCCCTGGTCTTTCCACACCCTGATCCAAATCCATCCCATGCTCCTATTTGTCTCAGGTTGTAGCGGCAGGTGGAATAGGGGTTGGTTTCAAAATGGCTGTTTCTCTGTTGTGCAAGACTGTCCTTTTCTCACTCTGGGCTTGTTTTCCCTTTCTGATGACTGAGTAGAAGTGAGTGAATCCTAAGAGGTCTACATCAGAAACTCTGTGCAGAAGCCCCGTGTGAAACTTGGATTTTACTCAAATGTATGATGCTGGACAGATTTCTCAGTCCAATGGGAAGAAAACTGACCTAAGATACCTGGTGTCCTCTGGAGTCCTCAAAATCATCATGTCTTTTCAGCTGATATTCAACTGATTGTGCTCAATACTTTTTAATCTGAAATGTGTGTACTTCAGTCAAGTGTGTAATGTGTTTGGGTTTTTTTTAATCCATTTTTTCCTTACAGTCAGGTGCAACTTCTCTGTTCTTTGCTGCACAGCAAGGCCACAACGATGTAGTGAAGTTTCTCTTTGAATTTGGAGCCTCCACTGAATTTAAAAATAAAGTAAGATGATGGGTCTATTTTTGCATGCTGATACATTCTGACAATCAAGGCTGTTTTTCCCTACTGACATGAAACATGACATGGCAGCAGGAAGATGATAAAAGGATTTCCTCACCTGAAGATTTTCTGAGTAATATGAGTAATGCAACATACTGTGAAAATACTAACTTGGAACTAGCTTGTACTACCTAGACTTAGTAACATAAGTTGATCAAAGATCAGTCCCTTGGTAGTGATATCACTCTTTCCTCTTAAGCCATCCTCCAATACAAGAACGAAGGGGGTTTTTGTCCATGTTAGGTAGGATCCCATTTTAGGTGTATACGTACTTCACTTTTGTACACTGAAATTTCATCTACGTTGGGATGTCTTTGCATACCACCATAGAATACATAAGAGTATAATGGCTTCAGTCCTCCCTAAATTCCTATTTACCCATCTGTGACAAGAAGATGAAATGCACCTCAGAGCTTCTATTTCTTTGTTCAGGCAGGTCCTTTTCCAAAATCTTCTTAGAATAGCCAAAAGCACAGATGGCAGAGCCTGGGTCTGGTTCATCACCCCTCATGAGGTGAACAGCATTAAGAACAGCAGTTCATCACTGACAGGAGTACATCAACTCAGTTTCTTTGCCCAAGGCAGTACTTACACCTCTGCTTTCAGCAAACAGAACCAAAAGCACCAGATTTTCATTAAATATTCTTGCCCTTGACATGCTGGCCACATTTTGGAGCTTTCCCATGATCTGGGGAGGACACTTGCCAGTCACTTACCCTGGGATCCATAGCGATGTGTTTGAAGAAGAAGGAATAGTTCTTTACCCCACAGTAACCAATTTTTGAAGATGCTATAGTCTGTGATTCGAATGACTCCCTCAACCCATACCTGCTTTCCAGGGTCCCTGGAAATATGGGCTTTAAGGGAATTGATGGAACACCAGAGACTCAACTCTTATGCTCCCGGGACTAAAAATCCTGAGGTTTTGTGGCCAGAGTCCGCACACGCCATTACAGCAGGATTCCCATACCCCAGGGAGCTATGCTTGTGGTTAGCAACTCTCTGACCACAGCAGCAATCAGTAAACTTAAAAACATGAATGAAATTGTGGCTATTTACACAACGTGGAGTGCAGCTGTGGAACTTGGCAATGTAGGAGGTTGCAATGTTAAATACAACAGCTGAATTTTAAAGTGCTGGATAATCTCATGTGGGACAAAGTTATTGGGAGAAGCTGCACATTAAAATATAAAATAAGGGTTGCTTCTCAGTCTTTTTTTTCAGGGTATAGGTGAGGGTTAGCAAGATTCAGAAGGATTGTCTTCTCTTGCATTCAGTTGTATACAGTTGGGCAAGTGAACTTACACTGTTCTTTGAGTCATCTGGCCTATAAAAAGGCCACAAAGCCATGCTGAAGGAGCAAATGTGTCCACAGGCGTAGGAAGAGCCTGGACTACTCACTGCAGCTCAGCATGCAATTGGGCAGTGTTTTTGCAGAGCGTGAATGCAGAAAACTTGTAAAGGAGGGAAGGTGGAGGCTGAGTACCTTATTCTCTCTAGAGGCACAGTTACATCTTCATCAAACCTTTGCGCAGCCTATGATCTAGGAGTTTGTGAAGAGGCCAAGACTTGGCCCAGGAGGTGAACAGCAGGCTTGAAATTGTCTGATCCTTCATGACAATATATGATTTTCTATGAAGCATGCAAAATATATCGATGTGAGTCACTAGGGCAGATAAAAGGGAGTAAAGATCTAAATGATAAGAAAATACTGCATTCAGCCACTCCTAATGGCTTCCATCTTTGGACAAATGCAGGTTTGAGCTCTGCTGTTGCTCACCTTGAAACTTTGCTCCCAGCCCCCATATTCCTGCCTGCCTCCTCTTCTGAATTCAGACCTGATTTGGCCCACGTGCCAGTCCTAAGTATCTTTTAAGCTGCAGGTTGCTCTTCCTCTCCAGGTCACAGTTTTCTGCCACTTCAGTCAAGCTGGTCATAAAACAACACCAACTTCCACGGGACATAATATGACAAACTGGCATGCGATGTGTATGTAAGGCTATTTTCCAGCAGCATCAAATGTGCCTGTCCAAGCACTCCCTCCTTCTCATCACTTCATCATTGAGGTGTATCAGTCGCCTCAGCACTCAGAGTATGACACAAGCTATAGTGCCTGAAAAGACTTTTAAAAGCTGACAGAAGGATAGCTGAGTTAAAATTAATCTGCGCAAGATTAAAGGGACACTGGTTGAAGAAGTTGAGGTTAGCTGTCACGTCCATGCCCTCTTTGCTGAAAGGATCTGCTCTCTCTGAATAGTAGTATGAGGGCTTTGCTAGGTTCATCATTAATGCTGGGACCTGTCCTGGAAATTGCCATGTTCATTCTTTCACTCATTGCTTGCCTGGGGACTGCAGCTCTTCTTCTGAAATGAGGATCTAGACAGAGGAATCCAAATGCTTCCAGATTCCAGACTGGGCTTTGCTAATCCACCGAATTTTTAGACTGAGGCTGGGTGGGAAACCAACTTGTACTTTGTGCAGCAGTGTGTACCTGAGCAGGAGCCACCACTGAGAACGTACTGCATTGACAGTATGCATCTTCCATTGGCCTTCTAGTGTGTTTTTGTATCAGTTCAATTTTCTGATTTAATAATGTGGTTTTCATAGCTTGGAATTATTCCATCAGACCCTGCTTCTGTTAACAGGCGACTAAGATAACAGGCTCCTCCATCCCCCTCCAAGCCCCAGAAACAATATAGTTGACAAAATATGCCTTTTCAGAGATAAGGCATTTTCCGATTAAGGCATTCAGCTGGGAGCAGCGCTGGAAAAGATATGGCTGATCCTGACTATTTTTAAAGGGCACTGCAAAATTAATCCATTTGCAAAGAACTTTCTATTATAAATGAAGACGTGGAATTGAAATAAGAAAACAAATTGAATGTATCTTAGGAAACAGAGACTTTAAAGCAAGGAAATGCAAAGCCCAACATCTTCTTTTTCATGTACCTCTCTGTAAATTGTAATTACTACATTTGTTATTCATATACAAGATTGCTGGAGAACTATTTTAATATAGGCATTCAATCCCTTGTATCATTAGAGTTGATATTCACTATGGCAGGCAAAGCAAACAATAGTGTAATAATGTAATTAGCAATAATTGCTGATGTTGTAAAGAGAATAAATAGCACTATTGAAGGCTATTATATATTTATTATAAAATACATATTATTCAATAATATTATTCTGCATTGTCCCAGTCTGGCATCCTTAGAAGTATGCATGATAAATTGAAACGTGTTCTCTTTTCTTACTCTGAGAGATGTTATAAGCATGTGGGTTCTTAGAAGGGTTTGCATGGTGGCATGTTTTCTGAGCAATACTGCAGATTGAACGGCATGTCAGAGGCGATTTTTCAGCAGGTTGTGATTGCAGAAGATCAGTTCCCCTCCCTTGTAGCATACATCAGAGATGATAAAACACCATATAATTCTAAGCTACTTTCAGGCGATGATGACAGAGGTGAAGGAAGAGGCAGGGAAATAGACAGGGAAGTCTACACCAGGTAGCGTGGTCTTACCGGGTGCTGCTGTTCCAAGGGCTTACATGGGAGATTGGCAGCTGCTCTATGTGCCACCAGTAGTGCGGACAGACTGTGTGGGGATAAGAAAAACGGTTTCAGAGGAAGAATTGCAGAGACAGCTGAGAGAACTGGCTCCTATCTGAACTGAAGGATTAATAGAAGCTACATCGTGTCGGAAAAACAGGATATGAGCCAGAAGTAAACCCAAGGCGATGTGCCTTCTCTCAGCTGCACCACAAGCCTCCTGCCCGCTGCAGAAGGGCGATTGCCCCAGAAGCGCCTCTGTGGTTGCTCACGTGTCCCTGCTCCCACTTGTTGCCTTGCTCAGAGTTTCCAAGAGGCTTGCCAGTACCAAAGATGCTGCTTCAGCTTTTTACTTGTCTCATCTGAAGCCAAAAAGGAAATAAAAGAGGGAATCACATGGCTGAAAAGGATTTTAAAACTCTCACATTTACTTCTTTTTTTTTTTCCATAACTCATTTGCCTTCCCAATAGCCTATAAAACATTGGGGTCTCCAGCTAGAACTTGCTGGAGGAAAGGCTCTGTGCTGGCAAAAAGAGAAGAAAGTGTAAGAGAAAGCAAGACGGAAGCTCAATAGGGGTGGGAAGGGGCTGAGTTTTTCTTCTCCTAGGAAACCATGGACCTTCACACTGTTTGACAATTCCTCGATTTAACTGAGTGCTGTCTCACCACATGGTCTTTTCAGTGAAAAAGATTTCTGGTCCCAGCTTCCCTTTTCTTACAACAAGACCTGTTGTTGTCTTTATCAGAGCATTCAAATGAATCTCAGTCTCTTCTTTTGAATGTAGGAGAGACTTCATAGGAGACACAGTAGAGCAGGTCTTAGAGCCCAGTTGTCTTCCTGATCAAGGACCAAACCTTTGAGCCAAGTTGTTACCCAATTCTCTCTGGCCCAGTAAGTATTTGCTTCAGGGTGGGCAGCTGGAACTGGGGACTACCCAATGCTTTTTTCTGATCCCTGGAACTCTGATCAGGGTGATCTAGGGAACTTGGTCACTCTAGTCTGAAAGATCTAAATGGTGTATTTTGGAAATATGTTATTCTTTCAAAAAATGTATCTGTCTAAAACTGTTGACTGGATTCAACCAAACACTTGGTCAGGATCCCCATTCTGAGACACTTAGACATATCCTGCGGGAAGTGTCTCCCTTCTTAAACCTCAAGCTATGACATCTCCCAAGGTGGGATCATACAGTTGGACTCCAAAGCGTTGGGCTTCAGCTCTGCTGTGCTAACTGCGGTTAGCTTTGCAGGCCTGCCTTTTATTTGGGACCTGTCATTTGGTTCCCTCCAGAAATTATGTTAATAACTAAACAATCTTAAAATAACAGGAGTTTGTTGAGAACACAGGAATTTTAGAAAACAAAAACCAGACCATAAAGCAATAAACAAACTATTCCCATATGCAGCTATGTCTATTTACCCTCCATAGAGGGAACCTCAATATTTTTAAGCTTCCTAAAACTCGTCCTTCCCTGCTTCTCCACAGGGGACCTCCAATCTGGATAGCACAGTTTCTCTTCTTAACTCACTAACCTTTCTCTCTCCCTTTCTTTCAGGGAAAGAGTCTTTAAAAATGTCTCTGTCTTTTGTTTGTAGCCCTTTGATCTGGTCACTCACTACTCCAGCAAAGTGGCTTTCAGCTGGTTGGAGACAGGAAATAGGTTTCATGAAGCTATTAGCTTTGGCCATTGTTTTTTAAGTGTCTATAAGGTGTTTTTTAATCCAGGAACCATTGTGATTGCTTTTGTGTTTTGTTCCAGCAGTTCCTATTAAACTAGGGTAGTTTAATTTGACAGGAAAGTCTAATGACTCATTGTAGCTACAGAGTGACTTAACTCCACTGACCTGATTACACAGTATATTTACTCAAATAATCCAGAATTAATATGCAATTCTTAGCTTGTTAGATAACAGCTTCACATCTGTGACTTTGCTGACATTCAGGCCTTGTTTGCTTTTCATTGTCATAGGGAGGAAGGGTGAATATGAGGTTTCGAGAGTAGCTACAGACAGTCCCTGTGGGTTAGTTCAGTCATGTCAGGGCTTGAGTTTTCATGAGGTTATTATAGGCATGAAATAGCACCACAGATTAATAAATCTGATTGGCACTTCCCATTATAAAAGATCCATTTGGCCATTCAAGCTGGAACTTCTCTTGTGGATATCTGTCTGTGTGGAAAATTTCAGACAAAACTTTGGAGCTGTTTCAGAGAACAAGGCTGAGGGAAAACACAATCTTTTGCCCACATTAATAACAGCTCTAGAAACCATTTATCTGAAATACTTTAGATAGCTTATCTTGTGGAGGAGGGGCTTGAGACTGGGAGAAGGCAGGGAAGGAGAGAGAAGACCTCTGGTGTGGATGACTTGGGGTGTGCGTCATTCTTGCACGATGGCATGGTGCCATCCCAGGCAGAAGATACGAACTTCCTCTCCACATCGGTGTCAGAAATAATGGTAATTTTTGAGGGGGCCACAGTGCACTTAAGATGGCAAGACCCACATTTGCTATCTCAGTTGTTTCAGCTGGCTTGGAGTCAGTTGCCAGCTACACTGAGGTGTTTCCCTTCTCAGACGGCTCCCAAGAGAGCGTCTTTACAAGCAGGATTTGTTGCATGTGCCTAGGTCGCCCTTTAGTGGTGATGTGCAGCAACTATAACTGCCTGGGATTGATCCTACCTGCAGGGATCAATTCGGCAGAAGTAATGGGGCTTTCACTGACGGTCATGGGTTTGGTCTGATTCACACTTCCACTTAGCTAGCATGCTTTAAAATGCATCCTCCCTACACTTCATCAGGCCAACAATCAACAGGTGAGAGGCAGGACACAACAGGGCATGAGGTTCTGGCCAAAGAAGAGTAGATGATCAGTAGGCTTTGGAGCAGGGGAAAGGTGTGCTATCCTTCGATAGGTGGAAGAGCTTGGCAGGGGTGGGGGATTTGGCTGTAAAGGGAAGAGACATGGAGGAGCTTGGAGTTGTGAAGGGAACAAAGCTTCTAGTGGGAAGGCAGAAGACAAGGAACAAAAAGCAGAATTTTCTTAGTTCCTGTCCTTCACTAAAAAAAACCTGAGGAGACAAATATTTATAGTGACAGAACCAAGTTTAAAGATTTATGTGGCAAGACTTGGTACTAAAATTATGAAAGATTCAGTAGCTAGTCACTACAGAACTGCTGTGAGCCAAATTCTGAAAAGCCTTAAAATTTGCTTTTTTTTTATGGTGGTGTTCAGTCCAGCACCTGCCCTCTCACCTGACTGTAACCATCCTTTGCTTTTTCACAGGATGGAGGTACTGCTCTTCTAGCTGCTTGTCAGTACGGGCATGCAAAAGTAGTGGAAACTCTGTTGAAGCACGGTGCCAACATTCATGATCAACTTTATGTAAGTTATTTGACACAGATAATATTGACAACACTGGTGGTGGAACAAATGTGCTGTTGGTTGGACAACAGCAGATGCTCTGGCTCCAGCACAAAGAAGCATTTGCCAAACGTTGCGGTTTTATAGTACTCTTACTCTTCTAACATGTGAATTTTGTTAACTGTTTGCTTTTCATGATCCTGGGAGAAGTAGCACAAAATGAGAAAAGATGTTTTGGCTGCCTTTTGATTCGTTATCTGTATGAAGGATATGTACCAAATCCGGATTGGATTTGTGCTATCCATTAGCCTTGAACAAAAGACCATGTCATGTTCTACCACGATTTGCATTGCAGACAGAAGAGTGAATAGCTGTAAAGCCTCTGAGGTACTAGAGAATCAGTTCATCAGTTTTCTGCCAGAAAGAGTAGCAAAAGTTAAAATCTTTAAATATCTTTAAAATATTTTTTTAAAATATCAGTTAAAATGATGTTATTTGGTATTTGTGCATCTCCAGCTTATCAGTGTTTTGGCCAAAGAATAGTTAAAATGGCCGAACTGACGTTGTTTAGTTGACTCTTCAGAAAGCTGGATTGAGCCAATGAAGCACTGGATTTAATTTACTCCAACAAAGACTCAAATAAGTTGAGCTTTTCAGCATTCAACAGAAACAAGTGGCAGATTTTCCCTCCACTTCCCACCACTCTTTCCTACCCCAGGGCACTCAAGACTGACACAGAGGAAATTGTTCCCCAGGGATATACAAGTTTTTCCAGCCATTTCCATGGGTTTTGGATCTGCAGGATGCTGTTGCGCTCTCAGCTCCCACAAACGTGCATGGTGACTGCACTGGGGGCTGTGCACTGGTCACACAGGGGATCCCCACCTCTGTGCTGCCCTGACCCTGTATTTATAAAGAAGGGTGTTCCACCCTCGCTGCTGTGCAAATAGCAATTGCCTTTCTAATCTGAGGGCAGTGATTCATACCTCTGCACGGTAATCCCCGGGGTTACCACGAAGTTTAAAAATAGCCATGCTGCCACACCTGCAGACACTTACCTAGAAGTGAAGGCAGTAAAATAACTTCCTTGTTGTCTCTCCTGGAAATGCGCAGTATTTGCAATTGGATTTAGAGATGTATTTTTATTGCTCACAGCCATTGGGCAAAACTAGTCAGAAACAGCTGCTTAATAAAATAAGAACACAATATCTTGAAAACGAGCATTAGCCTGGCTCCTTTTGTGGGGCATCATCAAGCTGCTTTTGCAAAGTGGTATCTGGCTGGTAGTTTCACTGGCAGGCAGCCAAATGAGCAGGATTTCGAGCATGCATTTGGGTAGTCCTCCCAAAACCATCAAGATAGATGTTTTAATCTTAAATTGACTTATGTGAGGGGTAGAGGAGAAGACAAGAGAATTCCCTAACTAAACAGTATTTCTTGCAGAAATATCTTACAGCCTCAAAACAGCTTTCTCATTACAGGATCAATTCAAATCAAGTACAAAAAACTACTAATTAATTTTTAAAATGGTTGGATGATAGGGAACCCAAGGTTCTCCATCTTGATTGATGCTATTACCCAACTTTGTTTACTTTCTAAATGGAAGTGTTCTCACTACTCCTGTCTCTGGAGGAAGCCTACAAAGAACCTGATACCATCACCCTATTTCATGTACTCACATAGCAACCAGAGAAAACAGCATTTGTAGTGCCAGCAGACACCTCTCTTGTTTACCAGGACATTTGTCTTGAAACCAAGGTCAAACATTCTAAATTCAGTCCCTGGGGCACTATACTTAGCTCATGCTTCACTAAGTCTGTGCTGAGTTTTGCAGGAAGAGGAGTAGCTAAGCAGTATCTCTCGACAGATAACAGCATTCGGTCCCAACATAGTGATATGCCAACAAGGTCAACAACAGGCTTCCACTAAAATGCCCTGTATTTTGTAATAAGCATATGCATAAATTGGTTGGAAGATGTGTACTTGTACATCTGAGATGCAGTGAAGGGGTTCATTCATGTATCTTTTTAAACTAAAAGAGCCGCACCTCCTGGGGAAACTTGCCCCAGCATGCTCTGTGCTGAGCACTCTGGATATAGGATGGGTAAACACCTGTCCCACCCTCAGTGCAGGTTTCCACTTCCAGTTGGTTGGATGGATTCTAATGCTATTTGAAATTTTTTCATCAAAAAAACTTAATGAAATAGAGCTTTTACATTTTTTTCCTAAGGAAAAAGCCTCAGTGAAGCCAAATGCTGAGAACATCTGCACATGAAAGACATGTTGAGGAAAAAAATCCTGTATTTGTTCATTTCTTCTACATGCCTTTGCAGAAAAATGCTGGTTTCTGATAGGGCTATGAGACACTCTGTCTTGTATGTGCTACTTTTACATTATTATATTACAGGTGAAGTCTCATCTACAAGATGTGCCAGAGCAGTGGCGTGGTAGTTGCTGGGGTGGCACAGCAATATGGCACAGTACTTACTCCTTCAGACTCCACTGCTGGAGTCTCCAGTTCTGCAAAGTGCTTGAACATGTTTTCACCATGTGTGTGTCTATGTAGCAGAACACTTCTGCATGAACATATAAAAGCTAGATGAACTGAAATAAATGTATTTTGCTACATAGGAATGGATTTCTTGTTATGTAGATCAGTGCTTCGATGAACTAGATTCTCAGTATTCCACACCCGGGATTTAATGCTCAGTTTGGTATATGATGGGAGCCAGTTCTTGTGCATGCTGAATGAAAATGTTATCGTAGTTTGCTATGAACTAGACTTTGGATTTTGGTAATTGTTTCTTAAGCTTGGCTATATATCTGCTGTTACACTGCTTAAGGAGGAGAACTCGATTCAGTTTGATTTGGTTGTGTATAGAAAAAATGGCATCATTTCAACACAGTGTAAACTGGATGTATTTGTTCTTAGGATGGAGCTTCTGCAATTTTCCTGGCAGCACAAGGAGGCTATCTGGATGTCATCCGATTGCTGCTTTCTTCAGGAGCAAAGGTTAACCAGCCACGGCAGGTAAGCTCAACACTTCAGGGAAGAGCTGGGGTCTAATTATTACATTTTACAGTTACGAAAAATTAACACTGGATTAGAGAGATTTCCTAGGTTTTAAACTAACTGAGGGATACGTAAGCATGCATGGTGTAGAGATATATATAAAAGCTCTCTTGGTTTCCAAAAAAGGTTTTCTTAATTGCTTAGCTGTTTCTTGACTCTAAAATCGGTGCTTAAACAGCACATTTAGATGCTGCTTTGAGTAGCCAGCTGTGGGAGTTGCACAGCTAGCTTTACTCCCAGCACTTAGAAATGTCTGGTTAGAGACAGGGCTTCCCAGGAAGCTTTGCCTGTTTTGAGAGAGCCTCCCCTGTGGTCTGCTGAAACCCTGCAGGCAAGGTAGCTGTCCTGGCTCTTCACTGCACGTTTTAAATTGATGGGATAAGGTCTTGTCCTTGCAGTCAGTCATGTATGGCTGCCAGGTGGCTGTGATCACTGACTGCAGCACGTAAGAAATCAGCAGGCAGGAGCAAATGAATGTGAAAACTCCAATAACAGTGGACAACGTGGCATGTGACAAGCTTTGCCAGGTATTTTCAGTATTTCCTTTCACCTACACCAAAAAGCCTGACAAATCATAGCCTGGCAGCAGAGATTGATCTATATGACTTCTGCTGCATCTGTAGGTCTGCATAGCCTCCCTGCTACTCCTGTAGTGTAAGGAAACTGGATTAGCATTTTATGTGCCCACAGTAAAGTCATTTTCCTGCTGTCTCTTTCCCCACCTCTCCAGCACCAGAGCTGTGCTGGCAGCTGCTCCCTGGACTAATGCTTTAGTTGCTCCTAGGCTACTCCACACTGTCTCCCAAGATCAAGATTAAGAAATGTTCCTAAAAGCTGTTAATTAATGCAGTGGATAGACCAAGGTATGCATTAATGCCTTTTGAGTCAGTCAAAATAAAGTTGGGGAGCCTTAGATTTAGCTCTACCGTGTTGCCATAAAAACTGCATTCTGCTAACCATAATTATAATGCCCCAGCTAATTCTTTCTGACAATATTTTTTTAGCTCTCTAATCCAATTTCTACAACACAATGTTTCATGAGGCATTTTTAAACCTTAGTTGAGGAAAAGACTTGACTCTGTGTGAATGTTCCTCCTGGCTCTGTTTCATCTCCGGCAGTACGGGCCTACTTTGCTTCAGGGTACCTCTGATCCCTGCTAAGATTATGCCTGGATAAGTCCATGGCATTTGTATTTGGGCCCACTGTAACCTGAAACATTTCCTTAACAAGTGGAACATTTTTACTGTTTAATTAGCAAAGTAATGGTTGGATGGACTTCAGTCTCTTTCTTACTAACAAACAAATTTGTACTTTGTTCGAAGGTGGCATGTTGGTCATGAGGAATGTAGCTCTAGATGGGGCAGTTTCGATGCCAGATGACTCTCACTGTCAGTTACAAACTACACTGCTCTCACTGCTGTAGGAAACTTTTCTAAGCAACGTAACGTCAAATACAGGGCTGGCCCCAGCTGCAGAGTGCCAGGTGTGAGTGCAAGCTTCTCCTTCCCCACGGTGTCCAAGTTTTCCGCTCTACCTTGTGAATTTGGGGGCTTAATTCATCTGCCTGAGCATGTGCATCTGCCCTGTATGTCTCCTCCTGCTGCTGCAGTGGGTACCGGTTCCCCTTCGGTCTCGTGCCCCATCTCCCAGTCCCACAGGGGTGCTCCTGACACTGTAGAGCATCTCGGATGGCGCTGGCTGTCCGTGTGCAGGCCCTTCAGCTCAGCTCTCACAAGACTGAATAGCAAAGCTTCCTGGCGAGTTTCTTCCTGGCAATGTCATTTCTCCTGGTTTTTAGCCGCCTTCTGTTCTTTCTGACATTGTGGAGCCAGGCAGGAATTCTTTTGTCATCTTTTTGTCTAGACAGAGCTGGGGGCAGTGTCTGAAGCTGGGTGCGGGAGATGTTTCTTTGCTTCTCCAACTCAAAAACAAAGGGAGAAGATTATTTGCCAATGAATTTTATGCTCTGTCTTGGCAGCCCGTGTCCCAGCAGGCTTTAGTCTGACTGGCTAAGCAGATGCAAAATACTCTGAAAATTAGTATTTTTTTCTTAACACATGACATGCAATTACACATATATGCAAGCCAGTAAACCTATATAGAGTGTAGACTTCAGACAAGCAAGCAATTTGTTATTAGCAAGAATTCAGCTGGTGTAGTGGTGCGAGTGGACTGATGGGCAGAACAGTGGAGGAGATGACACTGAGTAGCCTGAGAGTAGGTGCTCTCTGTTCCTGGAAGTCCTTACTGGGAATTTGAGGGGTATTTCACCTCCCACCCTAATCTGGTCCTTTCTAAAACTCCAAGCCACAAGCAAACACTGAGATTCAAAGCTGCAAAGCAAAGTCATTAGTTAAGAGAAAGAGCATCAGAAATTTCGGTCAGAGTATGTTTGGAACTGCTGGCTGCTGGATATAACGAATTGTGGTCCATATATATTAGCTTGTAATCAAATACGGAAATAAGCACAGCTTAAAAACATATGGGGTATTTAACATTGTTCTAGGAATGTAATGGTCTGCAGTCTGCTGGGTGGGCAGAGGGACAAGGAAAGGAAAGTAGTTTTTGAACTGCGTCTTTCCCTGTTCTCACTTTCTTCCTGACTCATCTCCAAGCCCTAATATCTGTTTACACGGGAATTGTCATGTGGCCTCTTAGTACAATGTAGTATCTCTTTTGCACCATACTCCAACATGAAAATGGACAGAAATCTCATCTACTCCAGATAAATATTATATGCGTTTGCATAAACCTGCCTGTTAGATGCTGTTTGCTTCAGAGAGAGAAGCTGACAATAGTCAATGCGAGCCCACCATCAGCTTCATCATCTTTCTTCTCTTCAGGTTAAGTTCTCCAAGACAGTCACTTTCTCACAATGTCATTTTGCCTCTAGCCTGTAACTGAGATACTGAGGATGATGTCTAACAGCAATACTATTAAGGACAGTTAACGGTAATAGTGATGTTACCCAACGCTTGTATTTCCTTCTGCTCCTTTTAATTTATACCTGAAAATAAGAGTTCTTAGAAACTTTACTGTGAGTAGAAGAAAGCTGCTGTGTTCCTCGTGCTGTGCTTGTGTACGCATTTCTTGTGTAAACAGAAGCGTGGATTTGCACAGCATTGGATCTTCATGCAGATTAAATTGTGTAGGCTGCTCTCAGATATTTTCCAAGTTTTATAGGCTTTTTCAGCGTCCCTATTGCTATTTTCTAGAGCCCTCTGGTGGGGGGAGATTAGAAAAAATATGAGGTGTCAGCTTACTGGTAGGGAAAACACTATAAATTGGAGATAGTTTTTATCATCACACTAACATCACGTATGCTGTGTACAAGACAGCCTTTGTTATTTTTGAATCACAAAGAACACTCATTGTATTAACAGGATATATACTAGAATGAGGTCAGTCACTAATTTCAATGAGTTAATTTATAGAGAAATCATACAAGAGTGGGCAAAGATCTTGTTCCTCATCATTTGAGAATCAGAAAAAGGGAAGCCCAGAATATTATATCAAAGGAAGAAATAACTTTTCTGTTTCTTCCAAAAGATTAAGTCACTAGCCCATAGAAGGCAGAGAACTGATTCAACAATGTTTTTTTGGGTTGCACGAGCAAGTCATATGAAACTTCAGTTGGCACTGAGGAGAGAGATTGCTTCTTTGATTAAGGTGGAAATATCTTATTTAAAGTAAAAAGTTGTTTTCTTCTGAAACTTCTCATTAAGGCTCTTTTGGAAGCCCCGGTATATTTTGTCTTCTTTTTTCCTGCCAAGTCTTCAGGCTGCTGAGGGTGGCGAGGGGAACCGGCAAGCGCTGAAGGCAGAAGCAGGCACCCTACTATGTGAGGGCTCCCTTTTATGTTAAAGTCCATACAGGCAAAGCCTTTTATTAAAGGCCCACGAGAATCAATTTGGCACCACATAACCGCTGGAGTCCTCTGTAGTCTGGATAATCAGGCCATTCAGAAGCAAAACGAGGAAAAGACACAAAACTAAATTCTAATTGCGGCGCAAAATACTTCTAGTGCTTCAACTCGCCTTTGCCTTTGGGATGGAAATCCATCACAAAGTTTAGCTTGTTCTGAATGTGCATTTTATTTTCTGAGGTTTTCTGCTCAAATCATGATTGCATAGGACAATTTTTCCAAACCAGATTGTTTCACGCTGGATTCCTCGATAATTGCCTTGTTTTCTAGTGGAGTGCTTAAAGATAAAATTTGTGAAATACTTACCATCGCTGTAAGGCAAGACGTTTTTACCAGATTCCCTGAGGGCAGGTAATGTAACTTAACATTGAAAGTTGGTGATCATCTTGCATTGCTCCTTAGCTTCTATAAACAACTTCCATTCCATAAGTACAGAGACCCAGCTGCAGAATCTGCCCATGCATGCTGAGATTTACCTGTATCTTCTGTCACGTCCAGCCCCCTAGAGTTCAAAGTACACAGGATACCATTGGCCTTTACACTTTTAACTTCCCTATGTATTTTAGGCACGACTGGTAAGCCGAAGAGGGCTTTAACTGTTTGCACAGCAATGCGTATTTCAGGCCAACTATGCAAGAGAAAGCAGCTAAGGTGGCTCTGCTCCACCACTGGAGCGGTTCTGACTTGATACACTGAGCTCCCGTGTGCTTTTGGAAGCAACTCTGCATATGTCTATCTGTGATGCCAGATTTAATTGAGAAATACGTCCATTCCAGTACGCAGACTTGGGAGGTAAAATACCAGGGAGCACAGGATCTCAAAGTGAAACCTTTAGCAGTCTTGTTTTGTTTGCAGGATGGGACAGCTCCCTTGTGGATTGCATCGCAGATGGGTCACAGTGAAGTGGTGCGAGTGATGCTGCTCCGGGGAGCTGAGCGAGATGCCGCGCGGGACGTGAGTGGCACTTCTTCCTGCGCTCTGTCTGCAGCTTAACGCCTCCTAGCTTTTTTTGAGGCTGCAAGTCTGCCTGAATGGAGGCCGGGTGCCCCCAGAGTCCGTCTTCTTTGCCAGGCTGTAAAATCCCAGTGTGGGCTCCCTTTTTCCTTGTGTTTGGGACAGCTTCCTGGAGGGACCTCCTGGAATAAGGGAATGGAAATGTCCATATAAATGAGAGGCAAAGATGATATATGGTGTCATGGGTTCATTTTACCCTGAAATTTTCACCTGCCAGAGGAGCAATCCTCCAGATGCCCTAAAACCAGCATATGCTGTGGGGGTGCGTCCTCGAAGACAATGAGCAGAAGAAACCCTCCTCTGAGAGGTGTGGGGGAGAGCTGATGTTTCCCTCTAGCCAAAGGGAACAGGGGTAAAGTATTGATAACAACTGAACTGACCTTCCTCTCTCTTTTAAAGGACGGTACGACTGCTTTACTGAAGGCTGCCATTAAAGGGTACAACAATGTGATAGAAGAGTTGCTGAAATTCTCTCCCACGCTTGGCCTGCTGAAGGTTAGTAGTGAAACACACAGATTTTTAGGCAGAAACTCAAGAAGGCAAAGGGTCTGATGAAAGCCCTTACGTTTATGACTATGCCAGTGGAAGACAGTAAGGAGCTTGAGCCAAAAAAAGTGAAGAGAAAAATGAAATTATCTTATTTAGCCTTTAATGCCACACATAAATGAATCTTCTCAAATGAAATTGTGAATTTGATTTTTGGAATGAGGAAGCACATTGTGTCGTAGAAGGAATTCTCCTGCTTTTTATCATCTGATTTTATTTCTACAGTAAATGGATTGCTCTCGATGGTGCAGTTTTTAGCATTATACCCTGCCCTCTGTTGAATTCAGTCAGCAAAATAGTATCTTAAGAGATCTGTTGTGAGCAGATTCTCTACTTGATTTTGTTCTCCTCTGAGTTCAAAAAGTGACTTGAAAAATAACAGATATTTGGAAGCTGCTTTTTAACAGCTGATCTAATTTTACGTGCCTATAAATCACATACTTTGATAGCCTCTATGCATGCAACTAATTGGCAATTTTGATGTACTTGAAAATCCAGGTGGCATTAACTTAGTTGTTAATTACAAGTATGAAATAGCTTCCACACTTACTTGAACTGTCAGTTTGCAACCACAAACAAAAGGCCAGTCATAAAAAAATCACCATTCAGCTGTCTGACATTGAGATCATTAATCATCAGAGAAAGAAGATAAAATGCACAGGTGGTTTCCATTACTGCTTGTGCTTCTGTTTCACTTGCTAATGGCTGACTTTGCCAGGCAGAAGCAAGTGCTGTGTTCATTTCACCTCTGATCTATTGACAAGGGTAATTTTTGAAAGGAAATGTTGCTGTGGTAAAGTGAACTTGACTCTCATTTTTGTTAAAGCATTTAAAACCCTTCATAGCCCCCTAGCCTGCCAGCAGCCTGTCTAAATCAGACCCTATGCCTTTGATGACCTAATCTCTTCCATGTTACTTCTTTCTTGTTCCTAGGCTTGTTCTTTGCGAACATTTGTGTTACACTGCCTTTTGATTGCTTCCCATGCACGGTAAAAACGTCTCCTTTGGTATTTTCTAGAACGGGACCTCTGCTCTCCACGCGGCCGTCCTGAGCGGCAACGCGAGGACAGTGGCGCTGCTCCTTGAAGCAGGAGCGGACCCGGGCCTGCGGAACAAGGTATGTCCTGGCACCCCGTCCCGGGTGAGGAGCAGGTGGGGAGCACCGAGTGGCGGAGCCGTGCGTGCCACGGAGGCGGTGGCAGTCCACATTTCTGTGTCGGTCCATGGTTGCCTCTTGATCCTCTCCTGAAGCACCACCATTCGGTCTGTTCGTTTCTGTATACGAGCATCTATAAGGGTGCTAGGCAGTGCCACTGGTGATGCCGGTACTTGTGAAGTTACATCAATCTGAGAATAACCAAACCATGCACTCACTCACTCAAGAACAACAGATTAAACTGTTAACTATAGCTACTCATGGGCTAGCTAGGTTGCATTTTAGGGAAACAGTAATCCGTCACTGTTTTGATAAGTCATAAGTTATATTTGTGTCTCATGAGAAATACACAAGGAAGATATTTCAGCAGCAAGAGAAATATATATCTGGGTGCCTTTGGTAAGAAAACTTGGTTAGGATTCAGCCTAACCTTCACATTGCTAATGCAAAGAATATCTCAAATTACATGCATCTTTCCCATATCTTACTATAAATCTGTTAGTTTATTGAAATATTTTCATATTCATTTTTTGGCAGCTACTTTTCTGCAGAAAACTTGTCTTGTTTTTATTCTGTAAAGTGTTTTAACATTACGTCTTTGATAATTTCCATGAAAATGTTTTCTTCTGAATTATGTTTATTTGCCACTAGTATTTGATATCTAGCTGCATTTGTTAAGCTATGAATGGGTGGTCTGGTATTTACTTCTGGTTTATGATTGGGTGAATCAAAGTTGTAATACAAGTAATCCAGCATATACCTTCTAAATGTTTTGGTCATTCAATATAAAATCTGTGCCTGTTACTTCTGTATCATTCCACGTGATGGCGGCAGAGTTAATGCCTCTCATACAGTAGTTCGTGTTAATAAGCATTTTGTTTTGATACTATCATCCAAACAACACGCAAGATTTTTCTGCTACTGACAGTGATTTGCGGCAAGAGGGTGTGCAGTGTAAGAAAGCCTGTGGCTGTAACCTCTCCTACTGATCTTTTCTTTTTAAATAACTTGCAATTTGGCACAACAGGGTACATTTGCAGGACAGAATTACTGATTTTCAGAAGTAGCTTCATTATAAATACTTTATGTTACCAAAATTGTATTCAATAAATACTGAAGACCAAACTCTGATGTTCTATTATTACCAAACCTACAGAATAGCACTGACTATTTCATAGCAATTAAGGACTTTCCTTGGATTTTTATGGACTTTGGTACTTAAAGACCTGCCTCATCTCCCCCAAAAAATCAGCAGCTATGTTCTCTTTTAATTTTGTGGCAGAAGCATAGGGAGTCCAAGGGATACCATTTAGCCTGGACAGTCAGCAGAAAATAAGCTACCACTCAAATCCCATGCTGGGATTATTTTGAAGACTTAGGTGAGACTTGCACACTGTATGGAAAGGTGACTTTTCAAGATATCTCCACCAGTGGTGGAGACAACACTGGAATAAGCACGTCATTATAATGCCCAGCACCATCTTCTTTAGAGTTTAATGCTTTTAAGCCATGTTTTGGAAATATTTGTTCATTTCTGCTAACCTCAAGGTTTTTTTGTTCCAGGCAAATGAACTGCCAGCAGAGCTAACAAAAAATGAACGCATCCTCCGACTCCTCCGTACGAAGGAAAAACAAAGGAAAAGCTAATGCAGCCCTGTAGCAAATGCGGTTTGACAGAGATGTGCCCTGACCACAGTAGCATGACAGTAAACCTAGGTTGCCCGAGAAGGGCTTGTTGGAACAGTTTGCAGAACTGATTAGCCTCTCCAGTACACGCTCACCGAACGCATGAGGCCCTTACCACGGGGTCGCCACGGGCTAGGGCCTCCGCCTGGCATCACTG
Organism: Calonectris borealis; assembly: GCF_964195595.1. NCBI lineage: Eukaryota > Metazoa > Chordata > Aves > Procellariiformes > Procellariidae > Calonectris > Calonectris borealis. Next base: position 52,824,378 of record NC_134313.1, read on the forward strand.
AACGCAGAAGGACTGCTATGGGAGCAGGGCTTGGCCTGGCAGCTGCGTTTGCACTGCAGCCCTGCCTGTACTCCAGGATCCCACCGGTCCCAGCACCGACGTTTGCTCCTCCGCACCTGCGGCGTACGCATCCCCGCACGTGCAAGTGCTCCTGCCGTTTCAGACACGCATCCCCATACGGGCATGGCCGCACTCCTGTAATGGGTGTCTCGGGGTGCACGCGTGGGTCGGGAGCACTCGGTCCTTGTGCCAAAAGGACGCCCAGACCTCACAGCTGTTTGGATGCACTTGGTCCTGGAGCAGCCCCACGGTGCCGCTGCCCTCCCTTTGCTGGCAAAACTAGCTCTGACCATTCCTCTCTACCTCCAAGTGCCGCATGGGACTAGAGGTGAGATCCCACCTGCAGCATCCTGACAGGAAAGGTCTTTGGTAACATCTTGGCTACTACATGAAACTCCATAAAAATGATACAGAGCGTTACAAATTATGCCAAAAGCTACCGACCAAACAATAAGCAAGATGTCCTCCTCAGTTGTACCATCTTGATCTGTCAATCTGTCCAGCAAGAGAAACACAGCGGAGCGGTTGGTAGCATTTTGCGATGCATACGCAGTGCTATGGGGATCCATCCCCAACCCTACAGTCTACCTACATGCATTTTTGTGGGTAGGGTAGGACCGGTTACAAACCAACCAGGGCATATCATTCACTGGTGCAAGTACATCAGAAATTTAGCTGTCGAGCACAACAGCACAGATGCTATACAAGTAGTATACGTATGTTCTGCACACGCATATATGTGACACTATGGTTTAGTACCCACAGCTACTATGCAATGCACTTGTTCCCCAGGTCTGGGACAGGAGTTAAGGGAGAAGTGTGCAGTGTACCGGTATTTCAACAGCTGGTGAGAGGGTTACACGTAGCCACACTCAAACAGGCCCACTAATTAACGTGGCCATGGAAAATGAACTCTCAACAGCAATTTTGGCCTTTGTTGTGGTTGAGATGTTTAGATATGCTACTAGTGCCTCTGTGGGGAAGGCAGTGCAAATTGTAGATGGTTTGTGAAGAGCTATGTTGTAACCATGTTGCTGTAAGACACCCCATTAAAACCCAGTCATTTTTGCAGTATAAACAGTATATACTACGTCTCGTTAGCCACAAAACCATTAGAGATTATTTTACAGTGAGTTGAGGTATAAAGTTAGTTCAGTACATAAATCCAGGCACTTCACCTGCCTTCAAACCTTGGCAAATTACTGAAAAATTGCTTTAAAAGTTGAAGACAGAGAAGATTGCAGGGAAACAAAATATTCCCTGTTTAAAAAATGTCTGCTTAGGATTCAGCTGAACGGTTGCACTTTTGCTTCAGTGAGTTAACAAAAAAAATCTTTTAGTGAGCTAGCACAAATGAATGTAGTTTACTTAGTGCCAATTAGCCATATATATTACCAAATCATAAAGTTATTCTTTTTTGTGAGTAAGTTAGGTAAGAAGTCAGGGTTCTGGTGAAGACAACAGAAGTGGGCGTACCTTTCCTTGCAAGCTGGAATTGCTATTCAATTTCTATTCAGCATTAGAAAGGAAAGCTTTAAGTTTTTCAACAATATGAGAAGACACCAGAAAAATCTATTTGTTTAGGTAATTTATGCTGCTGTATTTTTAAATTAAATAATGTTGTGCCTAACAGAAACGTGCAGATGAACTGGTGCAGAACCAAAGAGTTATGCAAGATGCTTAGAGGATGACTGTATCCAGGGTTAAGTTCTGCAAAAGACTAAAAAATACTGAGCATGCAGAAATCTCAAGAGCCTTATTGGGAACTTAAGTTGTACTGCATTACATGGTACTGGACTCCAACTTCTTTAACAAGCAACACTGGAGAGGATAGGTTTATTTGGAGCCCCCAGTGGGTTGAAGATGAACATATTTTTTTGGAGAACGCTAGAGGGACTCTAGGCAGCCTGGCCTCAATATTGATCTTTCTCCCTAAAGTTTCTTCAGATCAACAGCTGGGAACAACCACAGATTAACCACATCTTAAGATGAAAAGCCCTTTCACAGTTGTAAAGGAGGAGGATAATCATTAGAAGGTGTTCAGTAGTCATGCTGGGTGAGCAATAAATACTCTTAATATCAGACAGGCTGTAATGGTCAAGCAGTCTTCCTAAAAAATGTGGAAGCATCCACAGTCGGTCTCCTATTTCTTCCTGATAGCAGAGCATAGGAGAGAGGACAAGGCGAGCCAACAGTGGTCCTGTGACAGCTGAAGTAAGCAAGCTGAGACAACAACATGCAGGTGTCCAGTATCTGCAGGTGACCTCTCCTTTCTGACAGCCGTATTTTCTTGTGAGAGTGGTCTCACCCCTAAAGGGGCAGCTACTCAGCAAAGAGCTGCTTCTAGAGCTATGCCTGTCCATGGGAAGATGCATGTCTGCTCCCCACCATTTAGAGTAGGACTTTCCAAGGCATGTGTACAGCTGCCTCCATGACTGGCCACCGCAGCCAGGGCTGTCATGCAACAAGCGAAGAACACCTGGGATGCTGCCTCCCGTACAGAGCATCTGCTGACCTTCTTCTGAGAGGATGCAGTCACCAGCTCCTCTTTCTTTGAGTGATACTGGGCTATAACTGGCTTTTCTTATTTCTAAACAAAATTTGAAATGTGGGGCTAGCACAGATTGAAAAGAGAGGCTTGTAGCTCCCTCCTTGCTCACATTAGTGCTGGCTGATACGGCACACAGGCTGTGTGTGTGGGGCTCCGTGGTGGAGAACCGGCAGCGAAGTCTTCCTCTGCCCCGTTCAGGCTGAAGTTGAATCTAGCTTCAGCAAAGACACTACTCAGCCAACATGGGATTTTTAGGCATGGAAACCTTCCCATTGGGAGCATCTGTTTCATCTCGGAGCCTTTGGAGAGAGGGCTGGTTTTAGTTTTGGGTTCCCTGTAACCAAAAGGTGCTTATTTTGCCTGTAGATGGGGTTGAAAGTTGCAATACTGTTTCTCATCATGCAACTGACCTTTTCACAAAGAAACCTTAATAATTCTTAGTATTTATGTAGCTACTGTTATCTTTAAAGTGCTCAGTAAATACTGCTGTGGTTTGTTTGTTGTTTTAAAATGGAAACCCGCTTTCCCTTTGTGGCTGAAGTGATTCACTAATATTGACAGTAGTTCTTTGCATAGTTATGCCTTTTGTGCAAGGCTTTCAAAGTGCTCTGCAGACACTACTACCTTTGTAAGTTCCAAAATGCATTGCTGGGGGAGGTAGGGAAATAGATGATTTCATTCACACACCAGTGAAATGCAGCAGCTGTTCATCAGTTCGTGTCAATAGACAACACTAAGTTTAGACTGGAAATTAAGGGGCACAAAATCCATTTCATAGATGGCAGGATGAAGGTAGGTACCATATGATGATGTGAAATAGAACTGGGACAGGATAACAGGCCAATTTTTGGGGGGTTGGGTTTTGAGGTTTCTTTTCCCCCAAAAGTGACGTGTATATATATCCATCTTACACCCCCAAAAAATCAGCTCCAATAGCACACTGCTTTTAGGCTTGCCTCTCTGCACACTCAGATCCAGGGCCCCAGCCTGCTGTCCTCTCCACCTGGGATTTATGCAGGTGCTATAACCTGGTGACTTCCCATCAGCTGCAAGTGAGTACAAAGGATGTGCAACCAAGAACAGGCTACACAAATGAGTCAAGGAAAAGTATAGGACATCTTTCTTTTATTTCACTAGTATCAAGCCGTTGTAGGATGGGGATGAGCACAAGGAAAGGCCCATGAGGTATAGAGGGAAGTGGCATCCCATCAGTGACATGGTAGTGGTGTAGCCTCAGAGGTCCCAAATACATGGAGCTCTTCATTAAAGAGATCACTACAGTGCAGTGTCCAGGGACATCTATTTAGTAATGATACAAAAGGCAATCCTGTACCTCCTGACTTGCACATGCTGTTCTTCCCTTGGAGCAAAACCGTCTCACTATTGATCCACCCACCTTTGTTTAGTTTAGAAGAGCTGAGAGGATTAGAGCACCAGATCAAACAGCTGCAGGTCATATTTAATGCACTTTAACAACAATGATTATTTGCCTCAGAGTCAGAGCCTAATTGCAAGAATAATTCGCAGCTCTTTATTCAGCCAGTCGTGGTGACTACTGGGAAAGCCATAAGTAAACCAAATCTCGTGTTGTCTCAGAAATTTCGGAATTGTTGTACAGAAAATGAGGTAGCACAAACGCCGTCCCATTTGTACTTCACTTAATATGAACACTGAACACACATAAAATACTGCCTTTGTCTGGAACCCTTGAGTCAGCAGTGCTAAAATGTTAACGTTTGCTACCAGTCCAACCGAAGATTATACACAAGGCTCTTTTTTCCAGCAATGGAATATTGTACTGCACACACGGGACTAAATGGAGTTGTGCCTTCTCACAGCAGCTCTGCATTTGGTCCTTGGGAAATGACAGTTTCATACTTTTCTGAATTCCACAGTTTGTTTTGACCTGCCCTTTTATGCATTTGATAAAACCTATATAAATTTATGTAACTACATGTAAGACTAATATTCTGCAACAGGAATGTTGCTTTGCTAAAACACATTTTTCCATACCATCATTTCAATAAAAATTAATATACTACTCGGATTATCTTTCTGCATACTTCAGTATTTCTTTCTTTTCTTCTGTATTCTACTCTTTCTCTTTGTAGAATATCAGAATTAATTTCCTATTTATGCAAAGACCACTTTGTTCTATTCCACTCCATTGATTAGACTTTTATTATTTTCCAGGTCTTTACAGATGAGATAGCATTCACAAAACAAACAAAGCCAATGCCCTGGCTTGAGAAACAGGAAAACTTACTTTAGTGTGACAAAACAAGGTTTGTTTCAAAGATCCAGATGTCACTGACAGACTTCCCTTGACATTAACATCCATTAGGTCAGACCTGAAGGGAAGATTATAAAAAGCAACTTAGGAACAAAAGGAATAACTAACTTTTATTCAGTTAGTCAAACATGTCTTCGTAGTTCTATTATTATTCCTAAATGTAAAACTGGCCCTTACACTGATCTAACCTACTTCAGTTAAAAAAAAGTCAACACCCTGCTGATATGCTTATTATGGTATGCAGTGGATTATGCGCATTATAAAAGAGGAAAATAGCCTACACTGTATTTTTGACCTTCCGTTTGACATCCCAGGCTTTTTGCCTTTTTTCTACAATTTTCTATTGTGATGAGCTACATTTTGAATCATCGTCAAAAATTCCTACAGCCACAACTTAGTAAAGCATCTCCATATATTCAGAGAATATTGAGAGAAAGTGCTGTGACTTGTTCATGGCCTAAATCTACAAGAAGGGCCGGAAGGAGGATCCGGGGAACTACAGGCCGGTCAGCCTGACCTCGGTACCAGGGAAGATTATGGAGCGGTTTGTCTTGAGGGCGCTCACGAGCCATGTGCGGGACAACCCTGGGATCAGGCCCAGCCAGCACGGGTTCATGGAAGGCAGGTCCTGCTTGACCAACCTGATCTCCTTCTATGAGCAGGTGACCCACCAGTGGATGAGGGAAAGGCTGTGGATGTGGTCTGCCTGGACTTCAGTAAAGCCTTTGGCACTGTCTCCCACAGCATTCTCCTAGAGAAGCTGGCGGCTCACGGCTTAGACAGGTGCACTCTTCGCTGGGTAAAAAACTGGCTGGACGGCCGAGCCCAGAGAGTTGTGGTGAACGCAGTTAGATCCAGTTGGTGGCCGGTCACGAGCGGTGTTCCCCAGGGGTCAGTACTGGGGCCGGTCCTGTTCAATATCTTTATCAATGATCTGGACGAGGGGATCGAGTGCTCCCTCAGTAAGTTTGCAGACGACACCAAGCTGGGCGGGAGTGTTGATCTGCTCGAGGGTAGGAAGGCTCTGCAGAGGGACCTGGACAGGCTGGATCGATGGGCTGAGGCCAACTGTATGAGGTTCAACAAGGCCAAGTGCCGGGTCATGCACTGCGGCCACAACAACCCCAGGCAACGCTACAGGCTTGGGGAAGAGTGGCTGGAAAGCTGCCCGGAGGAAAAGGACCTGGGGGTGCTGGTTGACATGAGCCGGCTGAACATGAGCCGGCAGTGTGCCCAGGTGGCCAAGAAGGCCAACGGCATCCTGGCCTGTATCAGAAACAGTGTGGCCAGCAGGAGCAGGGAGGTGATCGTGCCCCTGTACTCGGCACTGGTGAGGCCGCACCTCGAATCCTGTGTTCAGTTTTGGGCCCCTCACTACAAGAAGGACATGGAGGTGCTGGAGTGTGTCCAGAGGAGGGCAACGAAGCTGGTGAAGGGCCTGGAGCACAAGTCTTATGAGGAGCGGCTGAAGGAACTGGGGTTGTTTAGTCTGGAGAAGAGGAGGCTGAGGGGAGACCTCATTGCGCTCTACAACTACCTGAAAGGAGGTTGTAGCGAGGTGGGGGTTGGACTCTTCTCCCAAGTAACAAGCGATAGGACGAGAGGAAATGGCCTCAAGTTGCGCCAAGGGAGGTTTAGGCTGGACATTAGGAGAGATTTCTTTACTGAAAGAGTGGTCAGGCCTTGGAACAGGCTGCCCAGCGAAGTGGTGTAGTCACCATCCCTGGAAGTATTTAAAAGACGTGTAGATGAGGCGCTTAGGGACATGGTTTAGTGGGCATGGTGGTTTTGAGTTGATGGTTGGACTGGATGATCTTAGAGGTCTTTTCAACCTTAATGATTCTATGATTCCATGATTCTATAAATCACTACAAAGGATGATTTCTGGCAGTGGAAAACTCCTTAATTTTGCACATGAAAGCATAACAAAACAGTGTCAAGAGGCTGAAACTAGGCAAATTCAAACATCAACCTGTGGATTTTCAAGAGTGAGGATAATTATCTATTGAAACAAATTGCTGAGATGATTCCTTCATCATTTGAGTTTTTTAAAAAACGATTACTTTTCATTCTGAAAGTTGAGTTTCACTTGAGACATTTTGTGTTTGATGCAGGAATTACTGGATGAAATTATATGATATGCAGGAATTAACATTATGTGATCATAACAGTCTCCTTGATCTTAAAATACATGAATCGATACATTTTTTGCTTTTTCTCTTCAGTGATTTAAAGAGATGCTAACTCTCATGAGGTCAATAACAAGACCATATGCCTAGCAACTGTAGCTGCAGCTGCATGGCAAAATGAAATCTGAGACACATAACCTAAGTTGTCTTAAATAATCCATTTCGCTCTAACGATGTTGACAAGGCATTTTAACTGGACTAATGCTTTAATGTCCTGCTTTTAATGTCAAGTCAGTTCGTTCAGAGCTGGCAGAAGGGCTGCGTAGTGCTGCACCTTGCCAGGGAGCAGGGATCAGCAGAGCAAGCTGGGATGTGCCGGTGGGGAACACAGCTAGGTCAGGACGACACAAGGGATGCAACTTTTTGCTATGGCAAATGTTTCACTGGCTTGGATGCACAGATGGAGCATGACACTAACCTACAACACAGACCTGAAACAGACTGCAATTTCATATGTACTGCACAGATGTGTTGTTGTGGGGTATACAGGTACGCATAGATACTTGGTATCCAGCATGTGGGTATAGGCTTCTATAATCCCCTTGGAAAAATCATACCAGAACCTCGTGGGTCTGCTTGTCTGGACTACATCGCATGAAGAGGCAGAACCATTCCACTTTCTGAAGACTCCAAGAACAGTCTCTGCAGGCACTCCCTTGGCCATGCTACTGCATTGGACCCTACTCACTGGGACAAACTGTTATAAAACTGACAAAATGTCTTCCAGTCAAGCCATAAACAGGCTGTTCCTCAGGTGAATTGTGGCTCATAAACCTGTCTTCTGTTCCTCCTGCCAAGTCAGATTTTGGTAGTGCCCTTAGGGACTCCCCTGTGACAGTTCTGCCTATATTCTCCACTTCGACAGCAAATGGCAGTGGTGGTGCTCACAGGGACTCAGTAAACCGACATTAATGCAAACCAGGAACCATAGACAGCCATTAACAGGTCAAACCTTGAATTTGTTAGCATATCAGTGCTTACGCGCAGTTTCTGGCATGAGTACACACTGCACCTATTTGCTCACAGCAACAAGTGCAACATGTCTATGGACTCTGCTGCAATAATAAGCTGCGTTTCTACAGCGTTTTCCTTCAACAGCTCACCAGTTGACACCTGGTTTTAGAGTTCTTAGACCATGTGTTGCCATGCAATTGGCACTCCTTTACAGAAGAAATTGCAGGGGAGAGGTTGGGACCTGCCCAGATCATCCAGCAAGTTTGTAGCAAAACTAGGTCAAACATTGAATCTTTTGAATTCAAGTCCCAAGCTTTTGCTATTAGGCAATAAATAACTTCGCCTAATTGTAATAAAAATGAACAATTTTCAGTGACTTCAATGGTAAATGCAGAAAGGATGTGATCTTAAAGAGTCACTATAGGACTTACTAAGGTCAGATAGGGACACACTAGCACAGGTTGGTAGAGCAGCCATCAAAATACACTAGGGCAGATAAAAAAATGAAAAGATAAAAAGATAAAAAGATTTGATTCAGCATCACCTGACATACTACATATATATTTAAGTGACTACTGGCAGCATCAGGCTCTCAGCCCCCTCAGTTTCATTTGATCCCATATGGAAAGTCTGAAGCAAAGAACATCTGCCCAAAGTAATAGATACATTGAGGCGGGTATAATTAAAAAGCAAGCGGGCCTCCACAAGTGAGGAAGGCTGACAAATGAGACTTGATGAAAAGAATATGATTTGCTTACAATGCCAAATAGGAAACACCAGCTTTGTTTAGGACAAGTATTATTCTGGTTTGGCTCGAAAAATATTCTTGGAACAAGCTATAGTGGTTTGGACTGGCTCTACAAAAAAGTGGAGGTGTGAGAAACTGGGTGGAACTTCTCATCCACCTGTTGCAGCTTGTCTTCACACAGATTGCAAGAGGTCCGAGGAGAATATCCCGCTTTCCCATGTGCTTGTGCAGGGTGTTGCTTAACATAGCTCCCAGTTCTTGCAAGTGCCTCTGGGTGCTATCGCAATAGAAATAATAAAGGCTCAAAATTACGGAGAATAAACAGCAGTGGACATTTTAATTGATTTTGCTGCAAAGCGATCACGTACTGTGTTTCCACTTGTGTGCGCAAGTAATTCTTCAAACAGACTGCCATTTAGAAATTGCAAGGTCATCACCACTAGGCGCTTGAGTTTCTAGTGGAAGCGGCAACACGGGTTTCACTTCTGCATTGAGTAAAGCGATGGATACACAGCAAGGCCTACACCTCTGAAGGCAACGCTCAGGGCTTTTCATCAAAGACGTAGAACAGAATAAAGCAGGCGGTTATTTTACATGAGCTTCCCGGCAGGCACCTTTACACCATTCACGGTATCCAGTGAGGGAAAGAACTTATTTGGTCCTAATGGACAATTAAATGACTTGTTTGGTGTCATGGAGGCACCAAGTGACATCCTACACGATGAATTAATATTGGTTTCTTCTTCCAGGCAGCAAAATTTAGTTTTGTGTATGCTGCTGAGAACCAGAATAAGTATTCCCCATTAGCCTTCCAAGTGGACAGTCTCTAACAGCTGATGCATGATCCTGGGTTTAAAAGGGAACCCTACAAGACATAACTTGATAAATGTTCTTCAGCGAGAGCAGCTGGCAGTGGGAACGGTCTTTTCTGGGCTGTGTGTACCACAGATTGGCAGCATTGATCTGGGTTAACTAGTCAGGGCTACTTTTTCCCTGCCCAGAAGGAAAGAGATAACTTTAAGATGACTGTCATCTTCAAGTGCCAACTTTATCATCGATAACACTCATGCAACTACACTTAAATGCCCGGGAGCTGCTAGAGATAGCTCTGCATGCTCACCCCCTGAATATGGCACGCAGCCGTGACGAAGACCGAAGGCTGCAGCAGGACTGAAGGAATACCCTGCTCTGGTCTGCTGGTTGCCAGTGTACAGGGGCAACATAAAAACAGATACATGTTTGAGTTTCTGCATCTGCCATTACGCAAGATTTCAGAAATCTCTATGACCAAAGATAGGCTTAGTCTGATCAGTGTTTGTTAATTAGTCTTCACACCTATACCACTTCACTTTAGCTTGTGAGTGCAAAAAGGCAGCACTCTCTGAGGGATTGCACTGGAGTAACCGTGTGAATTTAGGCATCCATCTAAATACAGATATCCATCAGAGATTTAGATAAATATTAAAATACTACCTCTTCTCTCTGTTTATACTGTAGGTGTATACAAGTGTGATGTTACGGACTTAATTAGTTTATGGTGGAAGTTGTCACTGCAATAGATTCCCTTTTGCTTGTTTTGCAACGTTATAAATCAGTTCTCTCTCACCTATGATTCTTAAATCACTTCTTCTCTATGTAATTCATTCAGAAAGGAAATGCCACTTCTGTTTTAGTCAGTTTTGCTATCCTTCACCTTTTTCACAAGCACTGAAACAAGGTTCTTGCATTTTTTTAACTTTAGCTATGCAAGTTATGCCTACTGCATCCTCTGCTCATTTGGAGTCCCTAGAAAATGTGGCAACTCGATCCCCTGCTGTTAGGATCACACTGCATAGTGTTGAATAAATTTTTTATTTATGATGTCAAAATTAAAACACAATATAACTTTAGCTACTCTAGCTTTGTTTAGCATCTGCCAAATGCCAAGTCCCGCACCTAGGATGCAATCACCCCATGGAAAAGTACAAGCTGGGCAGCGACTGGATGGAAAGCAATTTTGCAGAAAAGAACAGGCTGGTTGTGCTGGGCAAGATGCTGAACACGAGTCAGCAGGCTGCATCAGCAAGGGGGGTAGCCAGTAGGTCAAGGATTGGGGTTATTCCTCTCTCTTTGGGACTTGTAAGAGCACATCTGGAGTACTGTGTCCAGGTTTGGGCTCCCCAGAATAAAAACAAAGACACTGAGAAACTGGAGCAAGAGTAGTCTACTGCCACTGCGACTGCTGGGGCTGCTGGAGCACATGAGCTGTTTGCTCAGCCCTAAGCAGAAAGCTGGCCCTAGGGACATCTTACTGCTCTCTGCAGCTACCGAATGGGAGGATGCAGAGAAGGGGGAGCCATGCTCTTCTCAGGCAGGCACAGTGACTGCACAAGAGGCAACAGACTCAAGCTGGAACATGGGAAAATCTCTTTATATACAGGAAAAAAAAAACGTTTTACTGTGAGCGTGTTGAAAGAGTGGAACAGTTTGGCCAATGAGGCTGTGAAATCTCCATCTCTGAAGCTATTCAAAACACAATCGGACAATACCCTGAGCAGCCTGACCTAACTGGATTCTGCTTTCAGCAGAAAGTTGGACTGTGTGACCCTCCAGAGGTCCCCGGCCAACATAAATTAGCCAAAATGACACCAAGACTAACCTGCATTTTTGTCAGCAGATGGCAATATCAGCTAAATTACATATTTTATTCCAGCAGCGCAATGTGTGCTACCCAGCCGCAAAGGCAATAAAGTAGTGGAGAAATCACAGAGAGACTGCACGGACGCGTCGCACCTTGACGCACTAACAATTTTAGTGTTCTTCCTCCAAACGGATCCAAACAGATCCCAACAGAGCGGCAGAGTACAACCAGCACTCCCAGAACCGCTGACGGCAACATCGGCCGGGCCACCCGATGCCAGCCGGCCAGGTGCAGCGGCCGCGGCTCCGCCAGCCGAACTCACCAGCGGCGAAAGCCCCGTGACGGCGTTTTTCTACCGCGCAGCCTGACCCGCCTTGCTTGGGAGTTGTATTTATTGCAGCTGCACGGTAATAGTACACAGGACTGTCAGCCTAACGCTTGGAAATAATGAATTAGTAACTTTAAAGCAAAATCAGGAGGCTTTTGTCAAAGCCAGGATTTTTAAAGCCACTCCGACGCTTACAAACTACGTGATTAACACTTCCGCGCCCATACAAAGCCGTTGACCGCCTGCTGCCGCAGCATAGGCGGGATTTTCCGTTCCGGAGACGCACAGCTTCGCTCTGACACCACGCCGAGCGTCCCGCCGCCGCCCCGCAAGACAGCCCCAACACCGCCACCGCGCCACGGCCACCGCCTCCCCTGAGGCGCGGCCCGCCCGTGGCGTGAGGCGCGGCCCCGCCCCGCCGCCGGGGGGAGGCGGTGCCCGGGGGCGGGGCGGCGGCGGCGGTTGGCGGCGGCGCGCGGGCGCGGCACCCCTTCCCCCCCCCGCCGCTCCTCGAAGGGTCTGGCGGCGGGGCCGGCAGCACCGCCCGGCCTGGCGAGAGCGGCCCTTCCGGACCTGCGCGGGCGCGGCTGGCTGCTCGCCTGCCTCCGCCTCCTCTGTCCGCCTCTTTCTCGCTGCTGCGGCCGAGAGCCCTGTCGGCTCCCTGCGCCCCTGCCCGTGCCGTCATGGGGAGCCCGCAAGACAGCCCCGGGCGGGGCGGCCTCGGCCTGCTCGTCCTCCTCTTCCTTCTGCTTCTGTCGCCCGTGCGGGTGAGTCCCTCCCGGGGGAGGCCGGGCCTCCTGGTACCGTCGGGAGGAGAGGGAGCGGCTGGTGCCCGCCGTGGGGAGCGGGATCCCCCCGGGTGTTGCTTCAGGGCTGGGGGGAGCCGCGGTGGCTCTCCGCGCTGTCTGAAGCCGGGGGTCTCCCGGGCGGGGAAACCGCCCGAGGGAGGCGGCTGTCCTGTCAGCCGCGAGGCGTCGGTTAGGCCGCTGGGCTCGGGGCTGAAGCGTGGTACGGGGGTGTCCCCCCCTTGTCCCCGGTGGGGCTCTTCCTCCCCTTTCCCTCACTCCTCCACTCGGTGCCGGGCGGCACAGCCCGGTGACAGAGCAGGCCGGCCTGGGAGCACCTGCGGCGCGAAAGCGGGCTTGCTCGGGCTCAGCAGACTTCAACTTCTGCCCAGTCCCCTGCGATTGCACACCGCAGCAGCTGCCCGGGGTGCCGCGTTCCTGTGGTATGCCCTGGTTATGCAATGCCCTGTGCATGTGAGTAGCCATGCAGTCACATGTTCCTGCAGAGGCTTGCATATGTTCTGTGTCTGGTTCGGTTTGCTTAGAGTGTTTCTTGTGCTAGGTGACAGCTTCCTGGAAGTAATAGGCTGTGTGTAGTAAGATCTGCTATTTATTGATGTGCCAAGATTAAGACTACACATTTCCTTAAACTTAAGGACTAGAATAAGTTGGACTCCTTGATACTTTAGGAAAAAATAGTGTAAAACCTTCACTTCTCTCTTCTTGGTCACATTTTGTTTATGCTGTAGTCCAAGATAGCAGTGAGATACTCCACATTCCTCTGGAGAAACAAGGAGTGTCTTGTAAGCCTTAGAGTTTTTTTTTCCTCTCTAACCAACTTGGAAACATACTTTCTAGGTCAAGTTTTATGCTTAATCCTTTTTAAACTCACAAGTTTGTCATCCTGTGTGTGTGCACTGAGGTTCTGTTCTCGTATCCACTTTAAACAACCTTTAAAGAGCTTGAACAGAAAACTAGGAATTAATTCTTCTATTACCACTGGAGAAGCTGGTTGTTTAGTAATGACTCATGATCTCCAGGTAGGTAGGTAATAGACTTCACACCGTAACAACACTCCTTTGTGTAATGTTTTTGGAGGGAGATACCATCTTGTAGAAATGAGGTGTGTCCTATGCTGGTAAGGAAATGACAAGATGCTTTCCTTTAGGTGACAGAAGAATACTGAGCTAGAGGAGCTTTAAACAAGTTCCCCTAAGATTTAGGGGATCATTGTAGAGGATGTGGCTTTGTGGTCCCTAAGAAGTAAACACTGCAAAATGACTTTAAACATGCAGGTTTTGGTTTTGTAAGAAGGCAAAATTAATGTAAGAAGGCAAAATTTGATTTTTTTTTTTTGCCATTAACTCTTATTTACAGCCTAACACTGCACAAAGTGGACCTTGATATCTTTCAAAGAGGAGCTAGTCCTTCAGTTAGACTGAGCCTACGTAATGTTAGATGTTTGCAGAAGAGCAGCATTGTGAAGGTGAACCTGTTCTCTCCCTCAAGTATACTGGTAGTGTAATGTTTTCATGCTTTCAGCTGTGGTGTGTATAAACTGAAGTGCCATATGTCATGTTTCTTCTTCTTAAAGAAGTCTGTGGACTAGAGTGGCATTTCAGTTTGCAATCCTTCCATTATGTACACTTTCACAATGAGCTTGAAATGTTCAGCCTGTACAGATGTATCTTTTCACTCTGAACAGTGCATGGTATAAGACTTGTGCTAGCTAACCTGTTACTAGTTGATAGTTAACTACCCATTAATACCATCTAAGAACTACATTGAAAATCATGGTTCCTTTAGTCCTGTTTCTGAATGTGGACTTACAGGACGATGAAGTCTTGAAACTGTTCTTGTTCTGTTATGAACATCTTGCTCTACTGGATGGCATCTTGTGTGCTTAATGGCAGCTGTTTCAGCTGATCTTTGTATAATTATACTAAAACATAGACTGTCAAATTAGTTGCTAAGCAAGGTTGGACACGGGTTTCCTATCAGCATCTGGGATCCCAAGGATATATTTGAGTTTCTGAAATCCTACGGGAAGATGTTAATGGCAGGTGCTGCTCTGTCTTAAACTTGCCAAGTGGCCTGCAGTGCGGTGTTACCTAACCTTGGGCACGAAGTTCTGAAATGCTTGTGTGGAGCAACTTGCTTGACAGGGATGGCAGTGTAGCTTCAGAACAAGACAGTGACCACTTTCCTGATTTTCCAGGAAGTAACTTAAGTAGTGACATATTCGTAGTCTTTCTGGATGGAAAGTGAGGAAGCCTTCTTAAAAGGGGAGAGATAACTGAAGGAAATGACTGGTAGAATGAATAGTACTTTGCTGGGCAGTAGACAAAACAATCTAAGTGTTGTGCAGAATTATTACTATTCCCCTGCAGGGCATCAGAGGTATTTTGGTGCAGATAGCCTTAGCTGCAGACAGCTGCTAGTTGGGGGCCCTGTGCTTTCTGATCATGCCTACAGTAAGTGTATTTTCCCAATAAATCATTGTCAGCTGACACCAGCTTGCTCCCACAGATACTGAACTATTACCATTATTGCAGCTTTCTCTTCCTAGTTGACCTTGACTTTCCTGTGACATGTGAAGTGTGCTTGGATAACTCCAGAACTGGGGCTTGCTTTTCCTGACCAGGAGTAGCTAATGATTTTTCTGCCTGAAAGGGAACAGTCCCTTACCTATGAGCAAAGGAACAGGATGAGCTTGGCAGATAAAGCTTGTTTCTGAAGTAGCTGCCTTTGAAAAGTTACTGAAAGAGACAAAGTAAGAGTAAGAATTAAACCTGTAAAGTTTCCTTTAGTCCATGGACCTCCTCCTCTCATGGGGAGGGCTGTGAGGTAACATGCAACTTCTAGGGCAGATCTGCAAACTTGACCTGGTCACCTGTTTCCATAAACCAGTCTTGCCACTTTTTAAAGGTAATGTGGTATCGTTTTTCGTTAGAACTCAATTTCTCAACCTAGTGGGCAATATCAGCTATTAAGTGTGGACTAGATATTAAGGGAGTCAGGGGGAAGAGTATGCTGTTTCCCGGAATGTTTCTTCTTGCTCTGCAAGATCCCAGATGTACCACCCTAGATGAAGGAAGGGGAAACAGCTGTATCTGATGCTGTTGCCTTTTCCATACATTAGTAATCTTAATTTGGAGAGCCAAACAACGTTCCCTTGTCATCTGGTATTTGCAAGACTACAAATAGTTGCTGTTTCTGTATACAACATCATCATTGTTCTTTCTGCTTAACAGCTACATATTCATTGTTGGTGATGGCTAGTGTTGCTGGAAGCATTGAAGATTATTGATTTGTTTCAACATGCAGTTGAAGAAACTTGGACTGAAGTAAATGTGTTTATGATCTGTTGGAACACTAGTTTTATTACAAACAAATGATAATGCCTGGGAACCAGAAAGCTGTAACAGAACCTTTGTAGAATGTTAATAGTCATGAAATGCCCATACTTGCTCATGTGCAAGTTCTTTATTAGGGCTCTTGGAGCTCTGACCTGAGGTGAAATTTCTCCTCAAACAGAATACATCTACCAGAAGTAGGAATATGCTTTTCTGAACTCTGGGGATGTACTGAAGGCTGGTGTTAGTGTACTACCAGATGGTTTCTAAGCTGTGCTGGGGGCAGGAGGGAACAGCCTTAATCTAAGGTTATGTTGCTATTGCTTTGTAAAGTATTTAGGAAAGTCCCATTTTAAAATATGGAGCACTTAGTAATGTGATCTTTTTTAAAAAACAAACAAACAAACCCAACCTTGTGTTAGTCTTATGGAGAATCTTGCCTTGTTTAGAAGGCTGTTGGGTTCAACACAGCATTTCTCTGTTAATTTTGGGGCTAGGAGGGCTTTCACCCATTTAAGAAAGATGATTGTTCACCCAAATCTTAAGTGACTTGAAAGTCTGACTCTGCAAACAGTGGCTTTGTTAACTGTGGCTTATTTACAACCACACTTACTCATCCGTATCTCTTCCTACCAGTGTAGGAGTGTTCTTCTGAAAGAATGGAAAGAGCAAAGTACTTGTCTTATTCCATAACTTACTCTAGCTTTTACTAGAGGGTTTTTGGGAGAAGAACTTCCAGCTATATCTTATCAGTGGTAATGGAGTAGTTACTTAGTTACTTGTAGTATCCCTGAATACTGCCTGAATCATAGGAGACCAGCCCTCTCCCGTATTTTGTGGCTGACTCGGTGATGAGCATGCTATTGACTTGCTGATTCTGAGAGCTATGTTGGTGACTTCAGGCTGTTGACTTCGAATGATTTGGAGTTTTTTAGGCTTATTGACTTGGGTTCAACCACTGTAAATCAAGGATCACCAAAGCTTACCAGTTCAGGGAACAAATTCAGACTTTTATAAGTGAGATCCTGCTAGGTCATGGCAAAAATACCTAATCTTAGATTGTCCCTGAAATTGAATTCTTAGTGTTAATACTGAAATAGAGTATTCAAACTTGCAGTTCTAGGTCTAAATGCTCTTCTAGTAGTTAAAGTAACTGGTCTGTTCAGCTCTTCTAAACAGGCTGAAAGTTTGAGTGATAAACATGTTGGTTTTTCCATTGTAGGTTTTATTGATGTGGAACTTCAGTAACATGATTCTAAATTCTTTATTCAAATTACAAGTGTAAACTAACAGTAGGCCGAAACACCTCATCTTGCTTTATTTTCTTGTGTGTTTAGCTGTATACTTTTTGGTGCATGACCAAGTGTCATGTGCAAGTAAGTTCCTTTATGTTTTGTCCTGAAAATGATGCAAAAAGCCTTGTAGGTAAATTTATAGACATAATACACTTGTATTTTATTTTGTATCTGTGTAGTTATAACCAAGGAAGTGTTACCTTGAAATACAGATAACACTTTTAAAACAATAGAACTGTCAGTCAGCCTGACACTTAATTTAAGTTTTTCTATGTAAGAAGTGCCCTGATAAGTTTTTTTGTAACTGGTAACTACTTTACCGGTTTTACCGCACTTTCCACTCTGGAAGAAGCTAAATCTTTCTGAAAAGATTGATAGGTTGATAATTTTGTGGGTTTTAAAAATAAAGAAGTGTTAGATAACAAGACTTAATGAACCATACAAAGTGTTTTTTTAGAAAGTGTTCATAGAAAGTATGATTACAAACCATTCTAGACTAAACATGGAAGCCAGCCTGATATTGAAGAAATACCTAATTCTGTTCTCACGGGCTGTAGTAAGCAGTTCAAAATTCTTTGCCCTTTTGCAAGAATAGCAGTGAATCTGTGCTTCCTCTTGAAGAGATGATTAATTCACTTCTGACACTGGTATGTACAAACACCAAAACATCTTCTTTCCCCACTAGTAGATTGTTTGCTATTAAAACTGGGATATGCAAGTGTGAGGAAGCAGAGGTGAAGATAGTGACTTCTAAATT
The DNA here is from genome assembly GCF_964195595.1 of Calonectris borealis. NCBI lineage: Eukaryota > Metazoa > Chordata > Aves > Procellariiformes > Procellariidae > Calonectris > Calonectris borealis. The sequence goes on from NC_134313.1 coordinate 52,842,314, forward strand.
TGCATCAAGGACGTGTTACATTCTTTGTAAATTTGTTCATGCATCAAATTAATCTCTGTAGTTTCTGTAAATAGTCTCCAAGTTATGGGAATTTAACTTTTTGGCTTATGCTGGTGTTAAAACATTCAGTGTTTAGAAGTGCAGTATTAAGGGGTGCTTTCCAACTTGTATGTAAGAATATGGTGATACTTAGCAGCTGATTACAGGTTTAGCTAGAAGAAATGCTAGAGTAGACAAATGAAATAGTGATCTGGATGAGTGGTACTTAAACTGGCTTTTGAACCTGGCTTACAGTGAGTAACTTTGAATCGGGCCATATTGCCTAGGTTAAGTTAAAAAGACAACAGTTCTAACAGGTGATGGTTATTGTCCCTGATAAAAAAACAATTACTGATGTACTTTTTGAAGAACTGTCAGTGTTGTTCAGCACAAAAATGGATGTTGTGGAGGCATTGTAATTCTGGGTAGCTCTTGGGTGTTATGAATACAGCCTTTCAGGGGCCTCTCTGGTCAGTAAACAATATTATTCATGGTCAAGCACAAAGCACAGCAGTCTGTCCTTGCAGTGTAAGCATATGGTGTTTCTACAAATGCTAAGTCAAGGTTGTTCAGGAGATAAAAATAGGTCAGTTATCTCTCAAACTGTACCATGCAAACTTCTGATCAGAACTGGCAGAAGTGTAGTAAATGTTTGTGCAGTCTGCTTTCTGCTTGCAGCCCAGGTGCATAGGAAAACCTTGGAGCTGTCTTAAAGCTTGTCCTGTAAATAACTTGTTATTGCATTAAATGTTTCAATTTTCAGAATAAATATTTTGGTTTAGCATTTCAGATGTCTTAGTGTCAGTACCACTGAACAGAAATACAAGGTTTGCAAGGTGCCATTGTCCTTTTCAATATCCTTTCTTTACTTTATGCACATAATAAAGAACCAATTTCTGAATTTTCCAATAGTCCCTTAAATCGAAATATCTTTAAAATGAGACTTGAAGCTTTTTTCTTTTTACTTAGCACTGTAAGCCCATTTAAATGTTGCATGCCTATTGAATGTGGTGATGGAGAGCATCCTTTAAGATTGTGACAATACATGGCATTCTATGGCAAGTGCAGAGCTGTGAAGTTCTGCTTCAGAATCCTTTTTATACTGCTGCTTCCTCAATCTGTCACTGTAGGTGACTGAGTTTGCAAGAAGGATTAAAAGGTGGCAGGAAGAACTGAAATATTGCATGTAATCAATACATTCTCTCCATGTACACTGACTCATGTGCTCTAAAGTGACAGTTTAACCCACTAATCATATGCATTGTCTTGCATGAACAAATTTTCTACATCACCTTGTATTTGGAGATGCTTTTCAAGTATTGATTTAGGTTTTTCTTGAGTAACTCTTGTACTTCATCTTAACTATAGACAGTACACTTCCTGTTTCTCGACTGGGCAAGGAAGGGTGGGGAGCTGAGCTGAAGATCAGTGGTGATGTGCACAATGTCAAAAACATACTTTTGTTAATGAGTGTTTTATATAGTACATGCTGATGTTTAAATAGCAGGAATTTGTCTAATCTGGATTGTAAATGACTTTTGGAATGGTAGCACATAAACTCTAAAATAGCTGAGGAATTTGGCAACTATTCCTTGCAGTTAATCAATTATCTCGCGTTGATTAGGTACTTCCACAATTGTGTGTCTGGTATGGGGAATGTGGAGTTGCTTCTGGAGACAAGAGATACAACTGTGCATATGACGGACCACCAATAGCACTACCGGAGGATGGCTATGACTTAATGCAGGTGAGCTTCTTTTGGAGGTCTGCTGCTAAAAAATAATTCTCCTACACTTTAGAGTTCTGTATTGGGTTCTGTTGGGCCTGCACTATGACCTTTAGCTTTGTTGTCCTAACTTGATGAGAAAGTGAACAGATTATCTCTGATTTCTCAGGCAGAGCTCGTAGCCCCAGCTGTGTGAAGGTAATATACCTCAGTTTCTGTTCAGAGATATGGGAAGTCTCCAACACATATGATTACAGGCTTTCACAAACGTAACCTTAAATATAGGATTGATTCACTTTCCTGCATATTTTTCTCTCTGTTTGAGCACTCTTTAGTCAGACTGTTTTTTTCAGGACTTTTCCAAACTACGATACATTCCACAGTTATGCCCTTCTGATCTCTAAAGGACAAGACTAAACTATGTTTTCCATCAAATGATCGTTCCTGATCTCTTCCTTTAATAGGAAGGCGGTAACTGACACTCATTCAAATGGAGCAAACTTGGACAAAGTTCAGTCTCCTTAGCTGTGCTTAGTGTGAAACCATATCTCCTTATCTGGACTTCAGCTGTCAAAGTGAACAAAACCGAAGTCAAAATAGAGTTTGTGGATTTGATTCACAATATAGGATGATATTGCCAGACTTGCCTTCTGGCAGATGATATTTCAAAGCTTTAAAGTGTGAAATAGCTATAGAGTTAAACAATGGTTTGGCTGGTGGCAGGAGTGTCTTAAATATGTGGGTGAGCTAAATACATATTTTGTACTGTTTCTGAAGTTCTTATATGTTACTATCAGTTATACCTGTAGAAGAGACAAATGCATTTACTATAAACTGAACATGAAATAGCTGTTCCAGGTAATCAATGATTTTGTGGTTAGTGGCTTGCCTTCTGAGACTGAGAAATCTGATACTGTCTGGAAGGTAGTAGAGGATAAGCTGCAGGAATACTTTCAACTTGGATAAACATGTGTTGTCCTCTTACTAGTAGACTCTCAAATACCATTATCATTCTATATATAGACCCTGGTGACTAAAGATCATCTGAAGGGGCTTTTTAAAAGGAAGTGATGCCTTGAATAAAAGAAGTGATTCTTCTCCTTATTCTCTAAAAAATGTCATTGGCTAGACTGATTTTTTTTTTTCTATGGATCTCCCACAGCAACAGCTACTGTCTTCTGAAGTATGCTGAGGCAGAACCCATAACTATAATGAGTTCTGAAGTCTTGAACATGCTTTTCCTTCCTTCCCACTGATCTCAATACTGTTTTTATTTAAGGAACTCTGTCCAGGTTTATTCTTCGGCAATGTTAGCACTTGCTGTGATGTTCGTCAGCTTCAGACTTTGAAAAACAACTTGCAGCTGCCTCTGCAGTTTCTCTCCAGGTATGCTAATGAATGGCAAAGCAACTAGAGCTTTGTAACATAATAAGAAAGCACAATAAGGCTCTTCTGTTCAAGTAGACTGTAGAAAAGGTGGTAATTTCATTTAAAGGCTTATTGGAGCAAGCTCTTGGAGAGACTTCCTCGTCCATATTGGGAGGCTTTAATTTCATGAAACAACTACTTGCAGTCTGGATCGAGTTAGTTGGTAGAATAAATATTACCTTAGTTTGTCTCAAGCTACTCTATTTGTAATGAAGCCTTCAGAAGAGGATGACATAAAGTACTGTTCAGTCTTCTTGTTCTAACAAAGTCTTCCTGCTAGCAGCAGTTAACTTTTCCTTCAATTTCTAGTCAAATTCTGCTTGTATCTGCTCTTTGAGGTAGGCAATTTTGCTTGTGAATGATGTTGATGCTACTGATGAGTGTTAAGCAATTTTAAGCACCAACTATGTTTTATTACTAATTAAAATCTTGCAGAATTTGAATTTTGTTCTGTCACTCTAAGCAGAATGTTTACACTTGCTGTGTAGGTCAAATCAGATATGCCTTGCATCTTTACCTCTTAATCTATTGCTGTTCATTGACTTTCCTGCCCAGATGTCCATCGTGTTTTTACAACTTGATAAACCTCTTCTGTGAACTGACTTGCAGTCCAAATCAGTCTGACTTTTTGAATGTTACAAGCACCATACCTTACTATGATCCAATTTTAAAAGAGAACAAAAGTAGCATCACGGAGCTGCAGTACTTTATTGGAGAACGCTTTGCAAATGGTGAGTGAACAGTGTGTTAATTTACCTAGGCTTTTGTCAAGGTAGTAAGACCAGTGCTTTCTCGGGAAGAATTGGGAGGGGGAAACATCTCTTTGACTGTCTTTTGAAGCTTGAGGCATCAAATAGGTACTGGTAGGACCCCCTTGAAACTGCTGGAACACTAATTTCTGCCTGGGTAGGAGACATTACACTGATACTGTTAATAACTGTTTTTGAAGACTTAGCTGAGACTGGACATCTATACAAATGGTTAATAGCTGATAACCCTGATGACTTTAACTTCAGAAAAACAAAGTTGTTGCCAAATACTGAATGTCCGAAGCCTACCTGATTTTGAAACTGTCTGGCAAGTATGATAGTAAAGTTTGTACACAGTGCACTACAGTGTTTCTCTAAGAGGCATTCACTCCTCTTGAAATGGACTGTTCTAGTCCTTTGTCAAATCCAAAGATTTTTTTCTAAGAACAAACAAATTTGGGTTGTATTTTTTGGTTTTTTTTTTGCTTTATAGCAAGCTTGAAGCATTAATTCAGTCTTTGTACACTTTATGCAGTAACCTTTAATCAAGTTATCAGACACTTGGAAGTCATATATGGCCTATAGGTCAAAAGTATCTTAAATATTTGTCATAACTTTCCCTGAAAGGATCTTTATATTAAGTACCGTTTGAGAGGAAACAGTAAAGTAGGTTCTAGTGTAATGCAGATTCAGGTGGCCTACTCGGAGTAAGATAACTGTAACAAAGCATTGCAACCTTGAATACTGTAAATACAACTGAAAGCACTATTTCACTATCTTAAGATGTTTCCTCTTGAAAGCTCTAATCGTGGTCTTTGAACTTGGTGAGTCTTTAATTATTTAAGTGAGCATTCCAAGTATTGCCTATCATAACATTGCTTTAATGGCTCTTCTGTCTTCATGCACTCTTCCTAGCAATGTATAATGCCTGCAAAGATGTGGAGGCTCCATCAAGTAATGTTAAAGCACTGGGGCTGCTATGTGGGAAGGATGTCAAGGACTGCAATGCGACCAACTGGATTGAGTACATGTTTAGTAAAGACAATGGACAAACTCCTTTCAGCATTATTCCTATCTTTTCAGGTAAGAAACTGAATAGTCCTTGCCATTGAAGCTTCTGTCAAAGGCTATGTGCTACAGCTAGTATGCTGATTTGTTAAACAGCTGCCCAGCAATGAATGTCTGTAGTCAGAGGCTTTCAAAGCAATGTAAGATAAACTCATTACCTTTTTTGATTTCTGCTTGGAAGTCATGCTTTGCACTTGCTTTGTATGCCACTTCTTGCTGTGTAGATCTCTAAAACTTGTTAAGGGATGGACTGAGCTTAGGCAACTGGATAGCTTGTATTCCTTGGGAAGCTAGGGCAGTACCTTGATCCTTTGTGATTTCTTTATAAGGAAATTGTTACAGATTTCACAGTCTGAACAGATGAGGGGGATGACAAATCATTGCTGGGATGATAGAAGTATATGCTTATTAGTTTTACAGACTGAAGTGTTCTAAAACATGACCAGGCATTTAATTAGTAGACAACTGTAAATAGTTGGTATCTGCTATGGAAAAGGCAGTGGCTTCTTCAGCTGTAAGACCAAGAAAAGCTGCTTTGTATGGAGGCTAGTGGCTTTCATATGAAGAATTAACTCATTTAACAGGGAAGCTTGTGTTGTGAAGATCTGAATTTTTACCTGGTAGTAAACCGTCTGTGCAACTTGTGATTTGTCATAGATGTTCCTGTCCATGGAATGAATCCTATGAACAATGCTACCAAAGGCTGTAATGAGTCTATGGATGATTCGACAGGACCATGCAGCTGTCAGGACTGTTCAATTGTTTGTGGTCCAAAACCTCAGCCCCCTCCATTGCCTGCTCCTTGGCTTTTGTTTGGCTTGGATGCTGTGTATGTCATCATGTGGATTTCCTACATGGGATTTTTACTCATATTTTTTGCACTAGTTTTTGGAGTCTGGTGTTACAGGTAAAGCATTCAAAATTCTCAGCTCTGAAAGTCACTTGCCTTTTCCCTAAAAACTTCCTTTGCTCAGGACAGAATGCTTATGTCTCTACTTCATCACCCATCCAAAAGTCATGTTCTGTGGCAGATGCTTATACTTACAGGGAGTGTTGTAACACCTAAAACCATGTGGTAGAAAGTGAATGCAGACGTTGGTTCAGTTGCTGCGCAACTCTCATAGCATCCCAGGATCAAATACACAAATCTACAACTTCCATAAGCAAGAACTTGAGAGTATGCAAAAGTCTGGGGAAATGCATGCATCTGCTTCATCTGGTTGACATTAAGCCTTTGTGGTAAAGAGTAGAGTCTCAGTTGAACTGTGTCTGTTCTTGAATGGTAGGCATTAAGATACCAGAGCACTGCCTTCCAGGAGCAGTGAATTGCCTTCATACTCAAATGTCAAACTTCTCTAGAAGCTGTAGAGTTTTACAATGCTTAAGACTAGGTTAGTACACTAATAAACTAATATCTTGGAGAACCTGTATGGCTGAGTAAAAATGCAGTCCTGTTCTCTTCCTCAAATCACTTGTTCCTTAAGTTGTAATCGGAATGAGCTGGAAAATTCCAGTGGTAAACAGGCCTCTCCATCACATGCAGTGTTTCATTACAGCCTCCATTACTTCTGGCTGTTGTTAAACACTTTGTTGCACATGTAGCACACCATACTTTGTGAGGAGATGTGGCTGAGGGGGAAAGAATCACTGGAAGTTTGACTTAAAGATAATGGGATTGTAGGAATTCAGTTCAAGATCAGTGGGAGAGGCCAAGATCTAATATTGGCAGCAACATGCAATCATAACATAGTTTTCCTGCAGACTAATACTTGTAACAAACAATCACTGCCCTATTGCAAATTAAGTCATGAATGTTTTTCTTTAGTCTCCTGTTTTGAAAAAAATAAACAAAAGCAGAGCTTCCAGTAATCATTGCATTTTGTAAAGGGACAGCAAGCCAGCTTCTCTGTGCTATGTGATAACTCACTAGTAAATCGCACAAGTAACTGTAACTGTAAATGCTTTGGTGTGGGTGTGCTAGCAATCTGGAGCAGTGGAAACCTATTAATATTTCTTAATAGCATTTTCCAGAGGCTTCCACTATCTAATATCCTTAAATATGTTGGTACTTTTCAGTGCAACTTTAATATTGTTCAGTTATGACCAGGGATCTGAAATTGCTGTATAATAAGAATTAAATCTGTGTGGAAAAGGGTAATGGGTACAACAAACTTATGACATGCTCAGCAGCCTTACCTTACTGGGCAACATGCATAGTAAACTACATGAAATGGTAAGGGTGTTTGAGATGTCTGGTTCATAGCCCAAAACATCCTGCCATAATTGGAGGTCTGATTAGATTACCATAAAGAGGCTATTGAACTTATCTCTTGCTCTGGATATCAGGAATATAAGGTGTAAGCAATATAGGTCTATCATAAGTATTCTGTGCTATAACCTGCCTGTCTTCAGGACAGGAAGAAAGTACTTTACTTTCCTTTTTCATCACTTCCCCCTTTCTTCAGGCTAAGTAAGTGTAACTTAAGCAGTTTGACTAATGAAGTAAAATATTTCTAATATAGAAATCTCTTGCAAATATTTTCATTCTTAAGTGATGACCAATTTAAAGAGATTCTCTGTGCTGTTAATGTTACTGATCTTCTAAATGTGCGTAAAGAACGTGTGGTTGATCCAAGCTGGTAAAGTTTATTAAGACAGCTGACGTGGCTATACATTGTTCCAAAGGATCATAAAGCTGGAGATTGCCGTTCTTGAGTGGATGGGTGTAGGGGGACTGCGGTGCCTATAGATTCTGGAGGAGTCAAATATCAAATTTATTACTAGCATTGGACTCTATTCTTACTGTACAAACCCCAAAAGATACCTTTTTGGGGGGAGCAGGGTAACATAGCTTTTTGTCTTGCAGGAGGCGTCACTTTGTCTCAGAGTACACACCAATTGACAGCAATATAGCCTTTTCTGTGAATTCTCATCGTGACAATGGTATGTCTTGGATAAGAGTAATAGATTTATTAGAAACTCAGCTTAAGTGCATCCCCTTCCTGTGGATGGGCTCTGGAATTTTAGCTCTGTTAGGCTATATAGTCCATTCTTATAGGGCTTTATTTCAGTCTTTTGGCCAGTATCTCTCTTCTTTTAGAGTAGTACTTAACCCTGTTTTGCTGGATGCTGAAAGCCCTAGTTCCACAGTTTATGGGTCTAGCTATGCTAATGGAAGTTCTGGAGTGCTTTGTAGCTGGGGGTGAAGGGGGCAACATGATGCTAAAATCAATTTGATCATGTTCTGACCCATCCCTGTATCCATTCAAAGCATGCCGTGAAAGAACTGTAGTTTAATTTGTGTAGCAGCTGAGGTAGCTCATTTTAATGCTTATGTAACTTTTGGCTGCTTCCTGCCTTTATATGCTGTGCCTACTGCTGTCAAAGATAATTTTGCATTAGAAGGGGCAGTGTTCGGTACAAGGGGTTTCTGCCCCCTTGACCTCAATCAAGGATTGGTCCTTGGGTCTGATTGTCAGTGTAGACATAGCTTCTGGTGCTTACTGCAAACAGAGCTAGAATAAAATTTCATGTTTCCTAGCAGACTTAAAGAAAATGCTGCTTAACTGACTTCTCAAACATTTACTGTTTACTTCTTGCTCTTACAGGGAAAATTAACTGTGGTGAAAGGCTTGGTGAAAGGTTGGAGAATGGCCTAAGGATGACATTCACATCATGGGGGGCTTTCTGTGTCAGAAATCCACGTCCTGTTATCCTCTTCTCTGTGGTCTTCATTGCAATGTGCTGCTCAGGCTTTGTATACGTTAAAGCAACTACGAACCCTGTAGATCTCTGGTCAGCCCCAAGCAGCCAAGCTCGCAAGGAGAAAGAGTACTTTGACACACACTTTGGGCCTTTCTTTCGTACTGAGCAACTTATTATTCAAGCACCAAACAGCCATCCAGACACCTATTCACCTTACCCATCAGGAGCAGATGTACCTTTTGGGCCTCCACTTAGCAAAGAGATTCTCCATCAGGTAATTGGGACTTCCCAAGAGCAAAGACCTAAACATACCTAACAGGTATAACCATATGGAGTTGGCTTCCGTCTGTAATGCCATGCATCCGTCAAAACAATCACTCATTCATATTAAAAATCCTAGTTTTATTATAAAAGCTTTTTGCTGAAAACCTTGTCTTTTGACCTCTTCTGTTAGAGGTAGACTTGCAAGCTAAGTCCCAGTAAGTATTCTGTGTGAACACAGAAATAATGAAATTTAGTCATGTGCTTTTATTGATGTGTGCCACTGCCTTTAGAAACTTACAGAAGTATAGCATGCACTTAAGTCCTGTCTTGCAAGGGAAATGCTTTCATGTGCTGCTCTTAAACTGTGCTTTGGTTTGGTTTTTTTCAAGGTGCTGGATTTGCAGGATGCTATTGTCAACATAACTGCTTCTTTTGACAATGAGACTGTAATGCTGAAAGACATTTGCCTGGCTCCTCTTGCTCCCTACAACAACAACTGCACTATACTGAGTGTACTCAACTACTTTCAGAACAGTCATTCTGTACTAGATCACACTATTGGGGATGAGTTCTTTACCTATGCTGACTACCACAGTCACTTCTTATACTGTGTTCGGTAAGCAGTATGATTATGTGTTTTTCTAACTTGCTGGCAAACAAAACTAGCTAGTTCTTGCTGTCCCCTTGAACCTTTTCTTACCCCTTTTTAAACTTGCAATACTATGTGGAACTGCAGATTAGTATAGATTGCTTCTGTTTCTTTGTCTCAGTACTTCAGCAGGAGTTGCATTTTAATCAGGTTTCAGGTTAAGCTTGGTTTGGTGCAGACACTGGCTCTGTTGTACCTTAACCACGTTTCAAACACTTCTGAGAAGTAGAATTCTGATACAGAAGACAGTTTCTAAGCTTTCACTTCAGTTTATAGGTCAGCTGGGTAGAAGTCACTCCTTGTCTTAGAAGCTATAAGGAAGTCGCCTTTAAAAGTGTATTTAAATTCAAAGCAAACATAGCACAAGGCAATGGATCACTAGCAGTCTTATATCATTTCTCTCTTGATAGTCAGTTATAACACAACAGCTTTTTACTTTTTTGTCCTGTGGTGCTGTGTCTTAGTTGTCAAGCAGAAGCTAACAATTATTGCTGGTGATCTTTTTAGGGCTCCAGCATCACTGAATGACACAAGCTCGCTTCACGATCCCTGCTTAGGAACATTTGGTGGACCTGTATTTCCATGGCTGGTGTTGGGAGGATATGATGGTAGGTGGCAAAACAGTGTTACAGTTTAAGTCTTGAAAGTACGTACTTGTGTGCTGCCTTTGGCACTAAAGGTGCGTTCTCATTCAACGCATGTTTAAATGCACTCCAGAGAAACCGGAATTTTGTTAAACTTTCAGTAAGTGAGGATATTTTAAATAACTTTTCAGTAGATCAGTGCAGAGATTGGAGGCAGACTGCTTGCATTTGGCACTTCCAGAGTAGTCTATTACTAGAACATACTTGTCTTATTGACAAGTATGCAAATGTTCGGTCTACTTTGGGCCTGCTAAAGGATCTTTAGTTTTTGGAGACTAGATAAAGATATGAAGTATCTCAAGTTGACATGCTGGGTTATGCATGTATTTTGCTTTTGAGTTAGAATAAAGTTTTGATACCGCTCTGACAGAGCGGTTAAGAATAGATAAAGATGATCACAAAGGAAACCCTTTCATAATTATTTTGAAGCCAGAATTTTGTTGAAGCAATTTATCTGTCAAGTTATGTTTAATTGAATATAGCAAACACAAATGTACTAAAACAGCCTTTGAGGACAAGCACTTGATTAAACTATAGATTTTTGTACTTGCTTTCAGTAAAACCTAAGTATGCAAGAGGCACCATGTTTAAGAAACCACATCCTGTTATCTCACTAGATGGAAAGTCGTTAAGTACTGGTTATATAGTAGCCCCTTGTCTAACCATGCAACAGTTTAATGTTGGGGTGCCATGAACATGGTAAATAATCTGGAGTGCTTACCAACTTCCATTCTTATTTCAGTAATGTCTATTCTTATTTCAGTAGTGTTTTTGAGGACTCAATGTTGTTAAACAGATTGCATTTAATGGAGTTGTGGGGATGGGATTGCTTCGGACAGTACTAATGTTGAACTTGGTACCTGCCTATACTGGAATGTAAGCTCCATTTCATAATGCCTGACAATTTTTTTTCCTACTCTATAGATGATAATTATAATAATGCTACAGCTCTTGTTATTACTTTTCCTGTCAACAACTACTACAATGACTCAAGAAAGCTAATGAAAGCCTTGGCTTGGGAAAAAGAGTAAGTAGGCTGCCTGTATTCTGAAATGCACACATTACTTAGAGCAGCCTTTAAATGTAGATACATGAAAAACACCTGTACTGCACTAACAGTTTCTCAGTATAACTACAGGGATGTTTTGAGAAGCAGCAACACCTGTTAAGGACAGACTATACTGGTCATAAGACTTTCACTTTATCTGGCATACTGCATTTGCTTTGAGGAGATGGTCACTAACAAGACTAGAACCTGTCTAGTCCAGTAGTACTTGCTGATAAGTTACTTTAGAAAGGATTTTATGTATTTCACTTTGGCTAGAATTACACGGGTAGACTCTCCAATCTACTGGACCGTTACCACCAGTGGAAAGGTCCAGCATTATCCTGTAGTCCTTAAACTGCAATTTTTACAGAAGCCTTCCAGATGAGGATCTAAAGCTTTCATCCCCTTCACCATCTTGAAGAGCTGATGTTGGCTTACACAGGCCAGCTGCTCTGGCTAACAGTTCGGATAAAAACTACTCTACTTGAAAGTCTGGACTAAGTACAAGTGTAACTAGTGTCTACCTGTGTCACAAGCACTTCTCTTCAGTTAGGGGAACTGAAATGAGGGCTAATAAATTGTTCAAGTACTGTAAGCAAGCTGCAGTCGTATTTCATGCATGTACTTCTAGGTCTAGCTTTGAGGAAAACTGCATTTATGCTTTGAAATAGTTTATGCTTATGCAAGATACCTGGTTGTCCTCAAATTCTGGAGAGAACGTGGAAAGTATTTCAGCATAGTGTATTTCTAGTGCTTGGAGTAGAGTTCTAGGGATATGTAGTCAGCAGCCTCTTTTAGAATTGAGGAATGTCCCTCAAAATACTGCCTGGCCACAGTACACTCTTGTACCACACAGATAATTTAAATTTGCCCTCAGATGACTTCCAACTATTTCTTATACAAGATGGTTTATGCCTTAAAGTGTGACTGACTTTTTTTTTCTTTTAGGTTTATTAACTTTTTGAAGAACTATGATAATCCAAACTTAACTATATCATTTTCTGCGGAACGGAGTATTGAAGATGAAATCAATCGTGAAAGCAAGAGTGATATTGGCACTGTGTTGATAAGCTATATTGTAATGTTTGTGTACATCTCCATAGCTTTGGGACATATCCAGAGCTGTAGAAGACTGCTGGTATGTGTATAGTTCTCATTGCTATAAATACTGAAGCTACAGCTTGCTGACTAGTTTTTCTTAGCTTTAAGTGACTGAAATATTTTTGCAGGCTGCTCATATACAATTTTGTCTTAAGGCATTGAGCCCTCCTTGGGTAGGAACTAGGGGGAGCGTTGTCCTTCTTGTCATACTTGACAATTTGTGTGCTTCATAGCCTCAACTAAGTCTGTTTTCACTTGAGATGTGCAGTTAACTTAAGCTTTAAGGCTTATAGCTTCAAGGTTTTTTTTTTTTAAATCTGGATCTTCAAAAGAACGAGAAGTAAGCTTTCTACTAGTTACACTAAATGTAAGAATATTGTTTTTACCTTTGCTAAAATCTGTCCTGTGTGATGATGCTGGTTTGGTTGACAGTCATTACAACTTTTTTAGGTGGATTCAAAGATCTCCCTGGGCATTGCAGGCATCCTGATTGTACTGAGCTCGGTGGCATGTTCTGTAGGCATTTTCAGCTACTTTGGAATCCCACTGACACTGATTGTGATAGAAGTAATTCCCTTCTTGGTGCTGGCTATTGGGGTGGACAACATTTTCATTATAGTTCAGACACTTCAGGTATGTATTCTTTTATACAGACTCTTCTAAATGTGCCTGTTATCTTTGAAGGCTGTTAACTTGGAGCAGAAAGTCGTCTGCATTCCAGTGCTCAGCCCAGTCTGAGCAGCTCTGGACTCTCACAGGGTATCTAGTGGTCTCGAAGAGAGCCAAGATTATACGTACATTCCCTGCCCCTCCCTCCCTTTCTCCCCCCCCCCCCCCCCCCCCCCAAATATTAAAACATCTACTTTTTCTTACTGCTGGTTGATAGCAAGCTCATTTAACATGGTTTCTGATGCACATTCTAATGATGTACAAATGAATAATGTTTTTAACGTCCTTCTCTGGTAGTTGTAGAACTTGACTACTACTTTGATCACTTGTAATTTTAGTGTATTGTGAGCAGGAATCGTGGACTAAACTACACCCTTCAGATCAGGAACTTTTGACACTAAGTCTGAGTGGGTAATTGGCTTTCTAATTTGACAGGCTCAATAACCCACTGAAACTTGCACTGGCTCTGGCAAGTGTGTGGTTTTTGCTAAAGTACTGAACTTACTACTGTATTTTAAGTTTGAAGCAAGGCAACAGGGGATGTTCATACTGCTTTTGTGTTGGAGAATCTCTGCTTTTTTTTAATCTAACTCATGTTAATGCAGTGAAAATTGTAGAAGATAGGTTTGGATGTTTGAAAGTTGTTTTTTTTTTTAAGCCAAATGAAAGCACTTTCTGAAGTGTATGATTCCTAATTATAATAAATTATTGCCTTAAAACAGAGAGATGAGCGCCTTCAGGGTGAAACTCTGGATAAACAGATTGGCAGAGTCTTGGGAGATGTGGCACCCAGTATGTTTCTCTCATCTTTTTCGGAGACTGTGGCATTTTTTCTTGGTAAGACTTCAATATTTGAAGTTAAGGGCCTTATACCTGCATGTTGCAAGAAGAAATGCATAACTGAAATATAAAAACAAAGCAAGAATTTGTAGAGGGAGTTTAACTTAGTTGTTCGTTGCTATATCAAGTTTAACTTGACCTCTGCTGAGGATGGGCATTGTAGCACTTCAAGAGACTGGCACAGTTAAAAAGATGTAATTCTGAATCTGTCAAGCTCTTCAGCTTGAAAGGCTGGAGCTTTTTACTGATTTGTAGTGACTGACAAATCTAAATTTAACCTTAGTAATATATAAATATCAGGATGTACTAGTTCATACATTGCATTCACTCATCTTGCTGCTGCTTGGAAAAATGCCCCTATGAGAGATTATGTTTGAGGTTTGCTCTTACAGTATGTGTTAGAGGCGTATCTTATGTTGTTACCCTTCAAGTATAAATTGGCCTTCTTTCATAATGAACTTGTTTACTTGGAGTGTAATTTGCCATTGGTTCAACTTGCATTGAGTGGCTTAATATTGAAGCAAGATCTTACTTCACAGCACTCCTTAACTAGCCTTTTATGCAGCCTGCACAAGACTAGTAACTTTGGAATTGAGAAATGTCTTAAAGCTAGTCACTTTTTTGCACAGCCTTAATGCTGTTGAACAGGTCAATGACAGCAGTTGTAGCCAGGCTTATATCAGCTGTTTTCTTTACTTTGAAGAGAAAGGCTCTTTGTCCTGCTAACACTTAAATTGGATATCTGTCTAGAAAATGCTCATGCATTTCTAAGAGAAGGGAGCCTGCTTGTTTAACAAACTGGGTCACTTCTTTCAGGGACACTGTCTACGATGCCAGCGGTTCGGACATTCTCCCTTTTTGCTGGAATGGCTGTGCTCATAGACTTTATTCTTCAAGTCACTTGCTTTGTAAGTCTCCTGGGCTTGGATATTAAGCGTCAAGAGGTGAGTTAAATGCACCTGTAACTGCAGCGTAATACAGATGGCACCTTCTGCAGAACTGTGTTAAGTCTGGCATTTAATCAATTTTCAGAGGAATAGACTGGATATTCTGTGTTGCATCAAAGGCAATGAAGAAATGAGCGGAGTCCAACGTTCTGAGAGCATCTTATTTCAGTTCTTCAAAAATCTGCATTCTCAATATCTGCTTAAGGATTGGATGAGACCAATAGTAGTATGTATACTCTGTTTACAGTAAGCAGTCATCTATACTTGAGCAAAAGTGTAGTGAGCCTGAAGGTCTTATACTGAAGAAAAATCTTCAACACAATGAAACAAATGAAGCTTCTAGGATTTTTGCTTTCAGCATTAGTATTGGAATAAGCTTTTGTAACTGCAAGAGTATTTCTAGTAAATAAGGGGCTTGACCTTGGGTTGTCCAAAGCCCAGATTTGAGTGTTGTATTACTAACAATCAAATCACTTTAGGCATACGTCAAAAATCATCACATGTTGGCTCCTACACTGCATTAATCTAGATTAGTGTTGCTGAATCTGTGATTCACTTTGAGGTTACTGTGCTTATTTACAGAAGGTGTTTTGGCATATATTTTGCTGCTGCCTTCTAAATATAAATTTTCCCTTAGACCTCCAGAGGGAACTCTTGAGTAGCTAGAGTTGTACTAAGCCTGGGTAGCATACTTAGAGCCTCTTTGCATGGTTGCTATTAACTTAGTAAATGACTTCTATTGCTTGTTGTTTCTGTACAGTTCTCACTTCCATGAATTTGCTTTTTTGCAGATAGCAGTGTTTGTGGGTGTTCTGTCATTCAGTACAGCAGTTATGCACAATGTAGAGATTGGACTGGATCAGTCTCTCTCAATGCCAGATGTAAGTCTTAAGATCATGTCGCTCTTCAGCAATTTGTGGCTGAATCGAAACCTGGGTATCTTGGGCTACCTCGACATTATGTAATAGTGACTCAAAACTTCCCCTTTAAGGACTCCTATGTAATGGATTACTTCAGCCAGCTCAGCAAGTACCTGCATGCAGGGCCTCCTGTCTACTTCGTCCTAGAAGAAGGGCACAACTACACCTCTTTGGAAGGGCAGAACATGGTGTGTGGTGGAATGGGATGTAATAATGATTCACTTGTCCAGCAAGTCTTCAATGCTGCGGAAATTGGTAGCTAGTAAGTCTTTCATGCTTTTCTCTGCATAGTCACATGGAAGAGATGTAGCTGACCAGAGTGTGTCCTTTTAATTTAGTTCAGGCTCAGCTGTAGATTGTACAACTGACACGCTATTGTACTTGCTTTATACTGTGGTTCTGGGAGGGTAGAGGGGAGGGAAGAAGCTGTGGCAATCTCCTAGAATGAGGATACAACCTTTCTGGACTGGTGGGATATATTGATGTACTTGGGTTTGGAAAAGGGGCTTGATACTTCAAGGAATCTGGGAATGGTAGGAAGAAAAACTCTTGAAAACCTCTCAATATGGTTAAGCTCTCCTGGAAAATGACTTTTATGCTCAGCTTCTAAACTTGGTGGATAAACTATCCTAGCCTAGCAAGGCTAAGCAGGAATTGCATCTGGAGTTCAGTAGCTAACAACTGAAGAATCTCTTCCTGATTCCTTCCACTGTAGTTCGGTGGTTTTACTTCAGCCTAACTGAAGGAGGAGCCTTGGTTGAAAACTGAGGCAACAATATCTGGAATAGGATGGGGCACAGAGTGGACAGGGGAATGGAAAGCTGAGCTTGGCAGTGGAACTTGAATGCATGGAAGAAGCTCCTGCTGTTTGCTAACTGCAATGTTACGAGCAAGACTGGCTCTTGAATGGGGTACTGGAGCAGGGGGCTACATGGAGAGTTAAGTAGCTTGGACCAGAATGAGTTGACATGGAGTAAGTCAGCACTGGAGAGATCAAGGGGTGTGTTCTGGAATGAAACATAAAATTACTGGTGATGGTTATGTTATTTTATTAGCACGAGGATAGGCTATGCCCCATCATCCTGGATTGATGACTACTTTGACTGGGTGAAGCCGCAGTCATCCTGTTGCAGAGTCTACAATACCACTGGACAGTTTTGCAATGCTTCAGGTATTAGCATCCATCTTGTTGCTAGGGCATTAGCTTGGTTTACAAGTTTCACAGCCAAAACATTTTATCACGGTATGAGTCAAGTGAATAGCTCTTACTGTGAGCAGGCACCTCTTGAGTTGCTCTCTAACTTGAACTGCTGTTTGAGTGAACTTAAACATTCTACTGGAATGCTGCAGGTTGAAGACAGCCTACCTAGACAGCCAGTGTAATGACTATTCAAAAAATAACTTCTTATAAAAATGTTGATCCTTCTGCTGGTTTCGTTAGAGCACACAAACTTACTGCTCTGTTTTTTTTGGATCCTTCAGTTTGGTATAATTCTCATCTACATCATAATGTAGATAGTGCACAAGTAACTGAGTTCTCTGGTAGCCCTTGCCTTAGTAGTAATAAATAAAAATAAAGGACTACAAATTTTATACAGAATTTCAGGGTTGATTAGTTATTTCATCAGTGAAAATGCTTTTTATGGAATTGTATCCTGTAATATTGCAAGTCAGAAGTTACTAGTGTTGCGACTAGTTATCAAGAATACTTCATCCTGTAGCTGACCTTCTTCCTGTATTTCTTCAGTCACTGATCCATCCTGCACTCGTTGTCGACCGCTGACTCAAGAAGGCAAGCAGAGGCCACAGGGCAAAGACTTCATGACATTTTTGCCAATGTTCTTATCGGACAACCCTAATCCTAAATGTGGCAAAGGGTAAGAGCCATATTCTACGTGTCTTGCTTAGACCAGTTTGTCAAAGATACTTGCTCTGGAAGTGTGACTTTTTTATGTCTGCAAAGTTGGATTTCTAATGTCCTTCTGAAAGGTATACAAAGATTGATATCTCACCTGTTCTATAGTATTTTCTGAAAAAAAACCTGGGAAAACAGTGCATCATCAGCTAATCAGCTTTCCCCTGACAAAGAGAGACAACTTCTATAGTCAGTCTGTTCTAGTATATCCTGTGCAATCTTGAAATGTATTGTGCTCTGAAGCTTTTATCAGTTTTGGAAAGTGTTAGAAACAGGATTATAAGTTATAAAAACTAATAAACTTGAATGGTGCTCACTGACATTGACATCTAAAATGTTACTATGTTTATATAGAGGACATGCTGCATATAACTCTGCTGTCAACTTTATAAACAACAAATCTGATATTGGAGCTACTTATTTTATGACTTACCATACTGTACTGAAAACATCATCTGATTTTATTGATGCTATGAAGAAAGCTCGGGTTATAGCAGATAACATTACTGAAACCATGGGCATCAAAGAGAAGAACTACCGGGTGTTTCCTTACAGGTATGCTTAGATCTTTCTTGCCTTAGTGACAAATACTCAACTTGAGGAACTGAGAAAAGGTACTGGTTAATAACATCTTAGAGACTTGAGTCTTGAGTTCTGTCTAACAGGAGGTAATATAGAGACTGGAATGTCTAGTAAAACCACAAACATACTTGCATCCACAGCACTAACTTCCCTTTACTGTGGTTGATAACTAACTTAAATCAAGAAACCTGTCCTTCACCACAAAGGTAGCTCTGGCTTCAACTCGGGCACTTCCTAGCTTTCATAGTAGGGTTTAATAGTTCTAACTTAAGCAGATATGTTGACCCGGGTCGTTGCAAGCTGTAACGTGAATGTATTGACTTCAAACTTAAGTTATTTAAACTTAAAACAAAGGCAGCAGTGATGTTAAGTACTGCTTGTCTTAATGCTTGCATGATTAACATGCTAAAGACTCTCTATAAGAGTACCACAATGAAATTGAGTTGGAATTGGTATCTGTACAGCTGAAATACTAATCTCTTTGCTTCAAAGAATCCTGTCCATCCTTATGGTCTCACTGCATAATGAGTCAGTTCAGACCCTCTGCAGTAGTTCCTGCAGATACCACAATCGATCTGAGGAACTACCTTCTGGCAACTACTGTAGCTGCTTACACTGAAGTGTGGGAATTGCCCTGACTTCCAGATATAACATTTATTTGATGTGTTAGTGAAGAGTTGTCATATAAGAGCCAGTGTTCCGTAGGAGTCATTCCACTGATGCTAGGAAGCCAGTTCCTGTTGGTGACTTCTGTAAGGAGGGAACTACTTTATCCTTAGCACAGAAGCTAATCTAATATTAGCATATAACAAGGAAGATGGCTAACTACAACTTCTCTTCTTTCCACAGTGTGTTTTATGTCTTCTATGAACAATACTTGACAATTGTGCATGATGTTATCTTTAACCTCTGCATTTCCTTGGGATCAATATTTTTGGTGACAACTGTGCTGCTTGGTTTTGAAGTATGGGCTGCTGTTGTAGTTGCAGTAACTATTGCTATGATAATTGTCGACATGTTTGGAGTGATGTGGCTCTGGGGCATCAGCTTGAATGCAGTTTCATTAGTAAATCTTGTCATGGTAAGTTAACAAGATATCCCTCTGCTTCTGTTTCCAAGTCTTGAACAGTTCTGTGTGTCTTATGTATATATTCATGATACTGAGTAGTATTTTCTACTAAACTTCAACACGCATTTTAACAGTAGTGGAACTATCTTAATGCATCTAGATGGTGTGTAGAAAACAGGTTTATTCTGACAACTAGTCCTAGTACTGATAAGATGCAGCAATTGAACTGTAAGCTATACTGCATCTGGTGGTGGTTTCTTCTGTTCTGCAGCAACAGTTGTATTGCTACTATATGGGCTAGGTGCTCTTGCACATCTGCAGAGGTTATTCATGCCTAAGGTAAGGATACATAGGTTAGTGTTGAGGCTTCTACTGTATTTGTTTTACAGAGTTAGATCTGTGACATGGTAGCACCAGTATTGTTCCTGCATAAATGGATGAAACCAAGGCAGAGAGTGCCTTGGTGAAACACCCCAGAGCTTAGTAATTAATAGCTGAGTGCTGGAGCTCTGGCTTACCTTGCTCTCCAGAGATTCATTGCAGATCTGAGAAAGTTACAAAAGAGTAAACTGTTGCCCCATGTTACAACTAGGCATATGTTCATGCAAGTCTACCTGCTAGATAAGTGTAAGATTTGGCAACTGTTCAATCAGTGTTGTAAATGACTACTTAAACAGCTTGTTTTTAAGATTAGTGTTAAACTCGCCTGAATTTTTATGGTATCAAATCAGCATGTATACTAAATCAGCGTGTCTACTCTAAGCAATGTTATTGCAGCTAATATCTGTAAAGTGATTTTAGTGGTCAGTGTTCACTGCACGCACTGTATTGAAGCCAGCTTTCTTCAACATCAAGAAACTTTTGTCCTCCAAAACGATCTCTTGTTCTGATTCCTGTTTAATCAGACTAATTGTCCATTAATAATGACTGGTGGTAAAAAGCCACAGAGTACCTGTACAGCCTCTAGTAACCAAGTAGTGCTGAGCTTGTACCTTCCAGTGACATTTTAACCCTGGGAACCGAACACAGTTGCTTGAAGCTCTTTAGTCTGGCTAGAGTTTCAAGTAGAGACCTTAACCATCAAAGTGCTCATCTAAATGATATTTTCATGTATGTTTCTTTTCACTCTCTAGAGTTCTGGTATTGCTGTGGAATTCTGCAGTCACATTACAAGAGCATTCACTGTTAATACCAAGGGCAGTAGAGTAGAGCGTGCAGAAGCAGCTCTGTCTCACATGGGCAGTTCAGTAAGTATCTACTGTATGGAGGGGAAAATGAGTAGCCAAGTTACAATTTATAGACTATACTAATATCCTTAAGTCATAAGGATGGCCTTGCCTTTTATTTTTGAAATACTTGGTTAAAACTCTTAGAGTCAACCTAGGCTTCTACTAGTAATAGGGGTGATCAAGACTGAATTTTTAGTCTGATGTTACTACTACCTAATAGCAGAGAACAGAGCTAAAAGCCTTAGCTGAACTTGTAGTTTGGATTAACCTTGAATTGTCCCATTGAAGTTTAAGTGCTTCTCTTTCAGATACTCAGAGATGACTAGGCAAGGTTGTTCTGAATGTGGGATGCAACTGAAGCTTTGGGAATGCAAGCAGGGCTCAGTATTTAGGCAGTACTGTCATGTCACTTAGACTAAGATAAGCAACCTGGATGGGGTTGGAATAGACTGTTCTGGTGATACACGTACTGGACCCAGGTAAGAAACTTCACTGGAATGTGAGTTACTTCAGTAATGGCTTTCATCTGTATCTACCTGAAGGAAAAATTAAACTAGAACTAGGTGGCTGTACAGATTAGAGTAGATTTTTAATCATACTGAGCCTGGCCTGTGGTGTCAGGTTCTAGTGGGACCAAGAAGTTGAACTCTTCTCCTGGGTAGGTCTTGGATTTGGTTCTAAGCACTAACAGGTAAGGAGGTATACTGCATGTAGAAGCCGCAAATTACATAAGAATTTTAGCAAATGTTAAATACTTAAAGCAAATGGATTATATAAAGCCCTACTTATCACTTAAAAACATTTTTTATTGACAGGTTTTCAGTGGTATCACACTGACCAAATTTGTAGGAATTGTAGTATTGGCTTTTTCCAAATCTCAAATCTTCAAGATATTCTACTTCAGGATGTATCTAGCCATGGTTCTGCTGGGAGCAACACATGGACTAATATTTCTTCCAGTTCTGCTTAGTTACATAGGTAAGATGTGACAGTCTGCTCTAAAACGCACTTCAAACAAAAATAGTTTGGTACCTGCGGACACTTTCTCTCCATTAAATAGGAAGAATTGCAAGGTTAATAAGCAGTATTTGAATGTGCCTCTCTGTCACTCACATAGCTGGTCTGTTGGAAAGCAAGGGTTGACTGGTGGCAGTGCAAACTCTCCGTTAGAGGCATGCTGAACTGAAGCAACCACAGCCTGCTCCCGGTGGCTGCACTGTGCTGTTCTTCCGGGAGGTGGCTGCCTAGGCCCATGTGGCCCAACAGAGCAGCATGATTAATGTCTCTAAACCTGGGGACAGGATGGTGGGTGAAAGCAACAAACCTGCTGTGGGACAGTGTTCCTGCATTCGCAGAAGCGATCCTGCTTTGCAGTAAGGATGGCCCAAACACTGTCCTCTTGAATTTGGAAATTCATGCCTATGGTGTAGTTCTTAAAAGCATACTTTAACTGAGCCTTACTTAAGGGGGTTAAGACTGATGGGGATTCACCTACTGGCCTTGCTGCTGGTGACAGCTATTAGCAGCTGAGCAGAAACATGTTTCTGAAGCCTCATCAATGTTAAGCTGGACATAAACAACTAAGATGCATGCTTCTTGATGACTGACTGATCTGCTGTAACGTTGAGACTTTGGAATAACTGTTTTCTCTCGCTTAGGCCCATCAGTAAATAAAGCTAAAACTCGTGCTGCACAAGAGAGGACCAGAGGTACAGAACGGGAGAGACTCCTCTACTTCTAGTTTTTAGCAGTGTTCAGTGGACTTCATGAACCGTGGCTTAGGCCCAACTTAAGAACTGAAGCGCAGCGATGTTCTATGACTATCACACTGTAACCACCACTGACTTGACTCCTGCACAGATTCAACTGGAAGATACCAGCTGCAGCTTTGGACATAGCTTTAAACTCAGGGAATGCTCCGTGTGGCTCATGTAACAGTACTATTAAAACTAGATGTGCTAACAAGACTACTAAAACACTTCTGTTTTCAAGAGGTTGCATCTTTTTCTTCTAGAAACCTAAACCAGCTGAATAGCTTTTTTGTCAATGAAACTGAGGTGATGTGTACGAGAACGGACTGCTAAACCACTGACACTAATTTTAAATGCAGGTCAATGCAATTTTTGTCTCTATTTTTAGGGGGAAGCCATCACAAGTTATAATATTTTTAGTACTATTTGCCAAAATGTCTTGTATATACTTTATTATAAAATAGTAATTTTGTAGTTCAAAAATCTACTTAAATGCAATAAATTAAGTTTATACATTTCAGTGGAAGAGTCTTTCAGAACGTTGTGGGCTTCATGAGAGCTTGTTCTCCAAAAACTTGTTTGAAGAAGGTGACATGTTCTTCACAGTGCTCACCTGGGGGCGGGGGGGGCAAAATAAAAATTAACATTAACTTTAAAACTCAGAAGCAAGATTGTGTAGTTTCACTTACCTCAATTTGTAAGTACTAATTCTTATCTTTATTGCCTTTGAGTAAAGGAGTTTAACAATTTTAAAGCAGTGGAATACTGAGGTATCCAGTCCTGTGACAAGTATTCTTGTGGTGAAGATGTCTGATCTAGTTCCTGTATCTAACCAGCAGATTCATATCCATGAGTTCTTTACTGTCAAGATACAAGATCTTGGAGTGGGACTCTGTGCCTGTAGACTATCTGGTGATTAAGAACATGTCACCAGTGCAAGCAGTTTAGCTTGGTTTTTAAAGTGAGAGGAACTGTAGGATAAAACAGGCCTTGAATTTTTGTAATCTGTGGAAACAGACAACTGAACTCAAAGGTTTCTTGACCCAGTTCCTGGCTTCAGGAGAAAGCACTAATTGGAGATAATGGCTTTGCTAAACTAAGTGGTGCAAGCCAAACAGGTTGGCTTAATCTGCAAGTTCCTGTTTGGCTCAATCTCTTTCCTCCTGGTTACAGTATACAAAGGGGTAAGACAAGTTAACTTTGGAACAGGCTAGAATGCACCAAGGCTTTTATCTTATAATACAGAGTCGGCTGGAGTGGAAGTGCAACAAGTCTTAGTTCTGTTTGCACAACTGAGTATCTTGGTCTTATTGCTTACCTGGCGTGAAACTAGGGTTTCCTCGTAACCGCTGATTTCTTTGTTCAAAGAATCTGAATATAGTATAGAAAAGCATGTCATCTTCTGCTTGTTTTGCTGCATCAAGGAATTTGCGGGCTGAAATGCTGTCGTGTCCTCCAATACCCCTGATGAATCTCAAGGCAGCCAAAACTTGGTGTTTGGACAACAGAACTTCCACTATCTCATCATTTGCTGTGGAAAGTCTCTGTGAAGTCAATCACAGCTGTAAGACTATGATTCTACAAATGTCTGAGATGCTAGCTAGTCACTTCAAGCTTGGTCAGGTAAGCTGTTTGACAAGTCTAACCCACATGTGACATGGAGTTACTATAGTCTGTAATGCTTACTTTTAACATGTCCAGAGAGAGCTGATGTGCAGGAGGGTAAATGCTTTCCAGGGACAGTAACAGACAAGCCTAGGGCAAAAGTAGAAATAACCTTACAATTCTGAAGACTTCCCACCTCCATCACTAACTTATTGAAGCAACTTGTCTTACATACCAAAGGCTTTGAATCACTGAGCACATGGTACTGCAGAAACTGATGAAGCATGTAGAACAAGTTGTGTTGAACAAGGGTTTTGATGACCAGCTCATACAAATAGTGCTGTGAATGCAGGAAGAAGACCATCAAAGGCATGTCTCAATACTAGTTTTTATAATCTAGAAGGTAGTATTGTGTAGGACTTAAGCACATGACCAAGACTGGTCTGAAACTCCATATAATTTCATGGAGTGACACAATATACTTGGCATGTAAGTACTTTACCTGAACTGCAATCTGGAACTGGTTAAGAGAGCGAATGTATTCCATCAAGACTGCTATAGTGAACTTATGAGGTGCTTCCTGGACAAGAAAAAAGTGTTAGGTGGAACTTGCACAGCTTCCCCTGTTAATGACAACCCTGTAAGAATGGGCATCAAAATACCCTAATCCTGACAATAAAGCCTTCTGCAGGCTGTTTCAAGCAGTCAGTTTGTTTGCTGCTCTGAGACTGCTGACATACTAGCACTTAAAATTAACTTACCTTCTTCTCTGTAAATACAGATAAAACATGTGTGTACATGTCAGACTGGTCAATAACTGCTTGAGTGCGGACTGGACGTTTCAGGAGTGGATTACTTCTACTCAGGCCTGCTTCTACCACCTACAAGAAGAAAGCCTTTTTAAAAGAAAACTAGTGTTGTAGTACAGTTAGTCACTCATCTGTACAGAGACTGTTTTCCACTGAGAACATAACTATAAACATATTTTGTTACTGAGCAAATTCACATCTGTGGTCATGTTATACTAGATGCACTCTGTTCAGTGTAGGCTTTTGTATTAAATTTAAAACTGCTTTTAAAATTTATATAAATGTAGCTGCTATTATATGCTGCAAAGCCAGGAGATGAATCAAACTTACTATGTTGATGCAGGCCTGCAACTTTAGAAGGATTTTTAAGTATTAGCTGTACTATGTGAGTTAGTGCTTGAACTTGGTACTTTAACAGAAGTAATTCTGAGGTGCATCAGGGCTGCATATGTTGTGCAGTGGTATAGTGTCCTGTGAAATCAGTGGTTTGGAAACTATTTTCATAGTTATGGATTCCAAGTTGCTTTTTGAGTTTCTACCTTCTTTCTGCTTTCAAGCACTGGGCTGTTACTTGTCACACTGGAGATGAGCTATGCAGCATCTGCCACAACAGAGTGCTAAGTGGGGAGTCTTAGTGCACCTTGCACAGCAGACCTTCTACTGTGAGCCTGAGGCAGCCAGGACCTTGGGGTAGGCCTGAATTTCCCAAGTAGAAAAGAGCATGCCTTCACCATGATGCATGGTGTTAGCTGCTGTAGCTAACATGGTTTACCATAGTATAGCTTTGCTCAGCTTCCAAGTACTTCTTATATTCATGATTCAGTTTGTCAAAAACAGTTGCAATCACAGACAGTGATCCTCTTTCTGGCTCACTGAGCACTGGAAAGATAAAAAGAAAAAAGAACTATGAGGAGAGGTAACAAGGGGCTTTAATGTTGCCTTTTTCAAAAGGTGATCTCTACTCTAAACTTGATTCTAACCTTTAAAGAAACACAGTCATGTCAGATGTATTTTAACTAAATGGGGGGGGAGTTGAATTATTTCATGCTGTTAAATAATTGCTTTAGAATGGTGACTGAGAGTAGTCTAGACAAATGACATCTTACAGGATCAAGCTAGCTTCAGAGGTGATCTCAAATCTAAACAGCCCAGCTAACTTGTGTGAGCATTTTTAAGTTTGTACTTTCAAGAGACAGACAAAGCGCATGAACTTACTTTGAGAGCATACAGATAGGATAACCATTTTGCATTCTTTCCTTTGGAGAAGGAAATCCATTAGTTTTCCTTTATCTAGCAAGAGGTTAACTACAGGTTCAAGTTTCACTTGAAGACTCCAGAGGTAACCTTGATTTGAAGGAGTAAAATGAAAAGTGAATTGCCTTGTCTAGTATAGCCTAGACATCCAACTTTTTAAATGAGAACACATCTAGATTATGATTTATTTGCCTTCCTAAGTCTATGTTTTGGAGCAGCATTACTCCTGAAAAGTTGTAGTAAAGATATGGTCATCCTCAGTTATCACTACCAAAAGTAGTCATCTTTCATCTTGCCAGGTACATCTGCTTAGCCGCTTTGTTTTAAGCTGCTTTGTGCGCTGAAGGTATTAAACTAGCCACCCTTTGACACCGAGTATATAGGCTCAAACAGCTCACCGCTTACCTTCACTTGCACTGATGATAATATCAGGTTGAAAGACAATCCAAGAAGAAGAATCTAAATGTTAAGTCCTAACATCCATATTAACATTGATTCTAAACTATTGCTACTAAATTTCTTTACTGTACTGAAGCAGATCCTGTTAACATACTTTCATTTACTGTCCCCCTTTCTTGTAAGGTCTTGAACCATATTCTTGGAATTATGTCTTCAATTTCATGGTGTACCTATTCAGTAATTTCATAAATGCATCTCAAATGACCAAGAAATGTGGTATTGTATTATACTAGATTTCCATATTTACAACTCTATGAAAGCATTACAGTCTTTTATGAAGAATACTATTTTGTCTTGAAGTAAATATGCATAATCGGCTAAAGCTGGATTTAATGGGTCAAGGTAACAAATGCTAGCTTCTTCCATGCTTGGTACATAGAATGAGGCTCTTGCACTTTTAGAGTATTTAAAGGATACAGAGTTTACATGGAACAGGAGACTGACTGGTCACAGAAGCTGGACCTGCAGAAAAATTAACATCAGGTGAAGAACAGTAGTACTTTCGCAGCTCTCCTATACTAACAAAGTAAAACTACAAGCTTACACTGAAAAGGCAAGTATGGATTGTAATGTGTCTAGCAGTCCTACAGCATGCAGGCAAAAAAGATATACCTACTCGTGTAGCCAGATCATCTACAAAGAAAATCTGACACTGTGAGAAGGCAAACAAATTCTTCAAAACATGATTGTTTTGGTTTTCAGCCAAGTGAAATCATGCATGCAGAAGTACTTCCATCTCTCATACTATAATTCTAAATACATAGATTCCATTTGCTGTATTTATATGTAATCACTTCAGTTTCTTAAAAAGCAAGACTGGTTTGTACTTTCTGATCCTAACCTGTGTTTAATACAAACCTCCACCTACAGATTTATCAGTCATACTTGTATTAGTGACTTGACTTAAACATTCAGATGTTAAAGAGTTTTTAAGGTGCAATCATTCCTATAGAAGCATCTTTCTCTTCTATAAAGAGAATTACACTGCTTTGCCATATGCTAGTAGAATTGCGCTCAGACTATTTCTAGCTACTTCCAGCTTGATGGTAATTATCTGCTACACTTCTAGGACAGGAGAATGGAAAGATAATCCAAGAAAAAGAAGTGTTGAAGTCCTAACGCTGATCTTAGCATTGCCTCTAAACTGGTCCTAAACTTGATTCCAAGCTTGGATTGTCTTTCAACCTCTTTATGTAACTTAGGAAGTTAAATAGTCATGACTTAAGCCAGAAAAGCATGAAGTGCTTTGAGTACACATACAAGCTTTTATAGCTGTGACCAAAAAAACCAAACCAACCAACCAACCACAACTTTGAAGTGTAAAAGCAAAGTACTTAATGCACCTTAAAGAGCAACTCTTACTTTTCTGTAGTACGCACAAGTTTGGAACACAAATTTATGCTCAATTCCTTCTTACCTTCTTTCCTTCCTCACCCTCTCCTAAATACGTGTAATAGAAATGTTAGTAACCAGCATCCTAAAAACTGAAGCATTCTTGTATGCCAGCTGTTACATTTATATAATCTTGGTAACAGTGTTAGGATATTTATTATATAGTAGTTCTACCTGCTACAGGTATTTGATAGGGTTGTATTGATCGAGGTGGAAGTACAAATTGATGGATGGTAGTAGACCCATCAAATTCTCCTTTTAGCTTGATGTCAAAGATAACTGAAGTCTGCAATTAAGAAGAGGAAATTAGTATTCACAAATGTGAATTACCACCCGTTTACATGTATTCAGGCTGCTTTTCACATTTCCATCTTGTGGTCTCCATAAGAATCATAAAATGGTTTTGGTTGGAAGGGATGCGCTGTGGGCAGGGACATCTTTCACTAGATGAGGCTGCTCAAAGCCCTTGTCCAACCTGACCTTGAACACTTCCAATGATGGGGCATCCACAGCTTCCCTGGGCAACCTGTTCCAGGGTCTCACCACCCTCACTGCGAAAAATTTCTCTCTTATATCCAATCTAAATCTACCCTCCTTCTGTTTAAAACAGTTGCCCCTTGAACTGTCACTACAGCCCCTGGTAAGAAGTCTCTCTTGGTCTGTCTTATACACCCCCTTATAAGAGATTCATATAAAACTCACTGCTTAGTTATGGACATTAGAAACTGTGAGGAAAATTCTGCATCCTGCTATGATACCCTCATACTTCTATCATTCAGTCTTGTTCAACTCGGGTCACTGATGCTCCTACCCAGTATGGACAACATTCTTAGCCTTGCACAGCAGAAATTTGCTTCACTTTCAGTGCTAATGAAACATAACTTCATTTATTGGTATCATCTACCCTATTCAGTCTGATTTTGTTTTCTGTGTTTACATAGTTACATGTTTATAGCTTGACTGAAATGCTGGGAAATAAGTGCTCCGGGTTGAATGCTAATGTGTAGAATTAACATGAATTATAACTGAAACATCAACTAATCATCCTAATGAGATACAGGTCCCAGTTCTTGAAGCTGCTCAAGAAAAGATAATACAAGAAGCCAAAGCCTTTCCACAAGTTAAGAGCAAAGTATCACTTTAGCTTTACCACTGATCAAGCCTTGCTACTGAGCCTACAGACAAGCAGGTTTTACCTATTGCTACCATATGCATAAGATCATTGGTATTCATAGAAGTTTTTGTAGATCCAGGCCTTCAACCTAAAAGAGCGTAAGTTTGTGTCATAGAAACTGATCACTCAAATGTGTGTAATATGAGAAGTTCCCAGGATTAATAATTTAGTATCCAATTTAACTTTACTTCTTTGTATAATGCCTTAAAAGCCTACACAGTGCAGCAGCAGAATATCATAGGAAACAAGGAAAAAAAAGTGTATGAAAAAACAGGCATTAGCAACAGCCCTGATTAAATGTTAGCTCAACAACGTAAAAGGATAACTTTGAATCTCTTATATGGTTTTGTTCCTGCAAATACTCCGGCTTTTGGCAAAGCTAAGCACATACAAAAATATTTTCTAGAGTTAACAGGCACTGCTATTAAAATCTGCCCATAACTTTTAGAGGGTAAGGCACAATATAATATAAATAAATCAGACCTCAGTATCCTGATGATGCACTACCACCAAGTTATCCACAACGTTCAGTGCAAACTTTCCAGTTCTGTTCAGCTTTAAAATATGTGTCTTCTTACAGGAGCCCTCTCTATGGAAATAGAGATGAGAACCAGTCAGTAAGTCTATTTACACTAGAAAATCAGAAGTCCCTTACACAGATGTGAATTGCCACTAATGTTCTTCATTCTGTTCTTACCTTGGTAAGTGATAGAGGACTACTTCTGCTCCTGTACTATTGGAAGTCCTTGAGTGATGCCGCAAATAGAGAACGTAAAGCTGCCCATATCTAACAAGACAACAGGATTAAAGCATTATTTTCAAATAAGAGCTCTACCAGTCTGTTAGAGCCATACATTTTATCCTAAAAGAATATGTGACATTACCTCAGTCAGGCAATCAATCAATTAAAAGCGAAAGACTAAAACAGCACTTGATAAATCACAATGCATGGCCTATACTCACACAAGTTAGGCACCTAAGAACAACTCTACCAACGTATCAGTTAAAAAATGAAACATTCTCAAAATTTCTGTACTGATCAAGAACAATTTCATGCAAGACTTCTCAGTCAGCTTCCCCTCCCCACCTTGCCCCAAGAGAGTTGTTTAGATGCTTTGTTCAAGGCAGTAACTGAAGCACTTTACAGCAGTAGTACTGCTAAAACAAGAAATGAGTGCAACCATGTTAACGTTCTTGTCCTCTCTGAGCATTCCCAAATGGACATATTTTTCCAAGAAAGACTTGAGTAGTTAAGATACATACATTGTAGCCATAGCAATATCTCTTTCAGAAAGGCTGAGCTTGGAGGACTTGGGTGCTGCAGGTAACTCGATTTCAAATTTTGATAGTTTTGACATTGTTCCACTCTGTTAAAAAACCCCAAAGAAATCCATTGTTAAGACTTGAAACAGAAAGGTCTCAAGTAACCTTTAATCAAACGCTGTATCAATAGCACCCTCATGAGGTGAAGAATGGTGATAGCCAAAAAGAGAAAAAGGATTTGACACTTTTTTCCCTACTGTGATCCTAAACACATACTCTGGTTTTATAATTTTAGCAGCTTTATCATCTTAATTTTATAAGATCAGCTTCAGCTAGCAAAAACCACTTCCATTTTAATTAAGTAAAGACAAATTTGGATGCAAATCCCATTTACAACTGGCCTGAGGATCTTAAACAGCAGTTCTCGTGACTTCCTTCCTCTATCCCAGCAAAACGTACGCTCCAACTCTTAAATAACTGCTTACTGGGAAGGGGAAAATATCAGTACCTCCTACCAGACATAGTCTCCTTTTGTTCCTGCTAACTCCAGAATCTACCTTATACTTGGAGCATGCCCTTGCTCCTGCCCAAGGTTTCCTCTCTCCTCTTCCTCTTTTCCTATAGAATTTATATCAAGTGTTCAGTTTCCAAAGCTTCTACTGAAATTCACTTCCCATTCTCATTAACTCATTCTTGAGTGTCATGTGTGAACACTACAGAAATATTTCCCTTGCTAGAGCTCTATTTGCAAAGATTATTTTAGTACAGTACCTTTCTCAGGAAATCTTTGAAGATTACCTTCTGAACACAAAATAAAAATTATTTAGCTTCAAACTACAACTTGACACAAAATGTTAAGGAGGGGGAAGCATGACCAACCTAAGTCCTTAAAAAGAAAACCGTGAGAGGCTAGTAAGTTCTACCTAGCCAGCTAAGAGAACATAATTTCAGGATCCAGCACAGACCCTACACAAGATCATCCCAAAACAGGAAACCCATTTGAATAAGCTTCTTTTTAATCTCTTCCCTTACACTACCAGAGAAATCTTCCTAGCCCTTTGAAAGAAACAAGATGAATGCTGCAGTTCTTTTCCTCATTTTTAAAATCATCTTAATGCATGATTAACTTAAAACAGATTCTAGTTTTCACTACACACTTTTTCCAAGCCAAAAAGAAAACTATTTTCCCAGTAACCTTAAGTGTTGTCCACGGGGAAGAACACCAAGGGAAATAAATACTGTAAAAGTCAGCCACAAAATGCTTGGGACCATAGTTGTTTCTTAAGTGCTACCTTTTTTCTTTCTTTTTCAAATTCATCCACACACATTTGGAAGGCTGTAATTATAATCACAAGTGAAAGGCCCTTATTTTTTCTGTATTATCACACTACAGAGTGCAAATGTCCATATTAAAAGTAAATAATACATACTTATTTAAGTGAAAAAAGATCTCTTGAAAGATATTTAAGTTGTCAAATATTGGGTCACTAATTTTTTTTTCCTTTCTCAAGGTCAACTGTCTAACATTAGCTGGACACACCTCTTTCCAAAGAGGACATAAGAAAGAGCAAATTACTTAATTTTAAGCCAACACCTAGGAACTACCTTACAGATTTTTCCTTTGTCCTTTGCTTATTATCATACAAGGATGTGAATACATGCACCTCTCGGAAGAAATCCAGGAAAAGCAATAGAATATTTGAATGAAGAAGCAGCCTAAAAAAAGGAAGCACACAAAATGAAAAGTTTGGAACATATCCCTTTACCTTGAAATAGAATGGCTGCAGGACATTGCCAAGGACAGTGGTCGACAGAAGAATAACAGAGCTCTCTGGACAATACATGTACCAGTTGACATTAATACTCTGATTCTTCAGAAGTTTTAAACTTCGTTTCTCTGGTAATACCTGGAAACACAGGATATTAGCATTATATTACCATCAGGATTCCAACAGCATAAACGGTACTACACAGTAGCTAGGAATGTTAAGTGAGAAACAATTAAGTGTAAGGGCATTTACAGTGCTAGTATTAAAAATCAGAAGCCTGACAATTACAGCTCAGGCTCCAATTTACTGTAGCTAAGGAAATGCAAATCAAGTCCTCCTCAAATTCTGATGAGCTGAAAGGTGCTGTATCTTCCCCCTCATCCAGATCTGGGTATAAGTTCTGTCCATAATGGAGAAAACACCTAGCTTGACACAACTAGCGAAGTTTCGTTAAAAAGTCATTACAATATCTCTGCTGCCTTCACTCCCCAGCTTCCTTAATCTTTTATTTTAAAAACTAAGACAGTATATAAATTGATTCTCTTCATTTTAAGGGCTCAAAAACACACTTATTTGATTTGGTCCTTTTACCTGTAGGGTTGACGTTCATAATCCTTTTAGGTGCCAAATATATTTTTCCCCCTCAATCAGCAAGAAATAATGCTGCTTTTTCAGTTACTTTCTTTAGTACTAGTTATTAGTAACAGTAATTATGTGAAACACCGTGTCTTAGCTCCAGGACTGGAACTATTGGAAAGTGCACAACTTCAGAGGAAGTTTATAATGTCCCTCATCATGCATGTCAGAAAGGGCTATTTATTCATGAGATTTCTTCAAAAACATACGCAAAGGTAATTACACATAACACAGAGGAACTCAGACAATGACATCACCATAGCAGAAAGCTGCCAATTTGCAGAAGGGTATCACTATCTAGTTAATTATTTGTCCTTTGCTGCATTTTAAGCATGCACACACCCTCCCCAATGCTGATTTGTTTTGCATGAAGTGATATTTCATGTTAGATTTAAATACTCATTTCCATACAAGCCAAGAGCATCTGTTAATCTAGAGTTCTCAAGGCTTAATTCAGTACTCCTTTATACAGGGTCTTTGTTAGCTGTGCTAAATAATCTGTTAATGATAAATTCCCTCTGCCCCAAAAATGTATTCCTCTCAAAGAAAAATAATCGTAGTCTGCAAACAAAACAGCAGAATTTCTTTTTTTAGTAGTGCACTTTCTCAATTAGAGAGCTAGAAGAAAGGAATTCAAAGATACTGTGACAAATTTACATTTTCAAATCTCTAAATATGTCCTACAGGAGTTATTTGTATTACCTGGTAGAATTCAATTCCCTGATCCGTGATGAAGACGATTTCTGTAGAACTTGTCCAGCAGAATCCTAGAATATTGGCATTCTTTGTCTTTTAACAAACAAGCAAACAAACACTCTTTTACTTGGAAAAATTAACTGTTCAGATAAGCTAATATTACTAAATGAAGAACACCAGACCAAAAGCAATTTAGTTATCCAATCATTAGAGTTAATGCTTTTGGCCACTAGACACCCAGCATGCATCAGGTACTTTTGTAAAGACTCCCAAAACTATGTATGAACACAACTACTGAATGACCTGAATTTTTGGCAGCATGTAAGATTTACAAGTTTATTACACAGTCAGATTTTCTCTTCCCCCCGAATACAACCAAGTTCTTCTGGTTCAAATCATGCTGCCAATTCAACCAATTCCTGACATGAAGAGACAGTTCCTTCTCTGGACAGAAATCAAGAACTAAGTGGAAATATTTGCTGTGACTTCATTCAGAACACTACCATAAATGCTTTACTAGAATGGTTTACTCAAACACATAATCCTAAATAATGAAGCAGACAGTGCTCCAGCTTTAAAGTCTATAGGAATAAAGGGATCTGTGCAAATCAGATGTTTAAAAATTTACTTTAGCATTCTATTACTCCAAAATATAATTTATCTTCGTTAAAAGTTGGAAAGTACCAAACAATGACAATGGTACTTGTTTCTGGTAAAATAATCATCAAAAAATTAGAAGGGTTGTTTAAAAATACCAAACACAGTATTCAAACTAGTAATAGCTTATTATCACTGATCAGTGGAATTAGGGTAAAACACCCACATTAACCATCTGGCATTAGTATCGCTACTGTCCACTGTTTCTGTATCATCAGCACTTTGTGTCTTCTCCTTCCCAAACTTTGACATTTGTTGCCTCCACAGCATTTCCAGTTCTTTCTAGCAAAGAATTAAAGTGACTGGACCAGGAAGTTTTTTATGCTATTGTTAATACCTGTTCATTTACCTCAACTCAGACAGATAGTAGTAACTACATATCTCATTTACTTCATGTTAGTGTTTTGGAAGGTATCTCAATTAGTTCTCTTGTAGAGCAGAAGCCACCAGCGTAACTAACATTGGAGTTTCACGTAAGCATATAAGCTTTGGACATTTAACTTACCTTACATTCCTGTGTATATTCTAGCTGAGGGCTATCTGGAATAAAATTCAAAAAATCCTGCAAAAATGCCCGTGAAGTGTGTTAGCAATTATGAAGCATAGACAAGATATGTACATAGACACAAGACTAGATATTAGTTTATCGAATTATTTTGGATGAGATATATAGAAGAAAACTTGACTTACTGTATTCCACTTCACCCCTGCCAGGGAATACTTTATAGCCGTTGGCTCCCCCCACGCTTTTTCTTAAATGATGATACTAGCAAAACAACAATGGTCCCTGTTCAGCCTCTCAGGAATTTTCACTACAGCTGTTGTTAGCCACCAGACCTCTTGAATTTTGTCTCAGAGGCTTCTACTCTGGTACTGTAAGTAGAGAAGATTTCCAGCTCCAATTCCCCATCTGCAGGGTGTAAGTTTCTTACCACATTCTTCAAAGTTCTCTGCACAGCCAGTATCTTGTTCCCCAAGGAAAACTTGATGCACTTCACTTCTCCTTTGTCTTCCATCCTATACAGAAAGAAAAAGAAGTTATGGAAATATCGTCTGAAATAGTTTTTTTACGGAATTCTATAATACACCCTCAAAAAGACAATGAAGAGGAAAAAAGTGTAATGCAAATGCTTTTGAATATAAATTATGAGTGTTGCCAGACAAGTACAGGATTCAAAATTCAGACTGGAAGATAATGGCAGTTCACTCTTCAGAAGTCCTGAACACATCCGTTACAGAAACATGGCTAAGATCACACAAATTAGCACCTGAAGCTACTACAAATGCTCAACTCTGTTGGCCTATGATGTGGAACTGGAAGACTGTGGAACTATTCAAACCTGCGTTCTCAGTTCTGTCCCAGTGAGTCTGGAGTTCTGTGACACTCACCAACATCCTGCAATCAGGTCCGTTACTTCCAGAACTACTGCTAAGTGACCCAAGCCTACTCGCTTCCCCGTTAGGACACATTCTTTAGAAGAAGTTCTGATGTTAAAGGCGAGTGAGGCTGTTTTCACACCATTTGAAAAAATAAAAAATGTATTCTTACCAAACAAGCATCATTACAATTGGCATGAATAAGGTAGTTCTATTCCCAGTATACGTTATTAAGTCCACACAAAGAGAGCTAGATAGTCAAGCAGGAAAACTGTGGAACCTCCTGAAGTTCACTGAGTATTTTCAGCTCTCTCAGGATTTGTGACAAGGGTAGTCAAATTAAAAAGTCAAATAAAAACAGGAACTTTCAGGACAGGCCCCACGTAATACCTGACAAATTGTTTCATCCATATCTGGATTGAAGCAACCTTTGAGCAAAAGAATACTTCCTTACTACTCTTCCTTACAGCAGAGTACAAAGAGCCACTGCTCTTAACAGAGGCATATATAAAATAGTTTTCTAAAGACAAAGTAGTTTCATTGAAAGTACTGTTGCCAGATTCTGCAAAAAAACATTTCAACAAAAACCAGAAAATATAAAAGACGACAATTTAGATTAAACAAGAAACAATGCAAGAAACCTACATGTAGGAAACACTGTGCTTGAATCACAGGCGTGAAATTCAGAAATTACGGTTCTCTACACATTTAAGCTTACTTCATTTTGTTTAACTTGCTAAACTGCAGCCTTCAATAAGTCACTGCTGTTGTAGGAATCACAAGTTTGAATCTCCACACTCTCTCACATATATAGTGTGTTTTAATAAAGCATTGCTGTTTAAAAAAAAAAAGCCACAGCCTACTAACTTTTTTTTCCCCAGAAGACTACAAATTCATGAGGGCAAAGCATGCTATCTTATTTGCAAGATTATGTCTAAGAACAAAATCAAAAGATGATCATAGAATCACAGAGTAGTTTGGGTTGGAAGGGACCTTTAAAGGCCATCTAGTCCAACCTGCAATGAGCAGGGACATCTTCAACTAGATCAGGTTGCTCAGAGCCCCATCCAACCTGACCTTGAATGTTTCCAGGGATGGGGCATCTGCCACCTCTCTGGGCAACCTGTGCTAGTGTTTCACCACCCTCATCGTAAAAAATTTCTTCCTTGTATCTAGTCTAAATCTACCCTCTTTTAGTTTAAAAAGATCACAACTGTCTGATCAAAACTACTTGTAAGTTTTATGCCTGATCAGGATTAAGTACCACATAATTTTAAGATTGCAGAATTCTATCTCAAGCCAACAAAGATGAAGGTGCCTTACCTGAAGGAAATGGGATTTCTATCCTCCAAACCTTTAACAACAACTCCTGTAGCTCCACCAGATCGAACAGCAAAAACCTATAAAAAAGTTTTGAATGTATTTGTAGCTTATTCAAAATCATAACCTTAGCACGCTTTCTTTTCTATAAGCCATACCTTTAAATTTTTGCTAGACACAATTTTTATTCTTACACAGATCTGCCAGTTCACACTGAGATTCAGTAAATAATCAATTCCTTCCTCTGGAGCTCCAAGTTTACTTAAAGTTGACAGGTTTCCAATGGTATTGTAACAGTCTTGTAGGCATATTCTAACTACTGGGCAAGGTAAAATGGTAAAAGTCTGTATAAACTTTTCTCTTTTTTTTTTTTTAAAAAATATTCATATTTTCCTAAGTCAGGTACTAGTAAAAGTATCTGAGACATCAGGGCATTGTTTAAAACAAAAAGGAAATCAGCTTGGGGATTGGGAAGAGAAACTCAATGACCCAGAAGCTTGATCTTGTCAGAACATGTTATTAGATAGGAATACTTTAATAGCAATCTGCAATTTTGCGTGTATCTAAGAAGCTTCAGCCGACTTACACTAATAACTTAAAGAATTCCTTTAGCCCAAGTGCACATATATGTGTATAAAACCTGCTAGAGCTATAGCACTGAGCTGGAATAAGATAACATTAAAAAAAATGTAACATGCTGTTACAAACTTTACCTGGCTTAGAAAAAGAAAGTCAGGCAGATGCCTTATTTTACTTGTTGTACATGTAAAAGCACTAGACACGCAGATCCAGTCTCAGAATAACAGATATATTGTTTTGTAATATTAGCCATGCTACTGGTGCAGTATGGTCATGCAGGAATACAGGTGACAAGACTACTAATTGCAAGCAAGTCCACAGGCTTACTAGAATGATAAATACTTAGTTTAACTACTTTTAATATTGATGTAGATAGAAAATGAACGCAATACTCTCTTAATCTTTGCAAGATGAGAAGATAGCAAGAACAGATTTCTCAGAAGGCTGTTCACGCACGAAACTGTCATTGAAATGCTGGTTACAAATCATTTAGAGACACATCGGAAATTAAACAATTTTAGAGTAGCAAGAAAACACGGAGAATTAAATTTACAGTGGAAAATAAGTTTCTTTCAAGTGAGCTCTTAAAAACTGGTTTCCGTGTAGTTATATCACATCCACACCATGATACAGTGTCTCCTGACAGGCATGTGTAAGTAATCTTATTTCAGCTGGCCCTCAAAATGTACGTAAAGGATTATAAAGGTTTATAAAGAGAAAGGACACCAATAATTCTAAAGAGAGTGCAACAGCAAGAAACACATCCCAGAAATACTCCCCCATCTCCAAATACGCCACTGATCACGTCCACACCGCACATGGCAAACCATGCCATTTATATGGGGAAGAAAGCTTGAACGTTTCAATTCTGTGAATGCTGAGGACACAGAACGGTTAGAGGAATTAGAAAGCGGAATGTTTCCACATCTATATAAGCCTCATAACAGACTGTGGATGTTTCTGAGTTGAGTATTCAGAAGCCCATAGGGATATTAAGGAGAAACACGCTTAAAAGAACTAAAGCCAAGAAACGAAAAGCAAAGTGTCCACTCAGGTCCGAGCCACAAGTAAAGGTACAAATATTAATTTTTATGAATATACTGAACTTTAGGAATTGAAAGGGAAAAAAAAAAATCAGAGAAACGAAGGTAACAGTGAAGTGACAAAATTTGCCAGTATTGTGGGGACATTTGGAATAGAAAGAAAAAGTGCTGATTCTGAAGAATTCCAGAAAGACCTTACAGCACTGAGAGTAAAGGCAGGTGAAATTCATGTTGATGCATTTGAGAAAAAAAATTTCCACCGTCTCTAGCAAGATGACAGGTTCAGAGCCAGCCACCCAGCAGCCAGACCTCGCACCGTAGCAGTTCCCCACAAGGGGAACAACCAGCTTCATGCTCAGCAGCCGAGGAAAGGGGAGGAAACCAAACGCAGGCACGAGAGCCTCCAGACCTTCTTCTCCGAGAGGCAACAGAGCAGCAGCAGCGGGAAAGGCTGAGGCAACAGGCCCGGAGCCGCGACCCCCGCCTGCAGAGCCGTGCGAGGCACGGAGGGGGTGCCCAGGATCCGCCAGCCGCTCCTTCTCCCCAGACGCCCACCACGGCAGGCTGGGGGCTTGCCTGACACAAGGCAGCGGTCCTCCCTCACGCAGCCTCGGGGGAGGTGGTGGGCCGAGCTCTTGAGGCGACAATCCGTCAGCCGACAAACACCGCCCAGCAGCGGCAGCCTGTCGGGATGGGGCAGCGCGGCCTCCCGCCGCCCCCGCGGGGAGGGCCCGCCGCCGCCGCGCTCACCTGCTTGTTGGCCTCGTCGAAGAAGACGCAGTTGACAGGGTTGGCCTTCTCGAAGTGCACGGGCCGCGCGCACAGCGCCAGGTAGCAGCCGCCCTCCCCGGCTCTCGCTCTCCCTTCTCCTTCTCCTCCTCCCGGCGCCTCTTCCTCCCCCGGCGGCGGTTCGCGGCTCATGGCGGCGGCTCGCGGCGCAAGTCACCCGGCGCCAACGGTCCCCGACGAACCCACCCCACCTCCCGGGCCGGCCGGCCGCTTCCTGTTTACACTCCCCTCACACGTGACGCGGAACCGGCCTGCCTTAAAGGCGCAGGGCGCCCAGGCAGCAGCACCGGGGGGAGCGCGCGGGTGACCGCCGCGGCCGGCAGGAAGCGGCGGCTTAGGGATGAAAGGGCCCCGCCCCGCGCTCGGGCGCGCACCTCCCCCACAGGGCGCGGGGGCGGGGCCCCGGGCTGCCCCGCCCACCCCTCCGCTCTCTTCACAGCGCCGGTTCGCCTCCGCGGGCACGGTGGCACCTCCCCGCTTAGCGCCCACGGGCGGGGGGGCCTGGGTGGGCGGAGATCCTGCCGCGCCGCGCCCTGAGGCGGCCCCCGCCCCTTCCCTCGCCCCGTGTTTCAGGCCGCGGGACCGCGGCATCGGGCCTCTCGCGGGCAGGTGTCGGGACCCGGATCTTGGCCGGGGAGACA
This sequence comes from Calonectris borealis, assembly GCF_964195595.1. Lineage (NCBI taxonomy): Eukaryota > Metazoa > Chordata > Aves > Procellariiformes > Procellariidae > Calonectris > Calonectris borealis. The sequence continues at coordinate 52,882,120 of NC_134313.1, forward strand.
CCGAGGTGCGCGTCAGGCGGCGGCCGGACAGGCAGGCGCGGGGCCTGCGCAGCCGCCCCGAGCTCGCCTTGCTGCCGGGGCAGCCGGCCGCTTCCCGGAGAGCGGCCCGTGGTGCCGCCGGCGTGGGACCGCTCTGCAGCGCGGCGTCACGCTGGAGTCCCTTCCTGTACCTGCGGGGGGCCCCTTGGACAAAGAGCCGGTCGCTTTGCCAGCCGCCTGGGAGGAAAATGCTTGCAGCCGAGACACGTCGTGCAGGAGACAAATAGGCTTGACCCAGCCTTTTATAGTGCTTCGCAAACAAACAAACAAACAACCCCACAAAACTTCTAAGGGGAGGAAGGAACCAACTACTTCACAGCTCTGCCTTAATTTGTCCGCACTCCACTGCATCATGACCGAAAGGCAGTCACCGTTGATGCTGCTTTTGTGCATGAAACCGCTTTTAGTGCCTACTAAAATAGTTGTAAAATAGATCAGAAAGGGAAATTAAACTTATACTCTGAAAACAGTCCTTATTTCAGGAACAATATTAATAAGCATTATTGAAGTTAAAGTCTGGGTTGCTTCTCAGCATTTATGCTTATTTGTATTTTAGTTTTGACAATAAACTAGCGAAGTTGTTTGGTGTTTTTTTGTTTGTTTTTGATGCAGTGGCTAATGTTTTAGTTCACTAGTTGCAAAACCTACAGTATAATTCGGAAATTGTGTGAGAACATCATCAATTACCTATTTGCTTATTGACCATCAGGTTCAGAAAGGGAAATAAGGAAATAAAAAACGGGGGGAAAAAAAAGACAGAGAGGATACCAAATTAAAAGTTTTCAGATTAGACCGGAGTGGCACAATTTATTACAGGAGAAATACAAATTTAATTACCAGATACTAACACAGTATCACACAAACAACTGCTCGCTGACTTGTGACTCAGTTAGTCCAACTGCAACAATGTCACATCAGACTAGAGAACCTGAATTCACAACTAGGAATTAGAACAAGCTATTTGTCCTGCAGAACTCTCTTGCGAGATCAATTCTATGTTAGCCAGAGAGGACGAGTCTTTCCAGAGCGATTAGAATACCTTAAAGTTTATAATCTTTTACAAAATAAAAAGTTCACTGCATGTTAGCCAAAAGTTTAATTAATCCAAGGCCAAAATTTAAGAAATTCTGCTGACATTTAACCTTCTACGACTTCCCTACAGGACAGCAAGTACTTTCTGTAATTGCAATAGGAATATTAAGATAGTAGAAACTGAGGTATGTGGGGGGGAAATCAGCAGGCAAGTATATAAACACACAACTCAAAACTATTGTGGTAGTTTTAGAATTGGCTATTAGAATAGTCATTATATCAGAAAAGTTAATGGCTTAATTAACAATGAAAAACCTAGATTTACTTCTAAGAGATTCTATTTGCTTAATAATAATCCTAGAACCTTTTATTTCAAAGAAGTCCAAGAAAATGCTTATTTTAGCAACATTTTCCTTGTTTTCAACTACTTGATAAAGTGCCTAGATGTCTTAAAATCTCAAAGCAAATTCCTGAGCCAATTTTACTGCTAGAAGTGAAAAGATGTTGAGGCAATATAATCGGGCCCAGTAGCTTTAAATCACAGACTTGAAGACCGTTGCTTCATTTGTTTGTTTTTTTGCGTGGTTTTTTTTTAATCTGTGCTAGACGTATTTTAGAAAGAAATTAAAAATAACAGTAACAACTGAGGCTTCCATTCAAGCACAACGATGCAAGCAAGCTCCTCCGCTTCAAATGACAGCTCAGAAACACCCTCCCCTCACTTCCCCTTATTTCTGCTCTCTCCCTTCCCCTCACTTGATGCAAATACCCTTAACAATCAGCATCTTTCCTAGACAAGCACATTGGAAGGCATTAGCAACTGCTTTGAGATAATTTTTTCTCTAAGAATTAGAGTATTGAAACTTGTAAAAAGCCTAGAATAGGACTATGCTGTTCTTTTTAAAAGCCTTCTCCTCTGAATGCTTTGAGGAAGATTTGGTTATATTTGACAACAGAAGCTTTTGGCCTTCCTGAAGGGGTTAGGTAACTGTAGCACCTCCCTCTCAGTACCTAGTCTGTTCTTTCCCCAATACCATTATTTCACTGAGCAATTAGGAATAGACTTAAGTCTCCAAAAGATATAAGTTCCTTTATTTCAAAAGTAAGGGGTAAATGCAAGGCAATTGTCTAATTTAGAAAAGGGAAGAGGATCCAAGTACTGGGATGAAACTGGCAAAAACGTCAAGGTTGTTTATGTAGTACCCACCAAAACAGTCATTTTTCTATCATTATAATGAATTAGTGTAGTCCTACCCTAACTCTGCTTTAGCACAGCACTGATGATCAATGAAGGCCGATGCAAAGAACCACGCAAGAATACCACCACAAGATCTTAAGTTTTTACTTCACCACCAGTTTTCCAACAAAAAAAAAAATTAAAAAAAAAAATCACTTCCACAGCACACTGTGAGAATGTCACATGTAGTAACACTATATTCTGCTTGATAGAGAGCAGCATTAGAAACAGCAATCAGTTAAAAAGTTGATCAGATTTTAATTCCAAACCATCCCACTACATCAGTTCATCTTTCAATGTGTTTGCTAGATTTTTAGAACTTGCTAAAATAAAAAGACTGACATTAAGAATAAAAGCATGAGAAAAAGACAAATTTGAGTATTCTTTTTGCACTTGTAAGCAAAAAGCTTCATTTAAAAATAATGATGATCAATATTTGTTTTTCATAGTCTACGATTATCTTGGGGTGAGTAAGACTATTTGATGCTCTACCCAGAATTTCAGTTTAGAGACAGGATTATTATAGAGATTTTTTTTTTTGCTTGCTTGCACTAAGTTCTTGGAACCCCTTGTACTAACCGAACTTACTCTTTGTTATGCAACTTGGATGCAGCCCTCAGAACTTCCTGGCATGCCACCAAAGAAGTCCCCTGCTGGTTGGATTCAAATCTGTTTCTCATGTAATACCCAATTGCATTTATAGAGATAGAGCCACATTCCATATGCTTCAAACAAAAAGGTCCAGACTTTTGCATATATACAGACATTGGTTTGTTAAATTAACATTTTTGTATGATTGCAGTGCATAGTTTGACTTTTCATTTTGCCCTTGGTGGAGAAGGATGAAAGGTTCACCAATATTGTGTCCATACACAATTTTTAATTAGTTTTTCAAGTAGCAATAGGAAAAAAAAGAGGGACTCTCCTAGTGTGCCTTCCCACTAAATACTTTAGATGATCTAGATGATTTAAATTTTTTTTTTTTTTAAAACTAAAACATATAAGCTCTGAATCATGCAAAATATGACCACCTCAGCTACATTAGTCTAACGTAACTGGGCAATTGGTGAAGTTGTCAGACCATCTGAAGAGGTAGTGACGTCCATTCTCACACTGCCAGCCAGTGTCTGGGCTAAGTTAAGAAAAAAAAACCACTGAGGCATCACTGTATGCTCACTGTGTCTTCCATTTTGGTATTCCCAGTCAACCACTCTCTCTTGACATTGGTAGTTGACATTTACCGCTGCACCAACATAGTTAGAAGCAGTAAATTTGTGTTTCGTTTCGTTAGCAGCTATACACTCAGTGCTATTCATCATATATAGGTGGGTCTCCATCGCTTGAAAACATCGACAGTTTCTTTCCATGATTCTGCACATGATCTTCATTCATCTTCTCCAAAGCTTCAATCTAGAGAGCCAAAAATAAATCCATGCTGAAATCATAAAACCACACCTGCACCAGAATGTTTCTGAACAGTGTTAAAAGGTAGCTTTAGATGACTGATCAGGTATATACAATATTGCTATTTCAATGATTCAGCCACATCTGTGGAGCAACGTGCTTTGGAAATACAGCTTTAAACATCTGTTCTCAACAAGTTAGTAAAACGAGTAGCACTCCTTTATAGTTTCCCGCTATGTAACTGAAATGCACGAGTTGCAGGGAGGACTGGATGATTCTTTAGAAGTACAGAAGTGTCCCTTTTTCCAACTCTAAACACCTCTACTGTAATTCAGCCGATCCATCAGCATTGGAGAAACTCCAAGTAACACTAAGATTACAAATCCGCTGAAACCATTTTTAACCGTGAAAGTTAAAGACTTATACTTCAATGTTTTGTGCAATCAAGATAACACAGTACAGTATGTTATTTTGATCTTCAGATTGTTATGTTTGGATTACTTCCTCTTGTACTCCAGGGGAGATAATTTTAGTTACTAGCGACTAAAGCCAAAGCCTGAAGTTCAAGGATGGGCTGCTCAAATTCATCTCTACGTAAACAGCAGTGTAAGTCTTTCCCATAAAACTTACAAGCACAAAAGATGACATAAACCACCACCAACAAAAGAAACCCACCCCACACCCCAATGGTCACAACACAGTCTGTGAGGGAATTTGTTTTTGCTTGATTAACTGATACATAAGGATCGTGGAACAGTGACATTGTGCTCCCTTTATCTCTTCCTCACTTTGAGGACCTACCCCAGGAGTTAACTAGTTTCAAGCTCCCACCTACTGCATGCTGGACTAGCATAAGCCTACACTGTCATTAGGAATCAAGTAGAATTGCCATGTTGCCCTTACTTTAATTAGTAAATATGGAAATGTTTGACAACTTATTTTTATAAATGTCTGAAAATGTTTGTACTAGGTTGAAATAATCAAGTTTTGAAAAAGAGATGCAAAATGATTGCTGAAATTATACTCACACACACTAATCGTACAAACTAAACATGGAAAGTTAAGGTATTACAATAGCTGCTATAGCTAACCAAATTAAAATGTTAGACACAGAGAAAGCTATACCTCTGCTTGGAAGTCTACTTCATTGTCAGCTGTAATATTTAAACCTGAGACAGCATTGAAGAGTTCACGTTCATTAAGTGCTTCTGCCACACCTCCTTTCTGGAAGAACTAGTCAATATAAAAAGCACACATTGAACACTTTACTACACAAAACAAAATATTCCTTTTTCTTCCCCAAGGTACAATTATAGTATTTAGTCAAAATGATGTTTTTGCTTTTGTTGAACTACAGATAAAAATAACAGAAAGAAGTTTTAAGTTCCAGTGGTACCACACTTTTTCCCCTTTCAGAGAAGAACACCATCAGTATGGAAAACATGCAAGAGTAATCTTACACATATATGCGGTGGTGATCATTTTTTATGGAGTTATATTGATTGATTTTTAGTTAGCTCTGAATTGATTTTATCTTGGAAAACATTCAGCATAACAGAGGATTGTCAGATGAAGAGGTCCTACCTGTGAAACATTCCTACAGTCTCTGAACAAAAACTCAAGTCCATGAGGATGGGTTGGCTCCACAGACTGACTGACATCGATAAGCCAGACCTGTAGTCACAGAGAGACAGCAATTCACTTTGTATTAATGTTTCACATTAGATGGAACCTTTCCTTCCCACATTAAGAATAAGCTCACCTTCCCATCATGCCAAAGCATGTTGTATTCACTCAGATCTGCATGGACCAGGTTGCACTCCTTATACAACTGTTGCATCATCTGCAAGGAAGCAAATTAATTAATGAATGAAGCATGCTATACTCCAAATAAATATCGTTTGCATGACTATGACAAAAAAAAAAGTCTTTCCCCAATCACCCACCCAATTTACATCATTTTTTTTTCCAGGTCCTCACTAAAGTTCCACACAGGGAATCACAGTTTTGGTAAACTGCCAGCAAACGAAGCTTTTATCACTGAGCTTAGCTTTGGCAAGTCAGAAGAATCAGTCTGGTAAACTCATGTCAGCTCAGCCAACCAGTCCAAGTGCATGAGACAGATAAACATGTTCTTTAAATATACCTGTCATTCTCACCCCTATCACACAGGAAAGAAGTGTCACAGTTTTAGATACTGAATCCTAACTAGTATGCATATTCACTTAAAATATGGTTGTGTTGCTCTACTGGTCTCAAGATTTGAGGTACAGACCATTCATATTATCAAGCTGCTGGATTGGTTGGTTGGGTTTTTTTTAATATAAATGTAATAAAGATAATGTAATAGCGAGTAAACAGTTAGCAGGTACATGTTTGAACCAATTACAGCAGATAATAGGAAAGTAAAGTATCCACCATGCAATATTCTAATTCATTCTCTGATTTCTAGATTTGCTAAAAAGGGGGGTCTTAAGCATTGTAAACTAAGCATTCGGTAAGCCCAGAAAGACTTCAGAGAACTTTCTAAACCACATACTGCTTCTATAAAAGGAGGACTACTTGCTCATAATTCCTCTGCTGCTAAGTATCTGTTTGTCATCAAGTTCCAGCATGTTTTCTACTCAGATTCAATTTTTTTTTTTTTTAGTGCATAATTTCTTATTTATTCTAAGTCACATATTAAACACCAGCAAAATAAGCCTTTGGACTCCATATCTTGAAAGTGATGCAAGCATCCTGAAAAGTAAATAAATGCTGATTTGTCCTTTAAGTTACTCCCCTAAAAGAAAACACAACCCAGAAGTGGAGGAGAAATCAGCATTGTCTTACATTAAGAATCTGATAGTAGGCCTTTTTCATATCTTCACTACTAAGTGTTACATCCTTTAGTTTAGGAGCTGGGACTTGATCCTGGCCAATGAAAGACATAACCAAGACGTGTTTCTTAAGGATAACCACTTGAGGACAAGGAATTCCTGCATTTTGCATTCTGTGGATCGGAAAATAGACACTGATTAAGAAAAACAAAACAAAAACCCCAAAACCCGACAGTTCTAGTTCCTGCTTGCTCATTTCCAATCTTAGGAGAGCTGTGTATGAGAAACTTGATCCAGAGTCAAAAAGTCTTTGAAATAGGCCAAACTGAAAACTGAATAAATGTATATATTTCACAGTATTTCACATAGGAAAATTCAGATCTTAAAGTCATAAGTGGGTCTAAAAATGCTCACTGAAAACTAATCACTCCTACAGCTAGAGCCTGTTAACTTCATGGGCTTGTAAATCCTGCTGCCAAATCACTGAAGATGTTGACAATTCATTAAACTGTAAGAAACCAGAGGCTTATTCAATCTGTGCCAGGTTGTATATTTAGCCTAAAAATCAAAACTAAACTTCTACCCATACGTAGTGTATCTTCCTTAAACAGAGAACAGGAAACTGAAAGGCATTTGGCAACTACCATTTGTTTTTTTTTTTTTCTTTACCTTGTTAAGTTATGCATTTCTTTCTCAGCCCACATACGAATAATCTTTCGTGGATTCAATTTACTGAAGCGGTCTTTAAATCTGTAGTCATCCTTAATGTATTTGTCACGGTTCTTGAATTCATTAAGAGTTGTTTTAAACACCTTGATGGCACATTCTGGAGGTATAACTTTATCTTCAGTTGCACTTCTCATGGAAAAAGTCAAATATATAACAAAGTTAACTATTCACATCTTTACAAGCAAATGCATGGTTTTGTTTTTTTTATTTTTTTAAATATTGCGAGATATAGCAATTTTTAATATACGAGAGGAAAAGATCTGATTTTCTATCAAATTTGGAAGCCAATGCAAGTTAATTTTATAAGAGTTCTCCGATTAAGCTTATATATGAATGTTTGAGTTTTGGCATTTTGATTATACGTTGCTTACCAAATAGGTTCCATCTCCCAATTTGTTAGTATTTTACTCAAATGTCATAGCTAATAACAGCCCTGTTAATGGACGTACTCGCTTCAAGAAATTACAAGTGAAAAAAGTCTTTCATTAGAACAATAATGGTAGTACCACAATGGTTTGTTAAGCACCACAAAGATATTGCCCATTGAATAATACTAAGCAAAAGAACACTCCTGAACATCATTCAAGCAAAGGTCAGTTTAAAAAAAAAAAAAAAAGAAAAAAAAAAAAAGGCGCATCTTTTCTCCCCACGCAAAACTTGCCTCAATCTTGACATCTCTAAATAGAGTATCTGTATCTGGTTTTTATTAGTTCTTTCTTAACTCACTTCAAACTAGTGGTGTTTCAATGCAATCACTACTAATGTACTACAATCCTTCCAGCACAGTAGTCTTTAAAACTGGGCTCCTGCATGATTTGCAAAGTGAACAGCATCCCAACACTATTCTCAAGGCAACTCAAAAGTAACAAACAGCACCTCCATTGAACTGCACAGATGGAGCTGGTAATCTGGTAATACAGTGATCTGTATGGAAAGACAATCTTCAGGTAGCCTAAGATCATCATGACAGCTCTGTAGTCTGGGGCAGGTCAGTGGAAAGAGCTCCTCAAAATCTCAAGACTTCTTTTTTATAAAAGCAGTACATATTTTTCCACAGAAAGCTATAGTGGATTTGTGCCTGTTCATTAAATGGTGTACAAGAAAGAAAGTGGGGATTTTTTTACTTTACCATTTGGTTTTCAGATTTTATTGTTATCTGCATATACACGAATACAAACTTTAAGTCTTGGGAATGAAAAAAATGCAGATTGTTTAAATATTTTTGTGGTTTCTGCTTTTTATACCATCTCTGGTACCTAAAGCTACTGTCAGTAACAAACAATATACTTACTTTCCTCCATATGCATGAAAAACAACAGATTCTTTTCCTGTGCTGATGCAGCCTGTGATGGTCTCCAGCATCCCAGCATTGACCATCTTGTACAGAAGTAAACGCGTTTTAGGATCCACTGCTTTCTCCTACAGGCAAGAAATGAATACTCAATTCATTAAATAATTCTTTGCTTTACAGTGAGCTTAGAGTATTTATGTACCCCAAGTGTTCAACTAGGTGGAAAGAATAATGTATTAAGAGTATTCTCTCAATTGATAGAGAGGAAAAAAAAACCCAAAGAAACAGATGAAGCAAAGCTGTGTAGCACATACAATATTTTACCAATTCCACAGAAAGTACAGACTGTGGCTCAAGAGCACTTTCTACAGTGTTTTCAAGAAGTTTTTACAAATCATGACTCAAAATATCCGAAATATTATATTCCTTTTATATCAGTAACAATAAAATAAAGTGAAACACCCAGATTTGAAGAAGTCCACAGCAGGAATTACCAGAGACCCTGCTCTAAACTCACCCATAAAGCGTATGAACTGACTTCCTAAATTATTAAGTCAGCGTTTACTTTGTCACCTCATCTTCCTGAAACGTGTGATGAAGACAGATATTTGAAGCCACATGGTTCAACTGCAGAGGATTAGTCCTCTGGATGGTTTCTATAAATAATTTCTAGGCAGTTTATTCATTGTAGCTCATTAAGAGACAAGTTTAGAAAGACAAAGAGAAAAAAATGGAAGCCGCTTGCTCTTATTTTGATACGGTTCTCACAGTAATGCAGCTCAGATAAAGACAGCCTTTTTCTAGTAGGAGCTGGCTGATACCATCTCCTTCAGCAACGCTAACATAGTATCACTTAACTGTTTTAGTAAAAATTGAATGTTTCAAGAAATTACCAAAACAGTGTTCAGCTGTTACACAAGATAAAAAGTATATAGAGAGACTTTATTAAAAACATACAGCAGTGGAGTGCTCCTTCTTTTCATGGAGTCTTGCACTTCGACGTTCCTCAGAGTACGCGTGTTGCTTTAGGGCATTGAAGACTTGATTTGACAGCTTTAAGTCCATCCCAATTCCATCCCCAACTTGGAATTCAGGTGCAAACTACAAGTAGAAATAATAGAAATTTAAGCATTGTTACTAGCAGACACCAAAAGTTGGCACAAGCAGAATTTTCTCATTCTGATTTGGAAAAACCTAGGGTAGATTAGGACCTATGTGAAACCCACTTTGTGTAATGTTGTCACTATGTTAAAAAACATATCTCTCTAAACTCAGGACTCAAAGTTCTGTCCAAATTGATATGAGATTACCTAACATGCTGTAAAAATAGCACTTGCAGCATTTCCTTATTTGCAGAAGTTGCACCAGTTACATTAAAAAAAAAAAAAAAGGAAGGTATGTACTATGGATAAACAGACTGAAAAGCTGTAAGTCAAACAATTGACTGAAAATAAGTTACTTGGCTTATCAGGCAAGATGAATTAAAAAAAAAATTAGGTTACACAATAGCTATGCCTTTCAAAAATAGCCTTGGTGTTTTATTTGCCTGTGTACCAAACTTGCTGATAGTTTTGTTTGGCCATAACAGTTCTGTGCAAATTCTTGAATCGTGGTCATTAACAAACTATTATTAAACAAAAAACCCGCACAACTCAAACTGCCAATTTGAATAACTAATCCAAACGCTGCATTGATTTCATTCGATGAAAAAAGAAAATAATCAGCACCGTATACAGTAGCACAAATGGACAAGCATTAGTTCTTTGGTTGAATTACAGCATTCCAGTTTTATACACAAAATAAATTTCCCTAAGTTTTCACTTACATTTTCCATGCGAGCAGTGTTCTTTCTTCCACATACCACTTCATCATGTTTAGTAGTAATGTCTTTTCCTTTTCCTATGAAGCCCTTTCTTGGTGTAGTAGTAGGTTTATCTGCCAGCAGTGAGAAAAATAAATCAAACTTTACATCTAAACAAACATAACTAATGCTCGTAAAGGTACAATGACTACAAAAGTAACATATAATTTTATTTATTAAACAGAATAAAATACTTCAATTGTATGGTCTTTATGCAGTTTTCTCTTATCCTAAGCATGACAGCTTCTTTTGCTTTGTTATGACTTCTATGTCTTCTCTGGGCTGTCAGACACACTTTTGGCCTGTTAAAGACAGGAATATTCGATATCATGTGCAGACGCCCCTAGCCTAATGTAGATGACAGATGTGCATATCCCACAATACTTTCCACGTACAATAGTTATTTTGTCAGATTCAGCCACCGAAGCCAATGTACTGGCAGACAGAAGCCTGAAGTTACCCGCCCAAGTTCCTACATAACACTCCCAATTAAGTGACCTGATTTTACATGCAAGTGGTATATCTCCTATGTTCAAAAAAACTAATTTAACTATGTTGTATTCTTAGGTCTATTAACTGCAGAAATTGTATTGTTTCAAACTGCCACATACCTGCTCTATAAGGATCATGACGGGTATCCTGCCAATCAACCTCATCCTCTGAGCTGTCACTGTCATAGGGATGCACCTTCCGAAAATTTTCAAAGGATATGGAGACTTGAGAAAAAAAACAAATAAGCACGTCGTGATTATCAGGGATTTGCTACTTCCTCACAGCTCTGTCAACTTGAGCAGAGTGCCAAGAATATCTCCAAAGCAAAAATATTTCTTCTGATGAGGGTACCTTTGCTATCTCCATTGATTTTCTTCTCTTCACGCCGAAGCTGTGCATCATATTCCCTGTCAAATTCCATCTGCAGCATCTGAGCTAGCATTAGGTCACTAGAAGTGTCAATGTTTTCTCCTGTAATAAATGGTCCTTCAGCAACGCTATGTAAAATGAAAACAGAAATTTAAAAAATTAAACACAGTAATCTAAGCAGAAACACCACTTTATACCATTTCATCACTCTACACAAAAGACTTCATGCAGAGCTGCATAGAAACTAATGTATCTCAACTCCCCCCTCCAAGCCAACACTAAATATTAATAGAGCATGACTTCATTTCTCTTTGCCACTCCTTTACAATGCAAATATTACTTAAACTTTTACTTGTTTACCATTCTGTAAGAAGCATTAGGCTCTATTTTTAAGATGCCCTTCATGAAAGAGAAAGAAGGCACACAGGTGTATGTGTATATATGTATTTTTATAAATGAATAAATAAAAACAAATTTTAAAAAAAAGTGTTGCTTTGCTCTGCTTCATAGAAAAGACCGCAGGCAAAATCTGTGTGAGTTTAGAACTAGTAAGCTCTTCGTCTATGTTTAGAGCTTCCAAGTATTGAGAGAATAAAGGTGATACACCTGACAAGTATCAAAATAACATTGTACATTGTTAACAAGAAAGGGAAGAAAAAAAAAAATTTCTGACGTCGTTTCTCAAAACGTAGCTTATAGACTGGCTTAAAGCACCCAAAACAATGCAAAGAAAATATCAAGAAAGACGGAAGGGTGACAGAGAAGAGAATCTGAGGAAGAGTTTAAACTGGGGAAGCCATCTTCACTGAAAAATACCTGAAGCAGCAGAGTTAGGAGATAACAGGCAAAGCATTTACTATGTCACTACACATTAAGCACATTTTAAGAAAACGCACAAGAGACAGAAGATGGCTTCACAACTATGGAGATCACTAATCCAGGATTTAAACTTACGCAACCACTTCAGGAAAAGCAGCATTTTCTTCTTCCAGCTGCAGCTCTTTCGCCAACTGTTCACTCATTACATCAGCAAGGGAACATGATATTGATGTTGTGTTAGAGGCTCCCCACGGACACTGTAAATAAACATTTTATTCAAGTCAGCAAGAAATGCAGTGGCAACACAATCATCAGGATAATTAGCTATCACTGGCTCTAAAATAAGCTCATGTAATCACATAAGAGCTTGTCTTACGCAGATACTTAGGGAACTTTGATGAACTAAAGTACAGAAAATACCTCAAGCAGTAGTTTCATAAACTCAATAGAGAACTGTGATTGAAAGGATGTTGATGGTCACTTACTAATGGGGGGGGAGGGAGGGGCAGAGTCAGTTTGTCAGTGTCAGTATCCTCTGAAGACAGGGGCAAAGCCTTCCCTGAAAGTTTGCTTACAAGTGTACACACAGTCTATGTAAACTTCTCTTGGAATAACACAACGTTAATGGCTTATGCACAGCTTCCTACCCCGTTTCTAAAGCCCTGAAAGGACAGCCATCATAAACATCCCCTCAAAAACACAGAAGCACGCACACAACTTTGCCTGGGGAGACAGGGGTTGAGGAATAATAAATCCAACCAAGTTGTGACTCACTGCCTACCGCCTTGGTAACCAAACTCACTTAGATCCAATTCCCTGCTCACCAACAAAGCTTGGAGAGAAGCAGCTCATTTATCAGGGTCCAACAGCAGCTCCCTCCACCAAGAAGACAACTGCTGGTAGCACCGAACCACGCCATAGCCATACCCTGTCCAGCGCGGCTCGTTACTCACTGAGGCAGCGGAGCCAAGCGCTGTTTGCCAAATAACTGTGACCCTTGTTTTGTTGACACCACCTCGGAGCGTCCTCCCGACGGCCTCGGCCCGCTCGGAAGGAGGCGAGCGGAAGAAGGGCAGCCGCGTACCGGAGTTACCTACGTGCCTGCCCCCCCTGCCGTCAGCGACGGTCGGCCGGAGACGGTGACCGTGCCCCGATATGCTTTTGTCTTCCTCCGAGGAGCCAGGCCAGCGGCGGCCGCACCTCTACGGCCCCAGAAGGTCGAGGTGCCGCGGGCGGCCGTGGGGTGCCGGACAGCGCCCCGCGGGCCGCCGCCAAGGCCTGGCAGCGCCCAGCCGCCATCGTTAAGGCCCGGCGGCCGCCGCGCCGGGCCTGCGCCCGCGCTCACCTTGCTCTGCCAGGCGGGGCCCGGCCCGGCGTCGGGGGCGGCGGCGACTCCTACCGGGTCCATCTGCGCATGCAAGGGCGGGCGGGCGGGCGGCACGGCGACAGCAGCGAGGGGGGCTCTCCTCAAGGCAGCGACGCTCCGAATGCGAAGCCTTCCGGGTTCTCCCCCGTTCTCTCTTACCGTCACCTGCCATCAGGCTCCCCATTGGCCGGCGGCGCGGGGCATCACCCGCCTTTCCGGTGATGTCACCGGGGCAGCGGGGTGGCTGTGGGGTCACCGGCGGAGCCCGCAGCCCCTCGGGGCCGCCTGCGAGTGGAGAGGGCGGCGGGCGGGCCGCCCGCACCCCGGGAGCTAACGGGTAGCGCTGGGTGCGAGAGCGCAGGGAGCCTGCCCGCGGGGCGGCCGGGCCGCCGGGGAGCTGGCTGAGATAAAAACAACGAGGATGAAATTAGATGAGGTGACGTTTGCTTTTATCTAAGGAAGTAACCACGGGAAGGGGGAAAAAAAAAAACATAAGCGAACAAATTAATTGGATCCTGATCCCATTAGTCACTGTAAATACAAATTTAAATACTTTGCATGTGATCTGATACCTGTTACACCTCGGTTTTATATGTAATGTTTATCTGGAAAACAGTATTGTGATTAAAATGCCCCGTTTGCAGGACAGGGGCAACTGGCTGATAGTGTTTTGCTACAACACAGTGGCTGTCCGACGGCTGCTCGAGCAAGTTTCCCAAGAGGAAGGAAGCGATGCCTAGGAATCTCCTCAGGCCTGGCTCACCACCAGCTCTCGGAGGTATCGGCAAATGTAGGCTACTGTGCCGTCACAGCCGCTGTCCACAACCAGAAAACCCGCCTAGCAAAGCTGGCTGGCTCCAAGAGCGGGAGGAGTGGTAAGGGGTCGCACAGCCCCTGCGGCATCCCCCGGCCAGCTCAGGGTAGTTCCCTGTTACGCATCTAGCCAAGCCCACGCTGCCGGCGCAGGCCCAGCAAACGCCACTCTTGTCGACTCTTAGGCACGCAAGAATCATCTTTGTCGGCCGGAGTTCATCTAAGTTGTCCTTAACAACCTGCAATGACGTAAGACATTACAATCTCCCAAGAGAATCTGTTCCAGAGTTCATTACTGTAGGAAGTCCCCAACTAAAGGGCAGACGGTTTGGAAGAGGGTAGGGACGCCGGTCGTAACGCCTGCCTCAGCTACGCGCAGCCTGCAGGCACGACGCAGGCATGTGCCATGGAGACATGAGGGTGGCTTAGGCTGGTGATGCCGTACCAGTGTAGTTCTTATCCTCTCTGCCCTTAGCCCTGCTGGAAAGAGATTATTTCTTTCCCTTTGCAGCTGCTTTTTGGGGTGTGAAGATTGCTGCCATGCCCCCTTCAATCTTCTTTGGCTAAATTTATCAGTTTTATAAATGAGCAGAATGTCAAAGCAATGTCCTGCTGCCCCAAGAAAATCATTACTCTAGCACAGCTGTGCAAGCACTGATTAAGAAAATGGGTTTTGGTAATTTTTGATTCAAAAAGACATTAACGATGACTTAATATTCCTCTGTCTTTTTATTCCGTTTTTAATTTTCAGAAATAAGTATTCTATATTAGTCTCTTAAATATTACCTGATGAGGCCTTGATCCCATGACCTCTTATATGGATGGATGGATCGAGCTTTGAACTGAATTATATTAAGAAGAAATGTTCTGTAAAATGACACGTAAACAAAATCATTTACCACACATTCACATCTCCTAAAAAAATAGTTAAAAATCTAAATAGAGCAGAAACTTCCCTTCATATTACTCAAAATAATTCCAAAGCTGTATAGCAATTACTTAATATGTAATTCAAGTTAGTCGTGATAAACAACATTGGCAGAAGTTTATATCTTCATTCCTAATCCCTCACTGTGAGAGGCTTACAAGAATTCCAACCTGCCTTTGCATTTTGCTGTAGGAGGATATATCATCTTTGCCCGAGTCTCCCACTTATAATAAGTACTGCAAGAAACAGAGAGATATCACTGTAGTATTTTGCATGAAAATGATACTCCACTAAAATAAAAAGTCAAAAGTATTCTTATCACATGCTTACGTTAGTCTTTGTAGATACCTGTAAACTTTTCTTACTCTTTTTTTAAGGCTTTACAGGCTGCATTTTTGGCACAATGCAAACTATAGCTTTGTTTGTAAAATACACATTTGACATGCTTACATAAACACAAGCTCTGCAAAGTGGAAATGCTGTATCCCCTATCCTGCCATCTCTTCCGCATCCATTATGGTGGCATGTCAGTAATCTCTGTAGGCCTGGATGGACCAAACCTTTCAGCACTGGAAATCCGATGTCTGTTTTGGGCCATCTCCTTACAAACCAGACAGATTGCATCTGATGGACCAAAATGCTTGAATTTGTCTCGGTGCAGTGGAGACCGTGCAGCTGTTGCGCTCTGTCTGCTGACTTTTGTCTTTTGAGGCTAAACATAGGAGGTTAGATGGGCTCATTCTGTGGGCTGGATTTGGCCTCTGGTCTACCAGTTCGTGCCCCCCTCACTCCCCAGTTTAGGCCATGTTCAGTTCCTTATTTATGCTGCTTTGCTCTGTCCTCTAAAAATAAGGTGTATGTGTACAGAGAGCACCCTGTACTTTGCATTACCTGAGCAAAGTCAAGGTGGGAACTGCAGAGATAGGGCCTTGCTAATACCAGAGCTGGGATGAGGCTTACCTAGGCCATAATGAAAGAACACCCAGTAATTGTGACTAGGTAGGGCATGTCTTTCACTGCTTCTCTACCTCCCTGGGATATTTATAATTTACACATCACCGATGAATCATAGAATCACAGAATCATAGAATAGTTTGGGTTGGAAGGGACCTTTAAAGGCCATCTAGTCCAATCCCCCCCTGCTGTGGGCAGGGACATCTTGAACTAGATCAGGTTGCTCAGAGCCCCGTCCAACCTGACCTTGAATGTTTCCAGGGATGGGGCATCTACCGCCTCTCTGGGCAACCTGTGCCAGTGTCTCACCACCCTCATCGTAAAAAAGTTCTTCCTTAGATCTAGTCCAAATCTACCCTCTTTTAGTTTAAAACCATTACCCCTTGTCCTGTCACAACAGGACCTGCTAAAAAGTCTGTCCCCATCTTTCTTATAAGCCCCCTTTAAGTACTGAAAGGCCGCAATTAGGTCTCCCCAAAACCTTCTCTTCTCCAGGCTGAACAACCCCAACTCTCTCAGCCTTTCTTCATAGGAGAGGCGTTTCTTCCCCCTGATCATTTTTGTGGCCCCCCTCTGGATCCACTCCAACAGGTCCATGTCTGTCTTGTGCTGAGGGCTTCAGAGCTGGACGCAGGACTCCAGGTGGGGTCTCACCAGAGCAGAGGAGCAGGGCAGAATCACCTCCCTCCACCTGCTGGCCACGCTGCTTTTGATGCAGCCCAGGACACGGTTGGCCTTCTGGGCTGCGAGCGTACATGGCCGGCCTACGCCCAGCTTTTCCCCCACCGGTACCCCCGCCCTCCTCGGCAGGGCTGCAGGCACGGCCGCGAGGCGGCAGCAACGGCCCTTTAAGGAGGCGGTGCCCATTGGCGCGGCCGCGGCCCTACGTGTCGCTGCGATGGCCGCCGGCCGGGCCCGCGCAGCGGGGCGTTCGCGGCGGGGCCCGCGGTGACAGATGTATTTGAAGAGGCCGGCGGGCGGCCTCGCCTTCTGCCTCTTCTACCTGGCGTCCTGCTTCACCAACAAGGTGAGGGCGGGCGCGGAGCCACCCCGCTCTCGGAGGGGCTGGGGCCGGGGGAGGCGGAGTGAAATGCGGGGGCGCTGGGCAGTTGATCCGCTGTAGCAGGAACGGGGGGCTGCGCCTGAGGGCGAGGTGAGTGCAGCGACCCAGTAGGAGGAGGAGGAAGAGGTGGAGGAGGGACGGTGCCCTCTTGCTTGCCCTGCCCTGCTCAGGGAGAGCCGGCGGGTCAGCCCCTCCCGGAGGAGGACTACCCCACGAGTGAAAAAAACCCCTGGCATTTCAGCCCAAAGTCCCCGTGTGCACTCGTAATTGGGAGTATAGCTGTCTTCTGCTAGTCTCGTTTTTCTCAGCGTGTGACATCTTTACCTTTCCACGACACATACGTTTCAATACTGGCATATTTAGGAAAGAAAAAGGGTAACATCATATTATTCAAACGAATGAAACGTTAGCTACAGAGCCAGAAATTACGCTGCTTTGAAAGCATCAGTGATGCTGAATGTATTTTATTAGTGGGTATCTAGCAACGCTGAATGCACGGTCATTCACAAAAGAAGATCTGTTAACTGGAACAATAATACCAAGTGTCCAAGGGAAAAATCTGAAATATTCAAAGCATTGTAGTAGTAGTGAAACAAATACTGGCTTCCATGGACCCTTTGACAGTTTAATTAACCTGCAAATTAAGGACATGAAGTCTCTTCGACTGTGCAACTCAATTGCCTGTTGGTATTGCTGAAAGGCCCAAGCAGAAGGAGAAGTAGGCTGAAGATGGCCACATTGTGGATAAAATTGTATGGTTTAAACATAGTTTAAGTAGTTTGTGCACTCTGGGAGGAGGAGATAGAGTAACTACTCCTTGCTGTCCTATTTATTAGAGTGTGTCTGTGTTTCTGGTGCAGATTTCTGAAAGAAATTATGTTTTTGAAGCAACTAGGGTATGGATTTCCAGAGGAGAATTAGAGAAAAGCAACATTTTGGAGATGAAAATGAAATCTCATCTCAGCATCGGCCACTGGTTTCTGTTCAAAGGTACACTTGCTATAAAGGATGCCCAGAAGTAGACTGAAGTCCAGACGCTAAGCAAAGTTCATAGGGAGAGGTAATACACTTGATTTGACAGACTGCTAGGAGCAGTGATTAGTTAAACAGAAAGGGTCTAGAAGAGCTGCCAGATTGCATCATGCATTGGAAAAGGTACTTGGCTTAACTATACTTGAGAGGAAGTTGGAAGGACTTTGACATAGGGCCTCCTCCATTTTCAAGCCTGAATGTAGGTTTTAGTGTAATAAGGTTAAAAATAACCAGAATATAGACCTTTCAGTTGTTGCAGGTGGTATGTAAATGCAAATGGGGGTATGGACATGTGCAGGTATATCGTCCTGACTTAAAACCCATGTGGCAATTCAGACAAGTGTAGGTGTAACATGACCCTTTGTGAATCAACATGCCTTGTCTCCGTATATTGATGCCAGCTTCTTCGCGACACCCCTCACACCTAAAAACTGGACCTTGAAAAGTGCTCAGCACAGTTTCCTCTCTGTTGAAAGCTTTCAGCTTCTCCTTTTGCCATTGACAAAGGCTGGCTCCTGGAAGGAGTGGCAGGTACCTTTCCTCTGAGGAAGCTTCAGTCATTCTTCTCCTTTGCAGAAACAGTATTTGTATACTTAATTACAGGAGGTTGTTAGATCCTGATATACACATCAAAAGACATATGTATTTCTGCCTCATATTTGCATATATACATATATATTGGGAAAAGACACTAGGTTCCATACATGCAGATCCTGACAAAACATACTAAAGCAATGACAGAGAGGCTTTACTTTTTTCCCCCATATATTACATCTCCAAAGGGCTTTATGGACTGCTTAATATTTTACACAAAATGGTGTGTGACCAGAATGTTAGGTCTCTAAGATGAATTAATCATCAGGAGACAATTATGTTAAGATTATTGGTCTTGATTCTGCTAAAGGTTGCCTCTGTGGTATGATACGGTTTTAATTGACAAGTGTTTATGTCTTTTTGTTCCTGTTAATCCTTTTCTCATTCAGCGTGATGCATGGAGAGTGCTCAGAAAGTGAAAGAGCAATTCAGAAGGTAGCCTCCTCTCCATCGTTCAGCGTGTCCACTCCATACCTCATGTACTTTAGTGTCTGCTACCTTCCACAGTGACTGGGGCAGCATCCGGCAGTTCTGGCATGGGAAGAGAAATCACTGAAACCTTTTTTTTTCCTTTTTATTTTTCTTTATTTTGGTAGAAACTTTTTGTGGTTTGTTGCTCTCGTGATTGTTTGTTGATGTTATAACTCTGTAGGTGTTTGATGTCCATTAATTTGGTATTTGTTTTCCAGTATGTCCTGTCTGTCCTGAAATTTACCTACCCTACCCTTTTCCAAGGGTAAGTACCATTTTAAGAATACAGTTGTTTGAAAAGTAACTTTAATCAGTAAATGTCTTGCTGTTCC
The DNA here is from genome assembly GCF_964195595.1 of Calonectris borealis. Lineage (NCBI taxonomy): Eukaryota > Metazoa > Chordata > Aves > Procellariiformes > Procellariidae > Calonectris > Calonectris borealis. Next base: position 52,901,765 of record NC_134313.1, read on the forward strand.
ATGCTGAAGCTAACTTTAGTATTTCTTGTCATTACTGGCTTTTGCTGTCTATAGAACATACTTCATGAGGCCTTAGTAAAGCATTCATTAATGTGTCTTGTTTAATTTTTAAACATCATGATGGTGATGTAATTAAGATATATATAGACTCCATAATTTCTCATTTTTTCTGAAAGTCTTATGCTTCAGCATAGAAAAGTAGCAATTGGAGTACAGCCTGTCTTCTGTGGAAATGGCACTCATGGATAATGTGCAGTTGTAGTGCATTCTTTCGCTATGCTAATGAAAACCAACCTCAAACCCATGTTTAGGCGTACACAAATACCATGATGCTTATTTTCATGTTTAGCCTTCGTTGTAACTCTGCATCACGAGTCACTATCATACCTTAGTGATTGTAATAAGAAATTTAATGTATTGTCAAATATCCATATGTACCATCAGTGCTGTTAATGATTTGTGAGACATTTAGTGAAAATCTGGCCTCTTAGAGTCAAGACTTCCCCTATTTGTTCTTTTGAGGTAATGGTAAAGTCTGAAGACACTGGATATCTTTAATTCCTTTACTGCTGCTTAGCATGGCTTATATTTTTGCCTGATGTGCAGCCCCAGGACTGCGAACAACTCTAGGAATAATTGCCTTGGGAATCTCCATTTTCTTTGAGTGTACTCAGCTCTATTAAATAAGCAACGAATGCTTTCTTCAGTTCCGACACACACACAGAGACTGTCTCTTGGACAAGGCTTTTATCATATGAGGAAAGGGTTTTGAGTAATGTATGTAAAATGCAAGTGTGGTAAAACAGTAAAAAGGCATATTTCAATGGCAAGCAACTGCCTTGTGGTATCTGTGTTACCACAGTTATTTCCTTTTTCTGTTATGTGGAAATGCATCTCCGCATCTTAGTATTTTTCCAGAAGTTCTGGCTTTTAAAGGTGACCTTTCCTTGAAAATTAAGTGGCTCAGATGCGCTTTCATTTAGAGCTATGACAGATGAGCAAAGGAGGAGAAGAGTGTTATTCTCAGTTCATGCTGTTATTGTTCGTTGTCATTGCTGTTGTTCCCTATATAATCTAAGACTATATTGCATAGGCTAAGTATCTGGAACTGTTACTAACTTCAATTTCTGTCCTTAAAACCTGAGACAAGAGGAAATTCTTCACAATAAAGTTGATGGGAATTCATCACTGGCTTGGAATAGGGCACGGTCAAGCCTGCAGCAAACATCAGGGATACCTGGCTTTTAAGCTCTTATATGCTCCTCATCTAAAAAAGGTGAAGTGAGCTGTGATAGTAGCGCTGAATATTCATCATACCCATTTGGGCAATGAGCTCACTCTTCTTTGACACTGTCCAACTGTATGTAATACTGCATAGAGTGAATATTTGTTTATTTGCATATGTGTGAGAGAGATTTTAAATAATTGCTTAAATGCATTGCAATGAATGGGAATAATAAATAAAACCACTTCTATAGCTGTTACAGATGTATAGCTATTATAATATAGCTATAGCTGTTATAGATGTAAATGTGATTTAACATCGTAGTATAGTACGTCTGTGTGAGCTATGCTAGATGTTCAAGGATCCAAGAAACATGAAATATGTCTCTGAAAACCACTAGCTTAAGCAAGAAGGAAGCTAATAACTTGTTTTAAAGCTTAAAAAAAAATCACTGTGTATCATTACTAATTTTAACTTATCTGCAAGCATTTCTAAGGCCTCACATACTATTTCCCTAATAGACTGAGGAACACCTTTATGGTGGGATAAGTCAATGCAGAATGTATATAATTGTTATATACCTTTTCAATGAGAAAACTGCAGTATTGTATATGCAAGGTTATCTGGCTGTAAAGATGTTTTCTCTAGAGGCTCTGAATCAGAGGCTTATGCAGCATAATGATGTTATTGTTGATGACACTTCACTTGGTGCTTGCTACACAAGATGCAGGGCAGGGGGGCGAAGCAGTCTGAGTTTGAGGGAGTTTGTAATCTAAGCCCAGCATGAATAACCATGGGAAGTCATAGAGCTAATGTTTGAAACTACTAGGACTACACACTTCATCCTTGAGGCTTATTACTTCAGCTGAAGCAAGTCTTTGAATCCTGAAATCATGTTTATTTGTTCTAACAATAACAGTTTATGTATGAAAAGATATTAATCTCTTGTCACAAACCTTGCCTTACTTGCATCTTCAGATCATCGTGGCTGTAACATCACTATTAGTATTGTAAACCTTGTGTGGGAAGAGATGATAAAATGGGGATTTGGTAACATGACTAAGGTAATTGTGGTAGATGGTAATTTACAAAACATTTGAAACAGGAGGTGGAAGAACCAGAGTATTAGAAAATTTGGAGGAATTTCTAATGAAAATGGAAGATTCAAAGGGCAATAGTGGCATCCCTGGTAACCTGGAGAAACAGTAGATAACTAGAGTCATGGGTGTGCTGTGAGAAATTCCATGGATTCTAAGATCATGCTCCATGTGGTTAAAAAGGACAAACAATTCAGAGGTGCTGGTTTTTTTCTATTTCAGGTGGCAAACATTAGTGGGTGGACTTCTGCTTCATGTCTCCTGGAAGCTGGGCTGGGTGGAGATAAACTTGTGTTCAAGGTACTGTGGGATTTTCACTATCTACAAAATATTTATTTTCTGTAGCTGGGTTACAACATAGTTAAGTTGGTTGTGGAAGTTACTAACTTGCTAAAATATAAGTCGGGGTGTGTGTGTTTGTATGTGTTCTGCTTCACAGGTGTAGGAGAGATCTTGTGTTTTAGCCTAATGAATGTTCAATGACACACAGTTCAACTGATTACTGATACAAAATAGATTCAATTTAACCTTGGTAAAACAATCAAAAAAGTATAGCCGTTAGTGAAAACTGTAAGGATAACTTATTCAATCATCTGTCCACATCTCTTCACTGGATTATTTTATAGTATTATAAGAGAAACCTTGGTAATGATAGTTAAGAGCGTTGACACACGCTTTCTCCAAAACCTCAGTGCAGTGAAGTCCACAAATGTGATCTGCCTTTTTCTCTAAGAAGTGTGTCCCGTAAATAGGAATCATTCACCCTTGCCTAGCTCTAGCATTTATAACCGCACAGCAAAAGCAGCCATTGCAGGCAGGATTGATGTAATAATCAAACTCCAAATTAAAAGGTGCTTTGTAGACAAAGGTCATCTGCGTAGACTGAGTGTGACAGCAACTCAGAAGAGTTGTCCAGCATACTGTACTCTGCTCGGGTGGATCCATTCTGCGGTATGGAACATGGTGTATCTTTTTTATTTCGCAAAATGTTATAATTTATAAAATGTATGCCCACAGCAATTGTTGAATCTCGATCTCTGGAGACATTCAGAACTTTACTGGACAATGACCTGAGTAATGTGACTTGAGTCTGAAGCTGGGGGAGATTGGACTAGATGACTGCCAGAGTTCCCCTTCTAATCTAACTTTTTTCAGCAATTCTGTATTAGCAAGTGACAACTGATGAATTTTCTGCTTGGGATTTTGTCTTGCAAAACTGAATCTCCTCATTTGGAATGAAATCCTGCATGTATGTCAGAAGAACCAGACTAAATTCTGTTTTCATGTCCATGCAAGTGACTACATCACCGCTGAAACTTAAGTCAAGTTGTAAATGGAAACAGAATTTAACTTCCTATCTTTCATCTGCAGTGTAGATAAAATGAGGATATTGGTGTAAAAGCTGTCAATGATATTGGTAGAGGCAGGATTAGGGTCCAAACCTTGCTTTAGTGGCAGTTACTGATATATATGTTATTATCAAATGTATATTGGTTATGCAGATTTTGACTTGACAGAAGAGTCTAAAGGGCAAAGGAATACAGCCATCAGATGATTACTTTTGCTTTAAATCATGAAATTAAAGAGGTTGAATCTTTTTCCCCAGCTTGGAAAAGATATTTTAATTTTTTCAAAACTTGGAAGACATTAAAGAAAATAATGGACAAGAACCATTTTCTGCTGTTGAAGAGGATGTTTTTATTTGGTGAAAAATTAGTTTGTGTTTTGACGATGGAGACTTCAGGCCACTAGATGTCAGCACACTGTAGGAAAAGTGATTAAAATACATCTTGAGAAACCTCTTCATTAGTTTAGCTAATACAGAATGTCTGTTCTAGAATAGACTGAATGAAATGACCGGAATTAATTGACATGTTTTGGCTATAATTCAGCCAACTACTTAAGCATGAGTTTAAATCTGTCTTCAGAAGAATTAGGCACATGCTTTAATGCTTTGCTGAACTGAACTTGTAGCATATATCTCCTGTATCAAAAAAAACCCCACAAAACCAAAACAAACCCTGCAATTCCCCCCCAAACCAACCAAAAAACTCCCCAACAAACAAACATAATCTCTCAAAG